>NC_057945.1:30986125-31707375 GCF_018555375.3 Anguilla rostrata
TTTGCTAAATGGCATATTGTGCCTGAAAGCTGTATTGAATTCTGTTAAAGCAACTGTCAAACCCCAGTCCCAGAGGGCCACGCCTCTGCAGGTCTTTGTGGTTTCCTGCAACTCGGCAGCCAATTAGGGCTGAGAACAAGGTGTGTGGGCTCGTTAGCCAATCAATAACTTTGAGCAATCACTCGTGCCGAAACACGCAGAAAACCAGCAGACACTGTGGCCCTTCGGGACTGAAGTTTGACAGCCCTGCGCTAAAACGAAGAAGCTGAAAACGATGAGTGCTGTGCTGAAGGTCTTCACAGTGAATGTTTCTTGATGTTTCACAGAGAATTTCCACCCCGCCATGTCTATATGGAAGATGCTTTTCATCCTCATGGTGATCGTCATTTGCATCTCCATCCCTGTGCTGTTCAGAGCCTGGAGACATCTTAATGGTACAGGCAGACATTTTCTCTCACTGGCTATTACAACAATTACAGCAATTTTTAAATAACTAATTACAGCCTATTATAACCATTTTTAATAAAAGAAAAAAGTTAGGGTTCGGGTTCATCTTTGTAAACATTAACTCTGTATTAAAATAATATGAATTGATTTGTTTTCTGTGTTCCCAGAAAAGTATCAACATGCCTGTAATTTAGGTGAGTTTGTAGTACATTTTACACTAGATCAAAATGAAATGCCCATGAGATATTAATGTTGCTTGGCCCATTTCAACAAGGCTATATATCTGTTAGTTTTTCAGTTTTGTCAAGTGTTAACTGTGTTTAGGGAATGCCAAACGACTCCATTTGAGCTTTTCTCAGTACCCATGGTTGTAATATTCTAGGCCTTTTCTTTTGTGTTGGCCTTGATTTTAGTTTCATTCTTATTTGCAGTTACTCTTCACCTTGAAAAAGAACTGGGTGAGAATTCAAAATGTTACTTTGAGTTTGTCTTGTAGGTATTAACGTTTATCTATTTGTGATTTTTTTTTTAAAACACCACTTACTTTTAAGCGAAAATCACAATAATGTGTAAGTAGAACTCTGAGCTGGGGTGTAAATATTAATCATTGTGAATCATGTTGCAGGCTGGTTTATTGTTTGAGTTACATGTTGTTTTGTATTTTTTTCAGCTGCCCTAAGACAGCCTATTAAATCAGGTAATCTACATACTGTAAATCTCTGAAAACTTCCCCATGAGCCTTTCAAACTACTCCACATGTGACTGGGCTAGTAACCACTGGGATATTTGAACATTAGAAATATCCCCAAAATAAATTTTAAAAATCATTTCCACACCTTCCCTTAATATTCATTGGGTGATGACAAAGACCTAACTGTTCAAAATCTTATTTTTGGAATGTACAACTGCGCAGGATTATTCTCCTTCATCCAGAACATAATCAAATAGTACACAAAAGAGGCCAAAGGCGCCCAGTTACACTGGTTCTCATGTAAGTTCAACCGGTTGTCAGATAGAGCATAATGTAGGCCTTCATCAGCCAGGAATCCATTTCTGTATGCAATTTGGTTTTGACGTGATGTTGATGCAATATCGTTTGTATTTTTCTAGAGTGGAGATCTATTCGTAGACATGAAGGTACGTAGAGATCCACGTAAAGTTTTGTTTATATATATATTTGGCTCCTTGTCCAGACATGTCCAGCTGTGTGTGGGGCGTGTCCTCAGTGGCTGTGTGTGCTGTGTGGCACATACTAGAGTACGTACTACACTGCACCCTCAGCATTGATGTGATATGTATGTAATTGTGTGTGCCCACAGCTACTGTGACACTCGATCCTGGAACGGCATACAACAGGCTTGTGCTTTCCACTGACGGAAAAGAAGTACACATGGTGGAGAAACGTCCGGAGCTCCCGGAGGACGCACCCTCCCAGAGATTTAAACACTGCCCCTGTGTGTTGGGCAGGGAGAGCTTCTCCTCAGGGAGCCACTACTGGGAGGTGGAAGTAGGCCGAAAGCCGTGTTGGTACGTGGGGGTTTGCAGAACGTCGGTGAACAGGAGTAGGGAGGTGGACACGATTCCCAGCAATGGCTACTGGACTTTGGAGCTGCGCGGTGAGGAGACCTACAGAGCAGGAGGAGCTTCCTTGCTCCTCAGGGAGAGACCCCGCAGGGTGGGAGTGTACTTGAACTATGAAGATGGCCAGGTCTCGTTTTACAACGCACAGACAACTCGTCGCATTCACACCCTGGCCGACCATTTCACCGAGGCACTCTACCCGTTTTTCTGCACTGGGGTCACTGGTGGAAACATCCCACTGATCATCTGTCCCATACAGGCCTGAAGACTGCAGTATCACTGTATACAGAATACCTGGGTCAAATACAAATATGCATTTGAAAATGTATTTAAAGTATTTAAATACTATCTTAAACATATTTTTTTTAATGGTATTTGAAGTATTTGTACCTCCTCTGGCATGCTGGAAGGGTTGTAGCAGTGATTTCCCTAAACTTAGTAACAGCTGGGATTCTTCATGTGCCTGCTGCTGCAGAGCGCCTGTTCAGTATTGGGGGCTGTGTTCAGGCCTAATTGGTGTTCTCTTTCATTTGTTTTAAACCCTAATGTATCTAAAAATGTAACAGCACTCATTTCCCTTTAGGTGATGCACACTTGAAATGTGGTTGAAAGCTGGTTTGTTTAAAATTATAATTAAAAGATTAATCTATAATAACATTTTGCTGGTTGTTATTTTGCATATTTGGGTTTTCACAACTATGTATTTTTTTTTTAAAAGCATCATATAATTAAAATACTCTGTATGTATTTAGTATTTCAATTAAAAATGTATTTGAAAGTAAAATTAGACTGTGTATTTGACCCAGGTCTGGTAGACAGACACAGATGGACTTGTTCCACCCATGGCTTCAAGATCAGGTTTTTGATCCTAACTAGTCAAAGAGGAGATTGGTGCCGGAGATACCAGAACCATACCTTGGGTTCATGACTCAATCACAGACGACGGCGGCTAGGCTACAGAAAAGCTGCTTTCTTTATTGAAAATATACAGTGGTGAGATTGTAGTACAGTAATAAAGTTGTCTTTGAAGATTTACACTTAATTGACCAACGCTCACCAGTAAGTGGGGACCTTAAGATAAGAGCATTATTTTGATTATCTGACAAAAAGAACAGATTTGCAATTTTGCTAATATCCCATGTTTTTGGGGTCTGGGTTTTATGTACAACCATTCGGAGCACAGTTGTGTGTGATACACACTGACCCTTTCCGACCTCCCGACTCTGGTAATGATGTCATCACAAGCTTAAAAGACAGGAAAGGGTGTTTGGTTATTGGATGTTCTTCTGTATCTTTTAATTTCAGAGCATTAAGGTTCAGTCTTGAAATCCGCACGGTTGAGGGTCTATTCAACTCCCTTCATGAACTCCAGGAATTCTGTAGAAGAGAAAGATACTCAATGAGTCATAAGTGTTTTTTTGTTTTTATTTTTTTTAACAAGGTCGGCATGTTATATGATTGGTATACTTTGTGTGTTGGTAGTCTGTTCTACCCACATGGGCACTTTTATTTTATGCTAGATTATTTTCAGATTTGGGCCCATGCACAAATTTGACCCTAAACAGTGCCTTGGATCAAATAGCAAAAATGTCATGCATAAATAAAGGTTCTTTGAGAATATTTTATTTTCACTCTCACTTGTGTATAGAAAATGTCTCTGTGGGTGAATGAGGCTAACAAAAAAGTGCTCAGTGCAAGTCTGCCATGAGATGTCTATATTATCACTACAGTCAACTCACCGTCATAGTCGATCTTGCCATCGTTGTTTTTGTCTCCATCTCTCATCAGTTCCTCGATGTCGTCCTCTGTGATGGCCTCACCCGTAGATTCCAGCATTGCTTTCAGCTCTTCCAGGTCAATGTAGCCATCTCCATTCCTGACACAAGCAGGAAGGTCCACACAAATGATTAAGCCACTTCTCTTTTGTCAATACGGCATTGTTGGGAACTGGATTTGTGTCTCAAAGGCTGAAGGTTTGATTCCTAGCTGGGGTGCTGCTGTTGTACCTTTTAGCAAGGTACTTAACCTGGAAAAATGGTCTTGGAATCCCTTTATTTTTCTGCAGGGTAGCAGTGGTTAAGATATCATGAAGTCTCCTGCTAGACAATGGCACCCCTAAGGCCAACCAGCTGGAGCAGACCAGGAGACTTCAGTAAGTAATACCAGATATATTAAATTATTTAAGCTTCATTAAAATTCTAATCTAATCTATTTGATGCACTGGTGGTCATAAAAATTGGATATACTGTAGTGTTGTTTTGCAGTTTACTGTTTTGTGTGCTTGGGCAAGTACTTTGGATAGACCCAGTCTGAACAGTTTTTAAATCATTAAATCACCAATCTTAATATCTCTCCTGATTACAATGTACTAATCGTTGTTACCTCTGGTGTTTGGGTGGCAGTGTAGTGAAATGGTTAGGCAACTGGACCTGTAGCTCTAGGGTTGCAGGTTTGATTCTCAGGTGAGGAATTGCCATTTTACCCTTGTGCAAAATACTTCCTAAATACTAAATTGCTTCAGTAAATGTCCAGCTATATAAATGGATTGTATGCAAATAGAATGTAAGTTGCTCTGGAAAAGAGTATGCTAAATGCTTAAGATGTAAATATAAAATCAGTCCTTCAGTACAAATGTCCAGCCGTGTAACTGGACTGAATCTGACATTTGAATCTGTGTAATTCCCTTGGGATAAGAGTGCCCACTAAATGCTGACATATAAATGCTTTCTTCTTTCTTTGTTTTCCAATTTGGAATGCCTGATCAAATCTTGTTGTCCCATTCCCTGCAATGCCCTCTGTATATTGAGGAGGGTGAACAGCGGCACTTGCATTATCTGCTAATGCACACAGCCAGCCACCTCACCTTTACAGCCTGTACTCTCACAGCTAAGCTGCATAGTGACTGGCACTGTACTTATAGGAGGACTATATATAGCTGTCACATGCGGATTAGAGGCACCCAGTCCAGTTTAATTTTAAACAAATAATTTTGAACAGATGTGTTTGTAATTATGTTGCTGTCAGAATCCTCATGCGGCATTGTAGACAGAGTCACATGACAGTGTCACATGATGAGCGCAGTCTTACTTGTCGAACATGCGGAAGAGTTCGGCCAACTCTTCCTCAGACTTCCCTTTGCTCTCCTCCTTCATGCAGCGCACCATCATCACCAGGAACTCATCAAAGTCTACCGTCCCGCTGCCTGCAAACGCAGGGACGTACGCACATGCGCACACACGCACACGCACACGCACAAACACACACAAGCACACGCACGCATGTGCGCACACACACACACACACACACACACAAGCACACGCACGCATGTGCGCACACAACCACATGCACGCACACACACACACCAGCACACATGCATGTACATGTGCACGTATGTAAGCACATACAAGCAAACACATGCAAACCCATACACAAACACACACAGAAATACACGTAAACACACAAATTCATACATACACACACACACACACAAATGAATGGGTGGTACAGGGACACACTGAATATTTATATATATTCCCAGTGTATTTGAGAAAGAGCTGATTGGACTGTCAGTACTCGTTGCACCAGATGCCGCTGACCTACCGTCCTCATCTACCTCATCTATCATCTCCTGCAGCTCCTCTGGCGTTGGGTTCTGGCCCAGCATACGCATCACCTTCCCCAGCTCCTTGGTGCTGATGCAGCCGTCCTCCGCATCCTGGATGAAGATATCAAACGCAGCCTTGAACTCTGCCAGGACACAGAAACAAGGAAGATAAGTGCTGACTGCTAGTTTCGTACGATTCAGTGCTGTTGCAGAATTCAGCAAGGCAATCAGGTTAACAATCAACATGTACACACACACACACACACACACACACACACTCATAGGTATTATGTATGCATGTATTTAATTTACATGAGTATGTGCAGAATATTGTACAGCATGTATACACATTAAGGAAATCAGAGGTGGAAAAATTAATTTATGGTGCTTAAAAATTATGAATGATGTTTCATCAAAAGAAAGGACCAACCTCTTAATTGCATGCAAACATTTAGTGAGTTTTAAAATTATATAAGAAGCTCAGAATTACTCTCAGAAAAGGGGTCAGAATCACACATGCGCTTGTGTATGTGTGTGGCTATGTGGGTGTTGTGTAATGCAGGCTATGTCAGAAACACTCCTGGACCCAGGCCCACCTCCAGAAGTGCGTTGTTGCGGTTTATTTATGGCTATTGTGCGTCATGGTTTTACTCATTATCCCAGATGCAGGAAGAGATCTAACAGAAGTGGGACAGTAGATGGCAGCAGTGCACTGACAAAGACAGGTATTAAAATGGTTGAAATAAAATGGGAAATATTGGGAATACAATCTGCTCAACAAATATTTATTCCAGTAACATTCTTGCTGTGAGGACCACAGATTTAATTGTTAGCAAATAATCTATTCGCTTGAGTCAGGGCATTTTGACAGTGATGGCAGTAGTCTGTATTACGTTATGGTGAATACATACACAGGGAGGCGAAACAGGCACTCACCATTCTTCTGTTCTTCTGTTAAGTTTTCAACCTGTTGGGAAATAATGTGAAGTGGGTTTGTGATCCATGTGCAATGAGTCTGGACAGTGCAGGACCCCTACTGTCTGTACAGGACACTATTGTTGCTTTCCGAGTTTTTATTTTAATTTTATTTTTTAAATAAAAAAATAGGTCTGTCAATAATGCAGAGCCCAGGCAAGTTCACACTGTCCTCCAAAGTGTGCTCTGTCAGCCATCGCTTCTTTTCACTTTGCAGTCCACAAGTAAGTATTAGCACTTCAGCTTCACTGCCAGCATGCTATGAGATACAGAAAGTTAGATTGACTAAAACCCTCCCTTCCTGGGCAACACTGTGGCCAATTATGCTGTCGGCCCTGGTGCTTTCCAAGTTGCTTTCCAAGTTTTGTCTGTTCAAACAACTAAATAGGGTTTCAGAAAAATAATGATGCCAGCTAGTTGTGTAAGTGCTTAGGTTCATGCTTCCTTCATAATAATTTGCTTCACTTACTACCTGTGCCTCTCACACACACTCTCTCTCTCTCTCTCTCTCTCTCTCTCTCTCTCTCTCTCCCCCCTCAGCCATCTGCTCTCTCCTGTCATTTTAAATGAAATGTCACGTTGTGTTCTTCTCCCGCTATTCTTGTAATGCAATCCCCAGGACCGACAGCCATTTGTCAGAAGTGACAGCTGTCCAACCCCTCTCCCTCCTTACCATCCTCCACAAATCCTGTTCTGCTCGTGGCAGGTAGAGAAATCGCAGGCATTTTTAGCTCACACTGCCCTCACGCTTCATGACAATAGATATGCCTATGATAACCTAGTGGAGCGCAGTTTCCATCACAGCAGTCATTTAATCATCTTGATTGTATCAACCATCGCCTCTGCCAGCAGCAGTAACTTAAAACCAAACCTGTTAGATGATAAATGATAGAAGAGCCCTAATAAAGTGCTTGTCTCTCTTTTTCAATCAACCAGAGCAGGAGGAAAGTAAAGCTGGCTGGAGCTTGTGGTGCCCCCACAAGCCGAGAGGAAATAGGTGAAGCACAGCATGAGAACAGTTTGTGCCTGAGAGCACCCTCAGCATGAATGGGGCTCATCCTAGCAGCACAGCCCTGAATGAGCACTGCCCTGAAAGACAGACCGGACGGAGTCTGGTCACCTGTCTGTTGTCCCTCTTCGAGCCTTTTATAGACCTTCAAACCCCACAGTCAGGACTGTCTGACCTTAACTTGAAATTCCAACGGGGACGCAAAAAAAGACTCGCCGGGGAGCTCCAGCTGTTTTTCTTCCCAATATGGTATCTTGATACTTAACTATTAAGGAAATTCTACATCCAAACTGAAGTGATTACAAGATTTATACTGGAACAAATTTGCTACAATCATCAAACCCTCTATATCCAACCCTATGCCACTTAAAGAAATAACTGCAAAAAAGAGAACAAAATGCTTTATTTTGCATATAATTTTAATACACTAACAAACATTTCTCTGAATCGACCATAATGGGAAAAAACGTCCCTGTATTAATACACAGACATGAATTCATGCAGCTTTTAAAAAAAAATTTTTTTAAACATTTTTGCTGCACTGAACAAAGATGGAGTCTCTCAGAAGTCTCCACCTTTTGCCACACCCTGTCACAGTCCCATCAGTCCAGTCTAATGCTGACACTTCCACCCCAGAGCTGCCAGGTCCCTGCTCTACTCACCGCTGCCTTGTATACATCATCCATGACTGCTGTCCTTGTCTGGGTCTCTCACGCACGCTGGCACACACAGACGTTTCCACTGCCGCTGACACAGGACAAAGGCTCCAGACACCACCTGCCCCCGCTTTTATTGTTGGAATGACAGCCTAAAAAAAAAGCCTCACGTCACTCCACTTTTCTCATTGCTGAGAGATAGAGAGGATCCTATAATTAGAGGAGGAACCGAGGCAGGCTGACGATAGACAATAGAGGCCAAGTTTGGACAAAGAGGGCTGAGGAGGTTGACAGCCTTGAGGGAACTTGAAGGTTGTCCCTGGCAAAGGTACCCCAGTCCTGGGCAGGTAGGAACACAGCCCGCCCAGGTGGTTTCGTGGTCTGAAACTGGTAGCAGTGATACACAAGTTTAAACAGATAATGAACTGGTGTAAGCAGACTTATGGGTGAGGACCTCTGGGATGGCAGGGTTCTAGAACAGGAAATTAACTCTGTTCACCTGTAGCAATTATACTGCAGCTTTTGATTATGTCTTTTTAAAGCCAAGCCTGAAAAAAACGAATATTGCTGTTTTAATTGTGGTAACTACACAGAACTAGTTGAATCATATAATTCAATCGGTGATACCAGTTTCTCAAACATGTTAATAACAGGTAATAAGCCAAGTTAGTTGTTGCTTAAGTGTGAATATTTGTGCGTTGAATTCTACATTTTACATAAATATTTTTACTTTAAACTCTGGCTATCTTCAACTCCTGTATTAATAAATGTTGATGAAAATTTTTATATCTATATCAACACCTATTATATTGTCTGGTCACGTCATTTGAAACAGACCAGAGTTGTTGAGAATAAATTATTTAAAATAAAAATCTTTGTTGCGCCTGGATAAAATTTTATTAATGGTAATATGATTAATGATAATACTCTATCAATTTATGGTGATTACAATTCTAGAAGACTCCATATGGTCAATAAAAGCATTTACTTTATCATCTGAGTTAACGATGAGGTCATTTCCTTTTTCTAATTCTTCTTTATCCATCTTCTGTTATTCATCTTATTTAGCTAACTCAATCCATCACTGTTCCCTTGGATGGAAGATAATCCTGGGAAAGGTTCCCTCCTTAAAATTGCAGTACCCAATGTACTGTTTTGGGTCTGTTTACTTTTTTCTCCCACTGTCTGGCAGACTGTTGAGCAGTTTGGGCAGAGAGTTCCGGAAGCCGCATTACCAGCTCTCTTTGGCTGTCTATCAGACACTTTGCTGAGTGTGGATTTGGCAAGGTTCAGTTAGAAAACAATAGATGGAAACTTTTTTATGAGGCAATAGTATAGTGTTAACAGTTACAGCAAGCCACGTCCCTTATGAAAATTTGCAGTTCTGTGTCTTAGGTCTTCTTCTTATTGTTCTTCTTCCACATTTGCCAGTCATTTAAATATAAAGGACTGCATTATATATTATATATTGTGTAAAATATTGTAAAATATCTATGTTTATTGTTTAACAAGGCCTGGTTCACAGCTTCATATGATTTAAGACCAGATCAAGAAAAACTGTTTGGGGGGTAAACAATAAAGTTAAGACTGGGTTTGGGCTCAGGATTAGGCATAGAAAAAGGGATATGTGAATACAGAGACTATTAGTCAAACCAAACACAAATGAGCAGTCATGATTGACTAGGCACATTCTACAATCCTTAGACAAGGGAGGATTTAAGTGGCAGACTTGATTTATCTTCATAGTGAAGCAAAAAGGATGCAGCTTATTTTTTGCAGATATTGAGATGAACAAAAAACTAAATGGATAATCACCATAGGTCTTCTGTGCCTTCAAATGCCACATGCTCTTATGTTTCTGTAAGGGCCTACACAGTGTATGATTCTCATCATAATACCCATGAGTCCTTTGGACGGGCACTTGCAGTGCCCTGGCCTATTTTTAGCCTTGATTGTATTATATGAATCAGGTGGTTGGTTGCT
The DNA here is from genome assembly GCF_018555375.3 of Anguilla rostrata. Lineage (NCBI taxonomy): Eukaryota > Metazoa > Chordata > Actinopteri > Anguilliformes > Anguillidae > Anguilla > Anguilla rostrata. The sequence goes on from NC_057945.1 coordinate 30,996,381, forward strand.
TTTCATGATTATACAAAGAAGTTGGCCCATTTCCTGTTTTCAGTGCAGAGCTGTCCTTATCTCTGCACACGAGTGAGTGATATGACCAGCACATCCAGACACTAAGTGCATCTAATGGGGGAATAGAGGATGCCTACAGGGAGGCATGGATATCAGAGCTGAAGTGCTTCACCATGAGAGGGGAACGGAAGAACGAAAGAGCAATGATCAAAGATTTCACACTGAACATAAGAGAACACTGCAGATTTTTCTTTCAAGCTACACTCACTTCTCTCTTCCCTCTTTCTCTCTGGGATGAAGATTAAGGGCAGTCAAGATCCTCCACTCCTCAAAGTACGGTTCATTTTGATCAACTTTAGAGATTAAATACTTGTAACTGTGCACATAGACTGCTATAGCAGATTGTGATTATGAGGTTACATTTAAATGTGTATCTGTACACAGGCATGACCTATACAACTGAAACTATCCATTCTACTAGAACACTTGACAAATGAACTTGATTCACTGCCTATTTTGGTTTCCCATTGTGATCTGCCGCATGTGTATTTAAAGCCATGCAGCCGCAGTGTTAAAAGTCATATATGAAAGACATGTGGTCTTAGAGAAGAGAGTGGTGTATTGTTACTGCAGCAGCCTTGGTCCTGCATGTGGCACAGCTGATCTTAGATTCACCGTCAAACCTCCAACGAATATTCCACCTTCTACATACACACACAGACAGAGACACAATTTCCCAGCTGTCTGCACCCAGATCTTAGAGAGGGCATATGTGATTGGAAAGGAATAGATTAAAGTTAGAAAGTTCTTTCTTTTTTTTTTTTAATGTAACTGCCAACCCTTCCTAAACATAATGCCTTGAACTTGGTTCTTTATCAAATCAGAGTTTGATAAAACGTGAACAGGAGGAGAAGGTCAGACCTATGCCAGACATTAATGCCAGACTGCCCTCATTGCCAGCAGGCTAATGGTTAAGTTATCAAAACCTCTGGGTGAAACAGCAGTTTATAGTCAGTTTTACTGGCAGGCAACAGCACGCTGAAACATTAAACACGCCAGTTAGTTTATTCTGGACTTGGATGTGAACCAGTTCATGGGGGTGATATTACACTTTTAATGCCTTCACTCCAGAGATTTTCAACCTGTGACCCAATCTTAATAAATATGAGGCCCATACAGCCTTATTTGGAAAAGGAAACACAGTCTTCCTGACAGCTGGTCAGGGAAGAAGAAAATTATCATGCTTACATGACCAAGAGATAACTAACTGCAAAAAATGTTTGTTCTACATTACAATACAGGTAAAATAAATACACGGAGGTGTTGAGTGCCTGCCACTTTTCTAAATGGTTGAAAAACTATAACAGAAACCAATATGAAACATATAGCTCTGGTAATAGAAATAATTATAATAACAAAAGTAATAGCAATGTTCTTGATTTTAAAACTTGTATGACCCTGACGGCAAGAACCAAAGATGTAAGCTTGTTTTGATCAGCTGATCAGAATATAAGCCTTTGAGAGTGCACCAGAGCACACAGAGTTCCTCCAAGGTCACAGGAAAAAGAAATTCCTGCTTTGGACCAGCAACGGAGGCGTGTTGCCATTGTGAGGGGTGGGCAGGCAGCGCAGGCGGAACGGGGGTCATCCTGACAATGGTCAGTGCTATTTTCAGTCAGTTTGTCCTTGACTGGAAATGGAGCTCATAGACTGTACCATCCTCTCAGCTGTTGAAGAGGGGAGACAGAGAGAAAAAGGGAGTGGCTATGCCTGCATGGGGAAACCCCACTCTTTCTTCCTTAGGGAGAGGGAGAGGGAGAGAGAGAAAGAGAGAGAGAGAGAGAGAGAGAGAGAGCTGACACCTGCTATTGTCTTGTAGCCATCCATGCCACTGAACACAGCAGCCAAATGTCAAGTGTATGAGCCTAAAATAAAGAGAGTTGTATAGAGTTAGTCTAGAGTTTGACACAACAGAGACAGATGGTGTTTAATTATGCCAATCATCAGTCAGATAGGATGAATTAGATATTTGTCTTCCACAGGATACTACACCATTGTTATTGAATTGAAAATGATCATATTTTGAATCTAGAAATAGTAAATAAACAATATTTGTTCTGCATTACAGTACAATTTAAGGTTATTTATGGCAACCTATAATGTTACTTATGACAAATCAATAATCAAAACCATGATCTCATTAAAGGATGTTAGAGACGGGTTCCGTTAAAGAAATTACATTTCAGACATTATTGATCTATCTCTTGTGGCTTCCTTTTGTTTCTGTCAACGATTGCTGATTGGCGTAACCTGACAGAACACATGATGCAGTTCATAACATCTCAGAGATACACTTACTGAGAGAAGGAGCAAGAATAATAATTATTAGTAATAATTATTATATTGTGTTATATTAAAATATCAAATATTAAATATTAAAATAGAATTATTTTTCTTATATCTTCTCATTTACGCATGACAAGACACTTGGAGTGCATTTGGTAGACTTTCTAAGAAAGGAACAACTTGAGCATGATGGAAAGAATTGGGAATTTACTGGGCATATGCTGTTCAGATTTAATCTCAATTTAATCGTATGCCACCACAAATGAAAATGTTCTCAGGCCAATTAGAACATCCAATGAAAAGGACGAACAATGAGCGCCGGAAGTTATTTGACTGACCGGCAAAATCGCGTTTACATTGGACGCAACTTCATTTTAAGGGCTAAAGAAATCAAAATGTCTGGATTTACTCGTTCTTTCGGTTTTCTCAGAAGCAAACTGAGACCACTCACTACTCTGAAAGCCAACATTTCGGGCAAGCCGGCGAAGCACACTATATCCACCGGTGTAAGTGACGATAGCCCGTTAATTTAGCTAGACTACCATTTTTTAATGATCGACGCTGCAGCACTAGTCAGCTAACGTCAACTATATAAATTCAGCCACGAAGTTACGTTTTGCTTAATTAGAGGTAATTGTATATAAATAATAGGTCAATATTATAAACTTTGTACGAGTTTTCTTTATTTCAGGATTTAGTTCATTAGCTACTTGCTAAAGTTAACAAAGTTATTGTTACTAACCACTTGGTTAGCTACGTTAGGCTCGGGCATGTAGAATCTGGTAATTGCTAGGCTAAGGTTAAACAGGATTTAATAACTTGAGTTTTTCTAGTTCCACATTTTAGTAGTATAAATATTAATTGTAGGTAGTTTGCTACCTTCACGTATCTGAACAACTGCGAAGTCATTTTGCCAATTTCGCATGTTGCAGATAGTTAGCGTGCTATAGGCCTACCTGCGTTTTAACTGCCGCCAAACTAGGGCCATGTTTCCTTTACGTCATTGTCATTGGCACAACGGAGGCCCATTTCTGTAGTCGTGTGGTTCACATTTTCTGAAAAATTCGGATTCTGTAGATTATAAAATTAGCTTTTACTATGAAGAAAAAATGTTTATATTTGTATTGTCCCGTTTACGTTGGTCCATTCAGTCTTATCGCTCCCTTCTTACTTGAGTTGTCTACTAACTGAAATATTGTTAGCCTAATTCGTTCCAGAAATCTATTGCTTTAAAATTCCTCGACTTTGCACTGAATTTTGGAAATGGGTTTTAATATGAACCCAAAAGTTGTAATCATTGTAATCAACTTAAACGGACTGTTTATAGCGATTTATTATTTTGTGTATATGCACGTTTAATCCTTAGCTAATACTAAAAGTAAGGAGTGCATCTGCTTTTAATTTTTTGCAGTATTTTTGGCCTTAAGTAACACATCCTGTCTTGTTGAACTATTGCTGATTTACTCTCCAGGAGCAACTTTTTGTGATGACCGTGATGTTTGTCACCGTCCTGGGACCATCAGGATGGGTTCTCGCCCATTTGGAAGAGTACAAAGCCCGCTGAAGTTACCTGGTGGCCTCGGTGACTGGCAGTCCTCCAAGACTGGTCCTTTTCCGTCCTACCAATGTTTAAATTGCTTTTAATGCCCTCAAAGCTCCTAATAAATATAAAGGAAAAAGGCAGCAGTTGGTGTACAGTGTATTTATTCCGAATGGTGGATTGGTCATTCCTACAATCCTAGTTTCCAAGCACGCACCTGTGAAGCAGATGAATGTGGTGTCATATGGACAACTTTTTCAAGGCACATAAAATGGTGAGGTCTTCCCTTTGCTTCAGCTAATTGTTTTGCTGTAGAATAAAAGGGGCGATTCCTTTCTGCTGTGCTGTTGGTTTAAGTATTATAATCGTGCAAATGGATTACATTAGCTAGCTTAACTTGTTTTAGTATAAATCATTGCCTTAATATCCTGAGGTTTCTAAAAATGCATTCTCTAATAATGGGTCCAAGCAAACATTTTGTAATGCTGCCAGGAAGCATTAACTTATAAGTTTGCCTGGTTTAGTGAAGTCATTTCCTGGCATAATGGTACAGTGCAAGTATGTGCATTGTATCAGTAAACGTTTTTCCATTATGAATGACTTAAAGGACGGATTTGTGAACTTCAATTGATGTTGCTTTAAACAGTATCACAAACTCCTCTGAAGAATTAAGATTTGTTTCTTTTTCCCTATGTGCAATTCAGTGATTTTGCCATTTAACGCCAAAAATAACACATTTGAATTAAGTTGCAGTTGTCATTCAGATACAAATTTCCATTCAGCTTTAATGATGAGATACAATGACTGGAGTTCATTGCAGTGCTCAAATGATAAACCATGCTGTTCCCTGTTATACTATAATACTCATGTAATAAATTGCCTGTTTGTGTGTTGGGTATATAAGATTGACAGAGGTAATGGAGATTCCGGCTGTTCCCAAGAGGCGTGGTTAAGAGCATCGACATGTCATGATGTATACAGTGTATTTTCTTGCTGTAAATTTAGCCTCAGCATTTGATTCGCTCACTCAAACTATTTATTGCTTTACTGTTTTATATGACAGACCTGGGCCAACTGCTTCATTAAACAGCCTTACCACCGGCTCCCATTCAGTTCCATTTAGGCCTACTGTTCCTTTCGAGGCATGGAGATGGTCTTTATTACTGCCACAGGTATTTCTTTTTGAATAATGTACGCTGCCTTCCACAGCTGTTCTCGCTAAAAAGGCCTGAGGCGCACTCTCAATACCGATTTTGTTTTGGCCAGACTGGCCTGGTTTCGGCCAACCGCAAGGCCTTCCGTCTGCAAACACGCTGCAGTGAAAATATATGCCCTTTCCATTCAGGGTGAGATGCAGAATGTGAGTGGAGGGGAAAGGCGAACTGAGGTTGGGTGACTCACCGTGAGGGAAAAGGGGAGAGTCAGGCGGGAGGGAGATTGACTGATGTATGCCAGGCATATCCTAATTCACGTTCTGTATTGAACAACCTCAAATGTTGGCTACGTCAGGTCACCGGGGGGAAGGGGTCCATTGAATTACATCATTGGTTATAAGAAGTCTAGTCTCTTTAAATGTGAGTTCGTTTGCACGTTCATTTTAATTTTACTTGCTTCTACTCTTCTGAAATGTGTTTAAATGAAGTTAAATTCCTAATGAATATAATCTTAAGATAAACAAAAAGGGAGAGTACAAAAAACGTGCCTGTAGCCTGTTGAAACTGTGGGTGGCTACCAAGCTGGAGCCACTTTTAATCAACACAAGTACTTATTCAAATAGACTCACAGCGGCATAGTTCCAGAAAAACAAATGGTGTAACACGGTGACAGGTTACATCTAATTACAGGAAACACATTCCTTAGTTTTCTGCAGCCAACCTCAAAATGCTTTCGCAGTAGAAATTATACCGTAACCTTGGCAACACCACAGGAAGAGGTGCTAAAGTCTGGCCGAGTGTCGCAGTGCCACGCAAGCAAAAAATTTGGGTAGCCTAACTAGGTGCCAAGAGACACATGAGAAATTTTGGTGTGTCAATTGGCACTTGCTTTACTTAACAAGGGCAAGTGATATATTATGTCTTTGCCAGACATCTGGTAACTTAAAAAAAAGTCATCCCATGATCCTGAGTAGTTGAAAATGGACTTTGCCCCAGGATCAACCACTCAAAGGTTGCCATATCATATTGACATCATTTTAAAAACATTAGTTTCATATTCAAATGTATCTTTTGTGTCATGCAAAAATATATGCCTATTTCTTTGTTTTTTGTTTTTTAACATATTTTAGGAACTCTCATCCAGCTGTATGACCTGTAGTCCTGTATGTTTCATTGCACAATATCCAATAAAGTTGGTTCAAAACCCAAAACCCAGAACCCAGCTTGTTGGTAAATGTAAAAAGTTTTTTTTTTTTCTGGGGTTTTTTTTTTTTGGAGATATCATTTTGCAGCATCTTAATACATTTTAATAAGGTGCGGGTCACAGGCAATGTACATTATTTGTTAATTAAGGGTCTTGAGCAAAGACAGTATGAGAACCACTCTGGTTTAAAGAACAGTTGTCAAAATGCAATTTGATATTGCAGTTTGGCTCATTGATTAAGAGGACGTTGCACACAGTTTAAACGGCACAGACTGTTTAGTCTGTGTGCAACGTCAAGCTTGTGACATAGGTTTGGCTATTCTGCAAGCGGAGGTAATTCGTTTTCAGCAAAAAGAAGTTTGCTCATGAGTATTATTCTGTTTTGAATAGATGTAGATGCCATAGCAATACCTGAATGGAGGCTCTGTAGGCAAGTTACCCAGTCAGTTATGTGGTTTCAAAGTGACAGTATTATAGACTCAGAACAGAATGTTCAAGGAGTGTTTAGTATTGGCATTTTAAAAAGCTTTTAAAATTGAACTTTTGTTCTCTATTAATGGAAAAAAGGGAGGGGTGTGTGCTAATTTAATTTTTTGGTCATAAGAAAATAACTTTGTGTATACTTAAGACTGGAGGACCATTCTGCCCGTGTGGTTGTGGAGGAGGTGGTGAAATGCATCACATTTAATTCTGGCTGCTGATCATGCCAAATGTCAGCCTGGGTTTCCATCTGACTGTGACTGAAGTATTCTTTCCTCGTAAGTTCAGAATGTTTAGCATCATGTTCCAGTTCCACATATCAAAAGTAAAGGGCCCATCAAAACGCTTAGATTTCAGATGGCTTTGCAGACCAAACTTGGCTGGTGTAGCGGTTGACATCTGCGAGAACTAGGAGTGAGGCAAACAGGGATACTCTGTGACTGAGCTGCTAGAATTTCTTAGGAGTGTGGCCACTATGTCTCTGAGATTTTGGTGTGTGTGTGTGTGTGTGTGTGTAGGGAGGAGGGGATGGGGGGGACAAAGCTGCCTTTCATTCTGCCCCAGACCTTACTCCTTTTCAAACATATGCTACCAACGAAGCGTGGCCAACCTAGATGCCTCCACTGAGATGCACAAAGGGACTGATGTTGAATATCTTTTCTAATTTGCCCATATGGATTGACCCAAAGGCTTAAAAGAATCCAGTCTCCGGGCCCTATGGTTTGGTCGATGCCATCGTCACTACCATGTCTCAGATATGCTTCTCTCACTGGAACTCCACCTTGGTTTGTTTGTTTTAGACCCGGGAATGGAGGGAGTGGGGTGGGGGTGTAAAGAGAGAGAGAGAGAGAGAGGGCAGAAAAGTGGTAGGTGTGTTTTTTTTTTTTAAAGGAATGAATGAAGGGCTTTGTTGGACTCATTTTCCGTTTTTTTGCCTTCTCCCTCGTGTCTCTTCCTCTTTTCCTTTCTGCTCCCACCGTCGCAGTTTGCGTGAGTGCGGAGAACCGCACTTCATGGAGGAGAGCATTTAAAGTCCCTGCTCCAGTCAGTGCTGCAGGCTGAGCTTTTTTTGTTTGTAGGAGTCTTAACAGCAGCACACAGACTCCAGGAGAGCTACTCTGCACGATGTACAGGGCTGCGCTGGTCTACCTGAGCGTGTGCTGTGCCGTGGCCTCCGTCGCGGACGGGAAGCCGCAGGCCAGGAAGGAGCAGAACGGGAGGGGCACGCGCGACCCGGCAGCCATCGCGGCGGACACGCCTGCGCCCGGCGGAACTCCGCCCGCAGGTGAGTGGAGGCTGCGGGATCGGTGTAGCGCGGGACAGACGCTCCGCCTGGTGTAACCTCCTCGTGTCTGTGCGCCAGGGACCGGCGGCCGGTGCCTGGTGAAGGGGATCTATCTGTTTGAGGGAGCTGAGTGGTCTCCTAAGCCCTGCTCGGTGTGCCGCTGTCAGAGAGGAGTTCCAACCTGTCGCTCCACACCTTGCGCTAATGGGGGTAAGAATGCATCCACATTAGAGATCACATCATATGATAATCAGTTCAGATTAAGATCACTGGAGATGGAATTATTTTGTCAATACATTCAGTTAAGTCAATACATAATTATTTTGCAAGGGATGTTTTAGAAATGAATATATTACAGCAACTTTATAGTCATAAGTATTTTGGTAATAAAGTTTTATTTAATATATATTATTACTATTTAAAATATTTAAGATCATGAATGCATTTAAACTTGGGTAGCTTAATCTTGTACAGTAAACATTTTGCAGAGTATCATCGTGCTGATTTTATTGCGATCAATATTGGTGCGTAAACAAATTTGCAATGGATGAGGGTCCTGAGTGCAGTTATTTCATACTGTGTGTCCATGTAAAGATATAATTAAGGCTGGGACTTGTTTTTCTCCATTCAGTGAAGCAGGCTCCCTGAAATGTAAAATCACTAATAGTTGCTTTTTTATATGACAGGCTGACCAGTGCTCAAACATTTTGGTTGTGTAAGTTCCAGCCTCACATGCTTTGTGTTCCTTCTCTCTTAGCTCCACTGGCCCCCCAGTCCTCAGCCCACCGGAAGAGGGGTCAGCTCCAAAAAGCAGCACCGAAGGTGGGGGGCAAACTCGGGGGGAGGAACTCCAAAAGGGACGATGGCAGCTCTAGACTGCAGCTAGCTGCTGTGTCTCCTGTCAGGAAGAACGTGGCAGAGATCAGCTATAAAAAGCAGGAGCTAGGGTCTGTTTCAGTAAAGAAGGTGAGTGGGTGAGTGAGTGTGTGGAAATTGGGACTTGCTGGCATCAGGGGACAGATGCAGTCTTTACTTCCATTTTTTTATTCTCCATATATCGCACATTCAGAAAAGTAGAGGAAAAAGTACTGGAGGCAAAATGATAAATTAAAAAACAAGGACGTTTCACATGCAACATTTGCAATGGAGAAAATGTGCAGATGTCCTTCTTTTTGAATTTATTCCCCAAACTAAAATGCTTAATTTTGTCAGTCCTACTCTTGTAACATCCCCCCACCAGTTCATACGGGCATGTATTTAACAAGTGGATCCTCTGAGCTATCAATGATTTTCACTCTTCATGGTATCTGCTGAGCTGTAGCTGCTGTGCCGATGGACTGTGCACTAGCTCCTCTTGCCCAGGCAGATCACAGTACCTTAATCAGAGGGGTTGTTATTGAGCACTGAGTCACTGGGTTACTGCAGACTGAAACCCTTTCTCCCTGCTGGATGCAGTGGGATATGCCTTACTGCATGAGACTCCCAGCCATAGCTGATAGTTTATTACTGACAGTTTTATCAGTTTTTATCTGATTCTCATTGGTAATGGCTGTCCCCCAACCAAGCTAAACCAAACCAATGTAGGCTTCATCAATATTTTTCCTTTGCCTCACTATTAAACTCAAATTAGGTTTTTAGTAATTTTAAAGATTCGGAGATTAAGTTGTAAGTGCATTTACACTGAAAAAAAAAAGAAAGAAAATACCGTCTGCATTTATTTGTAAGTAAAAGGTATGGGCATACGGAGAAATTTTGATTGAAAGCAGGCAATAGTCATTGCTTGTACCGACCATTACGCTTATGTGAGTCTGGTGAGGGAGTCTTTTTTTATAATTCATGTGTTTACTTGTATAGTCACTATGTCAACGGCATGTTAGCTTCAGCTTTCTGCTTTGTGCTAATCCCTGGGTCAGGTGACTAAGCAGGTGCCAGTGCTCAGGAGGGCCCAGGAAGCTGAGGTGAAGGTAGAGGTGAAGGGGTCTCTGCAGAAGGGCAAACCCGCAGTCAATGCCGGTACCGGGGCAACGGAAATGAAGAAAGGTCAGCAGGAAAAGAAACGGCTGAAGGCCAAAGATGAGGACGATGATGACGAGGATGAAGATGATGAGGATGAAGAAGATGATGATGATGGTGATGATGATGACAATGAGGAGGAGGAGGTGAAGGAGTCGGACGGCAAGAAGAAGGAGAGCCCGACCACCCCACCGCCTGCACGCTTTCCTGGAGCGCCATTCTTAAACCGGACCAACTTCATGGAGTCCCTCCCAGCTGGGTGCCTGCTGGCCGAATCTTTGATTGCCTGTGGCAGTGTGGGCATGGCCCACCTTCCCATCATCACTGACCTTGGAGTCAAAACCCTCTACCTGGCAGGTGAGTGTTGGAGGGGCATGTGTGTGAGTAAAGTATAGAGGACAAATTAGACAGTCAGGTACAACCTTGCCTGGGGACAAGCTAGCATTTACAGAATTTTGCTGGTACCACCAGCCAATCGCGAACAGCATACAGCATGCATTTAAATCCTTTCCTCTCAGGCCGTTCTTGTAAATAAGAATTTGTTCTTAAGTGACCTGTTTGATTAAGTAAAAGTTAAAAATATGGTGTAAGGTACTGTATGTGGAAGCTGCCATCCATTTTTTGTGTCCCTGATACAGATAACAAAATAGGAAAACTTCCATTCCGGGGCCTCTCTGGGCTGCCCAACCTGGAATGGCTGGACCTCAGCAAGAACAAGCTGGAAGACTCCTCCCTGAGCTCCGCCATCTTCCGGGTGAGTCTGCAGGGGGACGAGACGGGCCCAGCTTTAAAAAGAGCAGAGTGCTTAGTCTTCGGGCTCTTGTGTGTCCTGCACGGAGCCTGATCCCTTCGGCAGGCGAAACCGGGAGGGCGGAGCTTCCGCTCCATCCAAGGGCAGCTGCAGAACTTGGCACCACCTGGATAGACACGCCAAGCCTGGGTCACTGCGATGCTGTGGTTGAGAAAAAAAAAAATGTATTCTAGGTCAGTGAGGAAACCGGTTTCTAAAAACAGCGCAAATATTATCGGTGGGAGTCCACGTGTGCTGTGCGCGGTCCCTCCTTCCCAATGGAGCAGCGCTTAAAGTTCCCCCTGAAGCACAGCCACTAATGACTTTGTTTCTTCATGGAGAGAGCTCGTCCATGCCTCGTGAATTACCACAGCAGATACTTATGAAGGTCAGGCACCTGTTTTACCAGTTGTGTTATAAACCAAGTGGTCGCTGTATCCTGGCGTCCAGACATCTTGGCCAATTTCACCATCCCTCCCCTGTCAAAGTGGCTAATAAACCTCTCCCTCTCATATCCCCACTGGTGTGTGATTAGCATTCTGGCAACAAAATGGCTGTCATTCATAAACTATGAGGTTCAGTAACCTTGCCAAATGTAAAAGGCTTTGAGAATCATGAAGGTTATGACGAATCATTTCAATGCAATTATTTTCCATTATTTGACGTTATTGGATCACAGTGTGATCTGCCACAGAACTGTAAGTCCCAGGAGCATCTCCAAATTTATTTTCAGCAAAACCTATAAAGTTTACTGAAGCATCGGAACAGACTGCTCTGGTCACTGATGGCCATCTGACGTTATGCCAGTGGAATCATCTGATTCCCAAAATAAAACTATTAGACCATGAGAAGAAACCACACCCTTGGGGAGTATGGCTGCAGATGTAAGGTGCAGACAGATCTAGACTAATCACAGGGTTGGTGACCAAACAGATTGACCAATGAGCAAAGGCGGAAAGTTCTGGATGCCCCACAAAGGAAAGGGACTGCAGTAACTACTTCCAAATGCGGAACAAATGCATCAAAATTTTACAGCATTACCATCCTCATTTCCTACGAATGAGAGATCTCCAGAAGGCAGGCTGTTTGGTATTACTCATTTAGTGTGGTTCTAGCCTGATACTGTTCATGGGACTTCAGAACCTTTACCCTACCCTTATGCTAGGGTAAAGGTACTTGTCTGCAGTTAAATCAACCTTGATTTCACAATGTCTTGAAACGCAAACTGTGATGTGATCCGTGTAGCAGAGAAGCACAGAGATACATGAGCCCACTGTGAGACTTGCATGTTTTCGCTTTGTGTGGCATCATGCAGTCCACCCTTGACTTTTTGCAGAATCTGACACGGCTGAGGAGGCTGAACCTGGATGGGAACAGTCTAACCAAGATCCCACTGCTGCCTGCATCTCTGGAGGAGCTCAAGATTAATGACAACAAGATAAGGAGCCTCACAGCTCACAGCTTCAAAGGTGCCAGAGTGTGCATGTGTGCTCTGCTATCAAGATTGGCTGTGTCTTTATATTGTATGGCACACACACACACCACACACACACAGACAGACACAGCACACACACACACACACAGGGATATGGGGTTGTGCCATATTTTGGAAGAAACAGAGGTTTTGCCTCTAATTTTAAAATCATTTTAGAATCCATGATGGTCTCAGTAGTACAGCAGTGCAAATCCCCACTGTTTAGACTAAGCGATATGTTCTTCTGAATTCGGCAACCCTCCATCAGTGTTGTCTCTTTGGGGACTATGTTTTTATTGGAGCTGAGAATAAGCATCTTATGCCAGTACACATGGTGGCTTACCAGGTGACACATTTGCTATTCTGGGGGGTGGTGGTTTGGGTGTGGCTACCCTCAGGTCTCTTCAAGCTGCTGACTCTGGAGCTGGAGGGCAACGGTTTCCATGACGGGAACGTCTCCCCATTGGCCTTCAGACCCCTCAGGGCCGTCATCTACCTTCGGCTGGACAGGAACAAGTTTCGCGGTGTCCCGTCTGGGCTGCCCCCATCGCTTCAGGTTGATGAGAAACCATTTTGTCAGTAAAATGTATCATTTTTGCAATAGCTTCAGCAGATGCTACAATATCACACAGTAGTGGCTGATACTGTTAGTATTTTACACTGGCCTTATTTTAATGTTTATTTTAGCATTGACAGCTGGCACCATGGCATTTTAGCTTCTGTCACACAAACACAGTGGGCAGCGCGTTTCCCTGTATGCTGAAACTTTGTTTGTTTTACTCTATCCACTATTTCAGTAATAGCGTATAAACCATGATTTATTTAGTATCTAAATATTCGAAGAAAAATGCATTTTTTCCCCAGAAATGTAATGTGTTGTACTATGTCAGGTGCAGCTTTTCAAGAGTGTAAATTATGAATGTCCAAGATGAAGGGTGACTTTTTCAGTGGCTGATATTCACAGAAAGTGCTACCAGGGGTTTGCAGCTCAACATTTCAAGCGCTGAACACATTGCCCATGTGTCCAGGAGCTGCACCTGTCTGAGAACCGGGTGGAGGAGGTGCACGAGGGGATCCTCAACAAGTCGCTCCAGCTGAAGGCCCTGGACCTGAGCCACAACCGGATACGCGAGGATCGCATTGCGCCTCGGGCCTGGATCCACCTCCCGTGAGTGTGACCGCATCGTTACCGTTCGGTACCGCTTCCGCGCACGGGCCTGTCCAGGGTCTGCTCCGCGCCCGTCGCAAAGATAAAGGCCTGTCGCGTCAAATTACCAGTTTAGCTCCAGCTGAAACCGTCTGTTAAATCGTCCGTCCGTTTGATTGGCTAAATGGCTTCCATCCACCTACGCTGATGTGCGCTGGGGGTTCCGGCTCGAACAGCTGCTGTGCATCACTCATATGGGTCCAGTACAGCACATTAGTGATGGGAGAGATGAGTCACCCTGCAGTATAAAGTGATTTGAGATGTTTAAACTTTGAGATGAAAGGAACAATATAAATGCAGTGTATTCATTCATTCATTCATCCTTGTGTCTACTATCACTTTGGCCTCTTATAGCATTGGTGAAATTAATGGTGTCAGTTATTGTTTCCACTGATAACATTTCTATCATCTTGGCATTCTCGTGCTACAGTTGTTTTTTTCCCATTTGGTCAAGATCACTGATTTTTGTTCAAGTAGCCAAAACATATTTGCTACATTAGTAGAAAAAAACGAAAGACTTCTTGAATTAATACACCCTCTCACTTGCACCTTCAGAAGGCTATACTGCTTTGTTAATGATTTAGGTCATCTGCACATATGTTTGAAAAGCAGAGCACAAGGTACAACCGCCATGCTTTCAGGGGTTTATGGTAAAATGGGAAATGCACTGCTTAAATCTCAATATTTTATGTCAACATTAATACTTCATAAATCACACAGTTTAGGAAAGGGAAGTGTACTGTACTGTGCATGCTTTGGGTAAGGGAGATTTTGCATTTCTCTCTGAATGCATACTACACTCCTATGCCTGCGACAGTATGTTAGATTTTAGATTTTCAGTGAAGTCATCCTTCATGGCTAAGTGCATCCAAAAACTTTGTAATGTAATTTCTCCACCAACCACAAGAGGGAGCAGTGCTCCTGTAGTGTCCTGCCAGACTCACTGAGCTGAGAACCTTTTTTTTTTCTTGTTCGATGCGAGCACTACTGCAAAAACAACAGTAGGACATTTTTATCATGCTTGGAGCTGATTTTAGTTAAGCTTATCAAAAAAGTAAGTAAAAAAAATTAAGTCAGCAGCAGAAATATTCCCTTTTTTTTGCTGGATGACATATCCAGCTGTTGTGATATTTTTTGTAATTATCTCCATATTATAACCAAGCAAAACTGATGAGTGATTAGGTGACAGTTGATTGCATGGTCATGGCAACATCTGGAGGCATTTAAGCAGATACTTTTTAAAAAAAAGAATGATTGATGACTCTGTATGCAGACAAGACAGCGATCATTGTTCGGTCATACAGTATGCTCGATTTGTTCAAATATGGTCAACTCCTATGGGTTTTTGTTGCCATGGAGTCCCTGAGAAACATACCGGGGTCTTCAGAAGTGCATACATACATGCATTGTGGGGGTGTCACTGAATTCTTCAAAATATGCTCGGTTGCTATTGAGATTCAGAGAAGTTAAGGGAAGCTGTTAGACAAACCTTAGCACTTTATGTCTAACCACACTGTGACTGTGGAGAAGCATAGGTTCAGGCTATGTGATTTCAGCTGCTGACTTGGGTTGTAGAAACAGCTGTTTATGACCAACTTTGGCAATGATCTTGCGTTCCAAATTTAGGGACATGAAAACTTGCTAAATATAACTACTTAGCACCACCAAGAACAACCTCCATCATTCTTGAGCACACCATACCACAATGAAATATTATGAAGACGTGACGTAGTCATAACCCCTGCCCATGGAATTCTGGATGGTTGTTGCAGCACTAATTGTTTATTTTTGAATCACCACGACTAATCTCCATCAACTAAGTATTTACTTTTGAGAGTATGTGGCTGAAATGAACAGGGCCATGTGGTATATTCTCGAAAAATTTGAATTTTCTGAGAGAGATTGAGAGATAAGAGATGGGGACAGCAAATACATTGACCTACTACTGAAAATCTGCGTATACATATGTGAACAGACATACACACTGTCCTATGTACAGTGGGTGACTGTAGTGAGTGACAGCTATGTAGCTGCACTGCAAAACACTGGTGCAGTTCCAAGCATTCGTTGGCAACTTCTATTTTTTCCTGACCTTAATTAGCTTGCCCCTTTGCTACAAAACATTGAATTATGGGGGCCCTGAAATGTAGTTTGGCTGCAGAACAATGGCATCTTGAAGAGAGCACCAGTCTTCCCAGTTTGCCAAATTCATTATTTTTCAGAGAATTTTTATACCGCCATAAAATTATTATTTTTAGCATTACAGGGTCAGGGCCTCCTTTAAACTTTTTTTTTGTTTGTTTATGGGATTTTTCCGGCCATCTTGTTCCAGTTTAGTTCCATGATCTTTAGTGTATCCTGTGCACATTGCTGAAGTCCTTTTCATAGTTGGGTGATTTATTGGGGAAAGGAGGTGATTAGTGTGATTTATGCTCCCCACTCCTGCCTCTCTCCTTCTCCTGTCTCCTCCATCCCTGAGGTTCACAGTGTGTAATTGTACTCTATGGGGATGGTAATAATAATTGTAATTCCATTATTTTATGTGTTATAGTATATTTGTCTGTACATGGCGATATATTTTTATTGCACAAGGACTTAAGAAGAAATGAAATGGTGGTTAAGTAAAATATGAATTGAACCCCAGAGCATTGAGAAGGCTGGAGTAAGTCCGGCCCTGTGCTTGTTTTCTGGGGAACCCTGGGAGATTTTATTTGACGATGTGTCCTGGGGGCCTGTGAAAATCTCCATCACCCCCAGCGAAGAATAACTAGCTGAGGGTAACGTGTTTCAGATGAGTCCGGGACTTGGCTTGTGTGATCCCTCGGTGTGATCTTGGGCTGCCTGCCAACTCTTTGGGGTCCGTTTCTGAACGCATAGAAGATGACCAAGATGAGAAATGGCTCCGACAGGATGCAGAAATGGCACAGGGGACAGACTCTAATGCACTCAAGACCACATTATCAAAGAAGGCTGGGTGGGATGGAGTGAAAGCAGCGCTGTTCAGTGGTGACTCTTGAGGGAGGGAATGCCAGGACAACAACCCCCCAGCGAATGTCGACCCCACAGAAAAATCAGCCAAGCGCAGACCTACCTCTGAGGCCATAGGGAGTGATCTCCAAGTGTATGTTTTCAGGTTTCTGGGAATTGTTACACTAAGGAACATCTAGTTGTTTTGTACAGTGCACATCTGAAAAGGCATACCCACTCCATCACACTTCTGCACAGTGGCCTTTGATGCATTCTGGTTTCTCTAAATTCACTTTTTCTTATTTTGGTTAAACAAAGGCGAGCTGTGGAAACGAGTGGGTAGGTAATGGTCATAATGCATCTGTCATCTCTTATTAAATTGGACTTTTAATCTTAATGACGACTCAGACATTGCACCTTTCACTGTAGGTGTCATTTGAAGCAGGTGGCTTGAGCATCTGACTATGGCCCTGTTATCTGATCACACAAGTCTACTTCTGGTGAAAGACATTCTGTTTTACTTTGCTCAAGCAGGGTTTGCCAATTTTCTCTCGCTTCCAGATTTCTTGGATCTCTGCTTCCTTGGTAAAAGCTGAGTTTTAAAAGCCCCCTTAAAACCCCCCAGGTTCTTTCGAAACACACTCTCAGCCCAGTGCTTTCGCTCCCATAAAAATGTTGATCCACAGTCTACAAGCCATTACACGCCCCCACCCTGCCCCCCCCCCCCCCCGCCCCCCAGCCCCCCGGCCCCCCGGCCCCACACCAAAAAATGAAAAGACAAGTGTTTGTTTTTTTTGATAGTCTGTCCAGTGTGGACACAAGTTGGATTGCATTACAGTGCAATAAATCCCTGCAGTCTGTCAGGAGCCAGTGGGGTGCACTTCTCAATGTGACCCCAAGAGTTTCTCTGAGGCTGACTGAAGACATTGTAATGTCTCGGGTTTATGAGACGCGGAGTAGGCTTTTGTGTGCCCAGCTGTAGCTGACGGTAAAGTCTGCAGTTTTCCCCCCCTCTTTTCAGTGGGAGGAATGCACACTCTGCAGTGCTGTGTGAGACTGCAACACGTTTCCACTCGGTTCACTTAAGAGCTCTTGAAGATCCGCAGTGGCCGTCTATAGAATGAGTGTTGCGGTCGCTCACGTCCCCCTTGACGATAGATAAGAGAGGGGACCTGTCTGTGCACGAACCCCATTACTCTTAATGGAGGAAATGCCAGTGGATGTGAATGCTTGTGACTGAATGCCCCGAAGTGCTAAAGCAGACCCCGGAGGTCTTGTTTTCCCCTTCCTGCGTTTCTGCTGCATTTGTTTCTAATTAGGACAGGGGTTCCGAGACCGAATTCACATGGGATCAGAATTACAGTTGTCGGGGTGAGGTTTTTTTTGCTGGTGGTGGTGATTCTGTTCATAGTTGCTGGGGGTAGCTGTGTGTGGCGGGGGGTGATTGCAAGGCCAACGGACTGGAACATGCTCTCTGTCTAAATCATATTAAAGGCAAAATTTGTGGTAGTGCTCAAATAAATTCATTTTCTGAAGGTACCTTTAATTGATGAATGACTGTGGTGATAAAAACAGCATAAAAGAGGGTGAGTTCAGGAAGCTCTGGATTATGACCAGAGGTCTTTAACATGGTGTTATTGGTGTTATCCTAATAGCTTACACAGCCCATCAAAATGTCAAGTATTTTATGAACTCGCTACTTTGAGAAGATAGTTCCAAGGGTAGCAGACCAATGGCAATAAAGAAAATAGCTGATTTTGTTTTAAGTGTTTTATATATTTTTCTCACTGCAAATCTTTTTTTTAATGGTGGAAAATGAATAAGCATTCTGGAGAATGGTGTCCTGGCTTCAGACCGGATGCAAGTTTTATAATAGCTTAGATAAAGAGTCTGAGCCTTGGAGAAAAACCATTACCACCTGCAGGTCTGAGCAGATGCGTAGCACACACACACACACACACACACAGTCACAGACTCACACAAGACACATTGACACACCGGCACACAGACACACCGACACACACACTAACACACAAATACACACACAGACACTCACACTTAAGAAAAATTAGCAATTGAAATCCCTTTAGAATATTTATTCTCGTGTTAATTAAATGATGATAGCCAGAGGTTTATATTTGTACCCGTAATTCTGGGCCAACTCACTATTAAAGTGGTTTCAGTGGACAGTGTCTTGCATCTTATTCCTGAAATCAGGTTAACTGCATGACAGGACAATATTTTTTTTCATAGACAGGTAAGCTGCTGATGTACTATATATAAGGTTTCTTCCTGCCACCCAGCTTTATAAAAGTGGTGTTATTACTCCTTGTCACTTTAAATGGTTTAAGCTGATTGTGTTTTATGGTTATGGAAAGCTTGATCTGTATGCTTTGTGATTTAGCATTCTGCTGTGTAACTGTTCATAACTGTTGCATTTGTATTCCTTTAATCGTAAATAATTCAAACTGATATTGCTCTTGTGAAGTCCTCTTAAAGGATAGTCTCTATAGAGTTGCTTGAAGAGAAAAATGTTTTTGAATGTGAAGTAATTAACAGATTTTTCAGTGAAAGTCAAGGATATTAATAGGACCGCCTTCCTTGGTTGGTTGTTTGTTGTCAATTTCAGCAACTTTCAAAAACTTTGTTTTATTTCTGTTCTGTGTGTTTCTTTTCAGATTATGATTGTAGATATTGATAGGTTTCAAATAAAAAAATAAATACATTTGGGGTCTCCAAACCCACTCAAATGGAATGTCCAATTTGCTAAGTACAAGCCAGCTTGTACACGTCCTCTGCTGATGGCTTGTGAGAGTGAAGATAACTCGCAGTTCTCCTTCTAAACACACTTGATCAGCCAGATGCTTCTTTTCACACCGCAGCCACAAGCGTTCATGGAGCAGGGGCAGAGGAGACCCAATCATACGTATGTGCAGAGAGCAAGCCACGGGCACCCAGAGGGCCACCGGTGGTCACTTGAGCAAGGAACACTGGTGACCGAATCCCTCCTATTTATCTCTTAGGTGATGTGAAGCCACAGTTGGCACTGGATTTGATCAGAGCCTGTGGTGCTCAGTCATGCACTGCTAGCACCGCTTCTACAGAGTGAGCAGTCCAGGAGCCCTTAGTTTTCAGCTCCTGAATTATAGTTAAATGCAGAATAGTATGAAAATCAGGAAATGGCACATATCCGTTCCCTTTGAGAGGTCTTGTTATTTCAGCCACGGTTATATAACTGTAGTTGTGTAACCCTGACATTAGACTATTCTGGTCTGTGTTGGCAAGCACGGTGGGGTGGTGATGGGTTACTTTGGCTCCTGGTAGCTGTTAGCAAATAATGCCCCGAGGGCCATTGTTCATAGTTTTCCTTGGTCCTGTCCTTACAGAGTCCTCTTAAGAGTCTGGTGTGTGTCAGTGGTGTCTGTCTCTTTTAGATTATGTTTTAGGAACATTTGCAGAGCAGCGACTTTCTGATGTTACAAGAGTTTGTCTTTTTTTAAGCATCATTCCTGAAATACATTTGTAAATACTCTCGGTTATGCATGAGTTAGTATGTTTGGGCAAGTGTGTGCATATTTGTGTGTCTACATGTGCGTCTGTGGGTATATGTACGTATGTATGTGTGCATGTGCATGTGCACACGTGTCTGTGCATGCATGTGTGTGTGCGTGCAGGTTTGTGCAATTGAAAAGAGTATGGTGTTTGTGTGGATATGTATGTTTGCCATTAGACATAGTTAACGTGTGTTAGGTCAGAGTAGAAGAGGGACAGGAGGGCCTCCAGCTGGCTGAATTGTGTTAAGATGGACCATGTATTTTCTGGGCCACCATCTTCTAGCACTGGACACGTGTTTTCTTAAATATGGCATCAAATGAAAAGCATGTGGAAATGAACATCCGAAGGCGATTCAATTGTCAGAAAAGCATTTTTCCAAATGGGGGGAGCACCGGTAATACGTTATTATCTGTATTTAACAAAAACCCTGCTGTATTGCTGTCTCTGCAATTTTTTTCTTTTTGTTTTGAATATTTATTTTTTCTTGAGGCCAAAGTTAGGTTTTTTTTTTTTTGGTCAAAGAGGGACTCAGATGTTTGGGAGGAAAACCAGCTGATACACACTGTACAGTATCTTTCATTACTGTCTGTTGGAACGATGCATCTCTAGATGCACTTCAGGTCTTTCTGCATTAGACATGCTCAGCCAGGCGACCCAGCCAGGGATGATCAGGCCCCAGCTTGTGTTCTAGGGGCTGTGTCTCACCCAAGCACCGGTCCTCTTGATCCATCTTGGGTCATCTTCAGGTTTTTTCCGCCGCCTCGCTGTTGTGGCAGATGGCTTTCCTTCTGTGTGACCCCGTGATCAGGGGTACCACCAGGGATTTTCAGCCCCATGAAAAGATATCTCACATGGGGCCCCACCACCCCAGAGAATCCTATGTTCTAATATTTTCTCAGGGCCCCTGTCAGTCAGGGCCCTAGCAACCCCCCTAACCCCCCACCCTTACAGCACCCGTGCCTGTGATGCCCAGTGTGTCATTGGCTCTGCACAGGGACTGCCCCGCAAAATCTCTGCACCCTGTTTCCGTGGGCCAGCACCTTGCCTTCCAGCCTCTCTTGTGACAGTCACTGACCGGCCCCTCACACTTGGTCACCTTCCTCTCAAACGGCTTCTCCTTGTGGAGAATCTTCACACTGGTGTGACAGATTTAGAATGTTGCATCCGCGCAGATGATGTCATCAGATGCGCGTCAGATGCGCTTGAAGAGAGTCATAATTTTTGTATGGACAGCACAGACTGACCGAGTGTACCTACACTGGAATATATGAACTCTCCACGTGCAGCAGTCTCAATGACAGTGAGGTGGCATCTATATTTTTTCAGCACAATTCCAATATCTTGTGTGCGTCCCTATTAGCATGTAGCAATGCTCATACCGGTCTGGGCGTAGACATTACAAGGACAATGTTTTGTCTCCATGGAATACAATTCAGTTTTTCCACAAGCACCGATACGCAGTCCAGAGTTCTCTGGCTCAGGCAGCGGCACTGCGGCTTTCTAACCATATTTTGCCAGTTTTTAGACCAATTTTCTCCTTTCTCCTTTATTTTGAAATGTCCAGTCGTATTTTTTAGGCCCATCTCCTCACTCTAACATCCTCTGCCAGCGCTCTCCTTTGAAGCACGATCTGTCAGCCGCCATTTTTGTTTTTCCACTCTGCAGTTCATCGACTGAGCTGTGCACTCATTGTATTGGAGAAATGCACACCATGTACATAGGTGAGTATAAGTGCCCAATTAGCTGGTATCACACTTGCAGGTACATGGACATTCTCTTGGTCTCCCAGGTTGATTCTGTGACCAATTATGTGCGACCATGTGGTATTGCATATGTGCTATTAAAGCTTTTTTTTAAAAAAAAAAATCTCCCTATGGGATAGAAAATCCAGCAAAGGGTGGGAGGTTGTGGTTGACGTGGTTTAGTGTTCACTCCAGGGGTGGGCAGTGGAGTACCCTCGCAGCGCAGGGGGTCAGTGAAGATAACCATATTTGAAAATGGAAAAATCAAACCCAGTGAACTCACCAGGGGAGACGACAAATATTAGATTCAGTTGTGATGTCATGTGTAAATCAGACCAGATGCTGATCCTCCCCAACAACGCTCCTAAAAGAAGGGAGTCCCTCACAGGGAGGGAATGTTCCAGTAAATAACCTGGCCGACCAGAAACAGACTTTTCATTGCTGTTTCACATAAATACTTTTTCTAGACTGAAGAAAACAGGAGTGCTACAGGTAAAATTTATTTAACGGTTGGGGCAAACTGTGCGACGTTACAGCCAGTCTGGCACCTCTTATCCTTAATTTATGAAATTGCCCTGCATTCCACAGTGCTTTTCATGAATCTGGAGCATCAAAGGATGTTCCTCTCCCCCGCAGTGCCCAGCACTGGAAGCCTGCATGGGCTGCATCTGTCCCATAAACTCTGTGAAGTCTGGGTGGGTGTTTAAAGGCTTTATAAAGTTTTAATGTCCTAGCCTAGAGCACAGTGCTGGGGACTTGTGACATGATGACATTTTACTTTTTTACTGATTACATGATGTTACCGTTTACTATTATGTGAGGGCCTGTGTCACATAATCACAAATCTACTGTGATTCAAATTGATTTGTTTTTTTTTTTTACTTGTTTGTGGGTTGGCATGGGAGATTGTTTTATGTGTGGAAGTCTTCATACAGGTTGTTTCTTATAAACTGTTGTAAAAACTGAATTATGTCCAAGAAAAAGGGACAGGGATTGGGGAAGATGATGGGGAAAACTATATATGGAATAAAATAAATAAAGGTTGTTATTTTCTTTCAAAAACATACATTTTGTCATGGAAAGTTCCCTATATTCCTGGAAATAGATTTGCAAAAATCTCCATGGACATTTTCGTAATTTACCAGGAATATCTCCTCCCTTTGCAACCCTAAAGAACCCTTGAGGACCTGTAGAGTTCTGAAAATGATACTTGACCTGGACCTTACTTGACCGCCTCCTACCCAAACCTGACCTGAACCAAGGGTAAATTATTTCTTCTCATAACTGCCCCCAATCCGACCCAAAGCGCAACAAATAAGAAGCCACTTTGTAAACCTATCAATGTCTTTTTATTTATTATGAATTAGTTTAGGAAAACACAGTAGCACAACACCAACTAATTTCCTCTTGGTTACAGGTCTAGTACTTCTTTGGCAACTACACAATATTAGGCCAGTAAAAATGAATTGGACATGTGAAGCTTAATGTCTCCAGTGCCAGTTACAGTTCACAGTTCTTTTAAGTAGAGTTTTGCACTTTCAGGGCTACCACGGCGCAATATGGTGAAATGCATACACATCATCCCTGCGTTTCAATTACATTTTAGAATCCTGAGCCTACCTCGACACAAACTCAGTCCTTCCAGTGAACAGAAAGTACTTATTTTGTCTCATGGTGACAATAACGATGTCAGATATAATGAGGGCTCAAAATGAAATTACAGCAGTACATTTTCTCCTTTTCTCTATAACTTATTATTCTACCCTATCCAAGTGACATCTGTTTTTTTTTTTTTTTTAACTGTGGAAAGCTGATCCATAACTGACTTTATTGACTAATTGCGTGTCCAGCTGTTTTCAATCAGATCAGTTAGCTATTATACTAATACCCTGAAGAAGGCTGTTTTGCCATCATGCATGGGTAGTACCTGCTTCTTGGTAGTCCTTGCAAATAAGGGCCCCATTGAGATTATTTTAAACTGCAGGGATTTATCCTAAAGGTTTCCGTGTACATTATAGACATCTCCCCTCAGAGCGTGTTGGCACTCCTCCAGCCTAAAGGTTTTTTTTGTCTGTTCTCATTGCTTTCATAGGAAGTGACCTTAAAAATGGCTGCTGGGCGGTTCACTGAGGCCTATTGTCTCAAAAGGAATCCAGACCATGCCAGTGCCCACTGTGGCCGGCAGCTCCACAGGGCGATGCCCAATTGGCATTTCCGTTGCCCGGGGTATGGGAGGTCAGTGGGTTGGGGGTCTGGCTTTCCCAGCAACCCCTGCTGGTGGGGCATCCCTCTTGCTGCAGGTTGAAGCCGCATATGAAAGGTCTTCCTCCAACTCCACTCTATGCCAGCTTAGCTGTAGTCTGTGTTGTGAAATCCACCACTGCAGATGTCTACATTCTCCCCATTGGGGTGATAGTGGGGATAGCACATAAACATGGCAGCAGCTGCTGATTGTTAGGCATTCAAAATTGGGTATAGGAGTTGAACATGCTCAGCCCCATATTGGGTGCCACATTTCTTATTTTTAAAACTGTTACTCTTACATAGTCTTCTACGTATTCCCCTGAATTCCCAGTAAGTTGGAAGCCCTGGATCTCTCCCATAACAAGCTGGTCCACGTGCCGTCCTTCCTCCCCGTCGCCCTGCGCCAGCTCACCCTGCACCACAACCAGATCGAGCGCATCCCTGGGTACGTCTTCGGCCACCTGCAGCCGGGCCTGGAGTCGCTGCACCTGTCCTACAACAGGCTGGCCGACGACGGGATCCACGGGGTGTCCTTCCTCGGCCTCTACCGCACGCTGATCGAGCTGCTCCTGGACCACAACCAGCTGCGGTCCATCCCCCGAGGCCTCCTGCTGCTCAGGACCCTGCAGCTCGTCAGGCTCAACAACAACTTCATCAGGTAGCCCACGCTCCACCTCTCTGATCCACCCGTCTCACCTGTACTCCATCTGTACTCCACCTGTAGTCCCTCCATTTCACCTACTCAACCAGCTCTCCTTTTTTACATGACTTTTTATGCCTCATTGACAAAAATAAAAACTAGTGGCCTGTAGGGGGCGCTTTGGCGCCTGGCTGGATTATTCCCATCATAGTCAAACCTGCTGTCATCTCCTGCTGGGGGCTCCAGGTCAGAGTTGGCAAAGATGTAACCCAGAGTCTCCTTTGCAATAGATCAGGTCTGTACTCACAGAAAGAGATTTTACAGACTGCATCGCACTTATTAATGTTGGTCTGAATGTTCACGTTTTTTGTGCAATGTACAATGTAGTTATAAAAGGGTTTATTTGGCAGTAACGACAGCAGTGCATAAATGCTACCAAAAACATTTGGCTGTATATGTTTATGAGACCAATTAGTGACAAGCAGTAAAGAATGGAGATTGGGTGCTGGAAAGTGGAAAATGAGAGCTGTAAGCAGAACAAGTGTCAGGAGGCGATAGAAATTAAGTTTAAAAGGTGCTGTTCCACCATGGTGCATCCAGCTGGAGCAGTCATTCTCTCCTCGGCTGGAATCACATCCTGGCCATACCAGCGCAGGCTGTGACTGGCAGGCCTGCAGAACAGCAAATAATTGGTCTCACCCGGGCAGACACCGTTTCAGTAGGTGTTGGTTTCAGGAGGTGTAGATTTTTCAGCAGGTGTAGATTTCAGTAGGTGTAGATTTCAATAGGTGTTGGTTTCAGTAGGTTTAGGTTTCAAGTAGGTGTTTCCTTGTCCCATCTCACAAAGAAACTTCTCCTCCTGGTTGATTGGCCACCTCCTGTGTACCTGTGCCAGGTGCACATGAAGTGTACTCTTCCGGTGCAATGAGTGCAGCACACCTGGTGGTCTGTAGAGTGAAAACAGAGTGTGTGCTAATATGAAAATTGGCAGAGAGGACGTTGCAGCATTGGAACCACGTCCTAATGGTTATCCCAAACGATTCATAGAAAAATAATGAGAAAATAGCTTCTCAAATGTAATGATTGATTCTGTGAAATGTATTTCTAAAAAAATGTTTTGTGAGCAACAACGAATTGTGTATGAGGGAGACCATTATAAACCCTATCTATATGCACTATTTTAGACAGAGAAGGCAGGGTAGCTCTAGGACATGTTTCCTGCTGCTATGATTACTACTCCATTTTACAAAGGAGAGCATCTCTTATTTTTTGGTTCTGGCCAGGACAACACATCAATAATATATGCCTATTTGAAGAAATTCTGTGCAACAATTAAGGTTTTATTTCAGTCCAGCATTGTCATTTATGTTTTCCTTTGAGGTTTGTTTTTCAGTCAGACACTCATCCTTGCAAGCATTCATCGTCTTCCCTCTTTTTTCATCTCGTTATAATCTCATTATCTTTGGCTCACAGAATGTTCTTGTCCTCAGAGCAAGATGGAACAATAAACAAATTGGTATAGGTGTAATTAGTATTTAATTTTCTCCAAAAAAAACAGGCTGGGCCGATCGAATCAAACATTAAGGATGGAGAGATGGGAAGGAATTTTTAAAATTGATAAAGAAGTATGCATTTATTTCTGTAACCATCATTAAAGAACTGTGTGTTTTTGCTGCTCTGTGAAATGTTTTTGTCGTTAAGAACTTTCTTCCATTGCAAAGCTCCATAAAGCCATAATTGCCCTGGTGAAATAACAGTAAATATTGTGTTGCCAAAGCACTCCTAACAAACCATTCTCACATCAGTTACAGTATGCTTTCAAAACTGATATGAGCCCAAATGGGATAAACCCTAAATGGGGAAAACTCACTGCTAAAGACTTGGAAAAAGATCATATAATTTTCAAGTCCCTCTCGCATAGCTCACCCTTTGTTCAATGCTGGATATGCTGACAGAACAATCAAATATGATTCTCGGATTAGCTGATTATGCTCTTTATAACGGTTCCTGCTTCAGCTAACTGTGCACATACTGGGTCTAAGAGTGTTAAATATCCTTTCTTAGATTTACTGCTGCTCTTTAAAACATATTGGAGTGAGAAATGTTACATTAAATTCATTGAGCATCTGCTAGATTAATTTAAGGTAGATAATTGCTGCTACATGCTCTTGATTGTGCCCCGCCCTCCACCAGGTACATCCCCCTGGACTCCATCTGTGACACGCGAGTCAGTGAAGACTCCCCCCTGGTCTCAGTCCACCTGGAGAACAACCTGATCGACCGGCGACTTATCCCGCCAACCGCCTTCTCCTGCATCAGGACCTACCACAGCGTCCTGCTGAGGCCACAGAGACACGAGGAGGAAGAGTAGGAGCTGCTCCCCCACCTCATCCCCCCTCCATCCTACTCTTCACCCTCTCCTCTTTCGCTCTCTTTCCTCTTCCCACCACTCATTCTTTCTAGCTGAGCTGCTCTACCCCCAGTTCCACTTCCTGTGGACAGCAGACCACACTGTAACATCACACTGAACTAACAAATTCAGCTAATCTTGAGCTATGTTTCCATTAGCCTCTATTTATACACCTTCACAATGTTGTTTCTCAATTTTGTGCCTTGTACATATACAGTTGTCTTTACGTAGGCAGTTTTGGACAAGGAGAAATTGCTTGTCTAAATGTGTATTACAGCAAATTGAAACATTTTCAGTTTCTAAAACACCTGTTACACATATTGGCCACATTAAAAAAACGAACTATACTTACAATATGTGCGTATGATTCATTAATTTGTCGATTGCCACAAAGTATGGACCTTGCGCAACTCATGTCATGCCATGTTTCCTGAAAAAAAACACTTGGAAACTGCACAGGGGAAAACCATTGCTTTAACTTTCCCAGGAAAATTTGTTGTGTAATGGTAATACAGCTTTATTGTTGACTGAATTAATTAGGGAATTGCATGGAAAAGCTGATGTATTGTGGTCCTCCTCCAGAACTGGAGTTAAGTTGCCCTGGCTTATGTCATCTCCTCTCTCATCGTAATTCATCTGCTTCCTCATGCATATTTATTCGCCTGGAACCTCCTCAATAACCTGAACCTCAATCCACAGAAGTCTGTAGGAATATACGAGGGGTGATTAAACTCACGGCTCTTGATTTATCACAGAAGAAAGGAAGCATTTCATTAATCTCACTCCATTCCTCTGCTCTCTACCTCTACCTTTCACATGCTCTTCCCTTTCTCACGACATTGACTTTCATGGCTCCGGTCCTGCATCGTTTGTTTTGCCATTTGTGTTCCCCTGCTACTATTCTTGTTCATACTAACAGGCTTCTACAAAAAAGATGCTTTGCTATCAGTAGGAGCAGTACAATGTGTTTCCAGTATGTGTCGAATATATATCCAGTATCGAGTCATTGTGGAAACTGTCAGTAACAGTTATAGTCAGTGCATGACTGCATCAATGAAGTACCCTTTGTAGAGAAAAAAGCTCATGATTGTGTCAATGCTAAAAATACAACAACCTTAAAAAGTCTTAATTCTGCTTAAATTTTGTGTGTGTGTGTGTGTGCGCGTGTGTGGGTGTGTGTGTGTGTCTGTGTCTGCCTGTGTGTGTGTGTGTGGTGTGTGTCTCATTTGTGTGTTTGAGTGTCAGCCATAACTAGCAGCACTGTGACAAATGTGTCCCAGGCACATAGAGCCCTATTGTTTGTCCATGGAACAATGGGAAAACTTGAGAAAAAATGTCAGCAGGAAAATATCTGCGTGTTCTAAATGAAATCGGCAGCACTGTCTGCCGGTTAGTAAAAACCAGACTATCCCCAGGAGATGTCCTCTTTCATTGCTGCCAGATGACCCTTTTTGCCTGATTGGGGAATCAGTTGTGAATATCAATTCATATCCATTTCCTTAATGAAAATAAATGTCTTGTATTTTTTTCCTGCCATAGCTCTTTGCTTGTTTTCAGATCTCTGAGAAATGTGTGTACGACTACATACTTCCCTGGTAAAATAAAGTATTAATAACAATTATAATGAAATATTTTTGTTGGGCATAAATATTTATTTGATGTGAGGTAAAACCCACATGTGCAGTTATTCTGATAGTACTGAGAGTAAAAACATCAGTTATCACTCACACGCAGGCCCGTGAGGTAACGTAGGACTCTATTCAAACCCATAGCAGGGCATCAGCATCTCCTCACATTGCCCTCTACCTTCGTTGGGCAAACAAATGAACTCTGCTCAAGGGGTGATCTTCAGTCATTCCTCACTGCGAACTGATTTCCCCAATGAACGACAGCAAACCAAAATCATTCGTTTCTTATGCGTTCAAGCTGAGGGTTGAGATTAGCGTGCATGAGCCTGTTTCTCACTGCAGTTGGTCTTTTCTGTGCGGAAGCCTCAGAGAGTCCAGATTACTCTCTGTTTGACTGCTGTGTTGTTGAAGCCCAGGGAGATTTGGCATAAAAGGTGTGTAATTGGACACATGCAGAAAATAATGTGTGTGCTGTGCTGCCCTGCTGCACTCCCATGCATTTGACTATTTCTTTAGTTTTTCTGCTGAGTGGTTTGATTTTTGGTTTTCCTGTCAATTCGTGTAACCTTGCTAGCTATTTGATCCACTCCTGAAGCATCTGTGTTGTGGCTAACTGTGTTGTGGCTAGCCAATACATCACCAAACACTGCATGTATTATTGTTGACACTATCACTATATAGTGCTGACGGGAAAAATACTTATAAATATAGTGTATTTCATTCATTGTTATTAGACAAGAACTGTTGTCCTGTATTCAGTTATTGTGTTAATGATAACATTGTCTTTTAGATAGTTTGTCCTTTGACCACAACACAGTTTGAAAATACACTATATGACCAAAAGTATCAGTACATCCCTTGGTCTGGGGGTGTTTTTCATGGTTCAGGCTGGGCCCCTGAAGGAAAATCTGAATGTTACTGAATACATTCACATTTTAGACAATTCTGTGATTCCCCAAAGGTTTGGGGAAGGCCGTTTCTTGTTTCAGCATGACAGTGTCCCTGGACACACAGTGAGGTGCATATAGAAATGGTTTTGCCAAGAACGGTGGAGAAGGACTTGACCAAATGTATGTGGACACCTGACATCCAACATCTCATCCAAAATTATGGGCATTAATATGAATTTGGTCCACCCTTTGCCGCTATACCTTTGCAACCTCTACTCTTCTGGGAAGGCTTTATACTACATGTTGCAGCATTGCTGTAGGGATTTGCTTCCATTCAGCCAGAAGAGCATTAGTGAGGTCTGGCACTGATTTGACGATTAGGCCTAGCTCCCAATTTGGTTTCCAATTCATCCCAAAGGTGTTGGAAGGGATTCAGGTCTGGGCTCTGTTCAGGCTAGTCATGTAGTGTATTAGGTATGCGTAGTTCTTCAGAATCAGAGTATAAGAATGATGTGTTTCTGTGTGCATGCATACATTCATCTCAGTGTTGTATAGTATAGTGTTGTGTATAAATGTCAAAGGAAAGATTTGCATATGCATTATGGAGTCTAGCACACATAGCCTAAGGTGTTTGTGTCTTGAAGTGATATCATATTTAAAGAAACCAAATGAGATGATAGGGCAGATGAACAAAAATAGGGCCAAGTTATTTCAATAAAAGTAGGAAAATATGGGAATACTAGAATTGCTTTGGAACATGGCACGTTTGTTTCCTATTAAACATAATTGGAAATTTTAGCCAATATAAAGGTATTCAGACAGATTTTGTGACTGATTATATAGAGTATGCTTTGTGTATGTAATATTTTTCTTGACATAGCACATGCAGCAGATGATTAGTACTCTAGAGATAACATCTGGGAATGTTAGTTTAAATGTGCACTTCCCAGGAATGCATAATTCCTAGGAATTGAGTTTTTGGAATCGTACATATTATCTACTTTCCTAGGAAGTACACACTCAGGTTATAGCCAAGCTAAACCTTTGATAACTACACAATAATGCAGTCACTTGAACTGATAGGTAATAGAGGAGGTGTTTCCAAGAATTTCAATTTTAGTTACTTAGAATTTACCTATCTTTTTTTACCAGTGGTATTTACCCAATCATTTGCTGTCCTTGCCACATATTTACCTGGCAAATACCTAGCACTTAGGGGCTTGTAGAAGAAAGCATTACCAAACAATTTGGGACAAGCTGACGCCATTTAACAAATGGCTGATGTCCTCTTGTTTGCCATTGTTGGAAGTACTTGGAGTGTAATAACAGCACTTTTTAGTGTATACGGACGAGATGATGCTGATAGGTGATTATGGAAGCAGCTGTCCCTTCTGTGTGAAAAAAATGAGTAACTGTATCACTGTAAGTAGGGTGTGAAAACTGATTGTGTAAACATCAGCAGCTTATCAATCAATATATCAATCAAATTTGTTAGAGGCATTTTAAGCACTGAAAAGACACTGAGAACAGAAGAAAGAGATTTAGTTATGATTATTATTAATTTTCTAAACTACTCATTCATGTGATCCACAGTTATCATTTTAATTTGGTTAAAGTAACAGTAAAGGGGAAATTATTATTTTGTTTGAATTCCTGCCTCGAGTATTCAATAACCCCGTTGTTCAACATGCAGGCAATTTAAAATTTCACTGTAATTACAAACTTACCTCATCTTTGCAGCTAAACAGGGGATTGTGGAAAACAATATATTCATTCATGGGTACTGGGAGAAGAGTTGTTTGTATAAAAATGCAATTGGTTGCTGTACAGTGAAAGGCTGCAGTTATTATGAGGATCAGCAAACAGATTCGGGGGAGTGGTTTTGTACATAAGACATGCTGAACAGTGCAAAGTAAAAGTTACAAAATTGTGGTGTCCGAATCTGAAAGGGGAAAAAATTAAGGATAGTCAATAAAGGATTCAAATTCACTTCACTTCCGAGATCCAAGTGAGTTCATAAGAGCCGATTGTTAAAATCATCACTCATGAAGCATTACATTATGCAGGATGAGATGCTCTTTCAGTGACAAATAAGAATGTACTGTAATGCCATCTCTCTCTCTCCCTCCCTCTAGCTCTTTCTCTCTCTGTCTGTCTCTCTCAAACACACGCTCACACACCGCCATTATATAAAACAGCAGTAAAACCGTTTCACCTTCTGTACGCCACAAATCACGCTGGCTAATGGATGACGGTAAAAGTGTTGATTGAAACACTGGGCGGACAAATAAAAGGCTCCGTTGACCGTTTTCCGTTTACCAGCCGTTTGCACCCCCCCCACCCCCCCTCTCCCGGTGAACTTGTGAGGAATTTAAAGCCGGCCTGACTGACTGTGCAGCGGGAGTTCTGTGCGATCATTCCCCTCCCCTACCAATAACAAACACAGGAAGCTGCTGTTGCCGAAAAAACAGACAGGGAACCAGAAAAAGAAAACACAGCTTTTTTGATGTCAAACACCATGGAATGGAAACCTGCGGTCCCTCTTCTCTTTCATAATTCGCTTGCGGTGTGTTCTTCTCTTAGAGATGTTACATTTTCAGTTTGTGCAGTTCTTGTTTCATTTCCTATTGTTTTGTGTTCCATTTTTCAAAAAAATATTTTTGGGCATTTTTTTTTTTTGCAAATGTATGCATTGGCCACAAAATATCCGCTGACTGACATTTCATGTACCCACCTGGACCTATGAATATATGCATGTTATAAATGAAAATTAATGAGATTATAGACATTCTCCAGTACTAGTTCATTGTCTCTAACATGGAGGAGTTGGTTTTACTACTTACTACCATCAAAAGACCTGAAATGACTCTATTAAGTGTTTTGTGCTTTCAGGCTAGCTTGTTCAATTAATTTAATTCTTATTTAGATCAGGTGATTGTGTTTTTCCACAAAATAAATGTTCTTATCTTCCTCAACAATACAATGTTCAGTCCTTGTTCAGAAATCCAGAAAATATTTCTGAAGTAATGCAGACACAGATGAATCTTTGAATATATATGTGCGTGAGTTCTCTAGACTTTAAAGCAAGGATCGATGATTTATTTTACCTACGACATGAATGTGTTTCTCAAAAAAAATGAGTGTACAGTTATGTGAAATCAGAGCTACACTATGTACTGAATATGAAAGACAGGCTGCAATGGTTGCTTGCGTGCTGGAAATGGGAGCGGATTAAAATATACCATGTCATTACATGTTGCACAGTGAGCAAAGCCAGACCCTGTGGAGGAACAGAATTTACATGATTATAATGAGAATGCCTGGAAGCGGCAGCACTGGAGGGTTGGTAGCAAAAACTGTTTAATCATGCACTCGTTGAGGAATACATTTTTCATTATTTTGAGTGATGTACATCAGCCTCTTCCAGTAAGGGTGGGGCCAACACCTGTCCTTGGCTGTCTTGCAGCCAGTTATACCTCAGATCATAATGATTTCAGCTGAAGGTGTCTTTCAGAGTTAGGTCTCCATTGCCTGAGGTTCAACTAAAGGCTACCAGGATTCACATGGACATCAAGCTAAACCCTTTGCAAGTCCACAACAGTTGCAGGTGACTAAATGCTTAATTTTTACTAAAGAATGTGAACATAAATAACAGCATTATCATTATGTAACATATATTAATCCCCATTCACCAAACACAGCCAAGCACACAAGCCAGGCCCATATTACAGTATATCATTATGTCAAATATAGAATCACATCTCCCTGATTTTTAGCCACAACCACTCATGCGTACGCACACCATGGTAATCAGTCTGTGCTTTCATTTCAAATTCACCCCTCTAACATCATTCTTCTTTAGCACCTGCTCATTACTGATATCTTAGGCACTTCTCCCAATGCTGAGGGTGGCAGAATTCATTTTTGGTTTTTTGTTTGGCTTTGTGAGTTTGGAATGTCATTTCATTACTGTGGCTTTAGAGGGAAAGGGGGACACATGGCCAAGCTCTAGATTTTCAAAATATGGGCCAAGAAACTGAAAATATGAAAATTGTGCAGTAAGTCAAAAACAGCATTTTAAGTTGAACCTTAAAGTTTAAGTTGGGCCAGGAGCTAGCAAGTGATAAGGCCTTCTCACTTGTTGCAGCTGTTTTGGCAATCTACTCAATGATGCTGTCCACCCAAGGGTTAGATCACTGGGACAGACGGCTCGGCTGGTTCACTCATTTCCCAACAAAAACAACAGCAGTGGTCACTCATTAGAATGATCAAGAAAGCTGTTGAAGTTGACTGCGTGTGCAGCATGTGAGTTTGACATTTAAATGACAGAGTCGTTCCCACTCTGACCCGTAACATGGAACACATTCCTCTAGAGCTTTTTCGACTGGGATCGGAAGCTCCTCTTGGGGAGGTCAGGGGTTACGGCAAACTAGAACACAGGAAGCCAACAAAAAACATCCAGACAACAAACATTCATCTCCAAGGAAACATAAATTCTACTTTCCTCCAATGTACACTCCCCTGATCTACATTGTCATTTCGCAGTATACACTTTGATCATTAATGGCTCAGCTCTAAACATGATGAAGTCATCAGCAGCGTACACAGCGATAACGGAAGTGAAAAAGTGGTCATTCAACTTTTGCCTCTTCGCCATAGCTTTGAGCCATGTGTCCAGAGGCTGGCGAATGGGCTTTCATGACACATCTGGTGCTGTTGAGGTCCTGGTGCTCCGCTGTCATCCGTTAAAGCGGGATACGTAATGTGTTTCATCGTTCAATGGCATTTCTCTGAATTTACAACCATTCCCTCAACACTAAAAAGTACTCTGTGACAGCTGTTTTTCCCTTTTTTTATTGCATTTAGCATTCGCAGATGTAATAATGTTTACTTTTTAATCTGTATTTTAATATGGTGATTTCTGGCCAGTTAAGTTTGCAGTGGTTGCAAAAGGAATTGGTCTGCCTTGGACACAGAACACAGGCAACAAATGCTGGCGATTCTGCTACTAGTTTTCCACTGTCTTTCAAATATTTTCACATATACTGAACTCTATCAGTAAGCTTCAGCTTTTAGTTTTTTGGGGTTTTTTTGGTGACCTGATCTTGTTACACTTCCCAGCATTATCTCAGCAGCACTGTAGTGGCAAATGTGAGATATTATCATGCAGATATTATCATGACTAAATCTATGGAACTTCCTCAACGTGCCCTTACAGTATGTGCTGTAAGTGTAGTGAGACAGCCAAGTGGTGGCAGTGCTTGGAAGAATGGACAATCTGGCAGTGGCATGAGGTACAGTATGTGGAGTCATCTAAAACCAGCAAAAAGGTAATATAACAACAACAACAACAACAACAATAATAATTGTTAAATTGGTAAAATAAGCTACCACAAAACAGCATGAGAGGATTCTGATGGAGGATTCCATCATTGGTGTTGAAATAGGAATAAAATTCTGACCCACACATATGGAGAGAAAATGTAGTTTTCCCAATTTGCAAAGGATTGATTGTGATGAATTTGTTTCACCTTCATCTCACCTCCTCGTCCCTGCTGTATTCTGTAATAGGCTGGTTTTCATTCCAAATGATGGGAGCTTTCACCTTTTTGTCTGCATTTCCTCTCTGAAAAGTACTTAAGATTGTGAAGACAAAATTGCATATATTTATGCACAGAAGACGCTGGAATACTTTTATTTAGATGCTCAAACACAGGCAGCAAAACAAGTCCGAGATAAATTGTTCACATGACATGAACGCAGTAGTTTGCTCCACTTTCAGGTGGGCAATTTGTTTTTTGAAGCTGCTGTTCACGATCCTGCTCCTGAACTTCCCAGGTTCTGCCGTTGTCTTTAATCTGTTTTGAACAGAAGCTGGTGGTTCACGTTTCCTTGGTTTTTCGTTTCTCTGCAGCCTGGCTCCATCGCACGCCAAGGCATTACCCATAAATCCCCACAGAGCCACGAAACAGAATAAAAACGGGTCTTATCGGCAGACTTGGAAAAAGTAAAAGCAGGCCGAATTTGTTCTTATCCGTTCCTGGTTTGTTTGATAGGTCTTTGGCTGAATTTTACGAATTTCATCAAACGATCTGTTTTTACAAGGTATCAAATGTTTTGGAGTACCTACTGCAGGTTTAGCTTCGCACAGAAGCGTCTTACTGATGTTTTCAGAATCTTGTTATTGAACCTTTCTTTTTGAAAAAAAAAAACGTCAAGCCCATACGAGCCTCCAAGAAAGGCCAGGTTTGTGAAAGTGTGCACGATCATGCCACCCAAGTGCAGATTCGTAGTGCAGAAAGCACCCACATAAACTTAAGCCCAAGCACAAGCGCATGAAAAGGAAAGGAAATCACCCCTCTTTGGAAAACTGACATTGATGGACAATGGACTGATAGAGACATGCAACCTCAGCAGGTAATACATCATATTGGTCCCTGTACGTCCCCTTGTAATTCTCAACCGAGATTTTACATTTTACTTTGTGCTCCGAATCATAGAATGTGAGAATCTGTCGTGAAAGCGTTATTCCTGCACTATTTTGCTTTTGGTTGAACTTGCTAGCCTTATTTGGTAATTGACAATGAAAATCCTATTTAGCATGCTTAATAGAGAGAAATATTCACACCACAACAAACACCGGCACGTAGGCTACATCAAACAAGCAAACCGGAAATGAAGGATGACTTGCAACACCGATGCTATATATTGATATGTTCGATATTATTTGTTTATAAATTCACCACATACATTGGGTAGCAGACTTTGGATGGCTGTTATAGGGATGGAGGTAGTCGTGGGGCTTCAAATCCGAAATATTTACAAGAAACTTGCAAAAACAAGCTATAATAATGCTTACTGTCTCATACTGAGTCAAGTCTGTGGGAACTGGCTTGGAAAATTATTCATTAAAATAACAAGACCAGATGCCTGTGGGAAATGGCAGCATACTGCTGAAATGTATCTCCAGTAATAAACAGGAGACCTGTTCCATATTAATGGTGAATTAATTCCTCCGATCTGGGCACAGTGCTATGGTTGCTTTGTGGGTGACATAGGAGTAAGAATCAGTCCAATGAATTTAGGCACATCAGGATTCTTCATTTTATATTTATTTCTTTCATAGCAGAAAGTGACTAGTGCATGGTGAAACTGATAAATTGAAAATATTTATTTTATGAATTATATAATGCATGGGATTTATTTTCTATGGACCTATTTAAAGCAATGCAATTTTTTTTCTCATTGATTAAATAGTTTTGTGGCTGTTTCATATTTTTATCTGCTTGACGTAAAGTACAGACGTAACTTTCATATCAACAATCCTGTAAATATGTCCGTAAAGGCTGGGGCTGTAAACAGGTTTATGCTTGAGATGGAATGCCTCCCCAGGGAACTTCATGTTTTCCCGAAGAAACACCAAAGGACCTTTCGGCCACGGACCTTATTTACGGATGATTGAGTGTCATAATTACGGTGTAAGCATTATGGGTCAGAAGCTGCTGCTGTTACAGCACTAATATGAGGCAGTGTGACTCTAAATGAGGTGACTCAGTGTTTCATTTGCCCGCAGTGCTGGTGAATGTGTGGGCAAATTGAGGTCACAGAATAGAATGGGAGAAGCATTACGGTTCATTTGGATTATACATTTGCGAGTAAATTCTCAAAAAATTTTTAAAAGTTTGGTTTAACAAATAGGAAATTTCCAATGTCACAAGTGCGTGGTGTTTAATCCTCAGTAAACAATCCACCTCTTTGTTGAACAATGGACCAGTGTCGTGCGAGCACCTGCGATCTTGTTTCTGGCTTGTAACAGGACACAGTACATTTGCGCTGTACTCCCTTCAAAATTCTGTTTCTGACTGTTCATTTATATGTGGATTCTGTGAAACAGTCGTTCAGGGAATAGTTTAAGGATTTCCCCCAGGAAAATAGTTAGTGGAGTGGGGAGTGCCTCAGAGGGTAAGCAGTGGCAGTGTGAAGCAGCGATCCATCATATTCACATGGTACAGCCTACACCTGACCTGGAGAAAACATGACTACACGGTGCCAATTGTGTTAAATATCACACGTTTATTGAATGGTTCAGCATAAGTGTATGATGATCTGAGTCTGAGGTTTTATTGATTTTTATCTGATGTTTGCGGAGGTGCTTGTGAATTTAGCTGAGACGCATCACCACTGCTATTAATCCTGCATCCAAGCTGCACCAGTCCATTAGCTGGTCATACACCACACAGCCCAGCATGAAGTCTTGTCCATGCCTGGAGTCTCAGCAGGCAGCTCAACAGTTGGCCACAGTCTCATCTAGGGTGGTTTCCCCTGCGTCATCCGTAAGACCGCTCTGGTTGACCGGGTGCCTGCAGTCAGTCTGTGGTGCAGTAATCTGACAATGAGACTGTAGCTCATTTGGTGGACTGCAGAGTGAAAACAGCCTGTGGCTGGCTGCATGTGTGATGAGCTTACAACTAACTAACTAAGTGCAACTGCACATTTCTGATTTGGGGGGGAGGTAGAAATAGAGGGATGCAACCATGTTTAAATTAGTGGATGTTCATGAATGTACAGCAATGGGAAATGTTTACAAATTAACCAAACAAGGGACTGCACAAGCCTTGTTTTGAAGGACTTTTGAATAGCATGGCTGCCCTGCAATGATTCACCTGTATACCAATTCTCAAAGGACAGTACACAAAGCAGTGTTAATTTTAAATGTGCAGTTTGTTTTCAACTTAAAAGTATTTGTTTAAAGAACTTTTTGCTTAAAGCTTAAAGTAAGGTGACATTGCAAAAATGGTAGTATCTGATTTCTAATACATCGCTAAAAAGCCTGAGTAAACACGATTTCATTGAAGGACTGCGTTTGTTGACAAAATTTCCCTGCATGGCTTCATTCACACGCCCACTGAAGGTGACACTA
Source organism: Anguilla rostrata (assembly GCF_018555375.3). Classification (NCBI taxonomy): domain Eukaryota; kingdom Metazoa; phylum Chordata; class Actinopteri; order Anguilliformes; family Anguillidae; genus Anguilla; species Anguilla rostrata. The sequence continues at coordinate 31,034,870 of NC_057945.1, forward strand.
GCATCCTGAATGGCATAAAGAACTTACCACAGACAACTGGCAAGAGATTTTTTTTAAGCACAGTACCATCGCTGGCTAGATTCTCAGGATGTTTGATAAGCTCAGCTTTTACAGTAAATGAATAGTGAAATAAATTAATAAACACCACCCACCCACACTCCCACCCAGTACTAACACTGTCTTATTAATGCTTTAAGGTGTAAGATTATAAATATGTGATTTGAATTTTCTTAATTGAACATTATATTGCCGATGCAACTGTCACTTCTGGTAAATGAAAACAGAGTAGTTCTAAAACACTGGCTTAGTATTTTGAAAATCATTCCAAAAAACCTACTCCTCAAAGGATTAAGGCAGGTGTTACAGTTTATGCCATGTTCTCAACCAGTTAATGCTCTTCTAGTACGAATCACAGTCATGAAGGAGGTCTCCTGACAATAGCATCACATAGGAAGTGGTGGACTGGCAATCTTAGAGGTATCATCAGCAGGGATTTCCCTTTGTCGCTGGATAATGGGTAAATTATCTGGAACTGATAAGTGTCCTGTGGGCCATTTCCACATTGAAGTTAAGCAGCTTTGGCCCCAGAGGGGACTGTGGCTCCGAGCTTATCAGCTTGAGGCCATGCTGAGAACAGTCTGCGAATGGCTGTCAGTTTGGAAGGTCCAACTGTATCACAGGGTCTCTGCTGCTTACGCCCAGCCATGAGGCACCCTACATGGCTGCTTTACATATGCATCACTCTCCCTTTTCAATGCATTTTAATATATATTCAGGGTCAGCACTGGATTTGAGGATGTCAGTGGTCACTATTTTGCTCAGTAAATTCCCATTGGATAATAGCCTGCCTGCTAATTGGTTGAAGTTCCTTTCATAAATTTGAGGTTAACTCAACGAGCTGTGTGGCAGTATGTCCTCCAACCACCAGCAGTTTCCATTGAAACGCTGTTACAGTAATGGGAATGCAAGCCCTACACTTAATGAGGTTGAAAGCTGATGTCAGCATACATAATAACCACAAGATCCTTTACTTCCGATTTGTTACTTAGCGCTAGATTACCTAATCTCTGGTATTTTTATTATTTTTACTTTTGGTCCAGTAATTTAAGATGTATGTCTTGTCTTATATGCACTGAAGAAATTTTTATTTTTATCTTTGAGGCATTTTCAGGCTGCTAACTGAGCTTCTTTTTTTTTTTTTTACATTACATTACCATCACTTGGCAGATACTTATCCAGTGCAATATACATAAGTGGAGAAAATCAGTGTAATGCTCAGGATTACAAAAATGTGACACGATCCATAAGGCATAGAGGCCCATTAATGATCAATAAGTGTAATGTTAACCTAACGATCAACAATTTGTATTGTAACTGAAGGAAGTACCACTAGACATCTATCTTTACACAGTTACAATTATAGCATTATTCAGAGGGAAATATCCTCAGGTGTATATCTAGTATGATTTCAGGCAGTGTGATAAAATGTTATGATCAGCATTGTCTAACACAGCACTAATATTTAATAGGACAAGAGCAGAACAATTCTGGGCTTTAACGCTTAGGTTAAGGTACTTCATAGCCTTCACTAGAGAAGAAGCCATACTGAAGCTTCTCAAGAGTTTGTTTTTGCTTTTGTTTTGTTTATTTGAATTTTGTTTTGTTTATTTGTGTAAAAAACGCTTTCTGGAATCTTACTCAAAATGTGGTGGCTTGAAGTAGGTTTAAAATTGCTGAACACAGATGGATCTTGGTTATAATTCTCAACAAGAGGCTTTACAATATAATTGCAGTCTGTGAACTGTGGGACACTTGCCAGTCAGTAATGAGGTGTGTGTGTGTGTGTGTGTGTGTGTGTGTCTGTGTCTGTGTATATAGTATTGGATTCACAATCACACTATTCACATGTGGGTAAAGTGCACAATCCCAGCTTTTATTTAAGGGTATTTTTTTTTAAATAAATGTTGGTTTCAGCATGTAGAAAAAATCACACTTTTTGTAGATAGCTCCCCCATTTTAAGGCACTGTAATGTTTGGGAAATATTAAGGTAATGTAAATGAAAGTAGTGATGTTTAGTACTTTGTACCATATTGAATGATGTGTCCAATGGACATCACCAAGTGCTGATGATGCTCTGCCAGTCCTGTACTGCAGCCATCTTCAGATCCTGTTTGTTCCACGGGCTATTTGCAAAATTGCAGTTTTCTCTAAAGTATATGAAACACATGTTCAGTTGGATTCAGATCAATGACTTGGCCAGGCTTCGAGAAACCGTTTTGTTGCTTTACCAACATGTTTGGAATCACTGTCTTGCAGTAGGATTAAGTGCCATCCAATGAGTTTGGAGGCATTTGCTTGAACTTGAGAAGATAAGATGCTCTGCAGATCTGCTGCTATGAGCAGTTACATCATCAATAAAGTGAGCCAGTACCTGTGGCTGCCATACATGCCAAATCTTTAACACCCCCATCACCATGTTTCAGAGTTGAGGGGGTGCTTCAGATCTTGGGAAGTTCCTTTTTGGCCTTCACACTTTGATCTTGCTATCACCCCTAAAAAATATACACACTGACATGCGTGACTGTGCTTCAGAAGTACAGTGTGGTAATATCAATCTGTCTCCCTGACATAAAATGCACCGGGTGTGTCATGCGGTGCATGTGCTTGTAATCAGAGTTGCCAGTAAAGTACTGTGAAATAACAGGAAATAACTATAAAGTATTAACAATAAATTCATGTAAGTGCTACTGCTGAAACTAGAGCAACCAGGGAAAACTCGCATGGACATGGGGAGAACATACAAACTCCCCCATGCAACCCTAACTTTCTGATTATTGCACACAAACACTCACTGACACTGAGGGAGTTTGTCCATTTTGCTGGATGGTTTGGAGAAAATTCAGGTCTGTCACCTTTAAAAAGAAAACTTCTGTATGCCATTGCAATTTTTTTTTAAGTAATAGTTTAATGAAATGATGTTCAAAACTCACTTGCTTGATTTATCGAATTGTAATTTGAACAGTGTGTAATTCAAGCGTTCTGTTCAGTCTCAGATAGTCAATTTGCAATAACATTGTTTTCATTTTATGTGGCTTGTTCCTGTAATTACAATTATAGGGACGTTTATGCAATGTTAGGTCCAATTAGCCGTTTTCAGTTGATAGACCAAATTACATCTGTTACTACAGTACTGAAATTGTAGGGAGGTTTAAATGATATGAAATGACTTCCATTTCCGGTACATGAAGATATAGGCATCACAAAACTGACAGACAGCATATAAATGTATAATGCGTTTTGAATGATTTCGAAGTTTTTTTTAAATGTACTTGTTTTTATTTTTTTGAACGAATATTTTTGAAAGGACTTTCGTGTATCATGAGCAATGCAAAAAAGTCAAGTTCTTAACATTATCCAAACCAGTGACACCAGATGTTATCCATGTTTCACACACTACTAAACTTTTTTTTTTAAACTATGACAGAACTGAGGACCAACGGAGAGTATAATTCACGGAGAAGTGGACATACATGACATTGAAAGCAGGTCGTGGGAATTGCCTAGGACGACAATAACGTACAACTGAATGTGTAGGCTACGAGGATTTCTTTGTTATACCCATTTACTGCGCACAAGGTACCTCTCTCTCTCTCTCTCTCTCTCTCTCTCTCTCTTTCTCTGTCGCGCACTCGCATCTTGAGAAAAGAAGGCTGGTTCATCTATTTTGGGCATGACTTCAGAATCCCCCGTGTTACTTTCCTAGTTTGTTGGACAAGTTCAGAGCTCCATCTCTGCTGGCAGACAAGAGCTCGTGGAATAGGCAGCGTTTGGGAACCTAGAAACGCAAATTTTTATAAGCAAAATAAAAATTCCTCCGATTTATATATGTGAGTTAATACAGTTGTATTTAAAGTTGTTACAAGGTAACAACATTTACAATACTTCTCTAAAAGAAACTCCTTGGGAAATTCGTGATTTAGCCTGAAGGTAGGTTGATACTTGCTCATTTTGCTACATTTAAAATACTTGCAGCGTGGATGTAATGTAGCAAAACAAAAATGTATTGGCAAACTTTATGTACCATTCACTAAATCTGCGTAGTCTTATAGTATAGCAGTTCGTTTCTGTTATTCCCTTGGCTACAAAACCAGTAGTGCACCAGTTACTTTTATTCTCCGGCGTGGTATACTTACAGCTGTCTTTTGGTGGTCTTATGATTGATAGAGGATCGGGTCATTTCAGTTGCTGAGTTGATTATAAGACTTATTCATTCCTCCCGGAAGCGTATATCGTATTAAATATATGTTAGAAACTTAAAGTATGATTCAGAAACATACATTCATAATTATGTATGTCAATATGGCGTTAACATTTTCAACGAACTTGCTTGGCGTATCGTTGAGGTGATACTGTGGTTATCATAATTTGTTGCTCCCTATCGCACGGTCTACTTGTGCATCGGTGAAATGCACAGTGGTTAGGATTATTGGAAAGTTAGGTTGCAATACCTCTGTTTTGCAACAGATGGGACTGCAGATGGTCGAAAAAACAGTAGAACTGAAGTTATTAGAAACTCGTCTACGCTCCACCTTTCCCATTTTTATTTTAAAAAAAACCCTTTTTTGGAAGGGTTGGGTTAGTATTGTAATTTTAAGTTGTTGTCTTTTATTTTTTCTTAAATAATCATAATTCAAACCTGAAGGCACGGGAAATTAGTAGCCTACAAGGGGCTTTGTTTTAATGACCTAATGAATGTATTTCCAATGCAGACCAAGAAAAATAAATGACGACAATATATGGGGATAAAAAGACTTAGAGAAATTTCCTTTCTCAGTAGGTTTTATTTCCCAATCATCTCATCTCATCCCAGTGAGTTCGTTCTGCAGATAATTACGATGAATCCGAACAGTTGTGGGTCTTGCTTGATAGTATCCTTAAGGTTGGCCTCTGCTGGCATCTAATAATTACTGTTTACAAACCCCCCTGAACTACTATCATTAAACTTTTTTGGGGGAATGAAAGAAAGAAAAAACCATACAGTAGCTTTTACAAATGACATTTTATGATGAACTTAGGCTCATGGAATAACTTTGATGCTGTGTAATCATTTAAAGAACCTGTACAGCTGTTTAACCAACCGATAATTAATGTAGTGTTTTTTTGTGCGTTGAGAATGCACTGCTGTTAAAATGCAGATGGAACTTCAAATTAAAGAGCATTTCCTTCACCCAACTCTCTGTTGTGGTCAAGACCAAACTGAACAGCTTAGAGTACAGCGTCCACATAATTATGCAATTTCTTTTATGTTTTCCCAATCGACCAGGAGAGTCATCCATAGACAGTGAGACAGGAATGAAACCCTTCCCTCCCTGAAGGACCCTAAGACCAATTATGTGCCGTCCTGCGTGACAGCCATCCACAGTGGCCACTGACAGGGTTAGACTTGATAATAATGCAGTTTCTCAGCCAAATACACACCCATTTTTTGTTCAATGAGATTTGATGCCATAAGAGCCACAGTTTAAAAAGAAAAAATCAAGACATTGATGGAAAAAAAAAGATTTTAAAATTTTCTGTTTCCTGGATGTTTGATGTTGCCCTTATATCTTGAGAACTGCTTCTTACTTTTAATGACACTCATTTTTCACTCCTCAGATGTGCAAATTTGACATTCTGCTAGGAAGCCTGCTTTTCCTTAATATTTCTCAATGTTATGGGATGGGTAACCAGATACAATATTGGAATGTTGTCTCAAAGTTTTCAGTAAAAGTAGTTGTCAGCAGCTAACAAGTAAGAGACTAAACTACTAAATATTTACCATGAGATGTGAGTGAGCATTTTTAGATTCACCACTTTGATACAGTAGACATTTTTAAAGGCCAGCTTTGACCAAATAGATTATTGACCCTACATCCCTGATCACAGTAATTATACTGTGTTTTGAGTTTTTTTCTCTCTCTCCTAAGTACACTACATGGCCAATAATATGTGGACACCTGACATCCAACATCTCATCCAAAATTATGGGCATTAATATGGAGTTGGTCCACCCTTTACTGCAATAACAGCCTCCACTCTTCTGGGAAGGCTTTGTACTACATGTCGGAGCATTGCTGCAGGGATTTGCTTCCGTTCAGCCAGAAGAGCATTAGTGAGGTCGGGCTCTGGTTTGGTGATTAGGCCTCACTTGCAGTTGGCTTTCCAATTGATCCCAAAGGTGCTGGATGGCGTAGAGGTCAGGGGCTGTGTGCAGGCCAGTCAAGGTCTTCCACCCCGATCTCGACAAAACCATTTACATATATATATATATATATATATATATATATCCCTGTGTTCCCCGGGGCATTATCATGCTGAAACAGGAAAGGGCCTTCCCTAGATTTTTGCCACTAAGTTAGAAACAGAATCTTCTAGAATGCCATTGCATTAACCAAGGGGTCTAGCCCAAACCATGAAAAACAGCCCCAGACCATGGGGTGTCCAGATACTTCTGGTCATATAGTGTATGTCTGAACCTTTGGGGAGGACTAAAGAATGCTAGGACAAGAAAGCATGCTTGACGATTCACTGAGGATAACAGAGCTTGAAGGATTGAAGATGAAGGGGGAGAGGGGCCCAGTTTTATGGAGCATCAGCCTGTGGTTTCTCAAAGTGTTTTTCATTTTAAGTGCGATATTGAAAATTAGTATTGTCCTATGGTTGGTTTCATATTAAAACATGAAGTTCTGTCAAGAAGCAGAAGTCAAAGAGCAAGAACTTGGACAGGCTACTATAAATAAATGCAAAACTGGACCTAGATTCCTGTTCACCAATATTTTCTAGCGCCCACCACATCCAAGCAAGGAAGCCACAGACAGCCTGCCAGCGAGTTCCTTTTTTAGGGACCAAAAGTCACCAAATTATAGCCAAGGCGTTCATGCAAATTCCACCCGCGCGCACGGAGACCGGACCCACCCTGCGGTTTACCGTTAACCTCCGAGGAAGGGGAGGAAGGAGCGAGACCCTGAAAAAACAAAAGAGGACAAAACAAACCAAAGAGGTGTCCGTCAAAATTAGACTCACCGACATGTATATTTTACAGATGGATTTTTATAGGTCCTTACATTTGAGGGCCAGTGCCACAAACGGCATTGAGCGCGTGCAAAGAATAATGCTTGCGTCAAGATACGCTTTGAAGGGCAATATGACATGGGCATCTGACTTAAAATTGGGGTGCCGCAGTCTCTGTCCGTGTGCTTGTATTCTGCGTGGGTTCATGCATTTGAGGAACTGGCCCTCCGTACATCTGACGTACATCCACAGTATGACAAAGCTGATCAATGTCAAGGAATGTCATGGTGACTCATTCCTGAATCTCTCTTTGGAAGGCAGGGATATTTCCATGGGATATTTCCATGGGCTGCAGATAAAAATCAGGTTCATATTCTGGTAAATATTTATGCTTTGGTTGGCAAATGTTAAGCCAAACCCGGTTCCCACGCATGTTCCCACCCAAAGTTGGGAGAGGCATGTGCTTTAAGTTCCAGCTGATCAAGGCAAAGGTTTCTGGAATTGTGTAATTAATTTATTTCATTATTATAATGTAATGTCAGCCGCACCCTTTTCACATAAAACTTGAAATAAAAAAATCAAGATGTGAATCTGCATATGAAATGGGCTAGGTTGTGCCAGCCAGTAATTATAAGTCTATGGAAACTTGTCATTGAATATCCAAATTTACGCTGCCTGGCACAGACATTTTTCTTAATGAAAACCCTTCTGCTGACATTCATTAAGAACCATTTTCTGTGCTCCGCTCATCCCAGACCCCAGAGTCGCCTTTATTGAATGGTCCTGAGACTTTGAAAGATCCTCTGATCCAAGGTTCAGTGAGAAAATACATTAAATCCTCATGGGTTATTAGGGTTTTTACCAGAGCGTTTTCTGCTCCTAGACTCTTGTTGTGTAAAGGGACACAAGGCATTTTGGTGATTGATTGCTGTGACAGTGCTATCTAAGTGGTAGGAACCAGAATCTCTTGCTTTCCTTCCTGTGCTGAAGGGCATGGGCAGCCTCTTTTTTCTCAAGGAGAAAAGAGGAAAATGGTGAGAAGGAGGAATAAAAGAATTTTACTTTGTTTTCTCGGGACAGTGGAGCATGATCTGCAGAACGTTCTACAGGGAAACAGACATTTATTGAGGAAAGATGAGATGTAGGAATTCTGGCTTTGAATGGTCCTGAGTGGAATCCTGGCCCTACTGGTGCAGACTGTGGCTGGGAGTCCTGCAGGACATTGCCTCATCACCCAGGTGTGTGAATGTCCTGAACCTGCACCTGTGTGGTCCGGCTTCACCAGCTGCTGAAACACTGCAGTCCTCCACCGCAGCAACAGGATCACAGCGTCTTAACAAACTCAGGCTGAATTGACATGCTTTGGTGGACACATGCTTGTCTGCATTTCAGTGAAGGGATGGTCATATGTTTGTAACGGGCCGTTTAAAATTTGGGTGAATTTTATTTTATTTTTTTAACTTTTTTCGTTGCTTAACCTACAAAGTATTTCAACAGGTCCATTTATCTTGCATGTCACCGAATGCTTGCGGTAATGACCCCAAACTGAGTCTGTCCACGCACTAAAACTGGGAGCTTTTTCACAGACTTCCTCACTCGGGAGACATAGCACAGCCTTGCACAGGAAGTGTTGGTTTGAACCAGGGTAGTTTTCTAAGTGCTGGGTCAGGAGACTGACCTTAGATAATTGCTCAGTTGAACTTGATGCTAAGATGAAAACCTCTCTCTTAGCCCAAAGTTTGAGAGTGTGGGAAGATTAAACACCACTAGCAGTCTTAACTAAAATGTTTGCGTCTTCCCCCCCCCACCCCCCCACCCCCACCCCCATCCTATTTCTGTCTCCCAGCAGGGTGGTATTAGAGTCACAACCCCTTTAAAATAGCTGTCTCCATGGCAATTTGTCTGGCTCTGTAAATTTTCAGGGAGCAGAGGAGTTTTTTTTTTTGGGCGAGTTTAATGGATAGTGGGTTCCCTAAGACAGACGTTGGAGACACAACATTAAATGTTTTTAAGGAAATTCCCCCTCGCTCTTCTCGTACTTTATGTGCCTTTCCCACATCTCAGTTGGTTTATTGCAGCAATCACGGTAAACGGTATTACACAAGGGTAAAATTTCTCGGTGCCCTTCGTTCACAACGTATTTAAATACAAAGCATTTAGATAAAATATCAACAGGGAGTTCAAATGGTTAGGGATTCAGACTGTGACTGAAACGCAAATGCTTAGAAATGAGATCAGCTTTGGAAGCTCACTGGCTTGCAATATTGCTTATTAATATTGATTTTAAAAAAATAAAAAAAGAAAAGAAAGAAAAAAAGCTCTGCTGTTCATAAATTCCATTTGCACAGCATGACCACACAGCTGTTCCACAGTAACATATGAGGGCGGAGGGAGTCTCTCTGGTTGCTCTCTCTCATCAGGTTCTATTGTTGAAGCAGACAAATTTGGGTCCCTTTACTGTGAAACTGTTTCTACCCAGGGACTGAAGGCAGTAGATGGAATGGCTTGATTGAAGATAATCACTTTGAGCGACACAGCCTTAAAACTGTACCAAACTCGACCCCAGGTCCTATTACACCTCCATTTAAAAAAAAAAAACATGAACTTGGCATGCATGCTATAACTGGCATCAGGTACTCTTAGTTGTAAGTCTAGAAATGGATACACCTCTCTTTCCATTGATGATAATGAGCCAGCAGAGTAGCAGGAATAACAGAGAAATACAAAATCCTGTATAGACTGGCTGAGAAAAACACAAATAAGAGACAAATAAATATAAGTATATGCATAAGTATGTGCATGTGTGTGTGTATGCAATTGTCAGCACATACAGTGTTTCTAACCTTTTTTCATATTTCAACCAGCTGTCTAATGGGAGTTTGTGGGGAGGCAAAGAAAAATGGGAATTTGCTAAATCTGTGTCGGGGAAGAAACGTTTTTTATTAACAAACGACTGTTAAAATGAATCACACTGAAATGAATCAAAAGAACATGATGCGTCTCGTGTGTCAACCTGTAGTGTGTAGCCAGGAGGAGCTGAAATGGTAGCTCAGCACAAATGCTGATGGTCTCTCCGCCTTTCCTGTTATTCCTTAAGTAATTGGGATCAGATGAAGAAAAAACATTCGACAGCTGGGACCCAGAGCCCTGTTTCCACCACTATGAGTCCTAGTCCAGGCCCCTGTCACCTGCCAACCCCTCCACCCTTCCTGTCTTACCCTCCATCTTCTCTATCCCTCTCTTCCTCTCCTTACCCTTTCATTCTTCCCGAGTCATTTTCTTTTCTTTCCTGCTCTCCTCTGTCTCAGATGAGGAGGATGTTAGGAAATATGGAATTTTGTCTGCCTTTCTCTCAGCCGGTTTTCAGAGTCGCGTTAAACTTTTAATCAAACCTAATCTCCTCTAGGGGGGCAAAAATAAAAGCCAAAATGTCTTTTTTATTGAGTGGAAGGAGGTTTCCCCTCACCTAGACAGGCATTAGTCATAGAGCACTGTGGAGCATGTCAGAGGCTGCTGATTATAATATATATATATATATATATTTTTTTTTTTTTTTAACTTCCCTGATATCATGGTATACTACAACACACTTTCCAGAGGGGACAACTATGCTGTGTTTCCTAAAATATTTTTCAGAGATGACACAAATCAAGCATATCTATTTACCACATCTAGTGTGAGTCAATGAAGCCAGTAATCCAGATAACAACAAACACCCCAATTACAGTCTCACCGGATCTGAGGAGGAGGGAACAGGTCATTCAGTTATTAAAGTTGAAGGCTTGTTGCTTGCTGAAGTTTCTGTTTTTTCAAATTGCATTCTTTCTTGTTCAAAGGCACTCGGCATTTGATTAGTTTTTGCTTGATTTGCAAAACACAGAAAGCCATATCTAAAAATCGCAAACCAAAACCGCACATTCTTTGGGACCATGGTATAATTTAGTTGTTATTTTTGTGAAAGAGACCCAACTACATGCTGGTTTTTGCTTTCAGTCGTGGCCATTATCATGAATGGCTCTGGATAGTTTTATATATGTATATTTTTATGTTGTACTTATTTTTATTACATGCATTCATAAATTCAACGTCCGTTTATCCTCTAAATTCCTTTGATAACTGAATGTACATTTGCCCTTTATTTAGCAAATTAATGAGACATCACAGTCAGAACACTGTATTCTATAACAAAATTAATTTCTTAATTTTCAGTCGTTAACAGTACATGCTGAATTGATCTGCCCGTGGTATTCAGTTGTGACAACATTTGCATCCTGAAATATGTTATAAAGATAAGATTTCAGAAAAAATTAAACAACAGAGTCTGTTTGGATAGTTGTGCAAATTCTGATTACTAACCTACAATTTAAAGCCAAGTTGTCAAGTTGCTGTCCCTATTATAACTTGGGTAATTTAAACCTTCAGTGTGCCATATGTGATGATAGAAGATTTCCTTGTGCATACCACCTCCAACTGAACAACAATGGTGTACCACTACCACCTCTTCATTAGGTGATACCTTTTCGTATCAAGAAATTCTATTGCAGAGGGATAACAATAGTCTCCTTTTCATTGAAGACTAGTCTATATTCAGTTTAGAGGGCTTGCACTAGTAACAATTCAGATGTATTTAACTATATATTGCATGCACAGCTTTAAGAATGATGTGTTCACATGTAATGAAATGAGCAAGTGTATGGGGAAAGAACGCTTTGGTTGTTTGTGCAAAGGTTTATAAAAACGGTTTAAGAAAGTCTGTGGAAGCACTGGAAAAGGTGCATACAGGAGTTTTCCGGCTGGCTCAGACAAGAACACTCGTCCAACACAGTTCTATCCAGTGCACACAGGATTAGTCAACTTTGTTTGCTTCCTTGTTTCGGGTTTTTGGCTCAGTCTTGCGGATTTATTGTATTGACCAGGTCATCAGTGTCATTTTCTTAACATTGATTATGCTGCTTCTCTTGTCCACAAAACTGAAACATTCTAGTTTGATGGCTGTTTATGTATGTGGATGTTTATGTATCAAGGACAGGACATTTATTGCAATGATACTGTTGTGATGTCAGTATATATATATGGTGTCAAAGTATGGCTCTAATCAAAGACGGACTCTTAAGTACATACTTCAGATCCAAAGAGGAGACTTATCTGTTGCTGTGGACTTAACTATAGCCTGGCTGTTTTACCTGGTTGCCTTGTAGCTTGGTGAAGCTTGATCAGGTCATTAAAATCTGTGCTAATGAGCTATTTGTCGTTGAAATTTTCATTCACACCAAAGCATGGTGTCACTCTTAAAATGTGACACTGAAGTTTGATTTATTTTTTTAAACTAACCAACATGTCTTTATGGTTTTGGTTCAGGATGATTCTAATACAGATTTGAATCTGAATTGAAGTATTTGAGTTTCGAGACATTTACAGAATGTACGGCTTGGTGAGAATATTCAACTTGTATTGTGCATAACACCACGGGCAAGATGGACTTGGGTCTTGAAAGGACCTTCTTAGGTTTTTCTTCTGCTACACGCCCTGAAACCAGAATGGTGGCATGACTCCCTTGAAGCAAGCTTAATGGGGCATGACAGTATGCCATTAAGAACCCCACACACCCCCACAAACAGCCACCACCACCCCCTGTGCTCAAAGTCACATTCCTTGAGGGGAAAAATTGAATAACCTACCCCAGAGTGATATTTAATTAAAGGAATATTTATCTTTTAATTAAATACACTTAACAGCACATGTAACCATATAAAATAGTGTGAAGAGATTGCTGTTGCCATTGGGGAATGATTGAAGTTTGAATTATAGTTTTAGGTGGCAGTTAGGATTTCGTTTTTGGTTATATTTAAATTGAAAGGAATTGAAAGGACCAAATGTCTTACTGTTCCCTGTATTGTGCCAACTGGAGATGTACAGCTGTCAATAATGCAGTATTCACAGTAATAGATTAGGGATTGAGTGTCGTTCCTCTGGAGGAAGACGGGAGTCTGGAATGGGAAGCCATTTCCGTGGCAGATGGCGCACACATTTATGACACAAGTGAAGTTCTTCCAGGAGCTCAGTTCTGAATCCAGTGCTGTGAGAGCTGAATTGGGATTTCAGGACATTCGATTTCCTTCTCTCCACGTACGTCTTCTGCTGGCACATCTGTTCCTCACATTGTCACCCTGACGGTCAGTCGCTGGAGTGACTGGGCGGTGGCGTGAGCAGGCACTGGTTGAAATAGGGAATATCGTTATGCCGAGGTGATTTCGTTTAATGTTTTCTTCAGCGCCCTTTGTGACAGGTTTTAACCACACATTGGTATTTAATAGTTACTTACCCTTGTAAGCAAAGTGAATGTTTGACCAGGATGTTTGACCAGAGGGTTTTCCTTACCTCATTGTGTAAAAGCTGTATTTTAAAAAAGCAAATGAAGAAAATAACATTAATAAATACACTTCCTGTCCATTACCAGTTTTACTCACTTTTTCTAACTAATTAAACGTCCATCTGTGAAATGGTAAGATGAAGTTTGTTGCCTGCTTACCAGACCCCATGCCTGCTGCCTTGATTAAAACGTATCTCCCTACACTTGACCCAGTTCTGACCAGCAGCATTATAAATTAATCTCTTAGCTCTGGTATTGTACTTGCAGCCTTTATCATCCTGGCCTTGAAAAATGTTGGCGTTAATTTTGATGTCCTAGAAACTACAAACCCATTTCCAATCCACCTTTTCTACCTATGTAGTATCATCTCAACGCACTAAAACCAACTTGCAGCTAAAGACTATTCAATCTGAAATTTGATATTTAAACTGTTCTTATCAGAAAAACTATTGGTTGCTGATGCGGTCTTCATGTGTGTATTCCTCTTGTAGGATCTGAGTGTGACATTGGACAGTCTATCATAACATCTTACTGAGTAGAATAAGCACTCTTGTTATTTCTGGTACTGCTCTTTAGTGGTTTATGTTCTATCTTAGAATGGGACTAGTCTGTTTTTGGCCCCCTGGTATTCTGTGTGTATGCGCGTGTGTGTGCGTGTGTGCATATGGGTGTATGGAGATGTAACCAGTCATTGTGTATGTGGCTTTCACTGAACATTTTTTCCTATGATGTTCCAAGTCTTGTGACCAAGTTGAAATCAAACCAGAATGTTGCCCAATATTCCTGAAACATTTGTGCTAGCTTTGGTATTTTTTCCCATCTATATTCTGGTTTGTTTTGACCATGTAAATCATTCAAATGTCAGATGTTATCCCTCTGATTTGTTATACCTAAGCAGCTTTTAGATTTTGACAGCCACAACACAACGAAAATATTGAATATCTGATAATGGTAAAGTGCTTAGTGGCCGCACAGTACCCATCTGGAACTATTTAATTTTGTCTGATGTGGTTTTTCTTTTTTACTTTGGCTTACAAGCTTTGGAATTTAACCAATAATAGAGCATTTCAGTATGTCTCTTCTTATTACATTGTTTGTTTTTTTGATTTCTTCATATGGATGTCCACACAGAGCACTCAGTATGATTCTCGAGCTTAATTACGCAATGACAGCTGGCATTGTTTTGACGTCGGCACAAAATAGATGTACTCTCTGCCTCGCTATTTCAATGGCTTGGCAATTAGCCTTAACATTATCTCTGACATATGGTCAGATAACTGGCAACAAGGAATTTTCACATGGCTTGTAATCACAGTTATGTAGAAAAGGTCTGTTTATTGGCATTGCTATTGAGACCAATTTTGGGTCCACTATTGTGCCATTAGTGTAGGCAACAGATAATAAAAGTAATCTTTTTTTTTTTTCTTTTTTTACAAGGAAAACATGCTTACTTGACAGAAACCAAATCCAAAATTCCCACAGTAGGGGGCAGTTTGTTCCCCTCTGTTGTAATCCCCCAATTACATTGTAACTGAGCACATGCAGTCCCCTGCATTGAAGGATGTTGGTTTAGACATAGACATCCAGTGGAAACGGTATCAAATTGTGGGGAAGCATTATTTAGGGCTCAGAAATGCAACATATGTAACATTTAATAACATGATGACTTGAGGGAAGCCAGTAAGTAATTATACAGGAAAACCTACTGTGAGAACACTAGACCTGATATCCCCAAAGCAAATGCGCAAATCAGTTCCTTGGTGGTTTATGATGTTCTCTCCACCTCTGTCCTTTCCAAAGGACCAAGCATCCAAGCAATAGTGTTTTTATAGCCTTCGAGAACTGAAATTGTATTTGATTCGTTTGTTAAACGGGACCCCAGTCCGTTTACAGACACGGGCAGCATTCAGCACTTGCAGCTGAGATGAGAGTGATGATCCAGGATGTCGTGTCTGACTGGCAGACCAGCCCTATGAAGGGAACGCCTCGCACTTTTTTTTTTTTCCTGAAGGGGTTGACCTCACCATCAGCTGTAGGGTATATTCAGCGATGACATCAGCTTTTTCTGTCTCTCCGCCGGCCATAGACACACATCATGGCAAAGGGTGGGAGAAAAAAAAAAAAAAAAGAAACATCCTGTCTGAATGAATGGGTGGTGTGTTTAACGTCTAGGTAGGCATTTTAAATTTTCCACTGGGGCTGCAAAGGCCTTTGGTGAGCGCTGTTACCGGTGCAGACTCCATCAATACTGTGTTTGAGTCGATATTTTTGGCGCGACAAGGCTTCAGCTGCTCGGTACGCTCTGTTCAGTCTACTCTCCGTTCAGACCCGGCTGGTGTAATTATTAGCTTCTGTGGAAAGAAAGGCATGCTGCTGCGTATTGGCAAATAAAAGTCATTTCAAGTTAGAAGCATGTTTATTGATTGTGGTGTTCATTGAGGCAGAAGGCTAACTTTAGACTCCCTACCAAATGTAACTTTCTGAAATACTTTTTTAACAGAGGCAGGCTGTGACCACCACCCATGAAAGGACATCTGAGACTTGTGAATGTGACCCACGTCATGCACCTTTAACCTGCGTCACTTCACACGTCTCTGTGCTATGCAGTCACTTTAGTCTCTCACACCTCGCTTCCCACTTGCAGGACTTCCTTAGTTGCATTGTGCATGCTCCTGATCGGCTGGACCCTTAGCAACAGTCTCCTTCCTAAACACACGCCCAAGAAAGGAGATCTTACGCCAGACACAAGCTCACTTAATCCCCTCTAGCCCACCCCTCTCTGGGATTCGGAAGTGGGGAGTAATCCTGCGGTTTCAGCCCCCTGGTTACGCTGCAGCAGACGTCTGAAATCTTCCTACACAGAGTGTTTCACCACTGCCCACTCGTATAGCTATGGGACACATGGAGGGGGGGGGACGGGGGTCACTCCTTTGAATGTGTACAGATGCGACATAAACACGGGTCTCTTCCCCAGGAAAAATAAAAAAAAGTGTGTTCACATGTGATTGGAAGCTTGGGTATGTTTTTGCTGACTTAGAGACGTGTGGTTTTTTACTCCAGCTGGTCATGGCCTCATGTGCCAGCACTGATGAGCAGGCTGAAGGGGGCCATGTCAGGAATGAACAGACATTCTAAAACTGAGTGGGACAATATTTGGGAACATACACGCTCCTACATAACGTAAAAATAATACACTGTGTTTATTGTATTTGTATAACAGTAATATTACCTCAAACAAAAGGGCAGCCCTTTCAGAATCCATTCCAGTATTGCCTGGAGTGCACAAGTGTGTTCTTTTTGCTGCTAAAAAAAAATAAATAAAAAGGATTAGTCCAAGTATGTAGATAAATATGTTGTTTGGGAAAACTTTGGCCATCATTTCAAAGGCTTGCTGGCAAGAGCCTAACTAAAGTATCAATTTGAGTGAGGTTGATGAAGTAGCAACAATAGAGCATGCATATAAAATAATCCATTCCATTACTCATTCTGTTATTATTTGAATTAAGCTTTTGTAAAATTAAAATTCAGGTATAAATGTGTCTGTGTAGCTCACCTTTTTCTCTGAAAATAGCAAACAATAGTAACAAACTGAACAATTTGACTTTCAAAAGTTTTTTGCAAAAATTTGTAATCATACGTTCAATAAATATTTGCCACAGTTCTCAATCCTTGTCTCTAGACATACATTGAAACATTGCTCAGCACTCACAAGCTAATCAAATGCACTGGTGTGTTATGGACTAGAGGAGTTCAGATCAGGTCATGCTCTTTCAAATGCTGAACACTGAAATCATAACTGCTCTCTATATAGTGAATTGAATGTGTACGAATAGTTGACATTGATTGTTAATTTCCTTTGAGATTAGAGGAGAAAAAGTTACCTAGAATCAAAGTTAATATCTGGTTCAAAAAAATTCATGTGCTTGTAATATTTGTGTATTTAATGTCAATTATAAAATATGATCAGCAATTATGTGTCATTGTCTCATCTCTCAAAATACACATTATCATAATTAAGATAATCGCATTACACATCGTGCATATTTGTAGCTGCTTTTTACTGCTGATTTGTATAATTGTATGAATGATGATAACATAATTGTGTGATGGGACCATAATTTAGCATTTTCTGTTTTAGGCTTTTACATTCTTTATAAAGGTGTCTGGTCTAACATTTTTACTCCTTTAACCTAAATATGTTATCCTGTGGGGGCGGCACGGTGGTGCAGTGGGTAGCACTGTCTCCTCACAGCAAGAAGATCCTGGCTTTGTATCCCAGACTGGGCCTGTCTGTGTGGAGTTTGCACATTCTCCCCGTGTCCGCGCGGGTTTCCTCCAGGAACTCCGGTATCCTCCCACAGACCAAAGACATCCAGGTTAGACTAATTGGACTCCAGACTCTAAAGTTAGACTCTAAATTGCCCGTAGGTATGAGTGTGTGAGTGAATGGTGTGTGTGCCGTGCGATAGATTGGCGACCTGTCCAGGGTGTATTCCTGCCTCTTGCCCAATGTAAGCTGAGTGAGGCTCCAGTGACCCTGTATAGATAATGGATGGATGGATGTCTCTATGATTAGTATAATTCATGTCACACTGTTGATTTTTCTGGAATTGTTGTGATGTGATGGCTCAGTTGAATTCACTGTTAACCTTGCACTTCTTATATGGGCTGGGTTTTTAAAAAATGTTTTTTTTTTTTACTCCTCCAATTTAGCATAGCCAGTCATACTGTAATTATAGTCCTGGTCCATCACTGCAGCATCTTCTGTTGATTCAGGAGGGCGAGGACCACCCTCCAAGGCATGAAGTCCAGTAAAGGGACCACAGCACAGTCATTTATTGACCATTTCCATGGTCTCTGGGACGGCTCTACCAGTAAAGCCACCACTGCACTGGAAGACCGGTCTGTAGCACTTTACAATAAGGTCACATGAACTGGCCTTAACTAATGTAGTTGTTAACATAAATCACTGCTGCAAAAATATATTAATTAAGCATGAACCTTTCATTAGTCAGCAGATACATTGACTAATGTATTATGATTATTTATACACTAGTAAAACATAGGATAAACGTATATTTAGTTGACCATTAACAAATAAATTGACTGTTTTTATTATTCCAATATGAACTGGAATTAACTAATGTAGCTGTTAACATGAAGTAATGATCTACAAATAGATTAACATGGTTGTAAAAATGAACTTTTCAGTACATAGTAGTTTAAAACTACATTAGTTAATGCTAATTCATGTGACCTTATTATAAAGTGTTACCGACTGCTCTTGTGATTCAGCTGACAATGGCAGCTTGCAGTCACTTAACTGTCTTGAGGCGTGGATTGTGAGTGATGAGACAGGGGTTACCGTGCCAACTCAGTCTCTCCTTGGGCACTTCTGTGCATGAGGCCTTGCCTTCTCATCACAATCCAGGCCATAGTCGACACTGGTATGGTCTAGAAATGACCCGGGCTATAGGACATTATGGCGTTATTGACCTACGGTTAGGTGCCTTACCCTGATGTGCTACTCCTGATCGGCTGCTACTCAAGGCAATTTTAACCTGAGGATGTTCTTGGCCCTAGCAGGAAGAGTGGGTTAAATTTAGGAAATATTATACATTTATTATAGTTCCCACAGTTATAAACCTGAAGTTATTTATATAATTTGTCCATGTGCATTGTGGCACCACCGCCTTTCTGTGCTGTCTTTTGAAAGCTGTAACGCACCTGTAGAGAAGAAATGAGTGTATATTTTCATGTAAACATAAAAGCTGTTCTGCTGCTTTGTTCCATGAGTTTTCATTGCTGATATTTTCCTTTTCTCCCAGTTTGGAGAATTCCAAACTGTAATAATAGTCTCGTTTCAGCCCTTCTAAGCCTTCCAGTTAGGCAGAGAGCAGATGGGCGTGTGCTCTCCTCCAAGAAATGCGCTGCCAGCACGGCTTCTTTTCATAACACACCACCTGAGCTGAGTCTCTGTGCTGGAGGACTGCATTTGTATAACTGGCACAGGCACCAAATTAGCGAGAGGAGTCACTCTTGTATGATGAGATAGGAACAGCCCAGCAGATTGTAACCCTCTCTGCCTGATTGACACTATAGCCAGTTATGCTCTACCATGCAGGGATTCAAGTCACAGATGCCTTTTCTTTTGACTCACACTCACTACTGTAACATTGGCCTGTTTTGTACTTCTCCTCTTTCCACTTTATCCAGCTGTTCTCCCATGTGACATTCGTAGTAGCATCATCATAACCTGTAGCAAATCATCCTGAACTGAACTGCTTCTTTCATAAAGCACTCGTGTGTGCACGTCTTGCACGCGTCTTCACCCACATTAGCCTAAATTCGGGGAATGAGCAAATAATCCTCACCGAGTTTCACAGTCAAGAATAGACGGGTGGATAAAATCCCAAAACCAAAATAAATTTTGAATAATCTGAGGACCTGAAATAAATCGTTTGCTTTATATATATATGACAGGTGGGGCTCACGGCAAAGAGGCTCCTACTTGGTTACTCTTGAAGGGAAAATGAAAGGGTCGAGGGTGGCGCACTTCGTTGAGTCATGTCTGTGCTGTCACCGCTCTCGTGAGCCATAAG
Source organism: Anguilla rostrata (assembly GCF_018555375.3). NCBI lineage: Eukaryota > Metazoa > Chordata > Actinopteri > Anguilliformes > Anguillidae > Anguilla > Anguilla rostrata. The sequence continues at coordinate 31,054,893 of NC_057945.1, forward strand.
AGCAAGTTTCCCAGTATTTATGGTCTGACTCACTCGATGAAATTGGACAGTGCCCAACGGATTGATATCATGCAAGTTTGGGTCGCCCGCCACATTGACCTAATATTTATGGTTCAGATGGCCAAGCTCCTGTGGAGATCACGGGTTTCTGCAAATGGTCTATTGTGCTTAGGCAGCTAATGGGAAGCCACATCTGTTACACATCAGGCTGCGCTCAAAATCTGCATGAAATCTGCACACTGTCTGTGCTGCAGCACTGGTGCTCTCTGTACAGTATCCCCAGAGGCTAATGTTTAACAGTCCCATTTTTAATCCAGTTTAATCAGACGCCAAACTACATGCAGGCTCATGCTCCCATTACCTAGGTGAAGGAGAGGAGACATTTAAAATGTAATGCAGGCATTTGGTGATAAATATATACAATTACAATTGATGAGTATGAATGAGGCATTTTTTTTATTTTATTTTTTTTTCAGGAAAGCTTTACCCCCTCTACAAGTCACTTAACTGGAATCCCCTGATGGTTGTGTTAAAATTTACTTTGCAGTTATTTTTGCGAAGAAATGATTAAATAGCTACCACTACAAATCTGATTCTTTTTTAAAATGTATTTACACCAACATTATTGTAGCTACCATTTTATTCTTCTGATTGTGGTGAAATGTGTTTCATCCCCAGTAGTTTTGTTTCGAACCATATTCAGTTAAAAGTAGAAATGTAGTCATTATGGATAGTGTGTAATGATAGTCAGAGCTGAAAAAGCTTGCTCCTTCATGTGAGATTTCAGGTTGTTGGAGTTGACAATATGATGACCACTGGTAATAGTAGCCCTGATAAAGCCATTAGTCAGCACGTGTTCTAGATAGTTTTCAAATTGGTCATCATTTTGCCTTTCATTTTCGTATACTGTCCCCCAATCACCCACAAGTCCCTTTAAAATTTCTGTGGTTGTTGTTTTAACCACAGAAATTTGTAATTATTATCAATGATTTATAAGCTTTTTAAATGTAACCAGTTCTGTGTAAATACTGACCCATGGTCATAAAGGAGAAATGGAGAGAGAAGGACAAGATGGGCGGTTGTATCTTGCCAGTGCAGTGAACCTCCAGTTACATTCCACAACATCTCTTGTACTGAATATGTCACAGTCTTTGAACATGCGTGTGAAACGGATATGGATGTCCTCTCAGTGGGTTAGGAGTTAATGGTGTGGGAGACTGGTGGAGAGGAGGACAGATAGAGGGAACCAGGAGCTCAAGCAGCTTTTTTTCTTTGGTTTTTTTCCAGCTGCAGTGGTAACACTCCCACCCCCCGGAATTTGACATTTTTAAGGGAGGCACAGTGGTTTTGAGCCGTTTCCCTGCAAATTAAAGAGTGGCCCTCGGAGGAAGTAGGGAGGAGTGAAGGAGATTCTGAGCTTGTCAGTTTGTTTTATTTTATTTTTTTAAAGCATGTGCCATGCTTTGAAATGGATGGAGGGGTGAAGACCGGAAAAACATGCTGGTAACAGTCTTAAAATGGTTTCTAATGGAGGAGATTTGAGCTTTGGTCTTTGCTGCTTTGTGGTTTAAACTCAGATTTACATTTAAGGACTTTTTGTATTTATGACAAAATATATTACAACCAAAACAACAAGATGGATAAATCTAAAATCAATGTTTATTCACAATATATACAAACATGGTAAGTGCATACTGTATATGCATTCCTACATAATTTCCCTGTAGCATTAAGGATTTTTTTTTAAAGAATATCTATTTTATACAGGGGCCCCTAAAGAAATGTAATAGCATTTTTAATGATGCTTCCTTATTTTTGGAAAATTATGTACACAATCATCAATCAAAAATAATGCTAATGTGTTTTGCTCTGGCACACACACACACACACATCTTGAAGAGGTTAAGTTTCTGTTCTTTTTCTTGCTGCCCTGCAGGTCAGTGTGCGTCTGTGCAAACTCCTTATTTTTGGAAAGCCATGCTTCCTCACTCATCGCTGCTCCTACTGCTGTCCATCGGTCACCTGACCGCCCCCTCATTGGCCCTGCCCTTCGAGCAGAGGGGCTTCTGGGATTTTGGGCTCGATGGGGACGGAGGGGGAATGATGATGATGAGGGACGACGCGGAGGGCTCGGCCGCGGAAGAGCTGCCCCCACCGGACATACCCTCCTGCCCCTTCGGCTGCCAGTGCCAGCTCCGCGTGGTGCAGTGCTCCGATTTAGGTGAGTACGGGCACTGAGAAGGGCCGAGTACCCCAAACCAGAAGGAGGCTTCCAGTACTGTTCATCGTTAGGCCCCCTGAAATGACCACACTGTGGCGGATGACTGACTCATGAAAGTATTCTCTGCCAAATACTGTATCTAAATGTCAATGCAATGGTTATTTAACATACTAGGGCATGGTAGCTCTCTCAGTTGTGATGCCATTATATAATAGATCTAGGATTTAATACAATATAACAATTTTGTGAAATCCAGTTGTGATTTGTATTGTAGTTACCATTACCAATGATGTGCATATCGGACATAACTGCATCTATGATATGAACTATATGAAATATGGAAACGTAAATCATAATATTATTTACAAATGAAATATTTTTATTTTCTGCGGACCATCTGGGACTCTTTCATGGGCTGCTGGGGGTCCACAGACCAGAGTCTGTAAACCCCTCTTTTAGGGGACTACTAGTATAAAGTTGAATCGAGTAAACAGGAAACCTCAAAGGGAGCCTTTGTTTTCAGATGTGACAGTGGGTCAGTGTGCTAGCTCATATTTTTGTGAGAAGCTGCCCTCTTTGAGTTTTCCACAATGTTTATCCCAAACAAACCAACAAAGGAAAGCAACAGACACTGCCTGTGATGAAAAAGAGCTAAATACTTCATTTCCTTTATGACTTTATGGCGCTTTTGATGTTGTGCTTGGGAGACTGACAGGATATTTAATAGAGCAGGAAATCCACCAAGATGTAAAGGCTTAGAGTGAGCGAGTCACTAAGACAGCAGGAAACATTTGTTAATTTATGCATTATTTTAATAATCCTTTCATTGATGTATCCACACAGAAGGCTAGAATTGAAAAACGTCCACATAAACATACTACATGGACAGACATTAAAGCATCTTTCAAGTCACAGTTAACAAGCTACAGTCAGACATTCTCATCTTTTCTTTTTCAATTGAAAGTAAAATGGTAAAAAAGGTATTTTCATTATAGCCATCATAATGGAATTAGTATTTATACGTGCAAAAGTGTGAAAATGATATAATTTTCTGTCTCTATTTAATATAAATGTGTACTATGTGGCTTCTGGCATTGTCCTTAATTACATAGGAAAAGCTTTTATAAAAGCCCTATTGCTATCTCTCCCTACTCATAATGTGCGCACACGCACACACACACACAATTAGTGAATTACCTAAACATTTCTCAAATTACTTTAATTTTATAAGTCATCAACAAAGCTGTTGTGGAAGGTGTTCTTTCTGATCCAAGTGCATACATTGGGGCGACATAGCTCAGGAGGTAAGACGATTGTCTGCATAGAGGCTTGTTCAACCGCCTGGGGGAAGTGTCCTTGAGCAAGACACCTAACCTACTCTCTGGCGATGAGAGGCATCAGTTGTAAGCGTTTGGATAAACGCTAAATGATCCATTACTTCTACATTTCTGAGCTTATGAAATTCTTTATTTCACATAATTTTTGTTATAATTATTCATAAATGGATTTAATCTGAGAATTTTTTCTTGAATTTATTATAAAGAAACAAACCACCCTTTCCCCCATATTTTTCATTATTATGTTATATTTATTAATTTTTCAGTTTTGTTTTAACTTGATTTCGTTTTTGCTTAACACTCTCTAAAAGAATTGAAGTGACAGAATTGCATTGTACAGTGCTGGAGCTTATTTGAAACAGATGTTGTTTGTCTGCTGTGTCCTGTGGTTGTGTGCTGTTTTAAAGTGATACACATATATGGTCCAGTTTTGTGCAGGGAACTGCTTATGTGGTTCTAGGTTTGTTATAAGATGTTTGTGGGTTTAAATGGCCAGTGGAGGTAAAGCCAGAGTAAAACTAAAAAACAAAACAAAAAAACTTGAAACCAATGATTTATATGTACTTGAACTACTATGATGAACTGTGACTTTTTTGTTGCGTTGCCAACATGCATAGATTATAGTAAAGGTCACACGTTTCATCTTATTCTGACAAGATGCAAAATAGCAAATATGAATAAAATAACAGTGAGAGTGCATTTTAAATTTTAATTGGTCAAGTACTGCAGTGGTACTGATGTAATACACCCTCTCGTGAGCCAGTTAACGCTTTCCACACTATACTGTAGGTCACAGAGCTGTTAAGAGCTCATGGCAAGTTTGCTGTGAGTATTGCTGGTGAATGTGCAGTGAAATCGCTGGCTACATCATCACAACACCATATATCTGGTTGCATTTCAGTCACTTGTAATTTATAAAAAATTGTGCCTGCAAGCATCTATTGTGAGATATGGAAAATTTCTTCAGGGTCAGGCAATTTTCACCAGAATTTCATTCAGTATGGAGGCAATCTTGTCAGGGGGACTGCAAGCAACCAATGAAAAATAGCTATTCTGTGTTTCCTGCAAAGTGCTTCCAACCTTTTTAAAACTCGTAGTGTCTGATCAAGGGTAGAGTGGCGTGAAACAGAAAGGCGGTAACCAGAAGCCTTCTGTGAATGATGCTTTTTTTTGTCTCTTGAAACTGGCAAGGCCATTTCTGACTCAACGAGTGCCTGAACATTCAAAGCTCAATAAAAGGAGTTTCACCACATGGTCGAATAAAATGTGAAATAAATTTTTATCAAAGTGATGGTTATGGTTTTGGTTGGGATTTTGTCAGACTGACTGAGCACAGGCTTACATCACACGAGGTTACAGTTACATTAGTCAGTGTGGCTGATTATTAATTGAACATCAGTACTTTCCATACAGGCTTTCATTTTTCTTATTATTATGACCATTTTGGTGGGATAGACACAGGTTTGTAGTTCCTGTATATTGCTATACACTTTCAAAGCAAGACCAGGTTAAGACCTAGTATATGGCTGGACCTAACACATGCAATCCGGCCGACCAATGGTGTAACTTCATAACTCAGTCGACCAATGGTGTAACTTCATCACTCAGTGACTCAGTCACTCAGTCACAGACATTCGCAATTGTAGGGCTGGCCCTGTTGTTGTGGTCCAGCCAAAAAGATTCAAACCTACAGATAACAGTAGTGAATAAACAGTTTCAGTAAATGCTCTAGTGAAAGTTTCTTTAGACATCGATTAAGACTGGCTTTTCTTTCTGTAGTTTACTGCATCATTAGTATTGATCTGTACTTGTTTATTAGGAGCTGAAGGTTTGATTGAATTCATACCCCATTGTTCAGTATACCTTGTACACAGCACAGCTTCCTGACGACATTGCTGATTAAATCAAATTGTTAAAACGGGCTGCAAAATTTATATTATAAATCAATATGTTGATAAATGTCACAACCTTAATCATTTTCCTTTTCAGCACAGCATGAAAAAATAATGGCAGCACATTTTAATTTATATGTTCATTTAGTTTTGCTGACACAGAAAAATGTCCCTCCCCTCCCACAGTGAGACTCAGTTCAACTTGAACCAGCTGTACAGCTTGTAGCATGTGTGTTGTGTTTGTCTGTGTGTGCATGCATGTTTTTGTGGATTGACAATATATTACAGTCTCTTTGAGAAAAGAAATGTGATGATGTTACTCTCCCATAACACCTATATAATTTTACAGTTATTGTTATTGCTATTTCGGACCTTGAGAACAATAGACACACATTATTGTGGACACATACGTTGATATGAGTGCAAGAAGCTGGCTGTTGTTATTGTGATTGATTGTCCACCTCTTTAAAGCAGTGCTGGTCCATACAATGGTAAGCTTAGCACCATTTAATGGTAAACAGATGGTATCCCTATTTCACTGTTCAGGTTCCCCAAAGCTTTCCAATAGGATTTGTACCCATTTTGCCTGTCTATCATTTCTGTTGTACTTATCACCTACATTATGCTTTCTTGGGCTCCATCTTTGGTACAATGTTAATCATATCAGCAGTGTTGTGTGCCTTTGTCATCAGGACTGACTGCTGTTCCAAAGAACATTCCGGCCGACACCAAGCTCCTGGACCTGCAGAACAACATGATCACAGAGCTGAGAGAAAATGACTTCAAGGGCCTCAGCAACCTTTATGTAAGAGAGAAGGGGCAAGGAAGTAGAGGGCTATTGAGGCTTTGGGCCAGTTTATCTGGGCAAAAATAAAAAATGCAATAACTTTCCTTATTCCTTTTTCATGAACCAGCTCATGAGGATCCCTCTTGTTTCATGTTTGTTTCTTTGGCCAAAATGAATATTTTCACTTTTAAAAAAGGACTCATTACTAAACATTTGCTCTGGAGAATTGACCAACACAATATTTGGACAGGCCAGAATGAGAAATAAAAACATAAGATTAAAAAAACCCATAGGATTATGTCTTTTATATTCGTGTCTTAGCAGTTTGTGTGGATCCTCGTGTTTGCTCCCAGTAGTTGCTCTTTCACGTTTAATTTCCTATTTTCCAGGCTGAATGTCTTTTTTTTAGTCAAGCATTTCCCTTCTGGTTTTTATTTGTTTAAGCTCTGTCTCACATTTATGAAAGCACAGAGAGCTTGTATTTGTGTTTGTGAGGGGCAAGAGCACTGTACTCGTCTTTGCTCCAAAATTAACAGGCAGAATTTTTTTTGTCCTGACTCTACATTCCTAATTCCACCTTTTTGACACGATCCCCTTTCTTCTGGTTGTTATATTTTTACTCTACATTCTTTTCTTTATCCCCCCCCCTCCCCACCATCCCACTTTGTTCCCTCTCTCCTTTCCGCTCCTCCACCGTGCTCTCTCTCTCTCCCCCTCCCCTCTCTTCCTCTCAGGCTCTCTCGCTGGTGAACAATAAGTTATCCAAGGTGCACCCGCGGGCCTTTGCCCCACTGCGCCACATGCAGAAGCTGTACATCTCGCACAATCAGCTGACGGAGATCCCCAAAAACCTGCCCCCCTCGCTGATGGAGCTCCGTATCCACGACAACCGTATCAAGAAGGTGGCTACGGGCACCTTCTCTGGCATGGGCAGCATGAACTGCATCGGTCAGCATCTCTGCGCCTACGACAGCTTTTTCTGTGGAAGGGCCTGTATTTTCCTGCATGGGTCATTTTTTTGGGTTCCCCTCATTTCCAACTCAAATGTTCAAAATGTGTGTTCAGAGTGTGTATAGTGCCTGCGGTTCCCTTTTCTTCTACTGTATAGAATTTTTTTCCCTCACAATCTTTGCAATTATTTATCCATCACAATTTATGTAAATTTTATGGTCCCTCTGTTTTACTCTTCTTCTATTGTGGTTTCTGTGTTTTCTTATGATAGGAACTACAGGTGCGGAAAAGTAACAAGAAAGTACCCAAAGTAGAAGTGAACTATATATGCGTAACTGAATAATCTACATAACTGCGTTTGTATTTTTCGCAGAAATGGGAGGAAACCCCATTCAGAACAGCGGTTTTGAGCAAGGGGCTTTTAAGGGACTCAAACTTAACTACCTACGCATCTCTGAAGCCAAGCTCACAGGGGTGCCCAAAGGTAAAGCGCAATAAAAGACTCGAAACCAAACAGTTGCAACAATCAACGTCACATTCTTTTAGCATCACCCTGAAATAATGAAAAGAATATTGGTTTATTGTAACATAACAGAACTGGTTCTAATATGTCAGCCTAAAGTAATAAATTTATAACATTTTATGTCTCCATCTCTTCCTCCCTCCCTCTTCCCCTCCCTTCTTCTTTCTCTCACTTTCCCTCCCTCCCTTCCTCTTACACACATACATAAATATAAGACCTCCCTGACAACCTACATGAGCTTCATCTGGACCATAACCAGATACAGGCCATAGAGCGGGAGGACCTGAAAAAATACAAGCACTTATACAGGTATGTCCAAATCCCCAAAGTCTTAACCGCAGAATGAACCAGGTGTGACCAAGTTCAGGACTTCATCTCATGTTACCTTTTAAGGTCTCGGAGAATAAAATTTTTGTTGTGAGTTAACCCAATAATTTTCATAAGCTTTAAATCCAAATAGTCACTCTTGTATCATTTTCATTTAAAATCTCTTCATTTAAGTGATTATATTTTGGAATATATAAACTACATTTGAGACAGAAATGTTGGTTTTCCATGAAGAAAAGCCCATTTTTATTCAAATTAAAGAAGACTTAAACCCAAATTAAACCCAAGTAGAACTCTATACCCCTTACTTTAATGCAGATGTTTAGGTACACCCTGTGCAGAAATGGTGATGGCTAATCTGAAAAGGAATGTGTTTATCATGATCAGCTCAAGCTGAAGATTAGCCTCACTCCATTTATGAGATTCGTGCCTGTGAAAATCCAGGTAATGTAACATCAAATCTGCCATCAAAAATGTGAACACTGCATTTGCCCAGATGTGAAAGTGCACTGCCAGCAGTCTGCGTTTAACAGCTTTCAAGGAAACTCCGCTAAAATTTGAAACTTGAATCCAGTTCATTGCTATGCAAAGAAAATAAGTCTTTATCTTGCATTAAGTACTGTCAATTTGCCATTCTTCCCCACGGAGAAGTTGGGAACAATGTTAGAGCTTTGATTTAAGACTTGGATATGTAAACAGCCCTCCCTGTTGGCATTGTGAGAAATTACAAGTTCATTTCAGTGCAAAAAGAGCGTATGACCACACTTGTCTTACTGTCTGGTTAAATCAAATATTCTGATTTCTGAAGTTTGTAAATGTAGAAAAGTGGAGGCAAACTCATAAAGATTGGCCTAGTATCAATGGACAAATGGGGGTTTTGCAGATGAGATCTCAAAGAAAATGTATTTTGCTTTTGTATTCAAATTGTCATAGATCAAGTCATTTCAGTGTCTTTATATCTCAAGATGCTATATGTTATTATTGAACACTGATGGTGAAGATAGGCATTGTACCTAGGTAACCTACAACTGTAAGTTAGCCAGGTCATTGATATTTATATTGGGATTTTATTCTAGTTTATGTTTTAATCTATATGCATGCATTATTCTTCTGATGCAGTTTGTAAGTGTAAAAAGCGATAGAGAGGGTTTTGGGACCCTCTGCAGGAAGGAATTACTTTCCTTAGCCCCTACAAAAATGGCCATTGACTGTTTTTCTTTCTACCATGTGTACTGTTACAGCATGACTTTACATAGCTGGTTATGTTCATGTGAACACTGCTTCAGACATATTTGTTGATAAATTGCCTTTATTTAAGTATGTGACTTATTTTTTAAAGATTTGAGTCTGCCTATTTAGGCAAGCACTTTATTTTTTTTATTTTTTATTTTTGTTTTGTTTTAATCCCCTTATGGCCAAATCAAAAGTCTCAACAGACCAAGTTTGGCTTCTGGGCCAGAGTTTGTGCCCGGCTCTTGAAAGTGAAATTGCCTTCTGTAGCAGATGCTCACCCATGCTTTTAAACTCAGACTTTTTATTGTACAACGGCAGTACAGCACACATTCTTTCATATAATTTTATCTCTTCCTGTGTCCGTGTTTTGCTATGTAAGATTGGGCCTGGGCTTCAACCGCATTCGCTCGGTTGAGAATGGCAGTCTGCCGTACCTGTTAAGCTTGAGAGAACTTCACCTGGACAACAACCAGCTTTCTCGTGTGCCACAGGGTCTGCCCGACATGAAGTACCTACAGGTGAGGAGAGCAGAGGGAGTGGCTTTCCGTTTCACACACACTGACTTTCTCATTTTTATATTTTACCACGTTTGCAGGGAAATTTTGCATTACTGTATCACTGCAAAAGATCAACCCTCAATGGTTTTCCGTTAAGATGACTCTATAGGTTTAGAAAAATTGTCACGATGTGTCTAACCTCTCTGTACGTCTGGCTATAGGTGGTCTACCTCCACAACAACAATATTGGCCAGGTTGGTGTGAACGACTTCTGCCCCCAGGGCTTTGGGATGAAGAAGACTTTCTACAATGGCATCAGTCTCTATAGCAACCCCGTGAACTACTGGGAGGTGCAGCCGGCCACTTTCCGCTGCGTTGCTCACCGATTGGCCATACAGTTCGGCAACTACAGGAAGTAGGGAGTGAGACGGAGGGAAAGAAAAAGAGAAGAAAGGAAACCAGTGAATAAGGAGGGAGGGATGAAGTCACCCGCCCATAAAAGCAAATATGTATATTAATGATATAGTGAGAAAGAGAAAAAAAAAACAACAGAAAAGAAGAGGTAGATGAAGGAGAAACAAATAGTGTGTTGTTGGTCCCATATATATATTTTTTTTTTCCTCAAAATCTCTGTGATGATTGTGCCATGGTGTGGAGACAGAATGCCTCAATTCCTCCTTCCTATGAATTTAAAATGGCATTCTTTGCATGAGAAAAGAAAACATTCAAAAGGCCAATTCCAAAAACATAAATGATGTGACTCTTTATTAAAGTTTTGTCCACTGACAACCATCACAATTGTTCTGTTTAATGATTTAGGAAAAGCTGGAAAAAGCATTTCTGGTGCAGTGATATATTTTTCCTTTTACAGAATTTTGTTGATGATAATGATGATTATTTTATTTTATTTTATTATATTTTGTCCATTGTGTGCTAATATGAAAACATGTCTGTTACAAAGGAATGCCTGAAAACATTTTTATCATTATTATAATTGTTCTTTTTTCTTTTCTAAAAACATTGAGTCTGGGTGATCAAACTTGAAAATGTGCTTTATTTTTATTTCATGTTTGTATCATGAATCATCCTTGCTACAGTAACTGGGGCATTGGCAATCAAGTGTACCAGGTCTTCCCACAGATCTCAAGGACATTTTTCAATTTTGATGTACTGTGTCAAGTGAACTCAGTGTCTACATTACTTACTAGCTGAAGGGAACATCTCAAGCTAATATGTTTTAAATGGCTAGGGAGATGAATCTATGACTTTTTGTGCTATGGCAGCAATGGCTGATGTATTATTCTTCACTCAAAAATCCAATCACTCTTTCCAAAAAGCTTTCTGTGTGGTGTACCACAGGGTTTGCAACAAGCATAAAAATGTATATTTGGCCAATCTGCCCGGATGCATATTGTGTTCTTTGCAATTTCGATATGTAAGAATAAAGATTTTCAGCTGTACCTCTGTCATAGGAAAATATTATGAACTGTGATTGGGAGAAAGAGAAAAGGAGCTGATGGCAAAACAAGAGTTTGATGAGAAGGATGGGGTTGAAGTCAAAGAAGCTAATTTATAAAACTTGGTCTTTATCACACCAAAGTCCCTCAGTTGGTCTTCTGGATCTGTGCACTAGGTGAACTTGCTTTGCACTCATGTGCCCTTGATACTGTATATAGAGAAAAAAAATGTTTTTGTGCAAATGCAATATAGACCCAGCAAAAGGCTCTTCGTTTTTTTAGTCTATGATGGCCTTGTTTATGGTACCAAGAGCAAGAGATGTTCTGTCCTTTAAATTACTGGATTTGCCTGCAGTTGTCTCAGTTTTCCTTACAATTTATGACTTGACTTGACTGTGGACCCATCTCTAAGCTGCCTTTCTGCTTACTATGTGAAAATATAACCGATAACAACCAAGTAGCTGTCTTAATGTTTCACCTTGTAGCATTCCATTCTTTTTTCACTGCACTTTATACATTGGAGCAGTAAACAACATTTATCATCAGCAGATAATCAACTTATCATCAGCAAGATGCATTTATTAAATTACCTTCATTTATATGATGACTGGGTTACAAGGAATAGTACTGACATGAATGCCAGGAACTTAAATTGTTCTCAAAGACTTGAGCTGACAACAGTCACTACTGGTAATTGAAAGCAACATTCTAGAACACTGATTTTTTAATTTGGAAGAAACATCCTAAAAAAAATCTACTCTTCAAAGGGTTAAGATGTTTAATTCATACACAGACAAGAGACTGAAGCTAGCACCAGAAAATTGCTTTCTTTATTCAGTTTTAAAAAAGGCTTCCCCATAGCTTAAACCCTGGTCCTAAGAGGTCTACAATCTGCATTCTTTATTTATTTTTAAAATTTAAACCAGATTTACTGCATAACACATATATTGTCTAATCAAGAATAGTTGGCTAATTGAAGTTTGCCATTTCTGTCATTGTCTTGAGAAGTGGTTGGAATAGCCTAGTTTCATGCTATAGGTAATTTTGTGGAAGAGGGAAAAGGAGCAGAGAGAATAACTGTGGTTCATCTTCTCTAATGGCATTTTCACTAGAATATTTGGCATGATCATTAAAGCAGTACTTCACACTATCTATCTTAGATCTTTTATATGTTTCTCAAGCACCAGGTTATATTTGCTTTTGCTGAACTGAAATGGAACAAAATCCATCCAGTTGTTCATTGACTTCAAACTGAACACATGGCCAGGGATTAGTGAGTCACCATGAACAGTGGCCGTGAGAAACTACACAATACCTGACATAATCCAGGAAAAGCTCTTACCACTGCTGACATAAAGTCATGTTCACGCAAAATCCGCAATATACAACGGATGGATGTGATAACATTACAGTGTATATTATAAAATATCCGCAAAAATATCTGATTTTGTAGTCAGCATTTAACACCAAACAAATGTATTTTATTTGATACTAATATTTCTAAAGCAACACAATAGCCTATACCACACAATACACTTTGTCTGTTCAGTAGTTTTTTGCTCTATTATATAACCTGTAAAATAAAAAAGACAATCTTCTGACTTTTTTTAAGCATAGGCAGTCTCCTAGAGATAGACCTATATTCATGCACCATATATTCTGCAGTAAAACCCAAGCCCCAGATTCATGATTAGACTAGTCTAAAACTTACCAACATTTAAGGTTCTCTGGTAACTTAAAATATCTTCATAAATACAAACGTCTGAAATGAATGCAAAAATTGAGAAAATTAATTTAACCCAGAGAACCTTAAACGTTGGAAATTTTTGACTGTGATCCTCTTTTAAGGGCCAAATAGTAGCGTTACAACTCATCTGCGTAGTTTGGCGTTGTGTTGCGCTTTAGCCTTCTATTGATTTCTTACTATCGTCTAAATTAAAAACTACAGTGTTTGACATCAGTCGACGTTGCACTTGCGTTACAGTGATCCCGTTCGTCGGTGGCACCTCCAGGCTGTTCTGTGGAGCTACCACATATAACCTATTTCGGTAGTCGCCATAATTTATTCAAAACCTGGTGTAAGTATCTGGTCACTGCCATTGTTGTCGCAGTTCTTTTTTTCTTGCAATGATTGCGACGTATTTCGTTCCGGCGGCTTGTTGTAAGTCATGGTTGCTAGCTCGGTAATTGTAGTCATTCCCGAAAACTAGCTCTGTCCCACAATGCGCGTCATCTCTGCCCCTCAATATGTCGGTTACTCGGCACCGCCACCGCTGCTGCTCCCTGCATAGAGGGATATCAGATAGGAGATGGTTTGCGTGAATCGCCGATGTGGTTGGGAAGCGATACATGAAGCAATATCAGAGGATTTCAACAATAACAAGAAACGCACCGAATGAGGTAATATCCTTTCAATCGAATGCGCTTTTAGACACTGGTCTTTTTCGTTGCCTATGTAGCCGGAGATTTGAAACCTTGCAGGACAATGATAGTGAAAGGTATTTTATTAATGAAGCTAACGCTGCAAACATGCAATGAATGGGGAAACATAAATCACACAGATGTTTCGTAACAGTTCTAATGAAGAGCTTTGCACAGGCTTGATAAGGTTTGTTCGTTACCAATCCGAGCAGTTTACGTTTGTTGTTGTTTTGTCATCTATTAGGCTAAATACATAGCCTACATAGATTAATCTGACGCGACCCTTTTTGATTGTTGACGCAGCTACAATGCACTGTTTCTCTTGTCAATAACATTTTGCTGACCAAATTTTATATTTGTTTACGTTAAATAGTTACCCAAAAATGAGCAATTGAAGTTGTTTACTCGGCGTATTTCTGGTTTTCTACTTACGGTTATTAATAAGAATCTATTATCATTCCGCTCTGTGAAGTGCCTTAAAAGGTTGCTAGCTTACAGTTTAGCATGATGATTTAGGGAAATGCCACCATCGCATCGCCTCTATCATTTGTTTTACTTAACGATGAGCCTGGGCATCACTGTTCATCTGATTCTTCAGTCCTAGCGCAAAGATCTAGCATATGTTTATACAGTGTGCAGACAGTGTGCCTATAATTGCAACAATTGATTTAATTCTAACTCCTTGAAGCGCTGTAGCCTGGGTGGTGCTTAAACCCAAGAGTTGCAATCTTGAAACTTGGGTGGGACGTTGCTGCAGTACGCCTTGTATTGTTCAACTGAAGTGGTGTTAAACCTCCGGATTTTAATTAGAAATATTAATACGTCGAATAGCTCTGTTCGCTTTGAGGGTGCTTTACTATCTTACAGCACATACAAATTATAAGACCTGAAGCTTCGGCTGATGACATTGACTTTTCCCACCTTCCAGAGAATACCGAGGAGGTTATATTTGTTGAAACATTATTTTAGTGTCCTTTAATAGTGCATGTCCTTCACATGCCACAATGTGACGCTATAACCTGACGAGACCTGGGAGTCACTTATCTTTGTATCAAAGCAGCCACCAGGGACCAGTTTAGGTCCCAGATCCCAGGCTGTGATTTCCTGAACTTTTTAGTTGCAGCCATTGTGGACTGGCTGGTTCAGTATGTGCAAGTTTTGTTTCTCCTATGCCTATATTCTCTGCTGTGCTTGTCACATTCATAGTTATGAATTTGTTATGAATACGTGTGGCTACATGTGATGCAGCTACTTCTAACAAACCTTTATATAGATTACATGTGGCCATTTGGCAAGCGTCAAAACTTGCATGCATTATTTATGCCTCTGGTATATCTCCATGTCAACAAAGCTGTTTGTTATAGGTTGGATAATTATTTCAAATAAACACTGCGCCCTGTTTTTGTTTGCTGCATCTTACAATGTTTGACAATCCTCAATAAACAAGGTGGTTTGAGCATGTTCAGTTTTCTCACTTAATTGTTTTGAGGAATGGAAAATTTTGTTAGCTGGTGTATACTTTCAATCACTAATAATTTGCTGAGAAATTAATGTGTATTACATGTATGACAAATTCCACTTTTACTCTATGACTCTGTGACCATGTCTCGCATGCTTATTTTGATGTATAATTAATGTATGATTCAGCTGTTGTACGACCCCCCTCCCCCCAAAAAAAACCCATCAGTTTGCCATTCAGAAACCTATCACACTATCATGTGTTTTGTTTTTCTTTGAGATGCCTGGCAGTTCCTGCATCTCTTTTAGGATGCTGTAGCAATGACTTTAGCACTTAAATGAAAAACAGCAAAAATCGTCTAGTTGATTGTGTTTGTAAAACACCTTATGTCATACATTTTTGTCTCAATTTAAACCATTCTTATGACGGCCAGTTTTTGTCCAGTGCACGCTTCACTTAATGTTTATGTTTAAAGAGCCTTACTTTGGATATCTCCATCTGAAGTTATGTAGTACCCTTCTTTTCAACAAGAAGATCCACCATCAGTTATAACTGCAACTCTGCTTTCCAAAATGATTGCTCTGCTCATTCATGTAGCCTGATTCTGATAGGGGCTTTTCAGTAAAGTGCTATCTGTTGGGTATTATGCTTCATGGCTCTGCAATCTCTAATGGTTCTCAAACACCTATAATTTTGAGCCCCTCTGTAAGATTAGAGGCCTTCTGCAAATGAACTTGGGATTCAAAGTGTGCCATACGGTTTTTTACTATGAATTTTAAGTAGCTTGTAGAAGAACTGTGAGCTGGCTTGAGCATTTTGGTGCCTCATTATTTGTAAACATCCTCTGCAGTACTGCCCAGTTAGTTGACACACACACCTGCTGCTCGAGCTCAATGCTACATCAGAGGAGTAGTAGTCAAAGTTTAGGTCATCCACACTAGTGCCCCCTGGGAAAACAAGTCTGACAGGATGTTGGCTACATTCTAGATATATGAACAAAATAATGCACAAAAAGGGAAACTTATATATTTTATTACAGCAGACTTTAAGCAATGCTGTAAAATATAAGAATGTGTAACTTCAGTTGATAACCAATTTTATTGCTTGACTTGAATACTTTAATTTTATTATGTTTTTTAAATGATGGATATATGAAATTGCTAGTAAATATGCACATGCATTAAAGTGGTTGGGGCCCATAGAGGGTTATGGAACAGCTCATCAGGACACTTGACCTTTAGTAAAAATGATGGTCTAGCTAGGCTGAATTACCCATTTTCATCAAAATGTTTTTTATGCTCATTATAGACCAAAATAGGGCAATTGAATATTTTTCACTATTTAGTTCTGTCATTATTTTTTAACTTGTTTTCTAAACATGTTTACCACAAGAGCGGGCCACAGACAGATAAGGGGTGTTCACGGGTTGAAGGGGTTCATATTTTATCCGAATATGAGGTACACGAGTGATTCTTGCAAATCGAGTGAAGAGTAGCCCTGTGTTCAGGGGGGCTCGGCTTGCCCAGTTCGGCCTTGCTGGCTCGAGCTGAAGCACAAAGTAAACGGGACAACTAAACGGATTTAAAATGAGCAGTGGGCCCTGCTTAGCACCGCACAGCGGATTTCTTTCAAGCCCGATTTTCTCATCAGGGGCCAATTTCTGTCCTTTCTCAGACTGGAACATGAGCCAGGGGGAAGGGCCTGTTCTGGAGGAGAGCTGCCTGTTGGGAGAAAGGCTTTGACACTGCCCAGACCAGGCTGAATCAGGACAGAGGTATCACCACACCAGCAGAGGGGCATACCTCCATTTTGCAAAGATGGCGCAATCCTCTGTTAAGATGGCTTGCATAGCCAACTGCATCAGCGTGTAGCATGTAGCAATGCAGGTGGCGCAGTGGTGACTGTACGAGTACACTATTGGGTAGGACA
Organism: Anguilla rostrata; assembly: GCF_018555375.3. Taxonomy (NCBI): domain Eukaryota; kingdom Metazoa; phylum Chordata; class Actinopteri; order Anguilliformes; family Anguillidae; genus Anguilla; species Anguilla rostrata. Next base: position 31,071,927 of record NC_057945.1, read on the forward strand.
TGTTTTAAAATCTTGCATCAGTAGGATATTGGAGATTTCACAGTATCACACAATTGCACCTCCCTGATAATTAAGTAGACACTTTTTGCCTTTGCTATGTTGACAGAACACAGGAAATCTCTCTGGCATGTCATGAATTGCGATTTCATACATCTATTGAGCAAAAATGTAATTGAGCAAAAGTGTAGCTTTTCTCTAAGCTTAATGCAGATGAACAGCATCTGGTGTGTTAGATTTTCTCAATGACAGTGTTTCCTGAATCTGCCTGTCAGCATCTAACCTCTTTCTTATTTCACATCTCTTTCAGAGTAAATCCCATCCGCCGATAATAGAGCCTCTCTGTCTTGCTCTCATATCTTGAGATGTGTTTTGTCAGATTGTTGAACTGACTTCCCCTAATCTTTTCCTGTCCACACTCCCCCTCTTCCACTCTTGCCTCCCTCTCCTACTTCCCACGGTTCATTTCTTTTATTTTGGACTCCCACCTCCTTTCCCTGTTAGGAAAGCTACCGCTTGGAGTTTTCACCTCCCGTCTCCCAACTATCTTTTCCCTGAGCACATCTTCTCCTCCTTCTTTCCTTGTGGACCTCCTTGATTGTCTGGTTTCGTCTGCGCTGCCGTTAGCCGGATACTATCTCTACACTCCCCGCGCAAATCTTGCTGTTCCTCACTGAGCCGAGCCTTAGTCATTGTGTCCCACGTACGCCCTCACGCCTTAGACCGCCCCTCTTCTGCGCCATGGCGTGTTTTGGCCGGCCGCTGGACTCCCCCTGCACCCTGGCCCTGCTGGTGGGGTTCCAGTTCGCCTTCGTGGTTTACTTTTCCCTCGGAGGGTTCCGGGGCCTGGTCTCGGTGCTGGTTCACTCCGCCGACTCCGAGTTTGACTATGCGCACCCCCACGACGTCTACACCAACCTCAGCCACCTGGGGGCGCTGCTGACCTCCCACACTGGAGCCCCCGGGAAGGGTGAGCAGCTGAGGGACTGCCACTCCCCTTCTCCTCTTCTAGGTGGGACTTTGTTTCTGAGCTCATCGGTGTCTCTGCATTGTGTGTGTCCGGCATTACATTCATCATCGCATGTTGACTTGTTTTTTTGCGTTGTGTTCTGTGTAGCCAGGTGCGGTTTCTTTGTGCTCCTGTTTCCTGTTTCCTGTTTTTTATTTTTTATTTATTTTGGTTGTAATTTCTTGCATTTCCATCTTTTTGTCTCATCGATGCCAGATGGGGGTGTCCTTTACCGCCAGTCCCGTCCCATGTTCTCCACAGCAAATGCCTGATCGTGGTTTGAACTTGACCATTCCTTGATAAAGCAGTTAGTTAAATAGTTGAGTCATTTTAGATGGCCTGAGTTAGCTGTCACTACATTTCAGTTCAGTTTCCCTCTGTTAGTTTCCCTAGAATTTCTATTTATTCTCACTCTGAATCAAATGACGTGTCAACGCTAAACTCTTGTCTCTGACTCTGGCTGTTTCCTCTCTCTTTTTTTAAGTTGGCCCGGTGTCTGTGCGCCTGTCCTCTCCCCTCACCCTGGAAGAGATTCGGGAAAAGAACCCCCTGGTGACCCTAGGGGGCCGGTACCGCCCCCCTGACTGTGAGCCCCACCACCATACCGCCATTGTGGTGCCTTACCGCAATAGGCAGGCACATCTGCGCTCTCTGCTGTACCACCTCCACCCCTTCCTGCAGAGGCAACAGCTGCATTACAGCATCTACATCGTACACCAGGTCTCAAGCCTATTCCTACTGTGGGGCTGTTATAATTTGAAGGGAGTATCTACAGCGATAACACATTAAGCAGTTTAAATGTGTAAATACATTGAAGATAGGAATATAAAACTTCAAACCTGCTAAAGTTAAGCATTCACTGATTCTTGATTAATTAATTTCAGGTTGCCGTATTTTGTATTTTTTATATTTATTTATTTTTTGTTGTGTATTTGACAAGTTTTACTATATTTTATGTACATTCATCACACAGTTTGGCATTATAGTTGAGAATGTTCTAGTAAAGGGAAAGAGAAAGGCATAGAGATTGTACTGTTACTGTTTTTATATTTGCTTATGTTTTACTACTTGATTGGTGGTGGTGGTGGTGGTGGTTATGGAGTTGGACCGTGCAAAAGAGAAATAACCCACTGTTTGAAAATCTTACTCTGTTTAAATTAAATAATATTACTTTTATTTGATTTTTATTTTCAGGCATTTTAATCCCAGTTTAAATGATAATATAAAATGTGCATAAGAAAATGTGTGGTTCATAAACTGCTCATCTATGAAATATTAATATGCTGGAATATGAATATGCTCTGCTCCCAGATGGGAAACTCAACCTTTAACCGCGCAAAGCTGCTGAACGTGGGAGTGAGGGAGGCGCTACGGGACGAAGACTGGAGCTGCCTGTTTCTCCACGATGTGGACCTCCTCCCGGAGAACGACCACAACAGCTACACCTGCCACCCTAAGTATCCCACGCACCTGTCTGTGGCCATGGACAAGTTTCATTACAGGTTCTCTTCAGCTGTTTGGTTTTCTGTTGTTTTTTCCCGTGCTCTCAAGAAATTTGTGAGACCCCAATCATTGTTGGCTGGTCACACCATTGCAGTATACTCCATAAATTCAGGGGAGCGCTTTCGAAGCCAAGCGTCTTCTGGAGACTGCACGTCTTCAGCGGCTGCTCTGGGGTACAGAATGGCTGCCGCTGGGGCAGGCTGGTCACGGGCTCTTAATAAACCAGAAGAGGTGTTATGAGACGCTCCCCCTCTGATTTCAGTAATGTGTTGCCCCATGGGGCTGCCATGACGCTGTCAGGATTTCATGTGAAATATAGAGCACCTCAGTGCGCTAAGAAATAACGGCTAAGATTTATACACCACTCAGGAGCCCCCCCCCTCCCCCCCAAACGTCATGGTGGATGTTGTGCCATTAGTCACTGTGGGGGATGGAAGATTGCAGTGCTAGCTATAGACAGCGTGGTGCTTCGATTCAAAATGGATCAATTGTGGATTCAGTGTCTCTAGCCATCTAACCACAGACTTGTTCCTGCCCCCTTTTCCCCCCTCCTGTGCAGGTTGCCGTACTCCCAGTATTTTGGAGGGGTGTCAGCAGTGACCCCTGATCAGTATCTCAGGATGAACGGCTTCCCAAATCAATACTGGGGCTGGGGCGGGGAGGACGATGACATCGCGGCCAGGTGAGAAGCAAGACTGCTTGCTGACCACTGAGGGATAATGAGGGGACCACTGTCCAGACATTATGAGGGGATAATGGACACATGATCATTTCACTCAATGGCAGGAGGGAAAAACAAGGATTGGATTGGTGAATATAGATAGATGGATGGATGGATGAACAGATGAATGTCGGGAGAGGGAGTCTTGCATTGCATTTTTTTTCTTCCTTTTCTCCATCCCCCTCTCCATTTTCTGAGCTTTTGCCTTTGTGTTTTCATGGCTCTCATTCTGTTGTTTTTCCTCCCCTTTTCCATCGCTACTGCTCTTTCTTTCCATCCACACACCTGCAGGATGGTCAGTATGTGTGAGTACATAAAATCAGGTTGGTCTGTGAACAAGGCTTTAACTTCTGAGGCTTTAAGTATTTTCTGGTCCTTTTGAAGAAATTTATATGCTTGTTTCTGATCATTTGGTAGACCTGTCTCGTGGCTGCAGCAGCCTCTGTCAGTTAGGAGAGACACAGGGGGAGAGAAAAGCTTGTGCTCTCTCCTGTAGTGCATGATGCTTAGCTGTCACTACTTCTCATTTCACAGTCTATCACCTGAGCTGTACAGTGTCTGCAGGAGAGGACTACGCTCCATGCTCATTTGGTGCTGGTATTCTGCAGGCAGCCAGTCAACCAGAAGAGTTACTCGTGTGTGCGATGGGATGAGGTCAATCGTGTCTATTAAAACCCTCCCTCCCCGAGTGACACTGCAGCCAATTATGTGCCGCCTTGCAAGGCTGCTTTCCACAGTCTTTACTGGTGCTTTCAGGATCAGTGCCCGACCATGGATTGATTCCAATTGTATGTTTTGTTTAGGTAATTGAGGGGAAAAGACTTGTATTTGATTTCAGTCCATTTTTTAATCTTCAATAAAATAACATAACAGAAATTCAAAAGTTCTACGTCACCCAACCTCTCTCCTTTGTCCTACTTAATTTCATTCTCATCTGGAGACCATTTTTTCCCTCTACTTCTTTCGTCCTTCTTTTCTTTACACCCTTTCTTTCTTCTCGTCCCCCTGTCCCTCTCCGTGTCTGTCTAGGGTGCGTCTGTCTGGGATGAAGATCGTTCGTCCCTCAGTGTCTGTGGGCCACTACAAAATGATCAAGCACAAGGGCGACAGGGGCAACGAGCAGAATCCACGCAGGTATGGTGGTCACATGGTCATAAGCCCTTTCAACAGCAATGTAAGCTTTTTTTAAAAAAAAATGTAATATATATTTTTATGTGAATATTTACAACATCTGCATTTCCCAAATGTGTGTTTTGATAAACTTCTTGTTGGGAACTAAGTTAAAGAAAAGGGGAAAAAAAGGAAACATATACTGTAGTACATCCCGTACCCCAACATCTGATGTTCTTGCCCTTTTCTTATTTTTGTGGACAACGTTTGAAACAAACCTTTAGATACACGCACAGAAAAGTCCAGCCAGAACACTGAGCCGTAATAGGGGAACAAACACATAACACAAAAATCCAAACATGACGGGGAGGGGGTCTCTGAATTAAAAACTGCATATTGGTCTATTGCTAATAAGGCTGACAGACTTCCGTCCCCTTCTCTTCCCTGCTAGGTTTGACCTGCTGAAGCGGACCAGAATAAACTGGCGCTCCGACGGTCTCAACTCCCTCACCTACGAACTGCTGTCCAAGCAGCTGGAGCCTCTGTACACCAACCTGTCTGTCAACATTGGGGAGGACCCTCAGCATCCACTGAAGAAGGTTCCGCCACCGAGAAAAATAACGCCTCCTCCAACCAAACTGACAAAAAAGGCTGTGCCCACAACCAGCGCTCCAAAAACGGATCGTGTCCATGAGGGATGGGCCAATAAGACCTCTAGGCAAAGGGGAGTGGTAAAATAGAGGCTGGGGCTGAGAATATGAAGATGGTGTTATGCTGTGAAATCTCCAGCTCGGTCTCCTGACTATAACTTTGCAGTTATCTTGTGTGTTTAACTCATGAAGACTTGGTCTTTGCAAAAAGGTATTGAACAAAAAAAAGTTTTATTTATTTATTTTTTTTCTTTATTTTTGTCAAGCCTCTTTTTTCACCTATTTGTACACATGAAAGGAAGGATGTTGGAATGAACTACTCCAAGTGGTAGTTACAACACCAACCAAATAGCCGCAAGGTGACTTCCTCCCAGGGAAATGGGTGGAAATGAACAAGTCAACGTTAAAACAGTTCAAATGGCTGTTGTGGTGCTGGAATGTGAGGTGAAGAGTACTTGGTTTACTGTTTTTATCTTGTTTTTGTTTTTTTTTGTCCGGTGGTTCTTGTATTTGACCTTTACCCTGCAGAGAGCGATTCATTGTTATCCAGAGATCTTTGCACCATATGGGAACAGACACTCTTTCACCGGTACAAGTCTTCTGTTTTCCAACAAAGCTGCTGCCAAATTCTGCTGTTTACCTCCAAAATGTGGGTTTGTGTTTCTGTGCCTTTTCTCTTGTAGATGTACAATTTATATTTGTGTGCATCAGTTTGTTAGTTCTTTATAAATTATTTCTCAGATATGTACTGATATTGATATATTTTTTTTGCTGTTTTCTTGCAAAATATTCCCGAAGCATACAATGTTTGGTGTTTCAGTGGATTGTGATTTTATTTTAGGTAGAGACAATCAGAATATTTCAAGAATTAGATGATAAAGCAAGCAAAGTGATTTTAAAAATGTAGAACTAATAAATATCCTTGTACAAATCAAGTTTTAGAATACATGATTATTGTAATGCTGGAATGCATTAATTTCATATAGGTTTTCTGATTAGTTGTGTGCATAACTGAAGAAATTTAGTGGTTGCTTTTAATATATTGATTTGAGAGCAGTTTGTTTATGATATGCTATACATGCCCAGTTTTCTGAGTTATTCTCACCAGTAACAGAACCCTGATCCCTTGCTATTGAATGGATTCCTTTATAAATCAACCTTATTGAAGTTCCACATTATCAGAGACCAAATTATGTTTATGATAAAAATGAAGAAAGGGAGCCACAATCTTATCAACTTTGCATTGTTGAGGGGCATATGACCACAATGCTATACTGTGATGTTAAATGAATCTGTGAAGGCTCTAATAACTGGACAAGTTTGAACTTGACAGTTTTATTTTTAGTCATTATCTGTTTGAAGTACTGTACTTTTTATGCATATCCATTTTAGAAATATTACTTTTTTTGCTTTGAGTTGCACAAGGCTTGCTGTTGTGGTTTCCAATACAACTGTATAATGTATCTGATGAAATTATGGTTGTTTTAAGGATGTTTTTTGTAAAGACAAGTCATTTCAACAAAAAAAAAACTGCTCAATCTTTATGTGCCTCTTATGTAACAGGATTGTTGTAGAGTGACGTTTAACTCTAAAATGGGTTGAGCTATCATGGGGTGTCAATGAAATTTGCTATTTCTTGGGAGTTTTTACTACAGACAGCAAATGCGTTACGATTGGTACTTTTTTTTGGTACTTCTGAGTTAGTGGCCCATGGCACATGGAAGCTCCACCCATTTTGGGTTTAATTAAATAACTCTGCTATCACCAGTGTTCAGTTCAAGATGAGCATTGCCCAGTTTAGATTTTAAACTTTATTGTACAAAATGGGTTCTGTCTTACTATTCTTGTTGGAAATATGTGTGTTTACTTTGCTTTTATCTTTTAAATGCCTTCTTATTTACTGTGTAAACACTAGACAGTGTTGAGATAATCATATGAAATCTACTAAGTATGCGATGAGTTGTGGTATCATTTTTGTTTTTTGATGCTGTGTTTGATTTTAGATTTTGTGGCTTTGGTTTGAGGTAGGGTGTAAGTTCTATAGAATAACAAATTAAGCTAAGAAAATAATGCTGACCATGTGGATTGTTTTAATAAATTCAAGACAGAAATTTGGCCTTAACCTCTCAATGATCGTTTTAGTCATCAACAACCTCCTTGATGATTCCTCATGTATTATTGCTGCATATGTAGATATTGTCAGGCCAAATTAAAATTATTTTAAATGATGAAGCTTTTTGCTGTGCTGTTTCATGTAGGGCCTCATTCTGATATTTTTGAGCAATTGAAGGAACAGATTAGTCACTTGAATAGTTTTATTAAGATGAATCCATGGTACACCATTTATTGTGGTACGTAGATATAAACCACAATATTCAAAAAGTTTAACAGGGTACAATAAATAATGCTTAACCACAGTGGGAATAATACAAGTAGCTACTGTGAATGATTTGAAAAGGCTAATGAATTAAAATAAATGATTAGACATTTCATGCATAATTTTTAATCGCTGAGTATTTAAATGACTTCATGGACAAAATTAATTTTACCATACTGCTTTTAAATGTAGGTACCTGTACCTTCAGTCAGGAAAAAAATGCAGGTGAATTTGAGAGGCTTTCTTTTTTCATACGGTGTTAATGGTTCAAATTCTTACCTTTTAGCAAGCCAGAGTTAGATTCATTGATTCTATAAAATTATGTAGTTTTTGGAAATTGAAATAACCTACCTTCTCCTATTCATTTCAGGCTGATTTTGTCCTTAGGGAATGTGTCTTGATCTGTAAATACTTACATGAAATGAATACGCACTGTTAACTGTATGTGTAATATCACTGTGTAAACATTACTGTATGCATGTACATACATTTTATATATATTAAATGTATGTACAAGCACCATATGCTATATATAAGCTATATATATATATGTATATATATATATATATATATATATATATATATAGCTAGCATATGGTGTTATCGCAGGCATATATACATGTATATCTTTATACGTTATAATACATTGGGCAGGGGTGGGGGGGTGGAGGGCATTCAATCTAACCAGTATGGCATTTGACAAGCTTTGAGTATTAAGTTCAAGCAAGTATTTTCCAACTTTTTAAAATCCTAAGTAGCACTGCAACTTTGTCAGGCAACAAACTTGACACAGAAAAGAAATTATAATTTAATTTGAAAAAAATGTATTTAATACCATATCAAATTTATTTGTGGACAGTGTCATCTATGTTGAAATGAGTGCCCCTTTTTGCCCTTCAACTTTACGAACATCAATATTTTGGTCAGGGTTTGTGTGTGGTCCATCAAATAAATGTCTGGTCCCTAGGATGCCTTAATGTTAATAGAGATGTATATTTATATTTTAGATTCAACCCTGTTAAGTATAGAGTATGCTGTTTTGCAAATTAAACTACTGAAAAACAAAAGGTGAGTAATGTATCATTTAGTTACCTTGAAGTGGGAGATTCAAGAGAGACCAGGCATCCTCTGAAATTCTATGTAGTATAAATGAAGAACAAGTAAACTAATGGAAAGTAAACAAATGCTTGCAAGAAGACAAGCAATCATTTCAGTTGATTAAAACATCTATTAACGGGTGAGTTTCATGAACCAAAAGTGTTATGTGAAAGGGAGAGACAAAAGCATTACACCCATTAGAACAGTGAGCTGTCAGTTTTGATTTTGATATTGGAGATGTATACAGATTAGAAGATTACAGGTCATTGTGCATTGTAAAGTAATTTTGTGGTCAGACGAAGTGTACTTTACATGTGTATTGTCATAAGGCATATTCAGTTTTACACAAGGATGTGCAAGCCTCAGAGTATTCTGCTTCAGAGTCTTATTTTATTGTAAAGCATACAAATAAAAAGTATTTTAAAAGGTCCTTCAGTTTGTTTGTGTGTTTTCCAAAATGCACATCACTGACCTTGCTTCTGTTGTGTCACAACAAAAAAGGGAGTAGTATGTTTTTCAGTAAGCTCACAGGAAGTGTACTTTTTCATACATTCAAGAGGTCCTCACTAGTCTGCATAAGTTAGGAACGAAGATGAATGGGAGAGTGACTTGCTTAAATTCTGCTTTTCCATGCTGCATTTTTCATTATGTTTCTCTTTAGCGTCAAGGTATCTCTTCTTCCCTCTGTGTTAACTATCATCGGAGAAAGATTCATTGGTAATGCACTCATTTACTTCAAGAACTTCACCATTCCATTCTCTCGTTCCCCAGTGGTAGAATCACTTGTCCATCAGCATATCTAAATATTTAAGGCGGACAAGTCCAGTAAAATGATATATGCTCTTCAAACTGTATGTTTCTGGGTTGAAATACTGTGCCCTCCTAAAATATGGGAATAGTAGACTGAAATTTGTTATTTTTGCTATATATTTAATGCATCTGAATTTGAGATCAAAAGATCAATATGGGACAAAAGTACAGACAATCAGACTCAACACAAGAACAACTGTTTCTGTAGAATGGCAAAACATACACATGTAAATACCATGAAATAAAAGCTTATTGTCTTTACTTTTGTCTCATATTCATCTTTTGATCACAAATCCACATGTCTTAATTATATTAATGCAAAAATGACAAATTTCACTCTACTGTTCCCATTCTTTTGGAGGGCACTGTACTACTTTTTGATTGTATTAGCTGATATACAATACAATGGGGAGATTTTTTCAAAGAAGTTTGGTGTATTGATTCAATAGAGCTGATTCAAACAAGAAGGCTATATCCTATATTCTCTACAATATATTCTCATGGAATATGAGTCTTTCAAACCCAGAGCAGGTCAGGTCAGTGTTAAATTTTGATATTTTACATTTAGGACAGTTTTACAAATACAAAGAAACCAAATGCTATGATACTACACACATTTCGTTCTGTTGAGAATTAAAATGCTTTGTTTTATTTATGTATTTTTTCATCTTGAAAGCAACAGTTCTTATACTGCCCACTACAAGAGAATTTCCTATGGGTCTTTCGGGGACCATGACATTTTCACGTACGCCTGAGTAAAACCATTTTACCGGGCTGTAAATCAGAAGTGAACATTAAGTGAATATCCATTAAAGAACGGACGCAGTGCCAGACCTCAAACTCTCATGTTTATTAACGACATGTTTTACATCAAAATAATAAAAAATGATTCCCTGTTTGTAATTTAGGAAAAAAGTAGGCCTATATACATTGGTTTTATAAATTTAAAACACTTTAAAATCCAAGAAAAAAGTTAAATGCATAGAATTTTAAACAGTGAAATTCACAAATACCATCTTGCAAAAATTGCATTCGAGTTCTGTGGACAAAGTTATTGTATTCTCCGAAATCCTCCACTACACCGGTGGCAGCAACACGCCTGGTGGAACCTGGGTGTAACGCCCAAATAGTTTCCCGGATGTTGACCCCTGTTTGACCACATCCCAGATGTCGTTTCTGCTTTCTCCACTGTGGAACAAACATGGCCGTGCATGCCTTCGTTGTTGTGTAGTTTTTTAAGAAAAACAAGAAAAAATGAGCTTCTCATGCCATCCAGGAAATTTTTGTCACCCCATCGAAGAACCTCCCAAGTTCAACAGTTTTTGAAAACCAAGGGGTCGCTCCTAAATCAAACGATCTAATTAATTTTGGACAGCTAGCTAGGTAGCAGCTGAGCTGTCAGCGTTATCGGAACGCATAATATATAGCCAACGTTGCCTACAGCTAAGATTGAACAATGTGATTTTGGTCCGTGATATAGAATGTTTAATATAGATACATGTTTTTTTGTATTGGTTGGTTAGCTAAAGCTACGAATTAAACCCTGGAAATTGGGGAGAGTTTATTGCTAACGTACCTTGGCTTGATAGCTAACTAAATAGCCAGCTACTAATCGGCTAGCATAAGCCGGCGATACAAGAAACGAAGTTACCCTAAATTGAATGTCATTTGGATGAATGTACACGTAAGTTCACATTTTAAGTGCTTCTGCTCTTACATGATGTATTTTATGCGCTTACTGGCTGACTTGAGAGTTGCGACATTTAAAAACAAAGGCGGTAGACCTACAAATGCTTGGGTGCTGTTTGTTTGCTTGTTCGCTAGCTAACTTGCTCGCTAGCTAACTTGCTAGGCTATATGCTAACGTTATAGTAGCCATTGCTGTAGATATGTGTAGCCACACTGCTATCAACTTGAGACCATTTTCTCTAAGAAAATATACAGTATAGTCGTTTTTTCCTGCCTCGGTTAAGGATTCGAGCAGGTTTGCCTGACACGAATCTTTTCTCGTGACAGAACAGCAGATTCAACAATGAAGGGATATTTGGCAACTTAGCAACCATATTAATTCAGAGTTGTTGTCGACATGTGTAGCTAGCTAACGTTCGCAAACGTGAGTTGTAGCTGCCCGAATCGACCTCGGAATATGGGACACGATTTCTTTAAAATGATCTCTGTAGACTAGTTAAGCTTACCACTTGGTAGCTAGAAGGTTTAGTACTCAAATCGGCTGGACATCGCATTCTAAAATTAACGTTAGCTAAATTATTTTACTCTGTTCGAATAGGTGTGGTTTTTGTTTGTAGGACAGGAAATTGTCCTTTGCAAATGAGTTAAGTGTGAGGCATACTTTCAGTGTGTTTTGAATACTTACGCACTAGCCTACATTTCGTCACATTTGAACTAAGCTAAATTAGAGCTATTTAATAAAAAATTATGCCGCAGGGAATGTACAGATATGATGGTAGGTTCGCATCTGCCTATGTTTTTGTTTGTTTGCTAACCATCTGTGACATGCCTCTACTATACATTTAAGTGACATGGGAACATGGTTGTTCTGGAATTAATTCATGCATTTATTTTGCAAACAGAAATTCAATGAAGTGATTTGAACTGAAGCAGCCTCGGTGTGCCCTGCACCCTGCTCCCATCAGCCCAGCTTGGCCCTGAGTGATGACCTCACAGCAGCATCCTCTCCCCCAAGCTAACACCAGCCCTCGCTTGCTCATCACCAGAAACCTGTCCGGCAGTCAGGGCAGGTCGCCCACTCGGCCATTGGACTCTACCCCAGGCGGCTCCGCGGGATCTGCCACCAACAGAGGTGCCAACATGGGCGGGATGGCCTCTTCCCTATCCCCGGAAAATTCCCGCGCAACAGGGCCTCAAAGATCCGGCCCCGTGCCACTGTCGTCATCGTCATCGTCGCGGAGACGGTCGACAGGTCGGCTTGAGCCCTGGCCCGAGGAGGCAGTGGACAATGCCTACGGACTGTACTCTCTGCACCGGATGTTTGACATAGTGGGGGCCCAGCTGACCCACCGCGACGTGCGGGTGCTCTCGTTCCTGTTCGTGGACGTTATCGACGAGTACGAGCGAGGGGGCATCCGCAGCGGGCAGGACTTCCTGCTGGCCCTGGAGCGACAGGGCCGCTGCGACGAGACCAACTTCAGGCACGTGCTCCAGCTGCTCCGCATCATCACACGCCACGACCTGCTGCCCTACGTCACTCTCAGAAAGAGACAGGCTGGTGAGTGTGCTGACCCATACCGGACATTTGTGCTCCACCTAGAAAATTCATATATCATTTTCCTGACTTCAAATGGATTTAGATGGGTTTTCCGATGCTGTCATTCAAAAAAAAGTTATCTAAGTTGTAGTTCTGGTCACCGCTGTGCCACCTGTCCTGATTGAAGATGCACTGAAGCTGAAGCATGTGCACTAGTCTGATGCATTTGCTTATGAGCTAGGGACAGTTTTGCATTATACAGGACTGCAGGAGAGCTAGCGCTGATGAGGAGTTGCGTGTTTCTCATCGATAATTGCTTTTAGCCTGTGGGTCTCAGGCATGTTGTTGGGAGGACCTAAGTGCTAATTGGTAGTATATCTACTGACAGCAGTCATCGCTTTCCAGGGATCTACAGTGCTCCCATTTTAGGAGCATTTGCTCCTGAGAAAATATGTGTGCTGACTGGAAAAATAAGGAGCATATCTACTTATCGGGATGCATTAGTGTGCTTCTGAATTGTTCAGCTTAGGAGCACATGTGCTCCTTGGAAGTAAGGTTAGCGTAGAGCCCTGTTTACACTTGGGGATAGGGTTTGTGGGGGTGCTTTCAAGGATGTGACAGACATATTGTGCCATATTACGTTAAGTGGTCAGTGCTGCATAAGTTAAAGGAATGAGAATAAGTGTAATAAATGCTTATGACAAAAATGTGTTAAAACGGAATTGTCGTTTTTAAGCAATCATTAATTTACCTACTTCACCGTGGTTGTTGCTAGCTGATTCAGTGTGTGTGTGTGTGTGTGTGGTGTGGTTGTGGAATGGCAGAAAACCAACTGACCAACCTTGCCTACTGGGTCTCAAAAAAACATGCATGAAGTCTGGAATCTGGTCAGTTAAAATTTTTACAGGACTCCCAACAGAAACAATGAGTGGAATTTAGCAAGTGGGGGATGAATTAGTAAAGGACAGTGAAGGCACTTGACATTGAAGAGAGATGACAGTGACTTGGATCAGCTTCTGGGTGAAACACTCTTTCCCTCTGCTGTCTAAATTGTAACAAGTGCTTCCTGTAGCACACGTCAGCCCTGCTATTTGCTTTATTGAATTTTGAGGAAACAAGCTTAAGTCTGGCACTGTAATTCAATTTCGCTTTTGCACACTGCTGGCAGACAGAAACCGGTTGTTTTATGTGTGTCTTGAACATTGTGAGACTTTTTTGGTATTTTTTTTAATGCTGGAAATCTTAGCCGCCTATTTGAATAAGATGTAATTTGATTAGGTGCTCTTATTTTGAAATATGCGTTCGTGCCACAGAATATGCAGTAGTATTTTCTCTAATTTATTGTTTAAATCAGCAAGTGAAGCATTTTTATTGAAGTCATGAGGGTTTATCCAATTAGCAGAAAATGGCTCCCATAAAATTTGAAATGCTGAATAGTTTGCCTGTTGTGGTTTAATATTATAAGATTGTGTGCTTGCATTTTAAAAAGGCGTTGCTTTTAAACAGTTGTCCCAAAATCAGTATGCTGCAGAGAAATATAGATTTCATAGTTCACATGACTGACTCAATTTGTTTTTCTGTTTTTCAGTTTGCCCAGACCCCGTGGACAAATACCTGGAGGAAACGTCGGTGCGTTACGTGTCCCCGCGGTGTGGAGGAGAGAGCGGGGGGGCCGCTCCACACAGGAGAGCTGGTCAGTCTGCGTCCGGGGCATTGGGTTTGTTGAGGGAAGAACTTTACAGCTTTAAAAAAAAGTAACGCTGTTATAATAGGCTATTCTATAGTTTTCCTTAATCATCAATGACTATGTTTACATGCACCCAATATTCTGGTTGTTGCGATTATTCCGAATTGGACAGTATTCCAAATAAGCTGTTTAAATGGCTATTGAGAAATGAATGTTCTTTTAATATTTCTGTTTACTTGCAACCGTGTGTTGTTCGTGAAACTTAAACAGCTACGTAACGTTACGTCCCTTATGCAGCGTCTTGGATTTATTTATCATGAACCTAAGTTTCTTCTTTTGGTCTGTTTCTGTCTTGATGGGTTAAAACAAAGAAGGAGTGTAGCAGATCAGTGCTGCTCATTGATTACATTCCACACCTTATTCTCTATATCTATATCTCTATTCTCTATATCCAGCACATACTTACTCTGCCTCAGTGCAAAAGTTGTAACCTATATTGTGCTGATGAAAGTGGCTGATGTAAGTGCACTGTTTCTCAGAGTGAGATTGGGGCTAGCTGTACAGTGAGTACAGTGCGTACTGTGCTTCGTGTGTTCTCTCTCCTCTTTAAGCAAGCCTATCATACGGTAAAGTGAAATTCTCTTCCCCCCTCCACCCCCAGGGTCCCAGCCAGTGATCTGCTGCTCCCCGTCGGGCCCCCAGGTATGCCCCCCGAGGGCCAAGCCTGGCCCCTTGCTGCCCAGCCGCAAGAGGAAGAGGACCCACACTGCGGCGGACTGCAGGGAGAAGCAGACCTGTGGTGAGGGGCTGAGGGAGAGAGAGGAGCGGTGCTTCGCACCGGGAGCAGCCGCAACATTATAGCATAATGCACCGAATCAGGAGGCCAATACTGAACCGTACAAACGATTCCTTTGTGGTGAAGTTGAGGCCTCTGGTATGTCCATGCTGTTCGGAGTAAAGAGGACGGAGGTAGAGGCCGTGCTAGCACTGTTCCCAGTTAGGTCTGTGCTGACCAATGAGGAGCTGTCGTGTGCCCTGTGCTGTAGGCGGAGCCAGTGGACTGCTGCTCCTCAGCAAATGTGTTTTAGTTTATTTTCTAGTGCACATTGGGGAAAAAAAAATGCTGGAATTTTGAGATGGTTTTCCTGTGACTCAAGTTCAGCACATTACATTTTATCCCATACATATGCAGGTTCTTTTTTTAAAGCTTGAATATGTCGGGGGGGGGGGGGTGGGGTGATCCAGGCTTGGCCGGTTCAGTAAGGGTATATTCATTGAAATAGGCATGCAGCTGCTCTGAGACTATTAAAATAAAAAAGTGAATGCGATATGCTGAACTTTGTTGTAGTGACAGGAAGAATAGATGCAGAAGGGTCATTATGGCTTAGCTGCTCGTGAATATTTATAGGATGCAGCTATTTTATGCGTATAGGCTTACCTGTTTTTATCCCGTTCTCAAATACCATGCACTTAAAAGGATTGTTTGTCTCAAAAGCTGAAAGCAGTACCTTCCACAAACATTTCTATTTTTCTCATGAATATGTACGCATAACGCTTGCTATTGAAGGATGAAATCATATGGTTGCAGCTGTCCCCTATGTAGCGTGCGCATTTACTACTTGCTTTAAAATATTTCTGGTTTATAAAATAGGAATTAAACTATGCCCAACACGATTTTACAATAACAACTAAGTCTCATCAAACCAACTCAACGCTGTCCTTCCCTGTCCTTCCCTTATCCAGATATCCGGCTTCGGGTTCGAGCCGAGTACTGCCAGCACGAGTCGGCGCTCCAGGGCAACGTCTTCTCCAACAAGCAGGAGGCGCTGGAGAGGCAGTTTGAGCGCTTCAACCAGGCCAACACCATCCTCAAGTCACGGGACCTGGGCTCCATCATCTGCGACATCAAGTTCTCCGAGCTGACCTACCTGGACGCCTTCTGGCGCGACTACATCAACGGCTCCCTGCTGGAGGCGCTGAAGGGCGTCTTCATCACCGACTCGCTCAAGCAGGCCGTGGGCCACGAGGCCATCAAGCTGCTGGTCAACGTGGACGAGGAGGACTACCAGGCCGGGAGGCGCAAGCTGCTCCGGAACCTGGCGGCGGGGGGCGGCTCTGCCGGCTCTGCCGGGGCCCGGGAGGCGGCCTCGTAGACGCTCCCCCCCCCCCCACCCCCCCCACCCGGGTGTTTGGCGGGAATGCGGCGCATGGCATCGTAAGGATGTGTGTTCCAAGGCTTGCTGTGGTACTGAGAGGCGAAGGACTGGAGCGCGGCAGCGTCCTACGGAATGTATCGTTGAGGGAGGACCGGAGTCACTGGGAGGCGTGTTGTGTTGTTCATCCGTCGTAAAACGCAGGAGGAAACGGCGCGTGGGGACCTGACCCTTCCCTGGTCTCGCGTTCTGAGCTGGGAAATTTGCAATCTGGTTTTGTCTGTGACTGACTTTAGCGAGTGGTGCATTTGGCGTGGCAGGGTGGAGCCAATTGGAATTTTGTTTGTGAGGACATGTAGCTCTTCCACGGTGTCCTGGTACATTGTACACTGACTGAGCATGCAGAATATATGGGGCGTGTGTGTGTGTGTGTGAGAGAGAGAGAGCGAGCGAGTGAGTGAATGAGTGTGTGTGAGAGAGAGAACAGAAAAGGATGAGAGAAATTTGGACTTGCTGGTGAGGAGTCGCCAGAAATGTTTGTGGAGAGAGTGGCTCAGACTATTTCGAGCTCACTTTAAATTCTGTAAAATCTGTGGAGCGTGAGCAGGTTCTGAATGCCTTTTTTCGTGTGTTTAGCAGAGAGTGGAATTGGCTGCATTCCGGCCGCCATTGTATTTCATTTAAGCGTTTAATTTGGACGTACCCGAGAACGAAGGGGATGGTGCTGTGTTCAGTAGCTGCGCTGAAAGGCCAGTGGAGGAAGTTCTCATACAACGTTTCCATTGGAAACACCTGTCCATTGAGTCATGTATGTCTAACCTCCCAGAATCACATGGAACTAAACATGCGCAGTCTCCTTGTACGACGTGAACACATTCTAATTATGTCCAGGGTATCATTTACTCTAAGCATTACTGAAACAAGTGCAGGAATCCCAGCAGGTTTTTCGGATTTGTCGATGTGTATGTGGCGGCAAATATTTTATTTTGTTTTAATTTATATGTTTGTGAGACTAATTATTATGTTGACGGTATTTTTGTGTGGGGTTCTTCCAAGACGACGTTTAAATGTCGGTTGGCTTCCAGGTGAAAGCAGGTTGGATGCAGCCACGAGACTCAACATTAGATTGTCTGTTTTTTTCCTTAACGGATTAAAATGAGTTACAACGCAGATATCTATTACATATGTTGTATATTATAAATTTTAGTTTGTTAGGGCCTGTTTGAGTTTTAATGGATTAAATCAGAGTGCATTTGCAGTTCCATTGGAGTGAGGTCTATAAATAACACTGTATTATACTGTTGAATAATGTTGGTGCTTGACTGGATGAATACATCCAGTCATTTTCCAAGCTCCATTAGGCCTTAGTGTGTCCACCTTTAGAGCTTGAAGAGAAGTATGGTTGAACATGCTTAATAAATTGGATTCTTCATTGAGTAAATTCAGTAATTTGTCTCTCTCTGAAGGTGGAGCCGTAATAGAGGCTTAATGGAGCGGAGCTGAAAAATATTAAACGACGTGAGGAGGACTTTCATTTTACCCAGACATTTATGTTCAGAGAGGATCTATGACAAAGCAGATATGAAGACCAGACAAAGATGGCCGCTCCTCGTCATCTCTGGCTGGTTTTGCAAATGTAAATATGTTCAAAAGGTGTTTATCATTTTTTTTCATACCTTTTCTTTTTTATGTCCTTTGTTGCCAAAGCAATCACAGGTGTGCTGGAGGAGTGGAGCTGTTAATGGTTTATCGAAAGGCACATATTCTCTAGTCTGAGACACACAAAACAGGTGGACATACTCATTTTGGGGATCTGTGCAGAGCACTTTATTTTTATACCAAGTCCACTTAAAAAAAATAACCTGTATGTAATCCTCCTATCTGTTTCGGTTCTGCACACTTTTCCGTAAATAAACAAAATACCACCTCAAGATTACCGGCCTTACCACTAAAATGGTTTTCATTTTTAATCTTTTTTTTTTTTTTTTTGGTTTTTGACCAAGAGGATGATTGTGTGCAGTGTGCGTATTTGTACCTGTATATTAATTGATAATTAAATTCAGTGTCAGTACAACTCAAAGAAATGTATTCTCAAAAACTAAATAAAATTGGTGGATAATAATTTCTCTGAACTTAATTGTTTATTTGTGTCAAAGGCTCGCAGGAAACTTGCAGGAGCGTCTTTGCTCTAGAATAAATAAAAGCAGTTCCCCAAAAGTGGTTGAGGGGGTCCTGTGTTGAAGGACACGCTGTCTTTGAGAACAGGCATTAAGGGTCTTAACTCGTGGTCGTTATTTGTCTGCTTGTACCACTTATTCCCAGGTTGTACGCAGTGCCCTGCCTTGAAAATTCCCAACCTGTCATTCTTAAACTGGCCAGCCAATCATCTTCCAGTTTAAGTAGCCACTCTAACTGAGCTGATTCTTTTTTGAGTGTTTCCTCTACAAAATGGCTCCCAGTTATGGTGTTCTCCAGCCATTTACTGTAAAGCTCTTTGAAAGCACAAGATGAATATAGGCCTACTACATGAATGCAATCTGTCGTCATTATTTTGATTGAGCAAATAATTATGCATACACACATGCACACACACACGTCTCAGTAGTTTGCATCACAGCCAGAGTTTTATTGCTGAAAACCCAAAACACCCAACTTTATTTACAACATAATTCTCCAGCACAAATGGCTGGCTTGTCTGCTAACAGGTTCTCTGGCTAGCAAATTGGTGACAGCTTTTTTTATAAAAAGAGAAACCCATCAGAGTTTTCTATACAGCAAACACTACCAAGCACGGCAATGTCTATTATTAATGGTTAATAGTAACACATCTGTGCATAGCAATGTAAATATTGAAAAATTTGTTTCCCTTAGTTTAGTTTACTTCTGGGCTGAGCTTGTCAGCGGCATTTGGCTGGACTTCCTCCTGGTGGTCTGCTGATGCTGCTCTGGGCTGGGACACAGGCCTGGGTGAGGTAGGGGGGGCTTCGAGTTGAGGCAAGGCCTCAGGGATCTCCTGACCCTCAGTTGGGCTGGTGAGGGTATCCTTAAAAACGACAAATGGTTTTTTATTTTATTTTCAAGATATCAGTAACAAAGTTACAGAGTGTGAACTTAAACCATGTCTGTACTGACAAACTATGCGACAGGCAGTTTTAGTTTCCTAGCAAATGTACACCAGCCTGTAAACTGACTAGCATGTGATTACCAAAGTGTGTTACTGCTGTGGGCTTGAAATACTATTGTAACCCGCTTGTAGTGAATTTTCTTAAAAACGAATATATAGGTGCATTCTGTGAATACACCAAAACAAAAAAGGGAACCATCCCAAATCTAACATTTAACAAATCCTACTTTCAAAAGATGTGAACCCATCAGTAATTTTTAAATTCTTAAGCAGGTATAGAAAATGGATGGATGGATTCATATGACACAATGTCATGTGTCCAACGTTCTGTTTTTTTTTTTTGCAAACATTTTACGTATCCCATCCCATCCATAAATGAATAAGTGTGAAATACCCACATTTGCCGCATTCTCTGGTGATTTTGGAGCCTCCTGGGCACTGTTCTTCAAGCTTGCTCTCCGGTTGCACCGTTGGTTTGTGTCCCAGCACCTCAGCCGTTCCTGGCCGTCCAGTGAGCGAGCCGTGGGGTTAATGTGGCTGGGAGTCAGCTGACGAGGCAGGTCCCATGTGCCAACGAATGTGCTCAAGTGGGTCCCGCGCTGAAATAGGACGCGCTTAGCATTATTTCAGCATTTACACCTTACAACCAATTTAGCAAAATGGGATGTGATATGCTAAAGAAATCACGAGGCATACTATCCAAACATGCAACTCCTATCTGAAAATAAAATCTGAACGAAGGTAAACAAAAAATATATTTACTAATTATGTTTAATCTGTTAAACTCTGTGTAGTTACTTGATGCAAGTTGTTTCCTCTCTTTCCATTAAAGTTCTGTAGTGAGATGTGGTACAATCTACATTTATTAAAATTGGGCTCTAATTTAACCATTTGCTATTCTTTTAGCCACAGATGATATCTGATAGCATGTTAATAATATGGTATCAGATATACTGCCATGATCATATGATATCAAAATATTAAAATGCTGTCATGATATGATATCATGGCAGCATATTAATATTTTAATGCAATAAAAAAGGTAGCTTTTTCCAAAATGTATGTGGAAAAATATGATTGAAAACAAGTATTGTACAGTATTGTTTCAGGATGGGAGCTCTCGAGAGGCACATTGTGTGGAAGTTTGTATGAAATGTGTTTAAAATTCTAGAAAGTCTCTTTCTTACTTTTGGAAGTAAGGCCTAGTTATAGGAAACTGACCACACCCTGGTCTCCTCCATTTGATGCTTGTTTTAAGTAATGATCCACAGAAATTGCAGGTGGATGAACAGGACTGATCTATAATAGTAAAATTATTCAAACAGTATTATTAAATGATACCCTTGTGGGGTAATATTGCTCCATTCGTGGAGAAAGGTTAAATGTATAGATTTGCTGAACATAAACAGGAAGTGCATCAAAAACTACTGTAAAAGCTTGAGAGAAATATGTATAAATTAATTTACAAGCATTTAAAGTAGCCTACTAAAGTATTACAGTACTGCAGTATCCTTATACCTATAGAATTTAATTTACTGTTATTTGGTTAATGATACTACAGTGGTGTACTTTTTATTTTATTTTTATTTTTTTACAATTTTATTGAACAAGCATTTCTGTTATACCTTAACGACACTACTACTAGCCTTCCTGCCACTACTTTCAATCCTACTTCTAAATTAATCTATTTTAGATAGTGACTAATTCAGTTAATTCTGGAACTTTCTTCGGAACTTTTTTGGGACGGAGTGTGGCACAGTGGGTAAGGAACTGCGCTTGTAACCGAAAGGTCGCAGGTTCGATTCCCGGGTAAGGACACTGCCGTTGTACCCTTGAGCAAGGTACTTAACCTGCATTGCTTCAGTATATATCCAGCTGTATAAATGGATACAATGTAAAATGCTATGTAAAAAAGTTGTGTAAGTCGCTCTGGATAAGAGCGTCTGCTAAATGCCTGTAATGTAATGGAAGGGTTTTTTTTTGTGGATGTCGGTTGCAATGGCATTCACTCAGTGACATTTGACTGCAGGACGGGCGTGAGAGTGAGACGAAAACCTTCACGCCTGGGAGAAGATGTCCCCGGTCCGTGGCAATGAACGTTGTGTGACCGTCCGCAACCGTTGGCCTCTGCAATTACACATTTTTAGGATATCGATAAACCACCTCTGTGTAAGTTTTTATCTTTAAAATTACCGAGGTAAAGTTGGTTTCACATTGGACATTCACATTCGGCATTTTGTGCCTTAGTTAGGGACCGAGGTAAAAGTACAATCATAATCAGGAACCTGTGTGTTTCTTGAATTTTAATAAAATGGCAATCAATTACTTGTGAAAACTAAAGGTTGTGGAAGAAGGCCAGGCATTAATATAATAATCTGCAATTGGTTTGAGGTGTTTTTGTCAAATATTGGCAAAGTTATTCAAAGCAGAATTAAATGTATTTTTAATTGATTTCTTGAATTTTAATAAAATGGCAATATATTACTTGTGAAAACCAAAAGTTGTGGAAGAAGGCCAGGCATTAATAGAATAATCTGCAATTGGTTTGAGGTGTTTTTGTTAAATATCGGTAATGTTATTGATCTAAGCAAAATTAAATGTATTTTAATAATGTGTTTCTTGAATTTTAATAAGTTTGCACTCAATTACTTGTGAAAAGCAAAGGTTGTGGAAGAAGGCCAGGCATTAATAGAATAATCCGCAATTGGTTTGAGGTGTTTTTGTTAAATATTGATCTAAGCAGAATTAAATGTACCTCGGTTCCTAACTAAAGCACAAAATGCCGAATGTGAATGTCTGTTGATTGTCCAATATGAAACCAACTTTACCTCGGTTTAAAAATTTGAATGATAGTCTTGCTATTTTTAAACTTATTTTTAAGCCAATTTAATTCATGCATCCATATCTGCACTTAACTTACCTCTTTAAATTGCTTGGGTATGGTCCAGTTTTGGAGTTTATGTGATCTGAATGCATTTTCATACTGAAAGAAAAATCTGAGCTCAATCACAGTTTAAAAAATAAGTATTACAACATGCTGACATTGCCTGTAAAAACGAGACAAGTAATAGCCTGGTTATGAGAACAAATTTTACACCGCTCAATAGCTAGACTAGCTGCATAGGTTTGCATAGCCCCGTAGGCTACTGCCAATTAGCTTACCTAGAACGATTACGAAATAAAAAAAATAAATAACACGATGCGAAATGTATTACCAGACTGATGTATGAACCGACCCGTTTCAGCAGGATATACATATTATTTTAGTACAAAACTGAATTATAATGAATAAGCATTAGCTGTAATCACCTGGTTTGCCGAAAAGTTGGATGCCATTCCACTCGCTTTTTGTTGACACTGGTCACATAGCAACGGGGCAGGATGGCGACGACCTTTCTGCATAATGATGCCACCCGTGGTCTACCTGTTTCTCTCAATCGTTTATCTTGACCAAATTAGATTCGCGTCTAATGTCAGTTAAAACTCAGAAGTCAAAAGCTGGTGAAATATTATAAGGCTGTCTTTGAAAAACCCACAATGAAGGTTATTTCATTTAAATCTTATTTTGTTTGCTATGTAGGCCACTAAGCTTAAGACATGCACAGTATGTTTCTTTTTTTTAATCATAGGCTACTCTTGTTAAATTGTTCAAAACAAGATACAAAATACTGACAGTGACAGCTGAAATGTATATTGCTGAAATGACTTTCTGTAACCTGTATTTTACATTTGAATAAAAAAGAAAAAACTCAACTTAGTCAGGAAACTGAAGCACAGTTGACCAAGCTTGTGTTGACATTTATTTCTTGCATTTTGTTGGATAACATCTGTTGTACATTTGAGTTGAGTAACACTAATATGAAAAGAGGTCATTAGGATAATGCACATCACTGGCAGGTCCCAGGGGAAGTCCTTGTTTGTGCTGAGATCAGAACATCCTGCTAACTGAAGTGCTCCTTTTTATGCTACTAAATTGCAAATATGTTTGTTATTAGGACCTCATCAGTATCGAGACAAATTAAAAAAATACATACATTTATATTTGCTCAGACAGTGAGGTTGCAGCTAGCAATTAAGGCACAGTGATTCTCTTGTGAATTAGCATGTTGAAAGACACACACAGGTTCGGTACAGAACAGAAATTTTGAAAATAAATACACTTACAATTTAAATTTATATAGAAAAATATTAATATATTAATATAGAAATATTTAAATATTTATTTAAATACATAAATACTACATTAACCCAATGAAACCATTACAATATACATATGTTATATTACCATTATTATGTATAATTTTAGAAATCTCTTTTCATATTCTAATTCTCAATCTCCACCTGTCCTTTTTCTCAGAAGAGTGAAATGTAAATAACATTTGCACAAAAATGATCATATGGCAAAGAGAATGGTCATGATTATAAATGATAATATTCATTGATTATTACTTAAAATATAACCTTAACAAGAAGTTCTCTTTTTTTTGTTAGAAATTTAAATGCACAGCTTAGCTTATTAGGTTCTGGACACTACCCTAACCAGAATTGACATCTCAATGTTAGACAAATTCATGAAAGGACATATTGATGGTAAAAATAAAAATAAAATAAAAAATGCAAATCAAATCATTATAATGGCAAAACCCATAGTCAAAATGCATAGTCAAAATGTCAAGGATGACACAGTTTACTAGGCAACTGTTCCACACACATCAATTGCAAACCAGAAACCAGTTCCTCATTAAATACCCTAAATGAGTCATTCAAATACCCACAAGGCAGTTTTAATTCCTGAAAAGGAAGTAGAAAACAGACAGGAAGTTCACAAAAAAGAAAACAGAGTACATCAGTAGAAGGGTATTGGAGTTCAAAAGGCCTCTTCATCTGACTGTTGGTCATCTTAGCAGTTCTGCTCTAGCGTTCCAAGAGGTGCCGAACAAAACAAAAGAGAAAGATCTGAGCGCATAACTTCACAGTCTCTGGTGTTTTAACCATCGAGAGAGCACTCTCCATGGGTGGGCCCTGAGATGCTAATTAATCTCATCACAGTGCTATCCGTGGGAGGGCCTCAAGGAGCTAACCACAGCACAGAGTACTCTGTGAATGGGTCTTGGCTGGGCAGTTAGGGCACCAGTCAGCTCTTACCAGTGAAGAATATGGGAGATTTACCGCGGATTTCGTCCATCTTCTGGTCAAAGAGAGCGCTCATCTCTCTCTGCAGCGTTCCCACGGCCGGCCGCCTGTCATCGGGCCAGCGCGACGGCAGGAAGTCGATGCTGTCCAGGCTGTCCGAGCTGTCCGCACTGCTGGGGGAGTCGCTGTCAGAGAGGCTTTCAGAGTCAGACACGGCCTGCGCCAGCCTTCTGCCAATGCCCGTGCCCGTGCACCCAGGCCTCTGCCAGTTTAAGCTGGACCTGCCGCCCGGTGCCGGGGGTGTGGGGGAGGGGAGTCTCCTCCTGGGCATGCTGCAGGACCGCGTGTTTCCCGGCTGGGGGTCGGAGCCGTGTTTGTTGCGCCGGGTGTCCAGGCTCCTTCTGGCCCAGGGGGAGGGAGGCAGTTTGGGTTGGGGCCAGTCCGCGGGCGGGGGATGGTTGTCAGTTTCTTGGGGGGGTTCAGGCTGCACCCACCTCGACTCCGATGTCACTCTCTCCCGCTGGGTTGGTTCCGGCCTGTGGGGAGATCCAAGCTCTTGGCTGGAACCCCCTTTGGAGCCGACCGCCCACCGGATGCAGCCGGTGGCCACACTACCCCTTCTGGGGCTGTGGCTGGACAGGCGGTTAAGGAGGCCCTGCTCTTTATGCACCGGCTCCTGGATCTGCACCCTGTTTGCGCGCCTGAGTGGCTCGCTCTGCACCAACCTGCCCGGTATCTGTCCATCATTCAGGTCCCCAGTGGCGCCACGCTGGTCTCGCACCTGTTCAGACTCCGAATCAGAGCTGTCCTCCTCAACGGGGGGCTTGTGGCCCCGCCTCCGGGCTTTGTGCCGGGCCTTGGTGGGGCCGTTCGCCGCTCTGTGCAGGAGCTTTTCCCGAAAAGTAGGCTTGCGCTTCAGCTGCACAAACGTGTCGCTGTCCGGAGAGCCCTGATTATGGCTTCTGTGAAATATCCCTTTTATTCCACTGGCAGGTTTCACCTGAAATTTAAGAGAAGCAGGTGTCATTCCACATGTTCTCAGTGAATGCGTATGATTGCCCTATATTGCTCTACAGGTTCGGTACGTGAGACTCTGGTCTATCCAACTTCTTTTGACAGTAAATTTCAAATGTTGCAGTAGATAAAATATATTTTTGCTTAATTATCTGCCTTGCTAGAACTATAATCAACATCTATTCAAACTTGATATAAAATTACAAAACAATTAGAGACAGTAGCCATTAACTTACTGATTAATGTGTATTAGAATGTTTATCCTCCATCTCCCTCTAGTGAGCAGTCTGCAAACTGCTGCTTTGAGCAGCAATACAATATTCTTTCAGTAACTCCTGTCTTCCAAAGATTAGATCCATTTTATGCCTTACAGTATCTCAATATGTCATATTATGATGTGTATCTTGACATTCTTTGGTTTGTTGTTTTCATTTAGTTAAGAAACCACCAGACATGCTTATATGTGCTTTTTTACATTGATCACATTTCAAATATTAAATGTAGTAACCTACATATTTAAACATCTATCAAATCTACAAAAGTTGTACAATGAGATGGGGACCCTACAAACTGAAACCCTCCCTGACTAGAGATAATATGCTAAATAGAGTCTCTTAGAGCTATTACCATATTATGACACAGCTTTTCAGATAAAGACAACTAGTTTGATTGGCAGTATTAACCTTATCTCTCTCACTTTCTGAGAACAATGTACTGCTCTCTCATTTAACAGGGCCAGGACAGCTTACTTGACACTGAGTTAAATTTACATAATTGTACTGTGTGAAATCGTGAACAAGCCCCAACACTGATACCTACCTTACTAGTGATGTCATTCACAGCGACATGAACAAAAATAGAAGCCTCTTCTATACCTTCCAAATGCACGTGCCGATATCCTGTAAAATAATATACAAAATATCACTTCAAGTACTTCAGATTACGGAAATATTCATAGAAAAAAAATTCATGAGTAACCTGACGGTAATCAAAACATTCACAACCAAGCATGGTAATATCAGAAAATGTTTGCATTGCTGGACACAGACAGGAGAGAAAACTCGATTTGAAACAGAAAGTTCATTGCATGTCCTTAAAGAGACCCCTGATGTGAGGTAAGGTATGAATGTGTGGGGTCAGACGTGAAGGCGTGCACCTGGCAGCATGCTCGTGAAGGCAATGGTCCTCTGTCCAATGAAGTCCCTGCCGATGGGGTCGTGATCCCACACCAGGAAGCGCACCAGCGCGATCTGTGGCATGTGGAGAGTGAAGACGAGGGTCTCCTCCCACATGGGATTGAATCCTGGCGTGGAGGGTGGGATGGGAAGCCAGAGAGAGAATCAAGTAATTTAACCAAACTGGAACAAAAACATAATGAGGAATTAAAAATAACATGTATGTAATTATACCTCAGTATACAGGCAGTGACGTCATTTTGTTATGTGCCACACCTGTGTTGGTTTACATACTGTGTAAAAGGTCTGAGTGATAAGCAAAGTTACACTGGGCTAGGCTATACAGTACAACAACAACAAAAAAAACTAAATGGGTTGCTCATTATGTCAAAAAATTTGTTTTTCATTTTGGATTAGCCAAAATTCTGCTCTAGTAGCATGTGATCTATAATATTTGCATTCTTTTTTTCAGATAAATATTTTTTTTACTGTTGTGTCTTTTTTGCCCTACATGCAAGCGCTAGAATGTATTGCATTGCAGCACATAATAAAAGTACAAGCAATTACGCCAAGTGCCAAAAACAGAATCCGGCAAGGTACTGTTTAATTTATTTTAAAAATAACTGTTATGTAGTGAAGTAGAGGTTCTTTCCTATCAGTAAGAACACAGAGAAGGCAGAACAGGTTCCCCATAATAGCAGTTTGCAGGTATTGTTATTATCATTATTGTTGTTGTTGTGTTTATTATTATTATTCTGATCTACAATCTAACAAGTTTCCTTCACTCAGCAGAAAATGTATCAATCATGGTAATAAGAGATATAAAAAGAGGTGCGTGCTTTAGCACTTTACGGCCTACCATCAGAGACTTCAGCTATCTCCGAGGAGCTCATTGCACCCATTCAAACCCAGTGTTTCGGAACACTTTGTTAAATATGTACTGTGCTGAAGGCCAGCCCACCCATGATTACTCTGGTGCATACCATTGTCATCCACAACCCGAGTCTGGTCCTTGCAGCAGTCCACCGGCAGGCCGATGATCTCCACCTCCACATAGGGATCAATAATCTACAGAAAGGACAACGCCTGGTTACGCAGCAGCCCCGAACCCCACAGCACACCATCACATGGACTAGTGCTAACGCAGGGGAATAGGTTCGGTAATACATTAGAATAGGTTTGGTAATACATTAGAATATGACTAAAATATTATAACAGCATTTCATGTTATTAAATATGTACAATTGTCAGTTGGTGCACAAAGAAAGTGAGGAACAATACTGCATCAGTACAGTAAAATCCAGGAATTTTGACCTCTGTGACCTTTAATGTTTGAACAATGTGATTGGGGACAACATTTGTGTAAAGGGTGACTGGTATCCATGAATTAATATGGTAAGAAAAGAACAATTTCTTTTCATTTCAGAAAGATAAATATATACTCAAAGAGATATAAAAGTATATTTAAACATTTTAATCCAACACACAAGACAGATGTACTTTTTGCCTTTGAAAATTGGGTGCTGAACCACAAATGTGAAAGTTTTTCAGAACCTCCCTCCGAATTCCTGTCCTCACCTCGCCTCGATCCCCCAGCATGGAGCCTTTTGGCTTGGGTAGCTGCTGGCCACTGATTATCTTCAGTATCAACTGCGTCTTTACCTGGTCTTGCCAGGAGTCCTCCAACATAGGGTTAAAGGC
Organism: Anguilla rostrata; assembly: GCF_018555375.3. NCBI lineage: Eukaryota > Metazoa > Chordata > Actinopteri > Anguilliformes > Anguillidae > Anguilla > Anguilla rostrata. The sequence goes on from NC_057945.1 coordinate 31,100,415, forward strand.
ACCTTAAAGAGACAACATGTCCATCTCAATTATTCAAAAGTTTCTTCACACTTTGTATGCCTTGCATGAAGATAACTGCCATTATGCAAAAGTATAAGTTAGTTAATCAAAAAAATGTGAAACCTTTAGGGTGGGAAAATGCTGAGTAACCATAATACTCGGTATGCACAATAAATGTGCTTTAAAAGCAAAGGAAAAGCTAAAATCCACTCAAAGCTCTCCCTGCAACAGTATAAACTCAGAGAATTCCCAATGTTCTGGAAACCAGAACTTAATCAACCAAATTGGTAACTGCAATTATGCTTTAACAATATCAGGATCTGCATTACACATTATACTATGTCAATACAGCATTAAATGAAACATATCATATAAAAAATGCTGCTAAGAATATTAGGTGGGAAAATCAATCCTGTTTCATATGAAGAAGAAAAAGCAGTCTGCAAAAGAGGCCAAAGCTAGCAGGGCACTAAAAAGAAGGTGGACTGTTTGGAAGCACACTGACATATCCATGGTGGCTAGAGACATAAAAAAGGTTCAAAAGAGATCCCAATTACCACAAGATTATTATTACTATTTATTTTTTTTTATTTTTTTTTACAATTTATTGCATCAAATTAAGAGTGGCCTATTTAAAAAATGCTACAGCAAATGCAAGTGATTAAAATCAATATATAAAGGATTCACATTCTAAAATTTCATGTAACTCTTTAAGTTTTCAACATCTCAGTGTTTCTGAATTTCCCAAAGCATTTTTTTTTATCTGAGTCGTTCTACAATATTTTTTTTTAAAGCTCAAATGAATTATCCAGTGGTAACCCCTATGCTGGTGGGTGCTGAGGCACTACTAGAAGCAACTGGTGCTCACCTTTACACATGCACTTGGGTTTCAGGATGTACCCACAGTTACCATTGCTGGAGAATTTGGCTCTGTTGAGCTGCAGAACTCTGCCTTCTGACTGGTAGTTTAAGGCAACTGATGTGGGAAAAAATTCAAACAATTGAAACATTCAAACTATTTGGAACACATAAGCCATAAGGCAGTAAGGGAACCCAGGACACAAATTTGGAAGAAAATAAATGTGGTGTCGCACAGTGTATATACAATATACAATAAACATTATATTCATGCTGTGATGTTTGCCAGAAGTGAAAAAGAATCACATAACAATAAACCAAATATACTCTAAAATGGTGGAATCACCATTTCCCTCATAATACCTCTTCTCAGTTGAAAAGGGAGTGCCATAACAGACTATAATCTACACTGCTAAATCGCATACTATCTGCAACCACACCCCTTAATGTTAATTAATGTCAAACAAGCAAATCAGAACACTTGGATCTCAAGCACTGGGCAAAATAGCACATCAAATGTGAAACTCATGGAGTTCAATATCCAGGATGTAGTTTATCTGTGATAAAATGTACTACCCAGATGGCAACCGGAGTTCCAGAAAGGCTGGGGGTTGTAGTTGCTGGAGTCCACACGGTAGGAAGAAGGGTAGACGCGCACAAGTTGCCTCTGGTTGAAGCGCACAAACTGGGCTGGCTTCAGCTGCATGATCTGAGTGGCCTTGGTCTCACTGAGTGATGATACCTGCCAACTGCATGTTGCCGCTGCGGCCCAATGAACACACGCACACAAGCACACGCACACGCACGCACACACACCACACACACACACACACACACACACACAGGTTACACCCTCTTCTCAGCACGCTGTTCTCTGAAGCACACCTAAATGCTGGAGACATACACTAGTATTAACTAATTAACCACTAACATTCTATTTATAACCTAAAGGGATGAAAATAATTATTTCTATTTAAAAAGAACAAGGAATAGATCTGGGATACTAAAATAGGCATAGGAATGACGTCACTTTTCACTTAGAAACCAGAGAGGAGCTACACCAATCACAGAGTGTGCTATTAATAAAGAACAGGATGATGCCTACGTCGAGTGATGGCTGTATTCCAGCTATGCTGTACTTCCAGGATCCCTTAGTTGTATCTAGGCAGTATAGCCCAACTGAAGGTAGGCACAATTTACTGTTATTTCTTGCTACCAATGTACTCCATGATTGATGGAGAGCTCCTTTCTGGTTACTATGTGGAAAAGTGGCGACATGTCTTTATCCCTATTTTATTATCCTGGATTGGACTGTACTGAGAGATGCATTACCAGTGAAATCACACTCTTTAGTCTAGGTTCAATTTCTCTTCTCACCTTGTGTCTCAATGTCATGGACACGGACAGATTTAGTGTACTTGACCAGGTCAGACAGGGCTCGGGCAAGCCGCATGGTCTTCCTCCTCCTGTTGGGAACGTGACAGAGGAGCTCAGTAAGAGTCCTTGACAATCAGCGTTTCAACAGATAAATATGTTCATAGTTCAACTTAACTGAATTTATTCCATTTAAAGAATGACTGAAATTCACACAGGATGTTGCAGAGATTGTTGTTGCAAATGTTGCTGGGCATTCAGAATTACAAGAAATGAAGAGTGTTTAACATTTTAATTAAATACTCTTAATAATAGTAATAATAATAATAATAATAATAATAATAATAATAATGTACAACAAACCATTAAAAAAAATTAATTTAGTAGAGAAATAGAGGCTCCTGGGTAGATCAGCCCACGATGTGCAGATATAGCAGTACCTGCTGTAATGCACCACAGCTCCCCTGGGGGCAGTAGAGGAGCTCTCCTGATCCGTATCAGTGTCCTCAAGGCTGGATCCCTTCTTTACTTTCACTCGCCGTCTCTTTAAGGAAAAAAAACGAAGAGGACCAGCCTTCACTGCGAGGTTAATTCTCCAAGCTCAATAGCTTTCCAGGATGTGACATCATCTGTGAAGAATCAGAGCAGCATACAGACTGTACTTCTCAGACTGCACTGTAACATGCTTCGAGGAGTGCGCCAGGTCACAGAGGTTGGACTTTTCCACTCCAGCGTGAATGGGATGAAGACAAGAGGAGTGAAGCAGGTCACAGGGGGTTAAGGTGAGAGATATTTTGGTTTTGGAGAGGACATGAGCAGAGGCTGGGAGGTGTTTAAGGGAAGGTGCTTACGGAGAGGGAATGACCTTGCGTTTGAAGCTTCCCATGAGGGACCTGTTGAGGGGCTTGTTGGTCCCGGGGTTTGCATCGGTGGTGCTGTCTGTGCCTTCCTCACTCTTACCCTGAAATAAAAGCACAGCTTCCACTGGCAACTGGCACACTCAACGTGCGGGAAGAGCAGAGCTGACCACTGAGGAGCGGAAGTATTTCATCGCCATAGAAACATTCAAAGGCTCTCAAGTTTTTATACGGTTTTTTGTTGTGAAAAGGTAATACTCAAAGTCTCAATGGTGCTCCAACAATGTGTGGACCCCTAATTCTCAGTTTCATAGTCTATGACTTTCACAAGAATGCAAAGTACAAATACTGCAACTGAACCACAAGTTCATATAGGCTACTATATGTATTAACTTATAACGTAAAGTTTGTTTTCATAAAACTATATCATTACACATAAGACAATATTATACCTAACATATACACTGTGCACTGCGTATATGCACACTGACTCAGCAAGGGACCGAAACATGGCTTGCTGGAAATTAATAGTAATAATCAGTAATCATAATATATAGCCCTATGTACTTTGTATTATACTAACTATAATTAAGACATGAAACAACAGTATTATTACCCCTCTAACAAATATTACACACTTTTGTGTGTATTATGTCAGTTGTGTAGTATAGCATGCCAGCATTATATTTTAGAAAGACAACATATTTGAAATGGTTACTCATGGAACCTTTGAGTGGTACCATATCTAGCAATGTCAACCATGCTAGAAAACAAAAAAAATGTTTACTGTCAATACCGCCTTCAATTATTACTTGAAGGCGGTATTGACAGTAATCAACTTGGTGCATCAAGCATTTTGATAGTGTATTATTTTCATTCCTTCCAGAAAACATAACTGTTCAGTTATTTGTGACGACGTAGTGGTGAAAATGTGCTATGACATACATTTTACAGGTTTCAGTTTACTGAAAGAGGGTCCTGCACACTTACATCTGCACTTGTCACCTTGTTTTCATCTTCAGTCTCTTCACCGCTGTCTTCATCAGACACATCCCCTTCCTCTGCATTCGCATCAATGTTTGCAGGGAGTTTCTTCCCCTAAAGATATAATTTAACAATACTGCTGAAAACCAACGATACACACCATAGAACATGACATGCATGAACATACAATTAAATCATAATACTGTAACTGTTCATTAACCCATCAGGTAATATCCAGGTGGATGCTACATATGTTGGTGGCGTTTGAAACGATTTTCTCTCCATAACTGTAAAGCACTGTAAAGGCACTTAGTACACGGAATACATTTAAATATGATGATAATAATTATTATTATTATAATCCTCATAGTATAAAATCTGCGTTCAGTAATTTCTTTTATAATCATTCAAAGCTGGTGTATTACAGTGGTTGGTATCAGTGACCCCCTGAGCAAGTTGTTAATTTATAACTTTGCCCCTGGTGGTGAAAGAAATTTAAGCCTCCAACTGCCTTGAGGTTTTACACAGCACTGCTGACATTTCTATCGTATGCTTTTAGCCTCATTCACACTGTTTGACAGAAACACTGATTTACCTTAACCAGAATTTTCCCTTTCAGCATCTCTGGAGAGGGGAGACGTCTGCATTCGTTCATATTAATGGAGGACAGGTCCAGCTTGTCTTGAAGCACCTCCAAGAGATACTGAGCCATCTTCTTCTGTTGGGGTACTGTGCAGTGGTTCTCAATAGACAGAATCACAGGGTATCTGGGAAAGCATGCAATATATGATAATAAATTCCACAATGAACTCCAAGTGAACTGGAAATTCAGACACATGATTTCCAGCAATTTAATAGACATTTCGTAATGCGATAATGAATGTAGTGGGACGTAGAGGTTGGAGAATCGCACAAATTGACAAATTAATATCTCCATAAAAGTAAACTTGTTGCTAAAAAATACTTAAAAGGTTTAGGGCCTACTGTTTATATATTTAGTTGCTATACTTCAAATAACAAAATTAGCTTGGGCTACACCTACTGGCTTTTGGAAAATGCATATTTGTTGATTGTTTCTATGACATCTTTGAAGAAAATTTTTGAAGTGAGGGTATAGCCATGGCGCACAATTGGCTCTCCATCCGGACCATCCCAGCAGTCAACTGGAAACAAAACAGAGGTAAAGAAGTAGTTTTTTCCTCTCCCAAACTAATACATTTCTCTCCATGAAAAAAGGGGTGCAATTCTCTCATTATCTGAAATTCTAATCTATAATGCTAACAAGTGTTAATGTACATGATATATATGAATAAATGTTAATGCTAACATATAAATATTGATCGTCACAACAGCCAAAAGGAATTGTGCTATCGAAGTACTCAATGATACTCAACTCATGCCCTTTAAATTCATACACATGAGTAATGAGTAAGGAATACTGTGAATGTACGGGTGAAGATTCCATTCATCAGAACGATGGGGGAGGGTGTGGTTGTCCTGACAGAGAATCTGACCTTCGACGCAGCGACAGCCGGCCTGCAGTACGTAAGTGTACATATCCACCCTGGACTGGGAGAGCAGCTGGTCGCCCGTCAGGTAGGTGTTGTGCGAGGAATTGATGAAGTAGTTGGTGAGAGGCTGGGTCATATCCTGGTTCACCTCATAGTGCTCCGAGTTGAAGATGTCTCCCGCAGGACTCCGCATGTAGTTGGTAAAGCCTGGAGGGGTCAATAAATGTTCTTTTTTTTTGTTTTTGTTTTGGGGGGGGGGGGGCAATTTTTGTCTCTGATTTGATTACCCCAATTAGATATACTCAACCTTATCATTGCTGCAACATCTACCACCACATTAGGTAACAGTGCAGGGAGCCTTGCCCTGTGCATACCTTACCTCCCTGCCCACATGTCTCAACAACACTGCCCTTGAGTTGTTTTTAAATATACCTCTAGGAAAATTATAATTACACAATGATTTTTCTTCCTCTTGGTTTTGAGGTTATGGTTCTTAAACTTGCAAAATCCAGCGACAACAATGCACAATTTCAGGCGTCACAATACTACAGGAGAGACAGATCCAAGGAGGTGTGACAAATGTCACACTGAAGACAACTGGTAGCCTATATGTATAGGTTGTTGGGAAGAACTAATACAGAAGAGATCTGTGGAATCTGGTCAACTCAAAGAACCCTACCCTGACAAGACAGAAACAACTGTATCCTACTGCGGTGGAAATAGTCGTCTAATACAGGGGTGTCAAACTGAATCCCAACAGGGCCGCAGTATCTGTGGTTTCCTTTCAATCAGCTGCCAATTAAGGCCATGAGAACACTGGCAGAAGTGCTGCAGACAGAGAGTATTCAGGAGCAACTTCTTACCATCAATGCCAAGAACCAGCAAATCCTGGTTTTCAGGACAGGGCTCAAACTTGCTCACAATTTCCAGGCAATGCTCTCTTGTCACATTGCTCATCTTAAAAGACAAAAATAATTGAATTAATACAGATTAAAAGCAAATAAAAGGAACCCAGAATGTGAAGTAGACTGAAGTATCGAACAACTTCTGATAGCAAGTCAAAAAACAGATCAAAAGACTTCATTTAATCATTATAATCCAGTATTATCTATCTATAGATCAAATATACTGCAGATATACAGTTTTGTGTGAATCCACAAGGTTTATCTTATTCTGGCACATGACACTGAAGTTGGGGTACTCTCATTGGAGCAATTCAAGTCCAACATTACACAAAGAGGACATCACACTCAACAAAGACAGCATGCATATTTTACAATGCTACCAATAATTAAGAAAGGGCAAGTTGTAGCAAGACGGTCTGTGTAAATTGACACAGGAAGAGACAGAACAGTCATCCCACATACGAGCCTGGATGATCTGACCTTCTGTTCGATCACCAGGAAGCGGATCAGGTCATCTGTGTCCATGTAGTCCTTGTGGTTGCTGTAGGTGAGCATGAGAAGGTACAGATCACGGCGTGTGGACATGGTCTTGTAGAAGGTGCAGAACTCCTCGAAGGCCAGCGTGCCTTGGTTGTCATCCGTGTCCGCTTCCTGGAAAAGGAAGAGGTGAATGCAGGTGTTACACATTTTCTACATAAAGTCAGTTTGGTGAGGTCTTTATAGTAACTGCCGAAATTGCCAAACAAACCGAGTTTGGGAAGAAAAAATCTTGCTTTTAAGTTAAGGTTAAGGGCAAATGTTGGTTGCAACCCAGCGTCAATGTCCTTAAAACAGCACAACTCTCAAACTATCTCCAGTAAAAAAAAAGTTATACAATTAATTTATACATTATACATACATACATAATACACAATAATTAATACAATTAAGACTATTCAAAATTGTGATGAGAGCACCTTGAACATCTGCTTGACTTTTTGTCTGGGAAGGTTCACATTCAGCTTGTGGAGAAGCTGAAGTACTTCTCCAATACTCAGGCAGCCATCGCCATTTTTGTCTGCCTCCGTGAAGGTCTGCTTCAGCCACATGACATAAGGGTTAAGGGAGAAGTGCAGGGAGGGAGAAATGAGCTATCACTACTGAGGTAGGTAATTATTCATCATGGAAATGGCAGTCAGCACTGGTTATGGTTGTGATTTTCAGTGGCAAGGCAGAAGACCAGCCTGTCTGGCACAGCTTGGTAAGTTTTGTCTGGGGAATTTAAGGCAGTGTGGGCATGGTTTTATTGATGGAAAATGGTTAACAAGAGGACTTTCATCTCAACAGATCAATAGAACATGTGGTACAATTAAAAAAATAAATGCAAAAATCCACAATAAAAACAAAAACTAGATGAAATTAGGGTAGTAATAGTACATAATGACTGTTTACATTTTGTATCTGTTAACAATGACAATACTCATAGTGTATTGCTTAATTTATAGTCTATGGCTTACAGTAGACCCCATTTAAACAGTGGACATAATTCAATTCTGGCACCCGTATTTGGTCTCCGGGCCTTGACTTGGACACCCCTTTCTCTGACTTACTACACTGACTTACTCTGACCTTGACCTCGGTAACAGTGAATGCAAATCCTTTTTTGTTGTGGCTGTGAGCACCCAGTAATGGTGTACGGACTTTGAGGTTCCGAGTGATGCTCCCGCAGCAGCTGAAAGGATATTGATCTCGGGTGCGCTGTCGCTTGGCCAGGCTGTCCTCATCACTGATGCCCGCCATGAGGTACTTCAGGCCTGTGATCCAGGTGCGTGCCTCTTCCCCGGTGCTGGTGACGAGGTCCAGCGACTGCATGTGGGCTCCATAGTAAATGGTGAAGCAGCAGTTGGGGTCAAAGTTGCGGTCCACGTAGCGCTGGAAGATCTCTGACTGCTTGCCCTCACAAACCTCGCGGATAGAGTCTATGGTAACTAAAGAGGGCAAAAATAGGTATAAAATGCATGAACATTAGTGCAGTGCAGAATTCAAATTCCCAAAAAGAATATGTAACAGTTTTACCACCTCAACCACCTTGACATGGAACTGTAATTACATTTACATTTGGATTAAAACATAACATTTTTAAATCATTTTTGTTGTCTCATACTTCCCCTCATCTGTATCCACTCGTTAGGAGTTGAGGCCTGAATTAAATACAAATCCTATGGGGCAGCAATAGAACCTGCAACCTCTTTGCTACAATCATTTATCAATCCTGAAACGCTTACCAAACAACTCAATCTCAATCTTCATCCTTTCATCCTTTCCTGAATAGCTGTTCTTGGTCACAAGAAATGATTGATTTCCCCACTACAGCTGGGACAGCCAAATCACTGCCTGTCTTCCACTGCAGATTAACCTGTTCATATTGCATCTTGGTTCAACAAACCCACTGAGCATTCATTCTAGTTTATGTGAGACTCAACACTAAACTTAAATCCACTTGCAACTTAAAACGCTATATCATCAAACCCCTTCTTGCACGTGATATTGCACTGCAAAATCCAGCACAAAATATTTCTTTAAAATGTATCCTTCCTATTCTTTTTAATCAACATGCATTTTCCCACAGACCACAGAAACTATGGATTAGTGATCTCATTTTCAAATCAATTAAATATTCAATCTGCACCAATTAACAATAGTGTACCTAAAGTAGACTGTTTAGCAACGAGTGGCCCCTTAAAAAAGGTTCTGTCATAAAATGTTGAGAGCAGCCTGAAACCTCTAACTGCCCTTGCACAGAGCACAGCACAGTATTAGCTGAGGGGACATAAGCACTTTAATGCACGCTGTCGTGGGATTATTTGGCTAGATCCCAGGTAAGTACTCCTAGACTGTATTCCAGGAATGTATACCGACTGTTCCGTTATGGTTGTTGTTCTGTCAGCTTCACTCCAGTATTTGTCCTGTGCTCACGTGATACGAAATTCCCAAATGCCCATCACGGGATTGGGCAGGGCCACAGTGAGCAGAGGGCACCGGGGGTACTCACTCTTGGCCCTCTGGTGCTTCCTGGAGGGCCGCCAGCGGACGCAGGACTTGTGCTCATCCAGGTAGTAGCAGCGCGTGAGGCCCCTGGAGGACCCGCGCAGCTTCACCATCCGAGTCCCGGCCTGCATGCAGCTCATGCACCTCTCCACTTTCGCCAGGCCAGAGAGGAGGGAGAGAGAGAACTTCAGCCAATGAGGAACCCACCCCTTTCAGACAATGGATACAGCAGCATTCCAGAACAGGCTGCCACACAGCCTTTCACAGGGGACAGTTTTCACAAGGAATTTTTTAAAAAAAGAAAACCATCTCAGCCGGAAAAGGATTTCCTGCCCCCTTAAAATTCATCAAGTTATCAACTTTTAAACTGGTGGATATGCACATTCAGAAAATAAACACAGAAGGCCATCATTTTTAATAATGGCTTAGGAATGCTTGTGATGGCAACATCAAGAATGATGCTTATGAATATGTTTAAAACATACTGTTGCTTAGGTTAAGGGTACATGAACTAATTACTTTTATTTGGCTATAGGGTTGTAACCCTATAGACCACAACTTTCAGACTATGTTCAAGCTTACAGTCATCCCCATGGTTCAATCAAACCTGCCAAATCATACCATAGGAAAGAGCCCTTAAATTATACCTATTTTTACATTTCTGATCTCATCAAATAGATGTGTTGGAATAAAGGGCATAGAAAATGAATAAGGAGAAAAGACATATTGTTTTAATTTAGCTTGATTAACCTAAATATCTATTTATTTACTATTTTTATGAATATAATAATACGCCTTTCCCACAAGATGAATGTTTAGACCACAATTAAAACAAGTGACAAGAACAAAAATCTAAAAACATAAAAGCAAACATTGTGTAGTTAATACTGTGGGAAATGCAAAACTTTCAGTGCTGCATAGGTATGAGTTATGCCCGGCCAACTGCAAGATATTGTCTCCAGCTTAGCGGAGTAAGATGCACATGAATGGCGTGTGTCCGTATCATCACCCTGCAAAATCTGGCATTTGGCCTAATTTCTGAGTTGCGATACTTCAAAGATAATCTGTTAACATCTGTTTGTACTTGTTGTGGGTAACAAGGTTTTTCCCCGCTGTTCACAAGTAATTAATGAAAGAAGAAAAGTAATAACACTGTTCATGACAACATTCTTTAGGTGATTTCATGTTGTCTGGCTATTGTAATTATTTGATACATGCAACATACTTTCATGGCAGAATGGAAAGAGTGAAACACCCCACTATTGCTTATGGAATGAAAGCACTGGGGAAAGGAATTCTGAGCAATGTAAAAAGTTATTTGTGTTAAGCTAGGGTCTCTTGTGAAAACAAGTCGCCTGTACAATGTCCCTGCGTAATACCTGATTAGGGGGGGTTAATGGGATTTTCAGACTAGCCACCGAATATAAACATTACTTTATCCAACATCATATCTTACCTATTTGCCCCATTCTCCATTTTGGTGTGGCCACAATGCTACCGCCAATCCAGAAAAACTCTTCCGCTAGCCGGGACACTGAAGATTTGTGCCATAGTTTCGGAGACGTCATCAGCACCGGAGTAGGAGACCTGAACGGGGAGGATGACCGCCTTCCGGGGGTGGTCGGCTCCAGGACTGGAGAACATGGAATCATAATCGGAGACGACGGCACCGGTGTAGGAGATGCAGTCATCTCTGATCTGATAGTTTTTGTCCTGTCAGTTCTTTTCTCCATGTAAAACCCACGGGGTCACAAATTTAGGATATTTGCCCGAAACCGCATATAGGTTACCTTTCTCCGTCGCTTGGCAATTCTGTTGCGAACACAAACACACTGATTAGTTTTCACGAAGGAAAAAAGGCTCATTTTATACTTCTGGGATGCAGCACAAGGTTGTCAATCAAATAGTTCCAGGAGGTTTTTGTGTAAACGCCAGAAGATTATTATAAATACAATCCAAATGTAATTTTTTTTTAGCTCAGGTGAACAGCCTGTTGTCATGAAAAGTTAGTCGAATGAAGATCTGGGTGCCTTTCATTGACCCTTGCGTGGCGTTGCACATTATACCAACGGTTGCAAGACCTGCCGAATTCCCACCCGGTTTATTATTAGTCTACATGTCTTCCAGATAATCCACATGTTACAGGCGAGAGTCCCTGTTCTTCTTTGGCAGGCGTCGGCTTTGTCTGAAGAAGGCCTACGTTTTGTGTCGCGCGTAAAAATCCTCCATTAACTTTCTTTCCAGTTCTTATTTCATTTGAAAATTAATAGTCATTAAGCAGTGACTTTGAGTCCTCCTTGCTTACATATTAGTTATTTAAAATGGTCGGTTAGCGTTGGCTGTAAATTACCCGACACCGAGTAAAACTGTGCAACATGTGTCAATCGGATATCCTAAATCCGTTCTCAAGCTTTATCCTAATCCATGGCTGAGGCTACAGCACTATGCAGGCAAAAGGATTTAAGTGTTGCACAGAAAAGGAAAAGCGTGTGGACAACAATACTTCCAAAGTGACCTGGTTAAGATTGAAGTGTTTGAGAATAACATTAAAAAGCTAATTATACAGTATTGTTTAAGTAAATGATGTATGGTAAATGTTTTCGTCTGCTTACAGGAGCGGGTTAACTCTACACTTTATGACAAAAATCAACAGTGCACAAATATTTTTTTATTTTTTAAGATTTACATAAGCAGTGATGGTAGTATGTTGCGTATAATCCAACATGTCTGGGCGTTCCAGACTAAAGAGGGTGTCAATGTATCAGCACTGTGGTCTTTCTCGCCCTCTTGTGGTAACGTTCATGGTTCATGCCATTAAGAAATTTCATTTTAAGATTATTTGCACCATAAAACGACGGCAGTGGCTATTCTTCTATCCGGTAGAATAGGAAACTACGATCATACATCGTATGCACTGAGATGAGCTTAAAACCCGAATTGGTCATGTGGCGCACATTTACTTAAATAGCATTTCAATTACACGGACAATGAAAACATACCAACTTTACATACCAGAAAGGGCATATAACGGGAAGATGTACGTGTCAAATGCTGGTAATTATTAAATTAATGGTCAAACCCACAAATGGCCAAAAAGTTTGCAGAACCCAACCCAGCAAAACACAATGGAGAAACGCTGCTCTGGTGAATATCACCTACCTGACGTACACCCTAATAATGCCCACTGCGGGGTGTTAGCCATTTTTTTAAAGACAAACTTTCTTTCTTCCCCAAATCAGAACCAGAATTGAAGCCACTTGAGTCTCGATTCACTGGTGTGTCAACTGTACCCACATACAGGGGGGTAACACAGCGGAAACTTGCATGCACTACTGTACCTCTGCTTTTGTCCCCAAAGCACCCTGAAGTACCACAGGACAGAGCTAGTGCAGAAGAGAAGCGGCTGGGGAGAACCCAAAGAACCCGGGGAGAGAAGGACACCCAGACCACTGGCAGAAAGAGGCCGGTTGAGTCCGACCACTAGACTCTCAGGCATAGCCACTCAACTACAATCCAAGGGTTGAACCTGAAATGGCACTGAGCCAAGCTTGCCATCACCCATGTCCTCTGGGTTTGGTGCCCTGTATTGTGCGTGCTGCCATCGCGTTTGCAAAAAGTGCCAACGGGTTAGGCTATACAAACAAAACGCATGCTGTGGGCAAGCAACATGTCACCAAGGTGGGTTCATCACCGGCCAGACAGCGAAAAAGCCTCGTTCCAGAATGAAAAACTCATGACACTAGGGAAACATCTCCAACTGCTTTTTATTACATCTTAAATAACAGTACATTTTAATATAGTTTCTATCTTGCATCCAGCTTTCTGTAGTACACTGACAGACTTTAAAATTAAATACAAAAGGTGAAAGGGTACAGTGAGGTGCAGAGCTCTACAGTTATTTCATGGAAAGAGAAAAAGGGAATTTTTTGTTTTTTTTTGTTCTTTTTACATTTTTTCTTTACTCCAGGCCTAATGCACAATTACATCACATTTTGTACAGTGTTGCAGAAAAAAATGCCACTACTGCTAAATAAAGAGCGCTTTTGTTTACAGTGAGAAGGGAACAGAAAATTCTGCCATTCAGATGCTTTTTTATTTTTTATTAAAGAAAGCAAAAAAAGTTACAAAAATGAGTCTAGCATTTTTTAAAGTACTAGTTACAGAAGAACTAAGAATCTTTTTGTTCCATTTGTGTACATTTTGTATGCGTGAAAAGGAGGTCTGTTTAGTTTCACAACAGGAGGGACTTCTTTCATTGCTTTTAAGAATCATTTCTAGGGTGGGCATCAGAACGAGTTAGTGTGTGTTCACAGTAAATCTGTAGTTGCAACCCAACGTTTGCTTCTCTCCCAAGTGCATAGCTCTGCCAGTTTAATTGAAAGGTGTATGCACAGAGTAGGCAAAACAATTATGGATACGACTGCAATGATTATGGTTAACAGGTTATTTTCTAAAAGAAAAACATCAAAAGACTTAGTTCCATATGCACTTTAAGCAATTCTACAGCATGCAATTCTAAGAGTTAACCCACCCATGGCAAACAACCAAAATAAATTTTATTTTTAACTTGAAATCTCAACATTTTCAAACATTGATTCATTTTTTTTGTTTGTTTTGTTTTTTACAACATTTCATTCACAGAGTAGTAACTGCATTTCCAAGCTCAGAATGGGGATCTCTGTTTAAACAGGAAATTCCAGAGTGGAACAGTGTAAAAATTCAGCCCCATCCGCCCAACCCTACCCTATGACCTATGACCTCCAACCCCCAAGACACCCCCCACCCACCCACCCACCCTCCCAACCCCAGCACCCAAAGCCAAATCCAAAAAGGTAAAATAAGACAATACAGAGGTGAGGGGTTCATCTCAACTCATTCCACATTACCCAATAACAAGAATGATGACAAAAAAAATGTAAAATTGCGATTTTTTTGTTGTTTGTTTTAAAAACAAGCATTCGGTATCATTAACAGCATGTGCTTGGTTAGTTTCCAACATTACTCTATCTGCAAAGTTCTTTTTTTGTGCAAACAAAGATGTGTGTAAATAGAAGGAAAAGGGAGGGGAACAATAACAACTGGACAAACAATTAGAAAAAATATCCTGGCCCTAAATATACACGATTGGTCTCCCCTAAAATCTGGTCACGGACTCAGAAAAGCACTCGCTGTTTCTGATTTGCTTCATCTCATGTTGAGCTGTGGTTCCCATGATAAAGCTGGATTTAAGAAAAAAAAAAAAAAAGACTCATTTCAAACGCATCTACATGCTCAATTCTAAAATCTTTAGGCTATGAGATAAAAGAAAGCTTTCAATCCTCATTTTAACAGTTCTCCAGATAACTCTTGGAACAAAAAAGGAAGAAGACAAAAAAAAAAAATAGGAGATCGATCATTTTGTACAATTACACTCCAACAGTTGTTTAACATATGGTACATTTGCATGGGGTAGTAGTGTTTTGTGTTTTTTCTCTTTCACGTTTGTAACAAACAATGTGGTCCCGGGTGGAATGCACAAGTTTGTGTTTTTCACAGAATACCACTGGATTTACTCTTTACTTTAGTTGGGTGATAAAACAATTGTGCTCTTCTTTTTGAAAGAGAAGGAAATGTTATCGGTTTATTTTCCCTTCGGTGTTTTTTGGGGTGTCTTGAGTTTTCCATGGCGCTTTTGAGAAGGTTGGATATGCAGTGAAACATTTTTTTTGAAGTTGGAATGATCTTCCAGTCAACTTTGGAGTCCAAATGCCATCTAAGCAAGCAAGCAGGAAGAGAAATAATTATTGGTTTTTGATAGATTAAATCCGGCCATATACTTGTTGATTTGTATTTAATAAGATATTCACACTGATATCTCCAATGCCATATTTCTGTCTCCAAGAAATGATACTACAGGAGAATCAGAAATGAGAATTAGTTAGAAAAATGAACACTCACCTAAGAGGTTACTAAACTATTATACATTATCAAGCTATCCATTGAAAAAAAAGTACCCTCTAAATTTTAGGCTGTTTGAAAAAGAGGCAAAAAAAGTCTGATATATATATACACACTTTAAAACATTACATTACAGGCATTTAGCAGACGCTCTTATCCAGAGTGACTTACACAACTTTTTACACAACATTCTACAGGGAATGCAGGAATACAGGAAAAACCGACGTACAGAATGAGATAGGGTCGTAGCTAGATTATTGGTTAAGAACTTTAAAAATCATAGCTACAAAAAAAACATTTCACTCCAAACAGTGAAATGTAAAATGCATAATTCAGTTGAATGTTTAGGGAACAACCTGGTGAAGCCAAGGGAGCACCAAAAACCCCTTTCCTTTAGAACAGAGGGTACGTACCTTAAGGCCTTAGTTCCAGATCTTGAGGAAACTGTCCCAGGATCCCGTTGCCACGGCCATGCCGTCGTCCGTCACGCCCAAGCAGCTGACGCGGTTGTCATGGCCAGCCAGCACACCTGGAACACGGAACGCTGTTCAGCACGCTACACCGCAGGACTGCGGCAAAAACACCGCCTTTTCTTTCCCCTCGGTAACCTGGACCCAACCCGCACCCCTGCACTTCAAATATATTTTCATATGAAATCTGTATTCACAATACTGCCATGAAAAGTGAACAGCGAGCAGTTCTCCCCCCACCCCCACAGTAATCTGACATTTATTAAATAACTGTTACTTCAACATTCCAATTTGTAACAGACGCACGTAATCTCGCATATGATTAGAAAAGATGAAGACTGCACACAAGCTAGCGTATTCATGCTCATTCACCTAACGTAGTTTTATGATAACAGTGGTCACAGAAACACACACACAGAAACACACACACACACACACTCCGGCACACAGAAACTGTGGTGTTTCAGCAGGTGGACCACAGAGAGAAAAGCTGTGCTTGGACTTTATTTTTTATTTTTTTTGATCAAATGTCCCTGGTTGAACCCATTTCCAGTTGTAGAGCGTTAGGAAACGTAAAACAGCCACCCGGTGAAATCCCTGGCACTGAAATTCCTGCCATCAGCACAGCCACGTCCTGCCTGCAACTACAGGCAAGTGACCTTGTCCGAAAACTCGCATCCTGAAAAACTAACTCCGAGAAAGCCGAGTAACAAAACAAGACTGTGAGCCAATCACTGGAGGTGATCCAACAGCGTCAGCTCTGAAGTGTAGATCACTTCAGAGAATGATCTCACTAACTTAGGAATAAAAAGTGCTTCACCAAAAAAAATAAAAATAAATAAATACATTTTTAATGACTAGAGGTTGCCGACAGACATGACTGATAGTGTCTTTATTGGCAGCGTCAAAAAAAAAAAAAAGTAAAAAAAACCGCATTCATCAATATTACATTCTGTGTGCTCAGAATCAACGAGTTAAGAAAACACGGTTGAATCAGATCAAGTCCCAAATGCGTGCTGCAAATGAGAGATGGCGTGGGTGGCTTTATGCACGTGTCTGAAAAAGCATTTGGCACCTATATTTAGTGGTGCTTAAGAACCAGAGCAATTAAAAGTACTTCACACGCATCTAGACACCAAGCAACAAATGTGCTGTTAGGTTGAGCAATACCGTGGCAATGTTACGCAAAAGTCGTGGTGCCACAATACTAGGCACACACGGGTGCTCAGTGGAAAACAGGCGACACATATTTCACAGTCCGTACCAAATTGCCAAGTTTTTTGTTTTCATGGCACACAAACAAGGTCACTTTGCATACAGCTTTGCATATTGCAAAAATCCACCCTGGAAAACGGTTCAAAACCAAACAAACCCGAGAGCGGAATCACCCGTGCCAGCGGGCACCGCGGGCACCACGGGCCGTGCGTGAGACTCACCTGCGCGGTCGGCCTTGAGCGTGTCCCACACGTTGCAGTTGAAGTCGTCGTAGCCGGCCAGCAGCAGGCGGCCGCTCTTGGAGAACGCCACGGAGGTGATGCCGCAGATGATGTTGTCGTGGGAGTACACCATCAGCTCCTGGTCGGCCCGCAGGTCGAACAGCCTGCAGGTGGCGTCGTCCGAGCCCGTGGCGAAGGCGTTGCCGTTCGGGAAGAACTGCGAAAGACGGACGCACGGAGAGCAAAGCTCGCAAATAAAGATCTTTACCACAGAGACGGGTTCAAACGATTCGCTAAAATGGAGGATTGAAAACACAGCCATGGCACTGGCAAATCTCATTTTGTATAGAAGAACACAAATGACAACAGTCCCTCTGAAAGTAAATGCTGTCAAAAAGCCCAGTGTTCTTGAAATTCTGTTATTCTCGTGGTGTTAAGTAAGCAGAAGTCTGAAAGGGTAGGTAAACACACAGGTCAGTACTTGCACCGGAAGTCTGGCCGTCATGTCGTACACAACAACACGTACATGTTCTGTAGTACAATAGTGCAAGTATTAGCCTGTTTGCTGCATCCTGTTCTTTTTGAGTGGCAACACTTAATTCAGCGGTATGGTGTTCCTTTTATCTTTGAGTGTTAGCTGTACATCACAGATCGTTCTACTCTAGTATTTTGTGTTCATTATCACCACGCTTGTGATCATGTATTTAGACCAGGGGGTTCCCAATCTTATCTGAACAGGGCCGATGTGGGTGCAGGTTTTGTATTAGCTCAGCACCAACACACCTGATTCTACTTAGCAAGGTCTTGACTGAAGACGGTGATTAGCTAATTAGCTGAATCGGGTGTAGCGCTGGCCTAAAACAAAGATCTGCACCCCCACATCGGCGCTGGCTCCTGATTTAGACATTCCATTACGACGTCCCCCTCGGTCCCTCCCCTAATCGCTGCGCGCGCACACACACACACACACACACACACACGGAGGAGCGCGAGGCGGACTCACGCAGATGGCGTTGATGTCGGACTCGTGGCCGGTGAACGTCTGTCTGCACATGCCTTCCCTGATGTCCCACAGCTTGGCGGAGGCGTCGCAGGCGCCCGATACGAACAGCTTGGTGTCCGGCGCCAGGGAGAGGCTCATGACGTCGCCGGTGTGGCCGGCGAAGGTGGTCGTCTGTTGGCCGGTTTCGATGTCCCACAGAGCACTGCGAACAGAACAGCGGTCACATGGGCTGCACTCTCAGGACTACGCAGCAGGGAGGAGATCAGAACTCATCCGAATTACTCAGCAGCCAATACAGACACTGGAGAGAAAGCTTTAGCATGTAACAATGGATCAACCCCATCTCTGAATTTATGCTCCAAACAATATCAGGTTATGCTACTGTAAAGGAACAGAAGAGCAGGTAGTTTTCACCAAGGGGACCAGCAACATGCAGTTCCCTCACTCACCAGGTGGTGTCTCCAGAGCTAGTGACAATCTGGTTGTCATCCAGGAAACGACAGCAGGACAGGTAACCTAGTCAAGAGTAAAGAGCGTTTCAGAAAATAAGATTTAAAAACTTACATGCAAACAAATGCCACAGAAAAACCGTTTCAATTCAGTTAACAGATCAGTCTCGAAGTTTTGGAGAAAGGATGACAAGCTGTTAAGACTCACACATGTTCAGTGGTGTGTAATTTCTGTATGAAGTAATTTCCCTTAGGGTCTTGTATACTCCCAACCATTTTAGCTTTCAGTTAGTCTGTCTGTTCTGTCAAAATAAAGGTAAATCTACACTATGCAATGTTTTGTGACTGTGCTATTCAAGAAGGGTCCCAGTCACACACTTGAGTGACTTTGAGAAAGTTTCCACCTGATTATGAATGATATTCCATCCACTTGAAAACACACAAACGCATTATGTACACAGGAAATGCATAACTGGTGGGAATTCCCATAAATCAAGGTACTGTCACAAAGGAGTGTGATTTTTGCCAATATCACTGAAAATTGTAGTAAGTTTACTCACTCACTCCCTCGATTTGAAATGGGGCACTATTTAAGAAAAACCTAAATTGATCCAGTAACATTTACATTACACCCACGTCAATCAGATACAATAGCTCTGTTTTTGAGTACAAGCAACTAGTTTGGTCAGAAAATTCATGCTTGAAGCTTCATATTAATCGAAGTCCCTGTTAAAGAGCCATTTCTAATCTAAAAAAAAAAGCGAAGTATAGGCCTACTGTATCAAACCACTATGATCAATTCCTGGCATTTTTATATCAATATGACGAAACAGGTTCTGGATAAGTAACACTTTGTTCTGTAAAAACACGTGAAGTTATTCTACATGGCCACCTAGTGGGGCATCTGTGAAATGCTGAAATCAGGAAAACTGAAATGAGGCACGCGGTTTCCACTTTCAATGTGTGGGGGAGCTATGACTGGACAATTAATCTAATGTCATCTTTAAATCAGTGTCATATCATTCTGTCATTACCGTAGACATACTGTAGACAGAATGCAGACTAAATATTCTACTGAACAGAAAACGTGTTTTCACATGTGCAACCACAAAATACAGTAGTCAATGATTATTATGCAATGCGATCACTGCAATCATGTACTGAGACCGTGCAGGCTCAATATTAGTTTTCCTTGTATCTTTCATAATTCACCTTTCAGTATTCATTCCAGATTGCTTTAAAAATAAAAAAAACATTTCATGTCTGAACAGACAGTATTGGAAAAGTATATCTATACTTTTCACTTCCATGTAGCAGGGCTCTTTTTCCCTCAACTTTTTAATCCAAGTGTTAAAAATCCAGTGGACGCATGAACACGAGCCAACTAAAAACAGGATCTGAATCCCAAAACTTAATTTGTGACTTGGAATTAAACAGAATTAACAATTCATATTTGATGAAAGTAAACCGAATGAGCCAGAGTGGTCATTCACACTTCAAAAAAAACGAAGACAGCAGCCAATGGTAGACCCTGTGGACAGAGCGCACACAAAGAGCGGCGAATCACGTCGCCGGAAACAGTGGGGACTGTACCTGTGTGTCCGGCTAACTCGCGGCTCACGCGGACGTTCCCCTCGCGCGTTTTCAGGTTGTAGATGGAGCAGATGTTGTCCAGGCCACCGCAGGCCACGTAGTTGCCAGACGGGGCGTACGCGCAGGTCATCACCCACGAGGAGCGCAGGGGGATGGCGTGCACCTGCAGGAGCCGCCAAACGCTCAGGGGTTTAGGGTTAAGAGCGCCACAGCGTTCACACACAACGCACACATTTATGGACACGATGAGAGTCCCATCTTTTACAGTCTTTGTTTTGAATGACAATCCGTTTGCTGAGCAAAAGGAATATAAGTTTAGCACATTTTAAAAAATCCTTTAGGACAGTAAGAACAATATCTGTGATGTGACACATTTTCAACCACATTGCAGGAAATGCTTTGCTTGGTAAACTTCCAGCCCACAAAAATGCCCAGGATTGCACAACATTTTCCATAAGCCAGTCACATCAGACTTGCAAATATAAGTCTACCATACTGGCACCAAAAGCAGCAGAATGGCTTATACCTGCATGAGGTTAATGGAAGACCATTTAAAATGTCTGAAATAAGGTGTAATTTTTGTCCTCAGTTTAAATGTTTTTTTTTCCCTCCCTGTATTTTAGCCAGGGAACACCTAGCAGACCCACCCAATGTGTACTGTATGACTGTACACCCCAAATGCATGTAAACCTCTCCAAGCAACATGGTCAACTTCGCACAGCACGGCAGGACTCAGGCAGAACTAGCTGAGCCCCGATTTGAACTGAGACACAGAGCAGCTCGGCAGCACTCACTGGCCCTCTGGCCCCGTAGGCTTTCATCACCTGTGGCTATTTCTGTGGAAAACCCTCCACTCTGTACAGGAAGAGCAGGATGCTCTGCCAACCTGCAACTCTGCAAGGTGGAACACCTGCCACCCTGACCACAGCTGGACATGTACTCTGTCAGTTATAAGCATTTTGTGTTCAAAAATTTCTTCATTTGAAAAATCTTTTGATTTAGCCAAGTTAAGCAAAAACTCTTCCCTGTGAATTTAACAATCTGCATGTTAACACTGCAAATGACAGCAAACTATGAGCAAACACGGATATATTTTTACCCACAGGTTTTAAAAATATATATATTTTTACCTATATATATATATATATATATATAAATTTTTTTTTTAAGTTTTACCCATGCAACTAATCCATGCTATTTTTGCAAGGCTTGCAAAAGCATGAATTCTGTATTTATTTACAACAGATTCAGGGAACTTAAAAAATTTTTTTTTTAGTTTATTATTTTTAAATGAGGAGAAACAGCTTTTTCCCTCAGCTTAACTTTCAGCATTTTCAGTTTACAGGGCAAACGTGTTCAAAGACCATTAAACATTTGCATCATTACACAAATCACCATTACAGTGGGCCTTCCTGACAGTTATTAGAGAACGGATTCTAATTTGGTGCACTGGCTGAGAAATCAGCGCTCGGGGGGGATTTAATGATGCATTTCTGGTGTGCACGCTTACCTTATTCGTGGTGTAGCTGTCCCAAATAATGAGTTTCCCATCTTGGGAGGCACTGACTAAGAGCCTAAGAACAGAGAAGAGGCCTGTCAGAGACAGGACTGGGACAAACTGCAGTAATGTCATTTTGAGGGGGGTACTTATGACCAGTTTTGAAAATTTCGGAAAGCGATAAAACCATTAAAAATCTCTTGGCGCCATTCTGGTGACATTTATAATAATCAAGTCAGTATTGTTGTTTTCTCTGTCTGTTGTTCTTTACCCTTTCACCCTATCGTTTATTTATGGTGAGTAATGGGCTTATTTTAAGTCTCGGCTATATTTTTAATCTCTTGCTGATGGCTGCTGCTCCAGCTCTTATCTTGTGCTTTACTAGCAGTCAGCATAAACGGCACAAGTCACACTGTAACTGATCTACTTCTGATGACTGCTTTCTCACACTGGACCGTGGACTGCTAAGAGAAATACCAGGAGGTCTGTTGGGCAAAGTGACAATTTTATCAAAATTAATTTCTGATATTCAGAAAGCTGGTGCGGTGTTAATGTTGCACGGTCCCCAAACAGGCACATCCTTTTCACTAATGACAACAAAATTGCATTCAGTGTGTACTTAAAATGTGTCATTGGTGGCCTACTCAAATATTAGTAGTTTTAAGGTTGTCCATAAAAAAGCAAGAATATTTTTAATTGAATCTACAGACAAAAACATTCAAACGGGGCACAAGCAGGTGTGATGAAGACCACCTACTGATCAAATCTGGATGCCCCTGTAACTGCAAGATCATTAAAACTGTCGCCACAAGGCTTGACACCAGAAATCACAACGCTTTAAAGGGAGAAGTTCCGCACAGTCATTTAACTTGAGACAGACACGTTAAATGACATCAAATTCCATTAATCTCAAAACAATTCAACTTCGGTGGAAATGAAGAGGTGATAACCACCCTCCAATTTACATTTACCCTACTATGCACAAAATAAGATGAAGGGTTTTTTCCCCAAAGACAAATTTCCCCCAACACAGGAAACTACATGGGGATCATGCATAAACTTTGATGTCAGGATGACAGTGGTTTCCGTTTTGGGGGGAAAACAGGTTATATTTTAAATATCAATTCAGTCTCAATATTATGCAAAAAGTTATTGCGCAAACTGTTTGAGCAAGCCTTTCTGGGTGGACTGGGTCCCAGATAAACAGCCTGAAGAATAAGATATGAAATGGAAAAATGAATCTAATTTGCATTGTAGTGAGTCTGACATCAACCTTCAACCCTACACAATCAGGACTTTGGGAATTAGATTTCTTTTTTTTTTTTACCCAACCCCATACCACATGCTTTTAATCCGACATAAAACCAATACCAGTTATTAAAAATAAAAATGATAAATTTGTTTGGCATATTTGACCACAAAAGCTGAGCAGGTATGTGTAGCAAGTGGCCTTCACTTTACTCCCAATATATAAATGAGGCAACATGAGCAATCCACAAATAACCTGACTTGTGCTTCTGCATTTTTGGGAAAGCATCATTAAACGGCTTGAGGAATGTTGGTGAAACCATTGAGATCAGACTAAAAAATATGAAGGATATCACTGGTTCCATCTGGACTTAAATGGAACAACAGGACAACGCTATGCAGTTACCTTGAATCAGTGCCCCAGTGCATGGCATAGATTTTAGCCAGATGACCCCTCAGCGTTCGTCTAGTGCGCATTTGAATTCGGCCAACAGGGTCGATGTTAGCGGTGATCTGCAACACAAAAACAAAAAAACCCATGAAGCACTTTGGTCCCAGTGCAGGTGGTCTGTGACCGACGGTAACCAACGTAGAGTGGTTGGTTGAGCCTCAAGGTGAGGTCTTCACAGTGTAGAGAAATCTTTCACAGCTTCTTTCACAGTTTTATGCAACAAATACAGAATACTGGGACTGAGCCTGAAAGTCCCATTAGCAGACAGGACACACCGTGTCAGCAATGTGCATGTTACATATGTGAATGCAGGTTCATGAACTGCACCAAACCAGGTCAGTAGTAGGCTGTATGGAAGTCTCAAAGAGGTTCAGACACCCACTGCACCCAACCGCCAGGCACAAAAGCTAAATTCTCAAAGCACAGCGGTTTCAGTGTACCCAGGCTTCACTGGAACCAGGCTCCTCCGTGGAGCTGAAACTATAAGTGTACTCACCTACGTCCAGTAAGGACTGCCTTATGCCATTCTAACCGGGAACTGCTCTAACCATAATGCACTGGGACTTCCAGTTCCAGACCTGATCAGTCTGACGGGAGGGGAATGCCAGGATAGCTTTCCTGTAAGTTCATCAGGAAGTGGTATTTTCCACTCCTTTATCACACTTCAGGAATCACTTCCTGTATGCAAACAGTGAGCCGTAATCCCATTGTGTGCGCTCCTGTCACACGCCCAGATTGTTTCCCATTACTAAATGCACCTGGTCACCTTTGGCTTATGTACCGACTCAGACTCAAACTGGATATCCTTCAGGAGTAAACATCTTTATCTGAGCTGCTCAGGACAGGCTAACCAGGAAGGTTCCCGAAAAGGCATTTACCTGAGATAAGGTGGCATCTGCACAAGCTTTTCTGGCATCCTGCAAGAAAAAAAGAAGATTCCAACAAATTAAACCTGAGTTCATTTCAAATTTTTCTCTTTTTAAATGAAATGGATATGTGGAAAAAGGTAAACCTGACAGCTACAGTACTTTAGTCCCCGTAATAGCCTGTTAAAATATTGGCTTGTAGCACTAGTACAAAATTACTGTAAAAGGGGGGAAAAATCCCAATGATTTTTCTTTAAGTATTGAAAGAATCCATTAAAATCAGATAGGCCTAAAAGTGTTTAAAGTTCCTGCTCCTAGATAATTTCATTTACATATCTTGAAATTAAAATCTCTTCATGCCCTTCTACGGCAATTTAAAACAGTCGTAATTTCCTAATGCAAAGCTCTTACATGGCCATTCCTGTTCCCATCTAATAAATGTAAATTCAACAATGTTTGCCTTAGAATAAGATGTACCAACAGGCTAATCCATCATAAACCCCTCCAGGAGAAGGCGCTAATTAACACTGTACCAAAACCTCATCTGTTCGAATGACTTCCTTGCATCATTGAGGACACTAACAGTATTTGACAGCAAATTGTTGTCTGGCACAGGAAAGGGTCTGAGGGTAAATGTGATTTTGTTACATATATAGTGTAATTTCAGGCAAATGTTTGGTAGCTGTCAATGCAGCTGGAGAAAAAAATCCTTTCATGATGTTCTGTGAATTGGCACCCAATGTCTCTGTTGAAATGGTCCAGAAACAGTATTTATCACTCTACAGATTAGAACTCTAGTGCATTTTTTGAGGCAATATGCACAGCAAAATAGGCACGGATTCTCTTCCTGTCCTATACAGGAGCCCCTTTATTAAAGTTGCCATTTGAATGAAATGTGGTCTGTGTGATACATGCAGTTCAAACAGTGACATTGTTTACATGCAAAGTAATACTCTGAAGTTAACCAGGATATTCACATATTCTGAGTACGACCAGAGCTATGTAAACAACCTTACTCCAAAAACCATAATCCTAGTCGCTGGTACAAGACAACCTAACAGTTACTTTTTTTTTATATAAACAAATGACATTTAATAATAATAATACATTTTATTTATCAGGCGCCTTTGTGAACACTCAAGGTCACCTCACATGGCATCATTTAAAATGAGACCTCTAAATAAAAGGGCATTATTCTGAAAGGGGACTCACTCTAATCTGGTTTTTGAGCTGCTCAGCCTCCTGGCGTAGCTGGTCGAGTTCGCTCATCTTCCGCTGCTAAATGGTCTGCTTCGCTCCGGCCGCCCAAACACTGGCTGTTCTGAAAGAGGGGAGCAGACGACGTTTCAGCGACCCCGCATGACCCCCAGGGCACACGCAAAGCGGCACACGTCTGACTGGAGCTTACAACGCACTGGATGACATTAAAAAAAAAAAAAAAAAAGGCAAAACTCTGGGACACGACAATCAATGCGGCTGTGCAGGAGTCAACAGTGTTGAATGACCCAGCAAACCGATGCATTTCAAAAATAAACCCGCCCACCTGATGCAATGGACAAAGCCCCATTTATTCAAAGCAAAGCAATGTCTCCTTTTGCACTGGTAAATCACAACTGACATCCAATGTATGAGAAAAGAGACAATGTAATTGAACAAGAGCACATTTCAAGGCAGGCCTCGTGAATATATGACAGCAAGCGAAACTGACCACAAGTCTTACTCAAATGGTTAGACGGTCACCAGCAAAAATGACAATGTTCCTCTAACCCTAACAAAACAGTGTCACAACAGCATATGTTTTTTCCTGATTTCTTAACCTAGCAATTCTTGAGCAAGTTCATTTACATTTCAAAGAAAGTAGTCCATATTTAGAAAATAAAATCAATGTGCTTGATTTCATGGTCTACTTGAACACGTACAGCTGGTAGTCTCCTACGTTCATGTTCTGTTAAATGTGAAAAAGTAAGCATATACGTGCACAAAGGAGAACGTTTAAGGCAACTTCATTTGAGGATACAGCAAGGAGGACATGACTGCATGACCTTTCTCTTCCAATTTCACTCAAACATCATTTGTCTAAATACACAAGTATAAAGAATGCGTTACACAAAATTTGCAAGAGAGCTCTATAGTGCTCCCATTTTAGGAGCATTTGCACCTGAAAACTTGTGCGTTAACTGTAGAAAAAAAAAAACTATTTTGGAGCTCTTGTACCAGTTGATATGCACAGGTGTGCCTCCCAAATTTTTCAACTTAAAAAAATGTTAGCATAGTGCTCTGCGCAATTCACACTTGTTACTCTTTCACTGCAATTGCAGAAGTGGCTTCCATTGAGCTTAAACTGACAGATAAAGATGAAATGCACACCCAAATAAGTGTGAACTGGACCCTGTAGTAGATGCTCAAAATCAATGGGAAACAAAGACTTGTTCGAGTACAATTCTTGTGCAAATCCCCTTTTAAGAATCAAAATGTCATCGCTGGGCTGTAATGGTTACCAAGCAACTAGATTCTGTTGCTATTCCTGTGTTCAAGACCTCTTTTGCTTTCCTTTTTTGTAGTAATGTGAAAACTGAAATCTTCAGTGGTGTGGTGAACTCCAAAACACCAATCTGTCACTAAAGAAACAGAGGACTGAATCACACTGCGCATTCCTCTATGGAATAACCCCAAAAAAACAAAACATTCTGAACACCACTTAGTAACGCACAGGGAACCACCACAACAATCGCGAAGACGACCCACTTGCGCAGATGTTGCCTGGTAACCTTTCCAAGGGGAGATGAGTGCTGCTCCGCCCCTTTTCCCCCAGGTAGCAGGTGAGAACAGGCTGGTGCAATACTTCCCCCCACCCCACCCCAGTCCTTTTCCACCCCCCCTCCCCCCACCTCCAACACCTCAGCAGCACTTCATCACCTCTCCTCCCAATGTCATTCGCGTAATCCTGAGGACGCACTTGATTCAGCTCCTCCAGCCAAATCCCGTTAAGATGAGACCTGCTGATGATCCTAAAAGCACCAGCTATCCTCGCTGACCCCAATCCCACAGACACCCACACATACCAACTACCAAAGTTATTGCTTTGTGGATTTATACGTTCCTTGCATTCACAAAGAGATTCTGTAGTGTAATGCTGTACAACAAAAGGTTAATGATTTCATGAAATACAGTAAGTGTAATATGATTTGTATCATGACCACTCCAAGCTTTTTTTAAAACTGATTTTTAAACCGAACCCCACTAAACTAAGATGCCAGATAATTTACAAATCCTTTCAGACGGGCACCAGCGGCCAAGCTAAATTCAGTCTCTGACCACACAAAACCACCAATTCGCCATCATGGTGCTTCCTCCAATAGGTTCATTAAAATATTAATGACAATTGAAAAAAGTCAAGTTAAACTGCATGCACTACATACAGTCCCAAATTCACTGGTCTCAACTAGTCACATTCTACCATAGATATCCCCACAATAAGAGCAAGTAAATATTCTAATTCCATACCCTGCTCAAATCCAATTTGTACACAAAAGCCTGTTCAAACCATTTAAACCACATTTTACAGTGGGTGGCAGCAGTTGGTTACCATTGGTTTTGATTTGAAAAGGCAAATAGAATAGGCCTTACCCAAAGCTCTGCCTTCCACAACTCAAAGTCTTGTTCGGCAGGACACCTTAAGAATGAACACCTTTCTCCAGTAAGACACCTTAACCATGTCTCAGCAGTACACTCCCTGCTGATTGGATGGCATCAATAACTAGGTCAGTGACTAGTTAACTCATCCAAATCCTCTAATCTTGCTGATAAAAATGTCGTAGGTAATGTTGGTTAATTCTCCTCCTCCATCCTCTCCCGCTCCACATCAAAATTGTCCACAGTGTCAAAACCAGTTAGCTCCCCCCTGCCTTTCCAACAACCCCTATGACATGGATATGGCCATAATCTGCTCCATGGAACCATTAGCAAAGGAAACCATGAATTAATTAGTCACACAGCAAATCCAAATGAGCTTCCAGTTTCTGAACATCGTTCAAAGCATAGCACAACACGACAACCTTAAACTGGCATTCTGTATAACTCATGTACATTTCGACTTTTAGAATGACCCTTTAGTTTGACCAACATACACTGGCGGAATGAATACTGCACAAGCTGCATATATGCACTTCCAAAGGGTATATTTCTATGAGTGGCAAGAGGGAAGCCAATCTCAGATTTCTAGTTACATTTCTTCTGCAGTCTTGGGCAGAATGCAAACAACAAGAGGAAAGCAAGTGAGTTCTGGCCACATTCAAAGTTTCACAAGAGGCCACACCATGGATCTTCGTTATCTCGATGTTGACCTATTTCTGCTGACCCCCCCCCCCCACCCCTCACCCCCCTTTGTGACAATTTCCACAGCGTCACGGTGAGTGCCAGCAATCCCGTGATGAGCAGTTCCCATTTTGACGGCTGGTCGAAGGGACTCCCTAAATTGCATGGCGTTACATCACCACAAAACAACCTTCAGCTGTTTTATAGGGTCACAAAAACAGGGACAGGACAGATGTTTCCTTTGGCCTATTCCGAAAACCCAGTCAGGCAGGCCGAAAGTTAAAAACCAGACTTTTAAAGCGCATCTGGAATGAGGTAGAGCCAAAAGTCAGTGTAACAGTGACATGGCAGAGATTAGACAATAGAAAGCAAACGCAGAATGCCTTTGGGAGGTGAGATGCTAATTAACCCCCTTGTGAAGGGGAAGAGGCAACCCTTTCAGGCATTACAGCCACTGGAGACCTGGGCTCCTGTTTGTCTCACTGTGAAACGCATGAAACAGCGGCGCTCGGGGTGTCAGGGGATGCACCCGGCAACACACTTGTTCTTAGTGTCGGGAAGTGACCCCATCGTCCAGCCCCGAAAGCAGTCTGGCTGCACCGCAGAGTCGCAGAGTTCACCGGCATGGTAACCGCACAGCTGGGCTGGTGAGTCGTAGAGTGACGAGGGCCAGAACCAGGGGCAGCCGGCTGCGCATGTTTCAGAGGAAGCACGTGATCACCTGCTCCATGCGCAGCAGATGGGAGCATGCTGCAGCAATGGACAGGGCCTACAGTTTACAAACGAGCATTCTACATAGGGTGAAAACCTGAGGAAACAAACGCTTTAAAAAAATTAATGGGATGCTTAATAATGCAGTATGAAGATTTGTCGTTAGAACACTTCTGTTCATATTTGGTCAAATATCCTCCACATCCCGACAGATATCAATAAATTAAAGGGTCTACGAAAAATGTCCAATTCAGACTAAAAATACAGTTTTAAATGTTTTAAACACATGATGACAAGGCAGTACCAGAGGTTCGCATCGTTTGGAGGTCTAGCTAATGTTACCTCTGTTCTGCTCTTATCTCTGTAGCCCTAGCCCCGCCAACCCTGTTTGCTCTGGCAGCGAGGTGATCACGCAACAGGAAGCAGGGCAGACGGCAGTCCTGATTGGTTGTGAAGATTCAGGCACGGTGAAAATTAGAACTGCTGATTTCAGAGCCTAGGGCAGTCAGAGGGACCAGATTTTTTCTTAGAACTTTTAATTTACTGATATGTCAGGAGGCGAAGGAAATTTTACCAAACATGAACAAAAGTGTTCTTACAACAAATGTGCACACTGCACCTTTACGTGAATTCCACAGGCACCACGTAGAGCGCCATCCTGCTTCCAGTCTAAAACCTTCAGCCTACTGTTCACACATTCCATATTTCTTCTTTTAAATCTAATTCTGCCATAAAAGCTCATCACACAAAAAGATAGAACAGAATAGAAGAATAACTGAGGACATCAAATGGCAAATTGCTAATCTACAAGAAATTATCTATGACGAGTATATTTTCAGGCTGGAGGACTCTGACATCTACAAAGAATTGGTCTCGTTTGTCACTACCTAGGCAAAGAAATAATCCACATATTCCCTTGCACATGTTGCGGTAGGAAAATGTGAAAATGCTGATGCAGAAGTTCACCTCCATTCATAACTCATTCAGCGATAAGTAAAGTGCTGATGGCTGCCTGTTCTAACCAAAACATAACCATTTCTACAAAGAGCAAGAATGTGACCATCACTCAAATAAAACTGCAAAATGTAGTGTCTTGCCCCATGTTTGTGCTCCAGATTACATGGCACTCTGGAACAGTTTAATTAGTGTGGTTCTACAGCAATTCTGTCATATTCAAGGACCGCATCGTATTATGCAAAACGCAGTTCAGCTATTCCCAAAATGTTCTCTAAACATGTGATTTGAAACAGCAATTAAACCCAATCACAGATTGAACAGCAGGAGAGGAACACTTAAACCCCACTGTTTTTGTTTGGAATTTCTTTAGTTAAGCAAAATACAATGCAATGATTCGGTTCTGATGCAAGTTTCCGTTCATTAGGAAATTTGAGCACGGCCGACTATTTTCACCTTCAATTCAAATGATTCTGTAATGACAATACAGTGTAATGAACAGGCTACTTCCCAAAGAAAATGGAACAGGCTGTGCTTTTCAGTTTCTATATTACAGTCCCATAAGTCACAATTTCAACAGCACAGCAGCAGAGAATTGAAGAAATGACCTAAGCTTGACCTGGCACCATTTTTCTGCAGAGTAAGATCTAGGCTAATGAGACTCAAAATTTATGACCAAAACTGCCTTTATACAACTAATTACAATATAGTACCAACTCATAATGACAGGTGGATTATTTCTTGCTTTTCTTACCTGACCCCCCTGTCCTTTCATTCCAGTGAATGGACAGCATATTGATATTACCCATGAGCCTTTTCACCTGACCCCTAGCACCAGTGTTCCTCTCCATAGCCTTACACCGTCCTCCCCGCCCGTCGACCAGCAGTGTCTCCGTGCACCTGGCCCACAGCAAACAGGTTATACAGGAACCTGCCAATGCTGACTGCAGCCCGAGAAGCTGTAACTTAAAATGTCATGTAGCAGAAGTACTGGAGGCTACGCGAATTCATGACTCAGCGGACTGTACATTACAATCTACACATGCGGCACTGCATACCTTATCCAGGTTACTGCAGATTTATATACAGCTGAAATACATAGCTGTTGGAAACAGCAGACATTTTATTCAACGTTAGAAGGGATTTGCAATTACACATGCTGAACATACCACTGCTCTTCTCAGTTTTGACAAGACAAAAATTAATACATGTATTTATATTACTTTAAAAAAAAGTCTTTCTGAATTAACCCCTTGGTTTAACAACCATCACTGTTTTATGTGCCAAGCTTAATAATACAACCCACAACATCAGTTGTTTCAGAGACCATTTTAATCTCAGGTACAACTGCTGCACAACCAACTTCAATGGGACCAGAGTGAGACGAACATATAAAAGTTTGGATGTACTGGTAAAAATTCAAATAAACACAGCAGCCGACTCAAGTTCTAAATGTGAATATGCAAAACCGAATTCAACAAACCATTACTTTGTCTCATTTTTGTCTTGTTTGTCACAGCTTGTGAGTAAAACTTGCTTTACTTTAAACTCAATTATCATTCTTTAATTTACACACACATACGCACGCACACACTTTCTTTCAAAACACTGAAATGAAAGCGCAAACTTTTGCCAGTGCTGAGAACAGAAGCATTCAAGCACAAAGGCCACCAACATGAAGCACAAACATTCAGACAAAAGACACAGGTGGCTAACAGAAAAAACAGGACGCAACTTCTTAATTACATATATTACTTTGCCACATAATGATCTTTTACAATGAACAGCTATGCATTTTATATACATGTATGACAGTGATGACACACACTTTCATACATGCACAAGGTACTTTCATACTTTTTCATTTTAGATAAAATACAGAAAAAAAATACATTGCATCCCAGAATGCAAAATATGATTGGCTAATTTTGTGTTCAGTGTTTCATCAGTACTAAAGAGTTGACTACCAGTTGCCACAACAAATACAGCTGCAAAAATAAATTAAAAAAAAATTCAGATGAACACAAGGTCAAATGAGCAAAGTCAGCAGCCTACATCTTAAAAGTCAAAAAAATGGTTTACAGCAGGTAGAGGGTGAGTTCAGAGATACAGAATACTTCCTTTAATAGAGAACTACTGCAGTGTGCTCAAGACTAAAGGATGTCTGCTCAGCATTCTACTGGTAAAAAAAACTAGAATACTCATGACCAACGTAAACAATACGCAACAAGTAAAAAAACAAAAACCCACATCCCAATACAATGATTCATTCAATCATTCATTCTTTAATTTCACAACTACATAGCAGATATGACAGCCTGCATCCACTGAAAAAGTCCAGCCTCATGCTGGGGCAGAAACATGTGGCAACATGCAGGATTCAGTTAAAATTAAACTGTGCCAGAAATCACCAAACAATCTCCTCTATGAAACAATCAGTGGTCAACTTCACAATGGTCATCTACCATACACATTAAGACTGTAGAACTGATTTTCAGTTCTCTAGAAAGAAGCTGAATACTAGAAAGAACACTCAATCACAACACTCATATATTCAGCTGAAGTCACACACTCAGGATTAGTACAGTACATATGAAGTCTTCATTTCCATATTCATATTTAATAGAAGTAGCTATATTAATACTATTACAAGTGATTTGCATTATATAGATATTTACATTGATATATTAGTTGTGTGCATGGCATTTTTATCCAAGAATCCATTCCAGTGTATGACAATCTGAAATAATGAGGCCTGTTAGTATGATAGCATTACTGTAAACTCCATATGGCTGAACGAGGATCATAGAAAATACGAAAACCAGCAATATCACTGACCAAGCTCATAATCCTAAAAGCTGAAATTCATGGACAGTAAGAATATAATCCCATTCACATGCACGCAGAGGAAACATCTGGCTGAAGCCAGCTTTGATATGCAAAATCCATTCTATTAAGGACAAATACACTCATTCAAAATTTTAATCCAGGATTCTTTCATTTGTTTTAACTGTTTTTGTAACCATGGTCATACCCCTATTTATTAACAAAGGTTTATTACATTTTAAACACATGGCAAATTTTTTACATTTTTATTTGTTCAACAGAAATTTCAAAAAAACAAAGCACAGACTATGATGGGAAGAGACCAATTAGTTCAATTCAGAACAGTTAATTTCTAACTGATGTCTCAAAGAAAATAAAGCCAAACATCTGTAACAATACATAGGCCTAACTATGCAGGGGTCAATCATTTTCCATTCCACTAATTTACCATTTCTCCCACACATCAAATAAAAGCCTGAAAGGGACCATTTTCCCCTTTGAAGGTTCTGTGATGTCATCACAGATTTTTTTATTTATTTTCAACTTCAAACAGCCAGAGTTCTTCTGGTTACTGTTGCATTGGTTCCTCCCAAATACACACTACCCTGCTACAGACAGAGGTCTGCCCAGAAATACACTTCTCCTACATTCTGTGCTACCTCTCAGACAATACTGTCCAACCTGTCATTAAACGGGTATAGAGGTCCAAATGCTTCAGCTGCAATGCTCTATGAACAGAGTGCTAGTGACAAAATGTACACTGTTGGTCGAGCAAACCTTTGAACGAATCATGCCAATGAGAAGATTATTCTACCACACAAAATAATCATTGCAAAAATCCATATGGCTGCCACTGTCCATTGTAAAACATTTCGGTAAAAATAACTGTACAGGATATTATGTTCTGAACAGTAAAAACTTTCCAATGACTGTAGCCTGCATCTGTTTTTCAAGCTCCAGTTCACGGCAGGACACAGCCAGCTACGGACAATAGCAAAGTCTGGCGAGGTCCAGGTCAGCAGAGCTCCCTTTCCGAGGCCGTAGACACAGAAAACCATTTTTGGCATGCGGAGGATTCCGTGTTCACACTTGCAGGGTCGCAACTCGTTTCAACAGGAAAATCTAAACTTGCAACCTCAGTGAGGAAACCTCAACTCAATTAGCACCGAGTCTCAAAGTGGTTACTAACTCGAGCGCTGGATATACACAAGGCAAGGCCTGAATGCGCTCGTCATACAGAATAATCTGACACCCCAAAACTGACTGCGGTTATTTATTTCCACCAGACATCCTGAAAAGAACAAGAGAGCAGAGCATAGAGACAGGTCTTTTACAGACAAGCAAGCTAGACAGCAGCCAAACTAATAATACACAGGCCCTCTGTTTCATGGCTTCCACTCGCTGACAGTGTGGTCAGTTCTTAATATTGAAAACTGCATTTCTGAAGTGACAGTATTCTGCATCCCTGAGACACTGAATCACATAATTGGGCACAACTGCAGATTTTTGTATCTACTCTATACAGCAGCTTTACCGCGATTTTAAATAGCCTACTTATTAATTTTTCCTGGACTGCCCAACACCATTTTAAGGTGTATATTCAGTCTGCTCTGTGCATCACAGGAATAAAGCCCAACATAATTTCCACAGTTGGGTTTCATATTTTTATGAAAATGTTCGACATACCAGGAACATGTAAACATAATTTGGAAGAAACTGTTTGTACACCCAGCAGCGTGGACCACAGATGCAAGAGTGGCAATAAAACTAAAATAAATTTAAACCGCAACACTGCCCATGTTGCTAGCTGGCACCTTTATTTTGACAGATTTACATTCTGGACAGGCCTATCCTTTGTCAGCCTTCAAATGAATGATGGGAAATCTCATTAAATAGCCTAGACCTCCCCATAGATATAGCCAGTAAGGACTGAATTCCACTGAGGAACGTGTTAGTCAGTGCAATAACATGTTCCATAACATGTTTATATCAGCATAAAATATTATTCCTTATGATGTTTTCCAAGTGATTTTGCAGGTACAAAACTTTACGCATTTCACTCATTCTTTTTCGCCACATCATCTTTAATCCCCTGTTCATTGTTAGATTTGATGTTATTATGCAGTTAGCAACTGCCAATGTATTCCACTTAGAAACACTGGCACACTATCTTTCAACCACAACTGCGCACACTGTTCTTACAAGTTGTGCATGAAGTTGGAAAATATCGGAAAATATCCCAGAAGAGACAGTGGCAATGATCTGCTTTCTTTCATGGCACACAGTGATGCATGAGACTTTGGAAAACTGCACACACATCAACTCACATCTCAGCAAGTAACACTTCAGAACAGAGCAAGTCCAACACATAGCCTACAGCTGGTCATCCATGGACTTTGCCTAAGTTGTATATATTAGACCAAGCACACAGTCATTTCACATGCCCATGCACAATTTAATGAAGTTCTTTTGACAAGAAATGATACTAGAAGTGGCAACCAGAAGTCCAGTAATATGACAAATTACAATCCATGATGATAGATGTTTTAGAACTAAAATAAATACCTGCTTTACTTCAACAGCAGATGATATCAAAGGAAGACAAAGACATGAGTATTCAAAAAGTGCTGACAAAGGAAGACAGATCAAGGATAGAATGCCTAACATAAGTAGTTAGTCTGAAAATGTATTTATA
Organism: Anguilla rostrata; assembly: GCF_018555375.3. NCBI lineage: Eukaryota > Metazoa > Chordata > Actinopteri > Anguilliformes > Anguillidae > Anguilla > Anguilla rostrata. The sequence goes on from NC_057945.1 coordinate 31,136,382, forward strand.
AGCAAAACACACACAAATTAGTGGGTCAGCACACACTGAGATAAGACAAAGCAATAATAAAAGAACACAATATATTCTCCTGTTTCAACAACACAAAGTACCACCCCCCCTCCCCCAACCAAGACATTAAATACAACTGAATGGGATTGCTGAAGAGTGATCTGCATTCCAATGACTGATTGAAGAGATTAAAATTGGCCTGGCAAAGATCCACCGTTGCCCCTATCCAGTTGTGGTACCTTTTGGTTAGGGGTGGAAACTCACCATACCTTTATGGTCTCTCATCACAATCAACCCTTTTAACGGTCAGCTCAAGAGGAAAATTGTTCATTTTAGTTTGTCTGTGCGTGCCAGTTAAGGGTTAGTCTGACCTTGATGGATGCATCTTGAATTGGCTTCGTTTCTAAACCCATGATAGAGGCCCATTTCAATTAAGGTGACTGCATTAGGCTGGGAGGACTGCATCCAAGAAGATGGAGCAGGTCAGGCACACCAATCCAGCACTTCATGGTGCATTTTAATGTCAACTGGATTTACAATGAAATAAATAAAACATGATTTTCAAGACAATGTAAAGATGATTACACGTGACATGAATATTGCAAGTGCAATCAATAAATTGCAAATGTAGATAGTTTGGTCAGCCGGTTAGGTATCCAAGTAAGCTAACTAGCCAGCCATCTATATAACTGATCCAATAAGCCAACTCGCTAGCCTAGTCTTTGGCACAATTGGTTCACAAAAGCCGCGTTTCCACCAAAATTACCCGGAACTTTCAGTCCCAGGAACTACTTTACCAGGAACTAAAAGGTTCCTTCAGCCAATGGTTGTCTGCGTTTCCACCGGGGTCTAAAGTACCGCGAAGATTAGGCAAATTAGCCCACTGACGTATGAAAAAGCAACGTTGTCGTCGGTCCATCTGTCATATGATTTCTTCCGTAACCCCATACTACCACCGAAGTAGCCTACATTATTTTCTAATAACCGGGACAGCCCGGAGGGGTTTATTCCACTTATACAACGGGTTACCAACAATGACTATATATGGTTACTTTTGTATTTATTGATTTTCATATATCCTCTCAAACACATTCATTATGTTTTTATGCGAACATTCGCTTTCATGTCTTGACATCCGAAGCGACAGAATGCATTCACATTTATATGTATAACTGGCAACAACAGCAGAAAACATGCACACGTTGTAAACAATTTGCTGTTTGGTTACTTTCTCGTCGTCAATTGCATATAGGCTAATGGCAAAATGACAAGAATAGAACGAAAACTCGGACTTGCGTGAAAATGTAAATTAGTAGTGGTACAGCCACCGTTTGCTTTCCTTCGAAGTTACTGCTAGCCGAGCAGCGAAGTGTGCCCTCCAGTTGCGAACCATGCACCATAAATTAGTCCATAGTCTTCCTGGTCTTTTCGTGGAATTGAAAAATGGCAGTAAAATTGAGTAAAATTACGGCAGTCTGAAAAAGCTAAAGGGAAGATTACTAGAATTAACCTGTTATTTTACCCGGATAAAAAGTGCGGATGGTGATTTCCAGTTTGCTTGTACTGTATCACCAATGTTAATTATGCAGAACTACCGCATACTTCACATAACTGTATCAAACGTTTTGAGTCAATTACAACGGGCTAACAAAGAAAATCCGGAAGAAAATATTCAGCAACCGAATTAATCCGTTTGAATGTTTTGGTAGCCTACGTAATATGCTGTCCCAGCACGAATGCTTAGCATTTTATAAAACGAATACTAAAGCAAGAAAAGAACAGAAGAGCACACGTTATAATTCCAAGACGTTGACAGGCTATAACCAAAAGTAGGCTACTGCGCCGCATAACATACAAGTTTGATTTGAAGTTATTATGAAAATAAATTGGTTTGCTGCTGCATATTTTCAAACATGGCGGGTAATGGCGGAAAATAAATACAACACAAATGCTACGAGTACTCGACCAATCAGAAATGTTCAGCGCTGCAAGCTCCACCCAAAAGGTTCCTGTACTTTCGGAAAGTACTACCCCCCGAGCAGGAACGTTTTGGGGGGTAAAACAAAGCCCCCAGAACTAAATTTAGACCCTAGTTCCTGCGGTGGAAACGCACTGAGTTCCTCAAAAGGTTCCTAGTTCCGGGGTATAGTTCCTGCGGTGGAAACGCGGCTAAAGTGAGCCGGCCTAACAGTGAGACTGGCCTTACACATTCACATAACAGTACACACAGCTAGATGTGCGGAAAAAGAAAGTTTCTCCAATGGCATGACCTGCTCCTGCATCGTTGGCGCTACCTACTGCCAAAGAGAATAAAAGAAAACTAGATACAGCTTGCTCTAAAAGTAGAATGAACATCAGAGCACAATTCAGAAGGTGGCGAGAGCTTTGGAAGTGGGTGGAGTTGAAGACTGACGAGGAACTGGCATCATTTCTGCTGGACAGTTAGGTCTAAATTTCAACACTAATGCACCTGGACTTTCTGCTCGCCAGCCAATGAATTTAGCCATCGAATCAGCTGGCAGCTATTATTGATAACGTTACTTCATTCTGATACTAGTTCTTGGAAGAAGGAAAAGTTTGCCAAAGTTATCTGTGTGCGGGTGAAGATAGGTAGTCTACTGAGGCAAGATAACTAAGCTAATATTACTAGTCGGATAGATCATATTAGGCAGCCAATGCGTGGTTCAGACTACCATTACAAAAACTCAGTGTGACTGGGTCTGTTGTCCTAGAAGCAGCAAACTGCCTCTTGGAGCTTACATTGTTAGTGTAGCTATGCCAGTAATAGTTCTTGCTGAGGAGTCATAGCTAGAAATGTTGATGCACTTTCACAAAGAGGTGTGTGCAGAAGCAGGGGGGTGGGTGTGTCTCTTTGTGGGGAGGGCCAACGGGTGTTACAATTCTCAAAATGTTTTCATAACATTGCCACCATTAAGAAAGTTGCCTAAAGCAGCTTTAATTGGCAGATCAATAGCTTATAGTTCATATGTTATAGCTGACAAAGAGTTTTTAGTCCACTAAAACTAGCCAAATGCTAAATCTTCTTGAAACAAAACACTTCTCCATGACTAATGCCTACACTGAAGACGACTGATCATGCGCTACTTTGTGACATGAAACCACCTTGCCAAACAGCTAGCTGGCCTACTTACAGCAACTGCCACAACGGGCCTCAATTTCTAAAGCACTAGTCCTCAGTGAAACGACACAGCCCACAGTAGGGAATCAAGCGCTGATCATGGTAGTGCTATAATGCACAGCTGGCCTTGACCTTCTCCAGGGAAAGAAGAATTTAAGCCCTCAAGGTTTATTCTCTCATCAAGCAAGAGCCTCTACCCTGGTGAACCAGGTACCTGCAGCCCATAAGCCCATTTCAGGGACACAAATGCTAGCCTGCACTCTTCTTTATGATAATTTGCTAGTTTACTCCCATGAAATGGCACGCAGGTGAGCATCAGCCAATGCCATGTGCAGAGGGAGACCAGACATAGGTACTTTTTAAGGTCATTACATTATTCCAACGGTTTTATTGAAATTTGGCAGCCTGGGTACTAGTTTTAAGCAAGCCGAACAGGGGTTTATCTACCCCTTTCCTATTAGATGCCATCAGTTGTTCATGTTGTGCTTTGTACATTAACCAACTCATTGGGAGGAACTTCCTATATATACATGTTTGTGTGCATTCTCATTGCACTCCAGAGTTTTGGACAGTGATCAACAGATGTGGTGCATGGCCTGGATCATGTTCTAATTAGCGTAAAACAAGCTTCACTGGTTCCAAAAAGGCATATATTGTATGAAAAATCCCACTCCATCACACAAAGACTTGTTACACAGAAGCAGGCATAATTTTTTTTTTTTTTTTAAGTTTAAGTTAAAAGCAATGTGAGATGATAAAATAAAATGTTTATGATCAGAACAATAACGTGGTTAAAACTACAATATCTACTGAGATACGCATGCAGTCAGTTCCTGATCAGAGCAAAAGGACTGTAATCCTGATTAAAGTGATGTTTATTCCAGTTATGAGGGAAATAAAGAGTAAAGAACCTTAATTATGGAGGAACAAACTTTTTTTATTAAATGCATAGTTAACTCAATCATTTCTACTAAAGTGCAAAATGCACATAAAATTTACGGTATTACAAAATTAGGTATCCTCAACAACGTTCCCCTAAAATACCATTCGACATGAAAAACAAATAACATTACTATCGTAAAAAGGTGGAAACTAAAATAGACTATGGCCAGGATAAGGATGGAGGAGACCTACAGTAGCCAGCTTTCTCCTCTTCCCCCCGATTAGATGCTATGCCTGTGACTTGTACAGAGAAAGCCCTGTGAGAACCGCTGCAAACGCCATCTTGTTCGTTGCAGTTGCACAGGCCCAGAGTAAACCTAGTCTATTAATAAAATTTGCGAAAAATAGAAACGACATGCTGAGCTTTAAAAATATGAAAAATGCTATACTCGTTGAGAACAACGGTAATTTCCGATTTGTAACAAAAAAAAACGCACGCCAACTGTCACCGATGAAGAGAAAGGTGGAGACAAAAAACCGAGACCCAAGTTAACCATAATTCCAATGCCTATGAAGCCTATAAAATCACTGTGCCAGACCCGTTTCATGTTCACAAAACCTCATTAATAACATGAAGGCTACTTCACAAATGAATTTTTTAAAACCGACATTATAAAATATACATTGACTAAGGTTTGCTATCTGGTAACGGTACTAGACGATGCCATTGCTTGACCGAGTGTGGTGGCTTCAATGTCTGACACAGCCAGGTTAGGTAATGTTAACGATGCTAACACTATTCTTTTAGAATAATCCCGTCAATACAGCTTTGTGCATTATCTAGCTAGCGCTAGCTGTATTTGCTAACTTGCTCCGGTTAACAGGAATGTTTCTGTGCCCTTCGTTTTAGCAAAATATCGAGCAGAAGGCTAGCTGCGTTCGGTAAACGGGTTTCTTCTCCATATTAGTGGTAGCCAAGCAGCCACCATGGAAGGGAACATAAGGAAAGACTACTTTACTCAAAGGAAAAAGAATTGTAGCTAGACTAGCCATCTAATTGTATTGGATTGCCACAATCCAATTACCGTACTACGAGCCCATTAAAACAAGCAGTAACAACTAAACTCGAAGGTACCGTGGGCTAGCTCGCCAATGTGAGAGCTGGTAACAGGATTATAAAAATGGCATGATACTTAGACTAACATTAGTTGAGGAGGAAATTATCATCAACGCCTGCTTGTCATAATGTCAGCTATTTGTGCAACCACGGACCTAGTGCTAGCTGCGACAGTATCTTCGTAAATGTGTGTAGTTAGCAGGGAACTTTTCAGTTTGACACCTGAAGTATATTAATACTAGATCCCCAATGAAACCCTGACAAGCAAGCTAGTAACGCTAATTAGCAATAGAACTATCAGGACAAAAAAGAGAAACAATAGCTTGCACTTGCTACAGGTCATGATGTAAGACAGCTAGCCACCACATGATTAGGGCTACGCCTGATATGGCTTCTATCGGGAAATAATCCCACTTTAACTTGTAATTGGTTCTAAATCCTCGGCATTCAGTTAGTTTAATAACGTAGGCATAATATGTGGAATAACGAAACGAGAAAGGCTACATTGTGTATTAATACATTTGGCTACCTCATATTTGCGAACATTATTTAAGTTGATTTTGTAGCGTTCGCCTTGTAGCTAGGAATCAAGCTAGTCTAGTCTATCTTGCAAAATATCACCATTGCCTAGCCAGTAAATCATCGCGTAATGAATTCAGTAGATTAAATGATAAAAGTTCAGGCGTGGTTGGTTAACTGGACAACTAGCCCGTTTGGAAACTGTACCAACATAGCTAGGCTATATTAAACGGATATGAGCGGTTACACAGTTAGTCTTTTGTGAAACACTGACTACTGGCCGGCTAATAGCTAGATGAGTTGTTAGCTGATGGACTTGGGAGAGAAAAGGGTGGTTAGAGTCCATGTTAGCCAACAATTTGTAGCTATATAGACTGCTCATCGGAAGTGCTTATCTAGCTAGTGCTACGTCGTCGATAAAGATTTCAGAACACCAAATCAACTAATTTAACAAGCACGGAAGCAGCACTGGAGAGTGTGGTCCAACATGAAACATTTTACTCCGTGCCGTTTTTTCTGGTCAGACATCAACCTACAATCACATGAAAATCTACCCTGGCTTTACATTGTTGCATTTCTTTGTCGTACATAATTATATCTGCATCAGTATGTAAGTTAACGCCAATGTTAACTGTCAGCTAACGCTGGAGCAGTCTAAAATGCAAATGTTTAATTTGCTTGCTAGCCCGCTAGCTGTGAGGTAACCCACACTGAATAACTCTTCCGAATATCGAATTCATGGACGCTGAAAAGCACACGAATACTTTGACATTTACAAACTGGCAGTTTAATGAAATCTCAGCAACGAACTGGTTACATAAATGTCACCTATTTTACCTAATGAAAATGCTCGTATGGTTGCTAGTTAGCAAGCTAAAAATCAAGCTACCCCCACCCCCGTCGCAGCACACACCAACGTATCGAGTCAGCCAACCCAGTTTAACCCCTTCCAATAGCATTGAGATTACACATTCTTTGAATTTCTCCCTCATTTACCCCAATTTTTATTTAGCCTTACCTGTTTTCAGTCGAGCTGTCCGTTGTTTATATTGCATTGACTGGACACAGCAAAGATCTGACTCTCCACTCCGGTTAGCATCAACCAAGAACGGTAGACTTCAGCTAGCTAACTAGCTAGCTACCGAGGAGCGGCACTCCCCGAGCCCAGTTTTTTCGACACGCCAAGGAAAACACACCGGCACACTGGCGCAAAGATGTTTTAGAGTTCGCAGCAGGAAAACAGTCAAAACTGCAAAAATGCGTTTGGTGATACGTGTAACTGTCTCACTGCAGCTTGCTCCAGTCAACAGCCAGTTCCCTCACCTTCTAATCTTTCTCTCTCCCTTGGCCAGACTCCTCAATTCTCTCCCACACCTCAATCTCCACTCCCGGCCATCAAACAGCTGAGATGGGCGCGGTAACCCTGCACTTAGCCCAGGGAAACCCCACGCTGCAGTAGCGTCACTACGTAAATTGGGGCCGTAGGCCCCTCAATCAGCGTGCAATGCGTGTTTTAACAAGTACGTACGTATGCAAAATAACTTTATGTTGTGATTTTATATCGAAACACCAACAAATGTTTGTAAAAACAGATTACAATCAGTATTGTTCTGCCAGTTAATTATGAAGAAGATATCTGTCATTAGATAAAAGACAAATGTCTTACAGTCCTCTCTATTTAACAGACATTAGCTAGAAATTTTCCAGTCGTGAAATATCAAAGGCATCTACTCCTACTATGAGGTATAAGGAACAATTGAAATACAGCGAATCGACAATAGAGTACGTTGGAATCAGAAAAGGTAGTCCTGTTTTTTCTCCAACAAATGCACAAAAATATATGTAGGTTCACATACAACTGACCAAATAACTAACTCGGTATTGGAGCTGCCTTCACGCGTACACCCCGATCTAAGTGGCAATGAGTTGGCGGCTTTTTGAATCCACTTTTCAGTATACCTTGGAGGTAGTTTATGGCTGTTTGCTTATAATGCTCAATATATCTGAGAAAGAATAGCTGGCTTTGCAAAGCTGGGGCAGTGCAGCACTTGTAGTAGTGGCTAGGTTACTTTCTGAATCCATGCCCTGCTTGGCCTATAGGTCGCTCAGATCTCGAAACTGAATTCCACCTGGACTTATCCCTGAAAACCTTCAGTGTGTGAAGGAAGGCTACAATGCCATAGGCTCATTCTAAAACACCACTGAACATATAGTTCTATGGCATTCACTCTAGACAAATCTGGAGTGGCAAAGAACCATTTCCGAATTATTTAATGGCACTCCAAGCCTTGACCAGATCATCTGGGAAAAACTCATCCTAATATCTCTCTATAATGTCCCACTCTCTAGTTTTATAATTTACATCCTGATTCTGGACGTTGTTGATATGTACTGTATTTGATTTGCCATCATCGCTTTCTTCAATAGTCAATACCTGCTAACCAAGTCGAGGGTCCAGTACCTGGCTACGTTTTTCAGGTTCATCTATATTTTACTGAGGATATGCATCAATGTAGTTAATTAAATTTATTTTGCAAGTGTCACAGTACCAAAATTTTACCTTCAGTGGGATACCAGTGCAAGTATCATAGGCCTCAGTATTATTATGTTCCCTCAAACAATATTTTGTCAAATATGTTTGGCAGAAGGAAATGTTATGGACATTGGTGGAAAAACCTCAAAAAAATCTGTCATAGCTACTGTAGTAAAGTAATATATTTAAGCTTATGATAGACACAGATATGAAGCTATCAGTGACTATTTCTTATGGGTCAGTAGGAGGATCAGCCCTGAATGCAGCCACTAGGGGGCTCTGCTGCAACAGAGTGGCAGGGAACTACTGTGCACTGTCAAGCCCTACAGGGTACAAATAATCTTGAACATGGACAGCAGCTTAGGCTACCAGCCACTCCCTCGTCTCCTTTGTCTTTCTTAGAGCAGAAGAAGTAATGTATATCAGATCCTGGAGACAACCCAAATGCTGAAGGATTAGAGACTAAAAGCTGCTATTCTCAGTTTCAAAAGGCAGCGACACATACATGCAAACAAAACAGAAACATGAGATTGTCGCCAGCTATGCCTCTGTGATAAAGCTTATTAACGTTCATAGCATTTGTCTGTGTTTACCAGTGTTTATAGCATTTACTCTGTTTATCAATAGGGGGCACAGGGGCAGTTCAGATAAGATGGATGAGAGGGAGGTGCTATATAGTTTTGTTGCATGTCTCAAGGGAATAGATATGTTGTGGTCTTGCCTGTTGCATTCTCTTAGTCAGGCACTGACTTGGTAAGATTGACAGTGGAGTAGAATGCAGTATTCACAGGAACTAACTGTAGTATTAACAGAATGTGAGAGCGGGCTGAGACAAAGCTGTTATGAACACCCCCACTGCAGAACTGGATATTTCCTCTGTGGAGAATATTGAGTTTTCAGAGGTCTGCACTTTTGATTAGTAAGTGACTGTAAGATAAACAAGACCAGTGTTAGACAGTGTTAGATACTATTTAGCTTTTAGGTAAACTAAGCATTAAGTACAGTTTAGTGGTAGGAATATGCAAGCAGTGTTGGGCTGAATGGCCTGTTCTTATCTTACGTTATGTTATGTTAAGACCAGGTCAAAACCTAGTATATGGCTGGACCGAACCGGCCGACCAATGGTGTTACTTCATCAGTCAGTCACTCAGTCACAGACATGCGCGGTGTAACTTCATCACTCACTCAGTCACAGACATTCGCGTTTATAGGGCTGGCCCCGCTGTTGCGGTCCAGCCAAAAAGCAGTCATATATGAAAACCTTTTCTTCCAAATTAACTTTACACCTAGTGAAAACAGAACATGCAGGATTTAGCCAGGCGACCAATAGGGGGCACTCTTCCCACTGAAAATAATGCCTCAGTGTGTAATTGGAAGGTGGGGTCTTTTCTATTCTAGAAGTGCTGTTGCCTTCCTGGTGTACATAGAGTGAGGGTGTTGACCCTGGCCAAATATTCAAGATGATTCTTTAACTCTCTAATCAGCGCAATACAGAAAACTGGAACTGGGCTTCATCGCAAATACACCCTGACAAAAATGATATTATCATAGGACTGTATAATAAAATCTGCTCTAAAATCAACATATGTAATGAGATTCTGCCTGTGAACCTATTTCACCAGCAGACTTTGAAGGAATAGAAAATCCTCCGAATCCAACTCTTCCCTTATGGACAGCATGTTATTGGAAAACAGCATGATGACCGACCACAAATTCTTCAGGATACAGAATGTCACCGTTCTAGGTTTTAGCAAAACCTATACATGGTATAATAAATTCACATTGTCAAATACATACAAATGCGCACTATATGCACTGTGAACAAGGCAGATCGGTTTTACAAAAGCAGTACTGTGGTCCTGACCTAAATAAAATGTAATTATGTGGTCAGAAGCTTGGACAAAAAAAAGAAGAAAAGTTAGAAATGGCAAGAACTGTCGCCCCTTTGGTGGACCCATAGTAGCTCACCAACACCACATCCAGCAGCAGCTTAAAGTTAACCGTGATTGCCTGTCATCCACGTTCAAACCAAGGCCAGCCCACTTAGGTTCGACTCTTGGAAACGAGAAGGTGATTGGATGATATTGGCGTGCTGGCTGGCATTAGCATATGCAGGATGCTTTAGTAGAGGGTGTCATTTTATGTTGCAAAACCCAAAGCCTGTGATGGAGCCCTCCCAAAGGTCCCATTTGAGCCCCTTTACCCTAGCACCAACCCTACCGCGCTTCCCCAGTACTGATGGAAATAACTCTTGGCCTTGCCTCATCCCCTTATTTGGGACGTTGCTTAGGGTATATTCACTGGGGATGCTCTCGCACCTGTTGAGAATCTAAGCAGCTGAAAGCAGTAAGCAAAAGCACTGGAGGAAAACTGGCACATAAATATTATGTCTTTAGCATTGGATGGTAGCAATTTACTCTTCTTGCTGATATATAAATGCTCACAGACACACACACATTTTTTTAGGAAATGGTAACTTGGTGAACTGTCTGGTAAAATGGTTATCTGAGAAAATTGTAAAAGATCTGTGTCCTCAGGAGTCAGGACTCTTAAGAATTAACCTGAGGTATGTGCTAGTGATACTCTCACAAAGACTTAATTGGCATACAAATCATATCCTTCCAGAAATAGGGCTATGCCCATCGCCTATGCACCATAAAAGGCTAATGTGGATTTAAAATCCTCAGGGACTGGCTAGCATAGCTCCTTCAATAATCTTCAAGGCCACTTTACTTTCTCACTTGGGGTACAGCTTGGTGAGTTTAAGAACACCTTGGTCAACCATCGCACCCTCTCCCAGACAAAATGGTGAGTAACCTATGAAAATAATGATCTTGTTTACTTCTAATGAAGAAATATTATAATATTCTAACTTCTAATTCCAAAACATGACTTATAATTAGCATTAAATATATTGCATTTGTAGTATATACAGATAATTTCCCATGTTTAAAAGCAATTATATAGTATTCTCGCACTATTGATATTATAATAAAAAAGCAATACATTCAGAAGAAATTCTAAGATATATTTGATCTCACATTTACTGAAAATACATTTTAAATTGTTTTCATTGTATTAATGCTGCACATCAGAATCAAAAGACCCATTACTGAAATTAAGTTGGGCTTTTGGGATCATGTGTCTTGATTAAAATTGTTTTATTGCATATGTCTTCTTAAAATAAGACATGATTCAGTTAAACCGATATGTTTGACTTTTCCTAAAATGTCAGGCTAATGCAGAATGTCTGTGAACATGTTTTGTCTGTAGGCAACCGCACTGACTCCAGAGCAGATTACTGAGTATAAGGGCGTGTTTGAGATGTTTGACGAGGAGGGGAATGGAGACGTGAAGACAGCCGAGCTGGAGAGGTTGATGAGCCTGTTGGGGATAAACCCCACCAAGAGAGAACTGGTTCAGATGGCGAAGGATGTGGACAAAGACGGTATGTCATCTGCGGATATGTGTCATTCTCCTGGCTCTGACAAAAAAAGGTTTTTGTAGTGTACTCAAGTAAAACTACAGCTCCCAGGGAGGCGAGCTGCCTTGGCTGTGCATGTGCCGACTGCGTCTGGCAGCCACACAAGGCAATGCACAACTGGCCCTACCATCGCCCATGAAGAGAGAGTTTCAGTCAGCAGAGTTTTCACTTCCTCACCGCACAGTGCTGACTCTCCTGTTTGACCACTGGGTCTGCTGTGTCAGTTATTCAGCAAAAGGCACTGCGGTTAAATCCACTTTGTTAGTGGAACAGATACACTGTATTTGAGTTAAAAGCACTCTAACAGAATTGAAATTAATATTGTGCGCACTACATTTTTCTGTTACATTACAGGGTTAGCATATTACTGGGTGTGGGTGCTTTTTTCATGTTCCCCTTTTAGGAGGAAGAGGAATACCACTTTGCTTCCATCTAGTGTCTACAAATTGAATTGCAATGGATAGTAATTGGAGAGCCAAGCCACTGTATGTAACCTTAGGTCATGTGTTGTTCAAACTGTTGCAGCATAGCTTTTCTTAGAAGTCACAAAGGTCTGCCTTTTATGTGCTAGATTTAAATGTAACAAAATCTGGGGTGTATGAAGGGGATTTACCTACTCTACACTTGTTAAAACCAGGTCAATCATATTAATAATGGTCCCTTTTGTGTTTACAATGCTGCCTGTGACAGAATTGCCAGCGTTAGACTGGACTGAAGTCAGTCTGAATGCCTTGGGTATCTGGACGCTTGAAACATAAAAAAGCTCACTCTTCTTTCATTGGCGCTAGCTGTCCTGTTGCATTGTGGTTCTTCCAATATGGAATGTAGTCATTTGGGCAAGTTATATTAGAGAAACAATTCCAAACTGGGGAGGGAAAAAAAGGGAAAACACCAGTTAAAAACATGAAAAATAAATGAATGCTATTTTCCAATTGACAACACAAATGTATTTTTAGCTTGGGCGTCTTTAAAACTTAAAGCCATTGATTAAATATTTCACCTCTCTACCAATATTTTGTAAATATCTACAATGAGAAAGGTTCCAAATGTTAAATTAAAGTTATGCCTTTGTACTGCTATACCAAATAAGGATATTACTCTATCAGACTCACTCGACAAAACATATTGATGGACTCAAAACACTATGTGCCTGAACAGGTGAGAAATGTACTATGGATAAACATTTACATTAATGTATAGGCATTCAGCAGACACTCTTATCTTAAATTAATATATTGTGTATATAACTGCACAACAAATCACAGAAGAGCTGAACAATTTCCTTGCAGTATGTACCATTGAACTTGTCTGCCTGTCACACATTGCTGCTAATCCTCCAGGTGACCTGTGTTCATTTGAGTGCCCCTTACCTTCTCAGGTACACTGTGATGATGATGATGTAACTTTGTCTGATGGTTCAGCATTTTCATCTGTAATGAAATTACTTGGTGTCGAAATTAAACCCCAGCCTATGGACAACTGAAAAATAAAACTCCATAAAATTAAAACCAGCCTTTGGATTGTTAAATGTCACTTCTCTCTGCTGTTACAGGCAAAGGAACCTTTAACCGTGAACGTTTCCTGAGTCTGATGGCTCTGTATCACGAGCGAGCGAAGAACCAGGATGCCGAACTGCGTGCAGCATTCAAGGTTTTCGACAAGGAGGCAAAAGGCTACATTGACTGGGACACCCTCAAGTAAAATACGATTACCTTTTCTAAATTGCCTTTTAACGGTGAATTATCATGCAATGGTTAAAAAATAATTATTTTGCAAGGGATTTGATTAATGAAAGCCATAACCCAAGGACATTACAGTATACCGTAGCTTTAACCTCACCTTTGGGTCCAATGTTCCTGTAGACCCTTGACAGGAGATTCACAGCAGCAAATTTAGCTGTTACTTTAGAGTTACTAGAACAAATATATAAGTTGCAGTGCCAAGTGATGTGATTTTGTTTGTCTGTATTTCGTGTGGCTACAATAGCTCATTATTAGAGCTAGCACGATCATCAGCCGTGCTAAATGGCGACTCTACCTGCTTTACAGGTATGTGCTGATGAACGCAGGGGAGCCGCTGAATGCCGAAGAGGCAGAGCAGATGATGAAAGAGGCCGATAAGGACGGAGACGGAACCATCGATTACGAAGGTAATGAAAACTGCTATCATTTTCCTTTGCGTAGCTAACCTGAAACATCCTCTTCTGGGCTCATGCCGCTGTCACTGATTAATAACTACGCGTAATCCGCTTATGGATTTAATGACTGTACAGAGTATGCCGTGTACTTTGTCATCCTTGACCTGTTTTTAAATCTCAACATTTTGCGGTTAACGTGAGTCAGGGAGTCAAGTGTGGTGAGCAGGATGTGTTTTGAGTAAGCGGAGACAGACATGATGGATGCAGTCCCTGAACTCAGGTCTAGCACTCTACTGCACAGTGACATTACCACACAAAGCCTGGGTTGGAAACAACCTACTATAAAGCTCTTCATAGCAACTGTCCTGTATGGGTGCCCTGTACAATATTTTTTTCAAGGACATTCCTGAAGGATGAATCCAAAGCATTTCATAAATCACAAGTGTGTCATCAGGTAAATGAAAACATAATGAATGTAGTGGGTTCTTGCATATAAATTAAGAGACAATTCATTTCAACCCCTCAGAATTCGTGGCCATGATGACTGGAGACTCCTTCAAGATGACCTAAAACCAGGCCAGAGACACCGTTTCCACAGGGCATGGCAACTGTGAATTTTTATGGTTTTTTTTTTGTTTGTTTGTTTGTTTTTGGACAGCTTGCTTTTATTTAAAAGTTGGTGCACTGGTGAAGAAATGAAGGGGCCAATTGTTCTCCTTGCAGTGTTCACATTGCGCATTTGCCTCCGAGCTGCTCAGGCGCTCAAAGTCAACATGATCTGGAATGTGATGAGGAAAACAGCCAGCCCTATCGAAGAACTTTTTTAACAAATTGCACAAACTGCATTGTCTTATGTGTTATTCTGAAATGTTTCGTCTGTAATAAATCCTATATCTTTATCTGTGTCTTTTTGTAATGTCATAAGCAGCCCAGTGGGTTGGGGGGAGTTGGGGGCGAAGCACACTTTTAAAAAAAATGTGGCCAAGTTCATGTACGATAAATCAAAATTCTACAAATAAGCGTGAAAGTTATTATGCAATAGAAGTTTACGTGAGTATACCGTATGCACGCACATACACTGTGGTTCTGATAAGCCCTTTACTCTGCAGCCTAGTGGCCCACAACGCATATGTCAGTTCTCGGGATCTGACTAATTGGCATTCCTTACGGTTCGAGACGGCGCACATAATCCAGGGCAAATCGGCTTTGTCATTTTTGTTAATCACTTATCTGAGCAACCCTGAATGGAAGCTAAGCAGGGCAGCAGATGGATGCAATTCAGAGTATTATCAGGTATCAAGCGCAGAAACGGAGGAAGGCAGGGGCAGTAGAACAGGGCTGCTGCATTGATCTGCGATTGAGCTTCCATCTGCGTCTCTGGGAACAAGTAAACTGTCAATTAGATTTAGTATACCTATTTGGTTCCTCCAAGATAATCTTTTTAAATAAATTGATTCAATTATTCCTTTTTTTAGTTAGCTACATTACAAAGACATGTAAACATTAAATTAAAAGAACTCCAACATGAGTGGACCACATGCCGCTTGTCAGTAAATCACATTATTCAGTTTGCGATGTGTCCAAACATCACTTTGTTTGCCTTGCAGAAGGTTGGATTTAAATATGCCCTCTGTGTATGGACTGAAGTTTTGTGATTCACCTGTAGCTAAAATTTGAGTGTGTAAAATGACAGCACACAGGTATTTGTTTATTCTGCTAATGCACTGGTTGTACCTTTATTGTTACCTCTTGTCACTTAACAGTTAAATGGTGCAAGATTACAATACACAGAATTATAGATATACGGTATCTGAACTGCACATCTAGGCTATACAGCAAATTATAATTAGTACAAACACATGAAACATATTTACATTTTATTTCAAGCTCCATACAACACATATGTACAAAATAACTATGAAAATGAACACGGCAAAAAGTAAATAATGTACAGTTAAGTGTCCGTTTTGTTGTCATCTTCACTTCTCAAAGACAGGGATTAATTGCAATACCCAGTTTCAAAGTAACTCCCCTGTGGGCTGGCAGGGTCATATGGTTGAATATTTTTACTGGGTTTCTAACTGGAGGGAGGGATACATAATGCAGCCTTTCAAGAACACATCTGCCATTATTACTAACAACGAACAGCTGATGTTCTGTAGCTTCCCTTAAAGAGGTATATATATATATATATATATTCCCATAAAAGCTTTTGTAGTAATAAAGACGCATGGCTGACATTCTGCATTTGATTGCTGAGATAATCCATTATTTGGAATTCCACTTTTTTATTTTGTAACAACATGGAGTATAAGCTCAACATGCCATTTTAGATTAAATTTGGACTTGCCTTATTATTTTCATTGATGGCAAAGCAACAAATGATATTTACATGTAATGTTCTTATATGTCCGTATATATTATAATTTTTAATGGAATACTTCCATCTGACTTGACTGACCACTTATTTATCACAGACTAGGCTTGTTCTAGAATCCTGTAGAAGTGCTTCCCCCTTCATGAGATACTGTTCTATCCGTTGCTGAAATTTCAAAATAACATTTTCAATAAACTTCTAACTAATATACACACTGCAATTAAGAAAAAATGACATTGAATGTCAAATGCCACAAAATGCAAGTAAACTCAAAAAATATCTATGAAAACGAGGCCTATCTGTAATTCCATTCCAAGTGAAAACAAACTCCATCAGTAACCTTAAAATAAATGTAAATCCTACTGAGAAACTTCAACTTTAGAGTCCCTAGTGTGACAGTTTAAACAGACAATTTATGACAACAGCTCCAGAACACCACTCTTGGCTGAGGCTGGCTGACCTCATAGTGTTAATTCATCTGTTTTCATTCATCATCTATAAAAAGTGTCTCAGAGGACCCCTTATGTAAACAAACAACAGAAAAAAGGCCCTCAAGTCTTATTCACGGACAGTAACCCCGACAACCAATAATGAAATAAAAGAATCAGGAGGATACCAAGAGAGCAGCTTCTTTTACCAGGTGACTCAACACTCAGCGTGAGGGGCCACAAGACAGGATCCTGAATTACTCGCATCAAATTTAAGACTTTGGTGCTTGCATACCAGGCAGCTAAGGGGTCAGCACCAGGATACATCCAGAGGATCATCAGACCCTACACACCAGCCAGACCTCTCCGTTCTGCCACCTCTGGACGCTTGGCACCTCCCCCTCTTCGTGTCTGTACTTCCCGTTCCCGTCTGCTGTCTGTCCTGGCCCCTCGCTGGTGGAATGACCTTCCCGTGGCGGTCAGAACAGCAGAGAATCTGACTACCTTCAAGCGCAGACTAAAGACTCATATCTTCAGGCTGCACCTCTCCCCACCCCTCCCTAGCCTCTAGTTTAGCTCACCTCACAGCTGTACCTAGTTAGGCTAATGAGATCATGTTAGTTTTGTATTTGGCAGGATTGTTTGTTTGTTTGCTGAACAGGATACCCTACAGGGTTGGAGTCCTGATCTATGTGGTCACTTCTGGCACTACGATCTTTACTTCACTCTAGTGTGTTTTTCTGCACCTCTGCACCTTGAACTGATGCACTTGTTGTACATCGCTCTGGATAAGAGTGTGCTAAATGCCTGTAATGTAATGTCAATTAAAAATGAACCTTTACCATCTACTTTCTTTTCCAAATCAAACTTTCTCTATTGTGTTACTCTGAAGTGTTTACCTTGCAATGGTTCAAAAATCTGAAATTATATAATTCTATAATTATTTGTGCACATAATATATTTATAACCTGCGCTTGGAAACAACACTCTCAATGCACAATACTGGGGAGCCTGTCACTACTGGTTGGTTGACCAGAGGCCTGCTTCATCAGTATTATACAGAGAGACCATAAATTAGGAATAAATAAGGAAACAAAAAACAAACAAACAAATAAATAAAATATTTTCTGTGTATACTTTAGTGTTCTGTGATGTTCTCATTTATTCTAATGCTTGGCTTCCATCAAAAATAATACACTATAAAAACTGGCTGTATTCAGATTTAGCAGCTTTCATGGCCATGTCAGTTTTCTTTGTGCAAATATAATCTGCAAAATCACATTGATTATAGTATCTGGAGAAAAAGATAACCCTTACTCTTTTTTACATTTGTGCCAGGCTCATATTTGCTTTTATGTGGTTAAAAATACCTTCCAAGGGGAATTAAGGATAAGTTGACAGAACAAGAAGTTGCTTTAGTTTGAGCTCTATAGCTTTCATAATGCAATAGTTTCCATGATGTAAACCCTCAATTAATATCAAGATGATTAACAGGCTGAGGAGATCACATACTCCAAAGCCAGAAAGAATCTACCTGGTCTGCATATACATTGCATTTCAAAAAATATTTAAGGGTGGAAGGGGCTGGCTTAGGAACTACTACCAAGGCTTGGTGAGGGTATCTTAATATACCAATTAATTGCACAATGCCTTTGGTTAAATTACCATTACTGATGCAGAAAAAATTAGTTACACAATATAAATGACACAGGAAAAGGAAAATAGCACATTCAAGTATGTGTCGGTTAGCAAGCTACTGCCATCTCTGTGTGCTGCATGTTTTGTTGGTAAGACACTCAGCCATGCCACTGCTAATGTGGTAGGGTTAATCTATAGGTGCAATGCACAGAGCATCAAGCATTTCATCACTTCTCATAGGCTTCATTAGCATTATGGGTCAAAATCCCATCAAATGTGCTGGTTTGTTCATTCCTATAGAGTAGCTCATTGAAATTAATCAAATAACTTAAATGCCCCCCCCGGCTATTTCAAATGTTAGTTTAAGAGATAAACATACATGGTCTTGTTGCTAGATTATGCTACTTCACAAGGGGGACAGGTTTAAAAACACAGCATGGGCATATATATGGAAACAGGTTTGTAGATAAAATGTATTGATCCATTTTGTTTGTTGGTTGGTAAGACCTGCCTTACAATTAGCTTGGTAGCTAGCTCACCTGCATATGGCCTGCATGACGTAGTTTGTAATGATAATGATTCTCACAATGAAAAGAGCAGTATTGGTCACCTAATCCAATCTGCATTAATTTATAAATTCATATTACATATGAATAGTAGGAAAATAAAAAACTCAGCTTTTTGCGTTCGCATGCATGCTGGAGAACACTGCTCAAATACTAGTTTATCATTTAAAATTAAACACAATAAACAGCAAGCAACTGCCAATAGAACACAATAAGTGAAGGCAATGGACACCTCAACTAATCACTTGCTATTGTTCTTACCCCAACATCACCGAACAAAATGACTTTGTTCTATTTGGTTGCAGTAAATTATAAAATGACTGGAAGACAACAATGCTCATGAATGGGTTTATACAATGTTAACGACAGCTACCTATTGTAACAGGCTTGTGAAAAAACACATCATAGCAAGAAGCTATTCGCTATCATTATCAATGAGCTATTGTGAATTTAAGCCAATAATGGTTCTTCTGACCTGACATGATAATTCTTTTAAAAGTTTGCTGTCTTTTTCTTCAATAAATTATTTTTAAAATCTACATATACAATTGGAGAACGTATGTAATATATATGCGTGATAAATATTATATCTCAGCTGGTACATAAAGCGCAGATAAACCAAATATAGCACACATATAATACAGTACATTCACATGTATTATATGAGTGTTTCATAATATACGTGAATGTACTGTATTCATGTGTATTATGTGTGTTCTATATAGTACAGATAAACCAAATATAGCACACATATAATACACATAAATACAGTATATTCACGTGTATTATATAGCACACAGAATACACTTGAATGTACTATATTTAAAAGTAGCCTGCTCTCTCTCTCACACATAACACTACAAAAATGGATTCAAATAGATAATATAATAAATTAAGATGATATGTTTGCCCAACTATCTCTACAAAGTATGTTCCTTTGTTGGTTTGCACTTACATGGCTTCTGTACTATTGATTTAAAAACTGATAATTATTCTTTGATGGATGTTTATATTAATTACATTCATTATTTGATGGACGTTCATATTAATTACATTCATTTTTTGAGGATAGTGAAATTTTAAACTTTTCAACTCAAAATGATCCCACTGTTCAGTGTGTGTACTTAGCCGAGAAAATTCTCAGCATTTCTCAATCATTATATCTTCAGTGGTTAATATGTTGGCCTGATGGCACCTACTCAATATTTCACCATTTTATAATCAAAGAAAGCTTCCAATTTAGGGAGAGCAGTAGCTAGCCAAAGGACAATACTGAAACTTGTGTTGTTATTGGTGAAAACATGTTCACAGTGGCCAGCGCTGTTACCGTCTAATTTCAACATCCTGGCAATGGGAATCCACACACTCAAATCATTTTTTTTTTGCATGTTCTAATTTCATTGTCATATTTACATTTGCTTTTTCAGCAAAATACCTTCCCCTGAGGACAGCAAAAAAGATACCAAACAGGTAAAAGAATGTTCCCGACTAATGGATGACTCGGAAAAAGTGACAATCTATACAGACACTCAGAAAATGAAGAAAGCTGAGAGAAAAAAGTTGCTTATAAGTACCGTGCACACACAACTAGACTGCACTACAACATGCGACTAGTACAACATTTTAGGCTGACGAAGAATAGATTTTTTGTGGGAATGAAATTAAACAGAATCAAATGCTATTTTAGTTTTTTGGTGGGGTGGGGGGGAGGGGGTTCGGGCAGGGGTTGGTTGGTCTGGTGGGAATAGGAAAGCTCCTCAGGGGTTTACACTAGGTTGGTTTGAAAGGAGATTTAAGCCACAGGTCTATGTACAGGAAAACAATCACAAAAGGTTAACAAGTGTCAACACTTGGAACACTTAAAGGCTTGCCAGAATAACATGGGCTTCTAGTGCGCAGAAAGAATGCGTCTCAGTTCTTTAACAGGTCCGAGCGTCTTCTCGCCAACTTCGATCTGCAGGATAAATACACAAAATATGAGGCTGGATTTTAAAAAAAAGGCCAGCTAGCTACTCATTAGATTCACCAACAGAATTGAGGGAGTTCATACTGTATATAGTGCACTTTCAAATATGGCCTTCAAACTTGCACTGAATTGTTACACAATTATGGTGTATTGGAATACAGTTGTTTACCAGTTCTCTGTATTGGTTGGCAGGCTGAAGCAACCTGAACTAGCTCATTAACATGTGGCCCAATGACAGGCTCAGGCCAGGGCTTTCCAGGTGAGGTTCATGTGTACCTTATTGTTCCAGCCAGGAGTGGGTTGAAGGCATACAGCCAGTCATTCATGTCTTTGTCATTGAGGGCCTGGAGCAGGATGCCCTGGTGGTTTGTGCACATAGCGAACGTGTTGGGGGCCTGAGAGAAACAAAGAAAAATAAACACCGCTATGACACTTACAGCCAAACTGTATTCATGCTTGCATTTTATCCGAAAAAGAAGAGCAGTCTCTACTTTACTCCTTTCTTTCTACCATGGTGGGGAATCAAATTATAGCTTCATGGAGTATTTATAAATGAGTTTAGAGTCGGACATCTGACAGTGGTCTGTGGCATTGTCCTGCTATTGAGGAAACTGAGCTTGAACCTGTGACTGTGGTGAGTGCCCTTACCAACTGAAACACTCGGAAGTCAAAATAAATAATTTACATTATTATTCAACCAATCGTTATTCTCAATTTAAACGTTTCTTTCAATCATGAACGCAAAACCATACTGTAGGCATGCTGCATCTTTGGAACATTATGATGTAGCCATGACTTATGCAATGCACGCAGTTCTTAGGAATTAAAATAGCACTGCAGTTCACCATTGCTGTGGTTTTAGGTAACCTCAAGTAACATTGTCACATATCTAAGCCCATGTGTATGTAAAACACAGCCGGATATGTGAAGCTGGTCCCACCTTGAGCACGGCCTGCTGGTCTTCGCCGTACTCCACCCGGGCGGTGGACAGGTTGAGCACGCCCCTCTCCACGGGGTCCTTGTCGGTGTTGTAGATAAGAGCGTAGGGCCTGCGCACGACTACAAAGTGCTTCACCCAGGTGTTGGAGCGTGGCTCCATGAAACTCAGGTATCCCTTCTTTGACACCACAGACCTGAGTGTGAGGAGGGCGCAAAAGAAACCAAATCAGTGTCTCAGACAATTCATCCAGCTCTACTAAGCAACAGCCGACTAGGGGTTTTGGTCACGTGTCCAAGGACCTGTAGAATTTTGCCAAGAGCTGCTGCTTTGTGGTACAAATGCTCACCCGGGTCTCATTTCTTCGATGTCGGGTACTAGGTTGAGGAACTCATTTTTGCCGGCCCGGGCGAGGTAGGACGTGTCCAGTGTGGGCACCATAGGGAAGTTGTCATAGTCCATGCAGGAGGGGCTGGTGGCGCAGGAGTTGGTCTCTGCTGTCCTGAGGACAGAGATGTAGAAAAAGAGAGAGCCAAAGAGAAAGAGAGAGAGGGAGAGTGAATGAGAGAGATAGCAAAAGAGAGAGAGAAAGCAAGACAGAGAGAGAGCGAGAGAGAGAGAGAAGGTGGTAAGAAAGACTTCCAAGACTTTGAGCCTAAGCTGGTGACAGACACATTTATCAACGTGCGTGTAATTCAGTGCAGCTTACTTCAGATCAACTGAGCGGGATTCATCCAAGGAAGGGCACGTGGAGGATGGGGTGAGCGTGGCGCTGCTTAGGCTGGAGACGGATGGGTCCCGGTCCATTGGGGAGATATCCAGCAACTGAAGAGTCAAAGAGGAGTAAAGAGAGAGAGCAGAAGAGGGAAAGGAGAGAAAGAAAAAGGGGGGAAGAATGAGAGAGAAAGAGAAAGACATAGCTTACAAATTCAGACATGCTGCACAGTTTAGTATATGATGACAAAAATCAGAAGCATAGCATCAAAAACAATTTAAACACATCTTTTATTGTACAACTTAAAGCCACCCAAAATATTTAGAAAATATGGCAGCAACCAGATATTCTGTGGTCCAAGCATTCAGTGCAACATTCCACTGCAATTCAACATGTCCACGAAACAAAAAGCAATCAATCATCTCAAACCTACCATATATATACCATAAGGAAAAGGCCTATCATACTAAATTCAAATAAATAATTATAATAAGCAGGGCTCCACAGTGCTGCTGTTTTAGACCTTTGCTCCTGAAAATAGATGTGTGCTAACTGGAAAAATAATTTAGGAGCACATCTACTAATTGGGATACATTGGTGTGCTCCTAAATCTTGCAGCTTAGGAGCTCATGCGCTCCAAAATGTAAAAATGTAAGCCTGATAAGTATGATTATGTATCATATACAAATAATTATTTTTGAAATGCTGAATATTCAATCTCTTGTGTCCACCATGTTTTCTGTCATGGTCAAACTTGACCTGACTTGAATGCAAATAAATTTGCATGTAGTAGGCATGTTTTTGACATTCGTTTTTGTTTTAAAATCTTATTTAATTAGCCAAGAACAAAAATAAATAAATTTGTACATGACAAAGGACTTTCAAAAATGTGAAATGACAGATATTTCAGCATGCCAGAAGATGTAGGTCCCTGAATTAAATTTGTAGAGGGAACAATGTATCATATTTCAAGAATCTAGGCCAAACAGGACATGGGGGCTGACCTTTCAAAGCCTTGCATTTATTTTGCTTATTATAGCACCACCATGTGGGTAAACTAAATAATATTCACATGGCCTGCAAATTTCACCAAGCCTTACCTGCCTGCAGAATGTATTTTAATGGCACTAGCATTAAGAAAGAAAAACAGGCCCTTGGCCCATGAGAAAGTACCATACAATAATCACCATGTTTAAATATAAGGATCCACAACAACAGTTCTACATTTTTACATGTAACGGTCTTATTGTACTGATCATTAAAATGAGAACAGAGTCATTACACAAGCATTCTCCTTGAACATGCAGAGGCTTCATACCGGCAGTCACAATCAGAGGTGAGCGTGTCGTTTCCTTACCTTGCAGTCACTGATGCTGTTACACACCTGGATGTACTCACTGTTGAAGGTGTGAGTCAGGAGCTGCAAGCACTGCAGGATGACAGCAGATGGTCAGAGCACAATGTGTCTGGTGCACAACACACAAACTAAATGCTAAAAAAAGCACAACAAGAAAGATACGTTTGCCTCTTTTTAATTTCTGAAATAACTAGTCGTTCTTGGAATATTTAGCTTTTCACTACTTTCCAGGAATTAAAGTTGGACACCTCTATTAAGGGGTAGTGTGGGGTCAGGGAGTAATTCTCAAGGTTCTTTTATTTTATTTCTTGCATTGACTTAATTTTAGATTAGATTTTCACACCGCATTTATATTTCGCCAGGGAAATCTCAAATGTAGAGCAGTGTGCCAACCTGTTTAGAACCGACACTGTACAAAGTAAGCGTTGACTGATTGACTGATCGACTGAGTGATGAAGTGATGTCATAAGTGACACGCGAGCGAAGGGGGGGGGGGATATGAGCCCCCACCTTGGTGGCCAGCTCCTTCTCGCGGTCGGCCAGGCTCTGGACGTCGGCGGAGTCGTAGCCGCTGCTCTCGCTGGGCGTGAGGGCGCTCTCGAAGGTGGCGTTGGAGATCTGGGAGGAGATGCTGGTGGAGGTGCTGAGGGAGTCGCTGCTCAGGCTGGGGGACAGGGAGCCGCTCAGGGAGCGCGGCTCCGTCTCCCCCAGACGCTCCCGCAGGAGCAGGAGGTGCCGGGTCTTCTCCACCTGAGAGAGGAGGAGGAGAGAGGGAGCGGGCGGCTTTATTTACAGAGAGTATGTAAGTACAGTATTTACGCAGTGCTCGTCTGTGTTTGCGGACATGCTGCTGTCACACTATGGAAATATTTACAGACGCGATTCCTGCCAATAACACGATCTGAATTTGAAATCAAGTGACAAGAGACAGAAAGATTGAGAAAGTAAAAAAACAAAAAACAAGACAAAGAAACACATAAAACTGTGAAAAATATTTTAAAATAAGCATATAGCATATTTTAATAAATGATTTTAACTATGAAGGACATATTATATAATCCTATAATCCTTCCTAATCCTATATAATCCTATTGGGGAAGGTCCTATAGAGGTATCAACTGCAGCATTGGACATATTAACCTGGCAAATTCAGAGGGACAATGACTGACATCAAGTTATTATTAATATTATTATCATTATTATTAATAATAACAACAATAATAATATTGTTATTATTATTATACATACTATCATTATCAATCATTTTCATTTTTGTCAAAATTATATTAGAGAGAGAGAAACTTTTGCTACACAAATGTGTTTGTCATACCAACAGAACCAAGTGAAATGGAAGAGCTCCCATTCATTCTGTGCCCCTTGACCCTTTGCCCTGGTGCAGTGCCCACCTCATGCAGCTGCTCCAGCTTGTCCAGCTCCCACTGGTGCTCCAGGATCAAGCTGTCACCTCGAGGTCTCCAGCCGGCCAGGTTCTCCTCGCCCCGCACGTACGCCACAGAGGTATCCAGCACCTTCCTCCTCCGACGCTGCATCCCTGGGGCGGGAAGCACGAAAATTAAGGAATTAATTAGGGAACCAGAAGAGAAAAATCATATCAGTGTAACCGTAGTCCGGTGACTCACCTGGGCTTCCTGTGTCGGCCATCTTGCACAAGCTCAGCTCGTAGATCCCTGTCACTCTGTTGCTGTTAGAGGCAGAGAAGAGTGTCAAGAGAAAGAAAGTGTGGTGTGGGAGAGAAAGACAGACTGAGAGATAGAAGGGAGGAGAGACACACAGAAAGAATGAGAGAGGGGGAAAGAGGGAAGGAGAAGGGAAGAGAGAGAGAGCGAAAAAGGAAATATGCTCAGGCCAGATAGATGAGGTCATACCACTCTGGCGTCTTTGAGTAGCCGCTGCTGAACAGGGTCCTCAGTGAGCGAGGCGGGGAGATCTTGGCGTCTCTGGAGTAGAACACCATGGAGACGTCTTTGGTGATTATGGCAGGCTGTATGCAGTGGTCCAGCTGCGGGAACAGCTTGCGTTAGAACTACACGCACAGCGGTCATAGCACAACAGAAAGATAACTCACTGTGGTCAGGTTTGCGATACTGAGAAAACTCCACACAAGGTGAGAATATGCACTGTTGTGATAGGAGTAAATACAGTATGTGAATGTACGCTTGCAAGGAACGTTGTGATCTGGAAACCCTCTCTACCCTGGCACCATCTCCTAATACTGTCAATGATTGAATAACTAGAAACACAAAGGGAACAAAAGTCGGTACATATGCTACAAAAGCAGTGTTTGGGCTCACCAATAATTTACAAATAAAAGGTGTAAGGGCCCCTCACTTGGGTACAACTGACTAAATACACGTCAACTGGATATGATTCACTTGGAAATGTTTTAGGGTAAACTACTGATACTTTTCAGAAAAAAAACAGACCTTGGTGGCACTTATGTTAACTCATTAAAATAAAAGATAAGAGTGGCCTCATGCTAGCTGCAGATTCACCTCTAGGTAGGCAGACAGGGTCATGTAGATCTTCTCCCCATAGGGAGTCACACGGTTGAGCAGGAGAGAATTGTGGAGGGAGCTGTCCCACACAGCCTCAAACCGGTAGAAGGTCCTGTATGATAGAAAATAAAATACAATAATCTCGGCATAAAGGAATGCTTTTATTCAACAGAAGGCACATTATTCTCTCTACAAAGAACAGCACACAAACCCTTCATTCTGCTATGGCAATATGCACAGACACGTCTGTCCTCAAGGAGGTAGAAATTAATGTCTCTCAGTTCACATTTTTTTAAATTACATTTTTTCTCTCCCCAATTTTCAATCAGCATATGTGCCTCAAAAGGCACCGCTGTGCCAGCAGTAACTGTGCAAGGAGCACCACAGCTTGTGTGTGCACTTCTCCGCCCAGTGGGGGACTGAGGAAACCAGCCAAATTAATCCCGCCCTCCCACAGCAGGACGAAGCCTCCACACCCTTCCTTTTCGGGCTACTGGCTAAATACAGAGCCCACTGCAGTCCAACTCAAACTTGCATCATAAGTGTGTGTGTGTTCCGTATGCAGAACAATACTAATATGACAGTTAGTACTGGCTTCCTAATTTAAGTACAACATTAAGAAGAGGGTGAAGGCACAATGCAACACAGGTAGTTTTAGGCGTCCCAGTAAATCTCATTATAAGAACCCTGGTTAATGGGTCAGAGGATAGCGACTCCACTGTGGTCTCAAATGTCCCCACAAATCACAAGCATTATAAAGTCCTGAACAGCACAGCGATTCTTCACCGGAGCCTAAACCTGCAGAATTATACCATTAGATACTGGACATGCACATTGGCGGTGTCAAGACAGGCACAGCTGATATGCACTGTATCAAAATACAATTTTTGCACTATATATAATTTTGTATAAAAATGAATAAATATAAAAACAGACAGACTCACAAACACAAATAACCGAGTCTGACAGAAGATTGTTTTACTTAGAATAGTACGCGTATGTGTCTATGTGCACGTGTATGGGTGCGCTTGCACGTGTCTGCGTTTGTTCCTGACTGCGTGTGGAAGCGTGTCTGTCCGTGAGCATGTGTTTGTTTACATGTGTGCATGCATGTGTAGGCTGCAAGGGAGAGACACATGCCAGCTAATCCCAGCTCTCGAGCAGATGATATTCACACAAATGTCACCCAGGAGGGCATGCTGGTCCACCCACAGAGCATCCTAACTGGCTTGGCTTTCATTATCTCTCTCCTGGAGCTGTCTATCACGGCAGGAGCTAACCCACACTGAGGTGTGAATGCAAGCACACCTGCCACAGGGTGAGGAGAAAGTACAATCTATTCCCCGGCAAAAAGGAAAACACACCATTTTTAATTGGTGCTGCCACGTGCCGTTTATTTTTGACTCGATGTGAACCAGTGAACAGATGTTGCTCTAATAAAAGATCAAAACACTCATTAAAGAACACCCGGCAGCTCAGTGCATTCTGGGGGTTCCCTCTTATCACTAATTAGTGGCAGGATTTATGATACAGTTTGTAAAAAGCCTTATAAACGTTTTCATATGAGCAATGCTCATTCTCTTAAAGCAGTCAGCCACTTGCACCGCTATTAAACGAATGCATCCGTCACAACATGCGATACAGCACACGTTTCACTGAGCGCAACAAATTACTATTGTTTCATTTCCCATTTAATGCACACTTTTGCAACCAAAATCATCTTCCACATATTTCCCTAATACCATTTGTCACCCTTTCAGGAAGAAAACATATCCTTCTGTGCAATTGCAAATACAGCCTTCTGGTTCCCATACACCACTAATATACAGTGGCAAAAGTGATTCATTTACAAAATAAAGTTATCTGTAAAAAGATTTTTATTTTTTTCCCCTAACCAGTTTATTATAATGGTTTTAATCTCAAAATTTTCTTTTCCTATTTTTGAAATTATTTTTTTAAATGAAATTACATTTTATTTGTTCTTGAAGATGGGTGTGCATATACAGACCATCTGTAGAGATATTGTTTCGAAAACCATACCTATTTGCGTTATGGGATGACTTCATGTTTTTGGCTGAGATGATGTTGAGAGACAGAACCACATCTGTCGCTGTGTCATCTACTTCTGGCTTGTTACGAATCCGACCTTAACACAAAACATAAGTTCAGAGACACTCAAGAACAAAATGAAGCAGGTTTGCTTTCTGGAAATGTGAGGGTGGGAGTGCTGCTAAGCTGGCATTATTTTGACGCTTGCAGACCTAATTGAATAATCAATTCATAAAACAGGTCAGCTTCTAAAGTCCACTATCTATACCAGCTCCCTTTAAGCCAGTGACATTACTATATGAGAACTGAAGATCATACGCATGCACACAGGGGTAAACACACACACACACGCGCGCGTGCGCCCACACACACACAACCTGCGGTGTTCAACTGGCAAGCATCCCCGCCACAATAACACACTGTCATGTCTATTAACCTCATCAGCAGACAACACTGACGCCCTTGAAAAAAAACAAATGCAACGAAAGGAAATTCATTACCTTAATTTTTACATTAACCCCTTAAGGTGTAAGATCACAACTACGCAATCTGAATATTCTTAGCTGCACCTTATAATTCTGCAGCAACAATCACACAGAGATCTAGAACAGTGACTTTTGGGGGAGAGGATAAAAAAATATTATTAAAAAAAAAACATTCCGGAAAACCAACTCTTCAAAGGGTTAAATGCTACAGGAAGTGACTGGATGTGAGGCTCGTAGAGGTCACTCACCAACCACCAGCTCCCTCACATCCTTCCAGTGGAGCTCGCTGCCCTTTTCATGAATGAGGGTGACCGTGATCCTGCGCTGGATTCCCTGCAGAGGACACAGCTCTACCTCACTTCCTGTCCATAGCATCTGCTTTCTCATTTGTGTGATTGAATACGATTGAACCAGATAGACATGACTACATTACGTTATGATATTTATTTTAAAATAATATTTAGGGAAAAAAGACAAATGATAGGGATAAAAAGACAAAATGAATTCAGCTTAAACTCTTCCACAAAGCTACCTTAAACCTTGTTACCTTGCTCAATAGCAGAGCTCCTTCTCAGGCAATTGCATTACACTGCTGCCAATACAAGCACCTTAAGTACATAAAAGGGCTAAAATGTTGTGCTTCTTGTGGTTAGGCACTAAACTGAAGACTCTCCTGTACACTGATGCCATTTTCCTTGGTACAGAGCAGAACTCTGCTTTGAGTGTAAACTTCAGAGTGTTGTATCTACACTGTGGCTGGCGTACCTGGTGCAGGAGGTAGGTTCCATGGCAGGGCAGTCCTGCAGTGTGATCCACCACAGCTGGAATATACCTGAGAACAAGGACAGCGATGAAAACATATAACCGGGAACATATATCCCCTTCTGTCCCTAAACTGTACTGGTTCTATCCTGCATAGCATATCGCAAAGGACTTCATTGCGAATGTGGTGATGGCACATAGTTACTATTTAATGAACAATTACACACCTAATTAACTGTAAACTCCAGATGTCTTACTATATAATAACAACCATGGCAGAATGGGAATCAGAATTTAATCAACAGATGCATATTTAGAAGATGCAAAATAAAAGCAGAAACATTATGTAAAAAAACAAAACAAAGGTATGTACATATTTTATTAGCAATGTTTCCCCAGTCACATTCCTGCAGGTAAAAATAATAGATCATTTCAGAGAAATCATTAAATATAGCATCAGTTCATTTGATAACGCTGCACATAGCCAGCAGTGATCCAGATGTGCGCTGGGTGTCTGTGTGTCCCCAGTTAACCCCGGTATGATGGGGGCTTACTCTCCGGTTGGCTCCAGCTCGCTGATCTCAAACCACACCAGCAGGTCGTACTTGCTGACACACTGGCCCAGGTCGCGCTTGCTGATGGCGTTCAGCTTCGTAGCTGGCACTGTAGGCACAAAAGCACCGCAAATGAGCACAGAAGCACAGAAACACAGCCACAACCAACAGGACTGAAAGAGTATGCTTCTCCCAATTCCAAATGTTTATTGGTTTGACAGCAAATCTGCTTTCAGATTTAGAAACACTTGAAATTAGTTAAAATAAATTTTTTGGTCTTCGCTACTATTTTCCCCAAGTATTAAGAGTAGAAAAAGGCTTTTGCACAGTAGGATTTCTTCTTTTTTTTTGCACTTGCTATGAGCATAGTAAGCTAGACTGGGTCTGTACTCAGCATCAAACCTTATGTAGCATTCATAGCCTCTCAATAAGCTCTACATCATGCGTCTGTTCATGACCATACATAAATATTATATCCACGTTGTAGAAACTGGTTTTTATGTAACATACTAGTGCTAAAGTAAATCACTAATTCCATAATGCTTGTGATTCCAAAGTTCATAACCTCCTGAAAATTGTTAAAAGCTGGCCCTGTAAAGAGAAAAGGAAACACCATTTGGTAACCAGATGGACAGAAAACTGGGAAAGGAAAAGAAGAAGCAGAAAATGAGACACACAAAAGGAACAATCGTGTTTTATTTGGCCCAAGAATGGAACAGGGTGTGACAAATTAATACAAATCTAAAAAGGACACGTGCAAAATGAAAACGTGGTTAAAATACTGAATCCTTTTAACAGGACATAAATCTCAATTCAGAGATAGGAAGGCTAGGAGGGTTGCCTCTTCAGCATACTGACTTGTCCTGTAATGATCATCCTGACTGATTCCCTTAAATCGGGTTCTCAAATGATTTATAATGGAGCATTTTAATTCATTTCTATACCAGAAGTGGATAGAGACTGCAGGATAGGAATTGCAGCCACAAAGACCAGTGACACACCTCTGAATTTGACAGCTGTGAGTGTGTGGACGTGTCAAATAAATGTTCTTGGTGCCGTCACAGAAGAGAACAGGGAGGACCAAACCGAACGCATCGCTGTTTGAGCCCATACCTGTTTTAGACAGAGGCATAGTTGGGGGAGGGTGCTTCCTGGAAGGCTGAAGAAAGCTGAAAACAAAAACCAGAATGAGTTCCATGACAAATTCCACAAATTCCAAAACTAAAAAAAAAAACATTGATTAGGTCACCATTTGTCAGCAGGTAAGGTGATCATGCTCACCTGTTCAGGTCCTGGCCAGACAGGTGTAGAGGAGGGTGCTGGTAGTGCCCAAACACCTCAAACACAATGGGCTTAGTCCTGATATACTCAATGAAGGACTCGGTCACATCAACAGCAATCTGAAGAGCACAACCACACAAGGCGCATTAAGACCACACAGGTACAAAAGATTGTCACCGTACACCAAAGAAAACCAGTAGTAACATGGGTAAATGGGATGGGCGTCCAGCTGGGGCACTTGCTCTTTGTGCAGTGATGTGACCCAGGTTATGGCTAATTGTGTCCTATAGGGTGATGCGTAATTAGTGCAGCAATTGCACAGCCCAGCATATTGGGGGCCCACACAAATATGCAGAACGGATCAATAACCAACAAGGGGCAGAATAAAGAGGGCTATTGAGAGTGAATGCCCAGGCCACTGCTTACTCTTTTCCACAGGGTTAGGAACTAGAGAGTGCGAGATGTCCACCTGCACACTGTTCTTATTTTAAAAAACGAATTGCAGGCAGGCAGAGGAAAGACAGGAAACATTTTTTTTTCTCTTTCGTTCGCCCATCAGTACTCACGTTCTGCACGTGGTAGAACGCCAGCGGGGATCCCTTTCCTGAATTCTTCAAGGGCTCAGTGGAGAAGGCCTCGTCGTGACCGTGGAGGAAACTGTCAATCAAACAGTGTGACAGAAGGGGTAAGGAGAATAGTTGATTATGGGTATACCACACATCATCACAGGATGCGGGAAGCCAAACCGTACTGAAGATAGCTTTACAGTTAGATTGCATCATTAACTTTTCCTAATTGACACTTACAAATCCTGCTAAAGTATTTTAATTTGCATCTCAATCACAATAAATACAGCACGCACATTCAAAGCAAAGTTTGGCAGGTGCACGTTTGTCACTGTGTCACTTAATTTACATTCTTGTGCAGCATGTCTTTGGATATCAATCCAAACATTTTTAAATCTGCAACATCATAATACTGTCCCCATTTTCCATGTGCAGCAGTTAGCAAGCCACGTTTGACATTGTTGCTATTGCAGCCCAGTCCTTGCCAGGTGAAATTGAAATGATAGAAACAGCAGTAACCGTAGCCACAGGAGTGGTGGAGTGTGACCTAATCACATCTCCCGATGTGGGCCTGAGGTGGAGCCATGTTGGGGGGTGGGACCCTCAGGCACTTACTTGAACTGGCAGAAGATGTCGGCGTAGTCGGGCAGGATGCCGCTGGCCTGGAGCACGGTCACACGGAAGGTGAAGGTCTTGCCCACCTCCAGCTGCTCTGCCAGCCCCTCGGACACGCCAAGCTTGGTGTCCATCTTCTCAAGCTTGAGATCTGACCACAGGCACCACAGTTCACCCACAGATGGACGCATGAGCGCACATAATCATACCTGAACTGCACTTTTTAAAATGCCAGGTGCTAACAGTACTGTACAAATAAGGGATATAATATACTAACATATTTTGTACTGTTAGGAGTTCCACAAATATATGTTTTTAAACAATTCATAAAAAAATAATAGGTTAAACTGCACTTGCTGAACAGTGGTCATTAAGTCTGAAATGGTTCCTCAGCCAAGCTTGTTGAGTCACTATAACATTTACTCTATGCAACATGCCGATTATCTATAAACCATTCTAATACTTTGTATTATTCATAAGACTTTGGGAGAAGGTCATCTGTTTTCAATATCAAAGGCAGGAAAAAAGAAGCATTCCGATATCTCTACAAATATGTGCCCAATTATGACCATATGAATGAAATAAAAAGCATTTCAAAAAGCATGATCTAAATGATGCAGAGCCTTATCAGAACAAATTGAAGTAACTCCCTAAAAAGCTGGCCTGTTAAGTCATACCCATGTCATTTGTTATGTTCATCTCCTCGGAGGGTGTGATGACCTCTGAACTTTGACCTTGCCCCTCCACAATGCGCAGTTCCTCCTGTGAGAACCCAGAGTAGGGCAAGGTGGCACTAGAGCAGTCCTTCTGAAGGGGGGAAAGTTCAATATAAATTTAGAAATTTACTTCAAAATAGTTACTACTGTATTCAGATTAAGCCAGGCTAACCAAGAGATAACATAAATAAAATTTAAACAAGTTTCATTTAAATTGACATAAACTGCACATTCATGCCGCCAATGTAACATTAGTGCTGGTATTCATTGCAATTTACTGTATCTCCGTTTAACATTATCTTTTCAAAAGAAAAGGATGCCACTTTTATTTCTCAACAAACTGTTCATATTAAATGTCTTTTTGGAATTAACTTGAATGGCAGCAATAGCCAATTATTACCAAGGTTTAACAATGTATCAAATATATTTAAAAGATTTAAATAATTAGATTTAGTTAAAATAACTGTTTAAATGCATAAAGCTTTTGACATGTATATGTGTATTTTCAATTACAGCTATGCCCTCTAATGTGCAGTAAATATCACTGAATACTTTTCACACTTGTATATGGTCTAGTTCTGCCAGAGGTCACCCTGACGACTAAGACGCCACATACCGTTTTGAAGTATTCGTCATCAAAGGAAATCTTTGCTGTGCCGGACTGCCGCACTCCGGACCCAAAATCTGGGGCCTCTTCGTCAGCTAAATACAACACAGTACCAAATTAACTCCAAGAACAATAGTTCAATTGAGACTATTTTCTCGGTAAACTCACAGGCATTGCCTAACTATAAGAGCTCTGTTTGTAAAGCATACAACAATAAAACAATTTACAGGCGTTCATCACAGACACACGAGCAGAAATGGTGTTCGGCAGCAGCTCCTAATACCCAAGATGAAGCTAACACCCAACGCCTGCCACCTTTATTAACCATTAGTGAGGTCTCTGCATAAACAGCTCTACAACCCACAATGAGGTTAGCGCCCTAGGGCCAAGTGTCAGTTTTTTCCTGAGCAGCACTAACCTGCAATGGCCTGGACGGCCACACGCAGGAAGCCCTGTACCTCGCCCTTCTCTGTCACGATGGCCACGCGGTGCACCAGGGGAACGGGGTACAGCAGGTTGCTCAGGTACACAAAAGCCCTGCAGGACCCAGGAAGTGCAGAGAGGTCAAAGGAACAGACAGCCATATGGTATCCCTTAACCTCACTTTAGTAACTGTCCATACACACCTAGGTTTCTAGAATTACCCAGAGGCCTGAGGCCACAGACACTAAGGCATAAGATCTGTACTACAAGTGAGTGTAGCGTGTGCTTAACAGCAATAACTACAGCAATTGACATCTCATAAAGTTTGGGAAGACAGCTGTAAAAATAATTTGGCTTTATTCAAAGAAAGTATTCAACATGCATTTAACACTGTGCAGTTAGATTTTATTGCAACTGTACTTTTTAAGGGCAGAAGCAAAGTAATAACTAAACTTGGAATTGTCCCCCATTTGAACCATGTCTCACACAACACTTGATTAACTTTGACTTAAAAATAAATGCAGCTCTTTTTCTTCACAAACAGTTTAGAAAGTAAATTTATGAGCTTGCAGAACTTTCTTGGACCATGCCATGTCTGGGAAGAAAAAAGAAAACACAGGCACTTAATTGCAAAGGCAAAAAAATCCCCACATTCTTCCAGAAAGCAGGTAGTGATGAACAGCTTGCTCCATTACAGCTTCAGAAGCAGTTAACTCCTCCATCCCCCCACACCGACCCCCCCCCCTTGTGGATCTCACCAACCTGCCCACCAAAATGAACCAGGGCGAGCGGTCGTAGAACGGGTCCTGGCCATCGCTACAGATGTCTGGCCCCTCCTCTTCTTCCTCCTCCTCCTCTTCCTCCGTGCCAACGTCAGAGCTGCCGTCGTCCACAAAGGCCTCGTCGTCGAAGTCGTCCGCCTCGCTCGGCCGCTCGTCGGCCAGCTCGGTGATTTCCGAGTCGGAGGTGGAGAAGGTGGGCGAGGGGGTGCGGTCTGTGGGGCGCTCGTTCACACAGCCTTGGAACATTGGTGAACTTTGGGGGAGGGGATAAGGGGTTTATTTATCCATAAACTGGGATGAAAACTGAGCTATGGACATGCTGTGCAGATTAATGGTAAATGGTCTCAATGGCAGAATGTTCCAGAAGCAGAAATCCTCAGTAAGTGTTACCCATTAAGGAAAACACACTGTACTCCACATCACTACTGCAGACACTCAAAGGTATTCTTTCCCATAGCCTCCCTTCAGTGCAATACCTCTTTAGTAACAATACATTCCTACATGCGGGTATCTCCTAAGACAATACTTGACAATAAGTAAATACAACCAAGAGGCAGTTAAACCACATGTCTGGGGTCATAATGCAGTATAAGTGCAGTATTATTATGAAATTTTAACTACTGAACAAATACAGCAAAAAAATACTGTGACAAAACACGGGTGTGTTTTAATATACGGACAGACAGTTTGTGAGGGCGGGACGTACCTTCCCACCAATTTGAACCAGTGGAAGCGGTCGTAGAAGGGATCGTTCCCCGACAGCATCACTTCGTTGTCCTCCTGGTTGGGGGAGTCCATCTCCCCGGCACGGTCGTACATCTCCCGCATTTTCTCCAGCCTCTGCCTGATTGGACAGCACAGAACGGTCATCACACCTGACCATGCGGTCTGTCAGGGGCACCTAAACCAACTGTACAGTCTATTTAATCTTCACTTCCTCAACAAGTCCTCATCAAAACCCAATGCGAAGGTCAGTCCGAGTAATTTCACCTCACACTACAGTTAGTAAAGGGTCATTCTCAGACAACAGAGCAGTCTGTCAGATTCATTTCACTACAGAATATTCTTTTCATCCACTATCCTAAGCAATGTCAAAATTACCTCATTTAAATATAGCTCTGTCATCCTCCTTCCTGCTAAAATCAACCAGGATTTTATGACACTGACCCTTCAGTCCTAACCAACACTGACAGCACTCCCACACAAATATTATTTTCCTGCGTAATACTATTATGTCATCTGATCTGTACATTATGCATTCATATTAAAGGTTTGAGTATGAATCATCTACTGTGGCCTGATTTACATTCAATGAATTACTCCAGGCCTGTCATATCAGTCAATCACCAATGACACCGATGAAGAGCTCAAGTCTCCCTGCTACTTGTTCATAATGATCTTCATGGTCTGGTCAGGACTGTACAGGACTGGTGAAACCAATCATCTTACTTCAGCTTCTCCAGAGACCAGTAGTGTGTGGCCCCGTTCTTCAAGTCCTGGACCTCCACGGCCACCACCGTGCGGGGAAAGGGCCGGGGGTCTCGGTCCTTCTCAGGCTCAGGAGGCAAGAGCTCAGGGGGCAGCGGGGAGTACAGGGTGTCCGTCAGGAGCACAAACTGGAACTGCACCTGGAGGGGTGGGGGGGTAGAGTACAAACATGGCCGAAGTTATGACAGAAATGATACACACTCTGAGTATATCATATTTCCCAAATTATACACAGCGGACACTGATCTAAAAATGATACAATGATAACCAGGGCATAATATACTGTAGAGTGAGTGTATAACACAAATATTATAATAAGATACCTCAAGACAGCACTCACTGCCAATTGGAGCTACCTATGTTTTGTTCAGCTGGCACCATTTGTAGCTCTGAAGAGCAAATTTAATGAATAGATTTTTTTCCCATCACACCAATCCATCAGGGCTGCAGCTTGGAATTAATTAAAATAGGTTCTTTATATTAGCTGATAAAGCAGAATTTGTATAACACTCCAAAAAAGATTCCATACTTAACTCAATGCCAGACCACATAATGTCCAGTACCCTTGAATATTTAATTCTCACCAGATAAAACCTGTGCGTGTGCAGTATCGACCAATACCTTCTTCTTCAGCTCCACGCTGATGGCGTTGGCCTCCTTCAAGTACACTGCATTCCCCCACAGCTGGTCCCTCAGAGAGGTGAACTGGTGGTACTTCCACTTCCTGAAAGCCCACTGAGCCAGCTCGCACTCCCGCTGCGTCCAGGGCACTGAGCGGAGCACGAAGCACATGACATCACAGACTGAGCGTGTGCAGGTATGCAGGCAGGTACAGGGACACGCACATTACATACATACACACCATATCAGAGAGTATGTGCATATATAGTATAATAGGTGATATAAAGTGGGGGGTACTTCCTGCTGCAATCTGTATTTACAGGTGAAACGCACTTTCAACATGTGCTGAAAAGAACAGGCATCAAGTAGGTGCACATAATTTACCACAGCTTGCAACATGTCTTCCTGAAACATACAATTATGTGTAGAAAACATGCTACTGTATATATATGTGTATATATATATATATATTTTTTTTTTAAGGTAAAAGCTGATTTTTTAACTAGTACTTAAATTTTAAACTCATTTAAATTATGTTTATATTACCATTTATCAATGGAATGGATACATTTAAAGGTCACTGAAGTCATGTTGTATGCAAATACATGATAGTACAGGAATCAGAAGCTCAGGCCTGTCTTGTTGCCCACAGTGTTTTGCGATAAAGCGACTCTCTGT
Organism: Anguilla rostrata; assembly: GCF_018555375.3. Lineage (NCBI taxonomy): Eukaryota > Metazoa > Chordata > Actinopteri > Anguilliformes > Anguillidae > Anguilla > Anguilla rostrata. The sequence goes on from NC_057945.1 coordinate 31,174,320, forward strand.
TCCTCCTATGCAATAATCATCACCTTCCTCTTCTTCCTCCTCCTCTTCCTCCGGGGTCTCTGCGACCAGCGAGCGCGTTTCCACCTGTTTCTGCAGCTCCTGCAGCTTGCTCTCGTACACCTGCGCAGTGGCACAGAGACAGCGTGTACAGGACACGAGGGGACAGACAGACCTCTGTGCAAAGGACATATGCACAGGGAGTGAGAGCTGTCACTCAAACCCAAAAGCAACATGGACATACTGCCATCCCAGCCTCGGTTCCAGTGGAACTTCAGCATTATGCCATCATGGTCAGATGAGACCACAATTGAACCAGCGGTGCTAGTGGCATGGGATGGACGATACCCACATTGAAAAGGATGGCAGACCAATAGAGAAATATGGTTGTGAAGTGTTGATGTTGTGGGATTGTTTCACATCAAGGGGTGCTGGGTCTCTTTTAAAAGTAAATGGAATCATGAAATCAAGAAAGACAAATCCAAGACAACGGTCCCTAGAATACATGAAAATCAACTAAGAAATGGTTGACTGACCACAGGCTTGAACTTGACCAGAATTTTGTTGTTTTATATTAAAGGGGGCTGTGAATGCTACATTTTTTGAATGATTATGGAGGAAACGGGGGTGACAGTAGATGGGGCGGAGAGGTTCTGACTAAAATTCTATTATTGAAATGATTATTCAAATGATTCATAAAATTCTTGTTCACTCAAACACAGTTTTCACCTAGGTAATACAGGGCCCCTTGTGCTCTAGTACTTGTCACCATGGTTACCAGCACAAATGGCATTTCAATTGGAAGCGCTGTAAATACATTTTTCTGAATCAAAGCGCCTTGCTTCATCTCAAGCACCATTAGAGCCAATCAGCTTGTGCTATAAAATGAGCGTGCACACCAAAATGTACTGTTTACACAGAGATATTGTTAGTTTTCTGTATAGAGATAAAATATCCAGAACATGCCAAAATTTTTTACATGATATCCTGTATGATTCCTGTGCACAAGTTCATTTTCTGTGATCTTCGAACAAACTATTTTTGTGCGAAGTGTGTGAAAATGATCAAAGGCATACATACATTTTAGGCATGATAAATAAGCTCACGTGACACTTATTAGACAGCTCACATAAAAGCAAACAGTAAATTGGTTCTGTGTGATGTTCCAAAAAGAAGACATGGCACTAAAATAACTGGGGAGAAATGGCACTTTGAGTGAAGCATTACTTTCAATATTAACGTGTGTAGAAAATACAATGGATGCTGAATAGAGTCATAGTTTGACAGTGTGGGATACAAACTATGTTTGGATAATTAAAAATAAAAATACATCACTACTAACAGATGAAAAACATGGATGGGAGGGTGAGATGCTCATCTGTATTGTTGGAAAGCAAGAGCACAAAGTACACCTGTCCACACAAACCTCAAAACTCTGCCCATAATTACGCAGCACTAACAACCCAAGTCTTTTTGCATTCATCTTAGAAGACCCCTGGTTTTGATGTTCAGGTAGTGTGAGTATGAGAACTCATTCAGCAAGAAGGACAAGCATCAAAAGTGTGCATTTGGCCAGTTTATTTTAGTTCATTCTGTCCTTAAAAATGCTATTCAGTGACTGCAGGAAGCAGCCAACGCCCTTTTAATAAATCAGCAAATCTCTTGTGAGTGCTCAAGTTTGGCCTTGAGGTGCTTAAAGTGCTCACTCCTGAAGCGCCCCAACACCCTGATTCTGGGGCATGTCACCCCTGGAAGGCACACGATAGGTTCTACTGCAGACAGCAAAAAGTACAACACTGAATGGAGGAAGCAAAACGGAAATAGACTTCCTTACATTTATATCCAGATTGAACAGCTAACATAATTTTCCATTTCATTTTTGTACAGACTTAAACATCCTCCTCCACAATCTGTGTTCAGTTAACAGTTAGCACCATTATATACTTTCAATAGCACGTACTGTGGCAGAAGTAAGCATAAGGCATAAATAGAAGATTACAGGAGACCGATATGGCATGCAAATTATAGCTTGAAAGAGCAGTATATGATTGACAGCAATCTAATATGCAGCTGGCAGCAATTGCTTTTTGGGGCCTGCAGACTGGAAGTCATGGCAACCTCAAAACATATTTTAGAGTTATATTTCATACATATTAAAAGAGCAGAACCCCAGACTAACAAATGAATTAAATGAGGTTGCGATTTTCCCAAATTCTGAGAAGGCACAACACTCTACTCAGAAGACACACCATTTTCACGATGGAAATGCGGACCATCACAATGACATTTCACTAACCCAGGCTCCAATTTAATGCTGTTTGAAGTGTTCCAGCTTTCAATGTTATAATCGCAGATATAACATGATGGTGTCTAAGGTAATTCCCAAAATCTCACACTTAACAGCCACTGTTCTAAAAAAAAAATCAAATGAAAACAAGTTCGGAATAGTCAAGGATGGCTATCAGTACTTGTGTAATGCTGAAAATTAAACTATTTTATAGGTATAACAACACTGTTTTGGATTACATAATGTATCAGAAATTAGGCATGAAACAGGTTAAGTGTCCTCACACAAAAAAAGAGGTATTTAATATTGAGGCTGGATTGTAAATGCAGAGTAATGCTAATGTTTTGTTAGCAAATCAATAAGGCACTTTACTTTTGCCTCCAGTAGAAAGCAACCAGACAAGAAACGTATGCCTTCTCTAACACTTTCTCTGAGTCTTTCGCAACTTACACAAACCATTCACTGGGAAAACCTTACAAACCCACTCCTCTTCATCTTCATCCTTCTTTATCTAAAAACAAGTTTCCACCACCACACTCTTCACTTTCAACCCATTTAAAATGATTAAAATTGAAATCCATTTAGAAAATGGTTGACAACCTGGTTTGAACATAAAAAAAAACAACTGGTTTGAACATAAAACCAGTTGTTAGTATTTCAACATCATACAAGCTCTTTTAAAATTAACTGCATTTTTATCTTGTGTTACAGATTAATGACCTGGTAACAAACAAACACTGCAGATGATCATCAAGGATATTGTTATATGGCTTTTAAACCAACAGCTTTTCCTGAATTAGACTGTGCACATTAAACTGGCTAAAATACACACACAATCGGAAGAATGCATAAACAATTTGCTTCCAAAGTAAATTAATCAAATGTGACATGCTGACATTCAGAAATAAAACATAAAGCATAAGTATTTCTTTAGTTGGTTCATAGAGGGCTTGGTTTTCAACACTACTTGGCTATAATACGTTTTACGAGTGTAAAAAAAAGTACGGAAGCCTATGATATACAGTAAATGGCAGTTCCCCTACATTTCCTGTGTTTCATATCTGAGATCACACAGTGGCACCATTGATAGAGATGGGATGATGAGTAGCAGACATCACTCACAGAAGTATAACTTGTGCTTTCTTAATACATACAATTAAAAACTTGGATCAACCAACCACAAAACACACTCAAGTGTTCCAGTGCAAAAGAGAGAGAGAGAGGTCACAGTTTTAGCAGTGCAACTGAACGCAAACGTGTCGAGTCTCGCCGTTGCTTCTGTGACATCATCCCCACTGATCATGGGTTTGGCCTCTCCAGTGCGTCACACCGCCGTCTCTCGACCGGACTTCAGGTTCGGTGCCGACAGCTGCCGCCGCATCCGCGGTGGGGTTGTGAAGCCGTTGAAGTTAGCGTGCCGGTCGGCCTGCGCATAGTAGTGCTGGAAGTTGCCGGAGCCGGCGGAGTTGGCGATGTCACTGTAGGGGGCGCTGTTGTAATGGCAGGGCCTGCGATGCTGCTGCTGCTGCTGCATGGGGTGATGGAAGTAGCGCTGCTGGTGGGCCAGCTGCGGTCTTCCCTGGTCGCCGGCGTTGTGCAGGGACTCCATGGACCCGGAGGCCTGCCGCTGCGGGCTGCCGGGCTGCTGCTGCTGCTGCTGCGGCGGGCTGCTGTTCAAGGAGTTGCTGCGGCCGCGCACCGGCTGCTGGTTCCTGTAACTGTGTCTCTGGGCCTGCAGGCCCTGACCCGGCTCCGCCTCTTTGCTCCTCCTCTGCGGAGACGGGCTGGGCGCGCGGGGGCACCGCTGGACGGCCACGCCCATCTGGGGGTCCCGGCCGTCCGCGGGCCGCGGGGGCGCCTCCTCCTCCTGCAGGGCGTCCTTGGGCACCTTCAGCTCGATGACCTGTTCGTCGGTGATGATGATGTGGGTGCCGGGGCTCCAGGAGTTGCGGTGCTTGGGGTTGCTCTTGAAGGGGAAGCGCGGCTTGCGGTCCTCCGGAGGGATGAAGCGGTGGGGGCCGCTCTGTCGCCGCAGCTGCTTGGAGATCTCCTGCTGCTGGAGGTTCTTCAGACGCACCTGCTCCTGACGCATCCAGCGCATCTGGCCCCGCCGGAGGGACGCGTCGTCGCCCGCCGCCCTGGACGACGGCTCGCTCTCAGCCCTGACCTCCGGGTGGGCCCTGACCTCCCGCGGACCGTTGGCGGCAGGGGCAGGGGCGGGCCTCTCCTGGCCCTCGGCCGTGTTGATCAGCGGCAGGATCTTCTCCATCTTCAGCATCTTGTTCCTCAGGGCGCGGATCTCCTCGTCCTTCATGTTGTTCTGCAGCTTGACCTCCTGCAGGATGTCCTCCAGCTTGTCGATGTGCACCTTGAGGTCGTCCATGTCGCCCGGGCCCCGCCCGTTGGTCACAACGTCCTCGATGCGCTCCTCCCCAACTCCCACCGTGTCCCACACGTCCCGGGCCACCGCACGCCACGAGTCCCGCTCGTTGGGATCCTTCTTGCAGTACGTGGCGCACAGCTCCTTCATCTTGACGATGGCCAGGGCCTCGATCTCCTGCCGCGTGTGGCGAAAGTCGTTGAGCGCCACCTCGTAGCAGATCTCCTTCACCGCCTGGATCTTGAGGTCGGAGATGGTGACCCATTTTGAGTCCTTGGTGATGCGGCGGTGCTGGGGTATCTGGTACATTTTGATTGGCTCACGGCGTTTTCCGCTGCTAGGCAGGCCGCACTTTTTCACAATGGTTTGCAGCTTGCTGGGTGGCAGCTTCTCCCTCAGGGAGGTGATTAGTCTCCAACTCTCCTCACAAGACCTCTTATCAGAGTCATCGCCACTATCAGAGTCTCCGTCCTTTATAAAAACAAAAACAAGAAACAAACCAAAAACACAAAAAAACCAAACCAAAATTTAAATGGGAAACAAAAAAAAACTTAAAGGTGGCTTAACGAATATAACTGAATATGCAAAAGAGAAAACATCATGGCCCTGGAATATTCTGGGATGTTTCAAAGGACACCAATCACCAACCCGAGATTCAGATACTAAAATGTTTTAATTTTCATTGAGGTGTGTAAACTAATATTTTAGCATTATCCCAAACAAAATGATCAGTAATGGTCATTGAAGCTATTTTGAAGAATTCCAAATTAATTTTTTTTTAAATAAAAGGTCCAACATAACTGAAGGGGAAGGAAACCTTGAAGGGCAGGGCAGCCAAATCCTGTTCCTGCAGATCTACCACCCTGTAAGGTTTTCATTCCAACCCTAACAAAAGCACACCTCATTCAACAGCTAGAGATCTGCTAATTAGCAGAATCTGCTGTGCCGAATCAGGGTTGAAATGAAAACCTACAGGACGGTAGATCTCCAGGAACAGGGTTGGGCAGCCCTGCCCTAAGGCAACATTTCATAAGGGACTATCAATCCACAGGCCAGACCGATTCCTTATTTTGCATATGAATGTAAAACACAAAGGTAAAGTTATGACTGGGGTTCCAATAACATAAATAACAAAATAACATATTTGATGGAAAAAATGGACTCAGTACTCTGGTTTTTGGTTTTTGTTTTGACAAAAGCTGCACCCCGAACATGCTACAAAGTCATGCAAAAAAGTGGAGGCAAATTTCATGCATTCCTCCATTTGAAGTCCATGACAAAAGAGAGGGTTTAGAGTCCATCTAGTATTAGTAGCACATTAGACCACACAAGAGCTATTCAAGGTTTATTATACAGTAAGTAGACAGAGAACAAGCAGGAAAGTGAGTACAAGGATTGTTAATGCATTACACTACAAGATACTTCAGAGAAACTAGAGCTTCTCATTTTATACATAGGTAAAGTTCATACAATGCATACCTAAAATGGACCAAAATAAAATAACAAAAAAATAAAAATAATAATAAATAAGAGATGAGTACATATTTCATCCGAAATGTTGTTCCAAAACTTTTGTTTGCGGTACAATAGGGATTCAGCAATACATGATTAAAAACATATTCAAATGTACTGATCATGTATGTACCCCCTCTACCCCCCATACATACTTATGGGACTGACAGCAGGAAGAGAAGGAATCAGTGTTAAAAGTCATTGTAAATTATATAAAATTCACAATGGAGTGATGTTTAATCGCATATGTATACCCACTGAAGACCTTTATCTGGGAGCTACTAAAGTGTTTTGAAGGCTTGCACACTTTAACTCTGGTTCCAAAACATATTTCCAGAAATACTACCACTACTCTGTCTTTATAAGAAGGTTGTGTTAAAACAATCTACAAGAAAAACAACTATGGGAAACCAGAAACCATGCAAAAGCAGCAAACCTGAGTGGATGTTATAATCAATCACAGCTGTGATTTTAACATTTGTTTTCCATATTGGAACTGCAAGAAGACTACAATTTGGGGCTCAAATATTGAGCAGTGCCAACTGAATCCAACAGGGATAATCTTATGGGACTGACAAGAGCTGTTTTCCTTTTACAAATTCCATAAGAATGCAACATGTGTGCTGTTTTGCATGGTCATTTTGAGTGTAAGAATGAAACAATGGACCAAAAATGGAAAAAGCAGGAATACTTGATTCTCCACTGAATATACTGAAGGAATTCTGCAATAATGTGAGAGCAAGGTATACATTTTGGTATATATTTCCACAGTGCTCCTTACTTAGTGGAGTTCCATGCAAGAAGGCAGAGAAAATGCATGCGTTTGCAATAAGAAGCCATTTTGTGACCAGTCCGTGCCAGAGCTTAGAGTGCAGAATTAGTGCTGGCTAGAATTCAACAAAGCAAGAAAAACAAAAACCACTCGCTTAAAAAGAGACCAGCAACTCCACATAACCATCAGATAAAACAGTAGCTTTGATTTCTGTTTTATATTCAAAGCTCATTTTAAAACATTACACAAAATGCTTAAAAGCATTCTTAAATATCAGTTTGCTTTGCTGAGCAAAGTTCCCAGTAATATTGATCGCCTTCTGCAAAATTCTGCAATAAAATGTCAAGTGAACCCCATTCTGTGTTAAATTCCATGCCATTCAAAATGATCCTTTTAGACCTCGTTTAATATTGGCACAAATAATTGAATATATAAATATCTAATGATATAGGCATAACTGTAGATCAAAATTAAATATTCAACTAAAGCTAAACCTGAGCGGGCACTGATTCACCACTGTGCAACAAATTCCAATCATAATTTTTTTCTTCTGTGACTCTTAAAACAGAAACAAATCTGGGCTTACCAATCTCTGCTGTTCCAGAAGTTGGTCTGCTTCCTCCTTCTCTTTCTTGTACAAGATCTCCATTTCAGTCAGCCTGAGAAATGAGAACACCTTTTCTACACACAGTAGGAGACGGCCAACATGTTTACTGTAAGCGAAACACTTTTTTCCTGTTCTCTTGTGTAATCCATCAGTCAGCCAGTCATATGTGGCTGAAGCATTCCTCCAGTACAACAGTTACCATTTTTCCAAACCAAAAGCCACGCAGCATACTTCAGCAGAGACAGGGACGTCTGCAGGAGAGGCGTACGCTTCAAGGAAGACAACTGGTAGCTAGCAGGACACCCTGGCTGACGTACCAGTGTAAGCCTTCACAACAAAGCCACACAGGCCTGCTGCTGCAATCAATGTTGGCGAGTGACATAGTCCTGTTTTGAACTAGTAATGCCTCGGTAATTGTGACAAACACTGCTTGGGCCAATGGAGGGCGGGGGATTGGGATGGCTTGAAAGTCAGTACAGTAGTCAGCTGGGTGCTACACATTGGTGGTGGGTGAGGTGAGTCAATCACTGTAAAGCACTTTGAGCGTTCGGGAAAATGCTATATATATGCAATGATTAATTCAACAGAAGATTTGGAGTTTGAAGAATAATTTGGGGAATAAAAATCACACTAGTGGCCTTATGTCTTATGCTTAAACAGCCTCCAGCTGGACACACAGTGGCATCCTACCTCTTCTCCATCTCCTGCTTCATGTCGATGCCCTGCTTCTCCAGCAGCTCCCTCTGGGCGAAGGTCCAGTCCACGGGCTCCGAGGGCGTCTCTGCCGACGGGGTCTTCTCCCGCTCCGCACGCGCCTGCTCCGGATGGTTGAACCGGAACACGTGGTTCTTACCCATAATGATGCGGTTCCCTGGGATGTGAATGAAGACACACACATGCACATGCGCACACACGCACACACACATACACAAAATCAGTCAGTGGTTTTGACGTAGAAACACAAAACAACAAGTGAAAATGTCCGCCTGAAATCTGTTTAAACGTTCTTAAAATGCCTCAGACATCTTCCCTTGTGTAACTTCCTCCCCAAGGCTCAACAAAACAATGAGAGTGCCATTAAAAGGATACTAGATTTCCCTCCATTTACATCTTTACATTTTATGCCTTTAGCAGACGCTCTTATCCAGACCAGCATTCTTTCTAATAAAATCCATTAATACAGCTGGATATTTACTGAAGCAATTCAGTTTGCTCAAGGGTACAATGGCAGTGCTCAAGCTGTGAATCAAGCCCTAAACCTTGGAGCTGCAAGTCTAGCTGCTTAAATGTTATGCTACCCCGCCCTTCGTCTACCACTGGTGAAAGGGATGCTGGGAATCCTGACCTGAGCGTAGCTGCACGGAGGCACCCACTCGCTTGCCATTGACGTACGTCTCTGATCCTTCACAAGGCACCAACATGACAATCACTGTAGGGCCAACAACAATAACATTATCAGGATGACACAATAATCCTTATCTGTGGTTCGGCATATTTTAATATGCATTTACAGTATTTTAATAGCACAGTGAATTTCGATATATCAATGTCAAATATCTAAGCGTTGGGTTTTCTTTAAGAGTTAAGCACAGTTTATCAATATATTATGTTTGTCTGACAAGTAAAATCAGCTTCTTTTTAACTGAAAAAGTACCACACTGAAAATCATTTATACATACAGTTTATAATTATACAAAAAAAAACCAGCATTGGTAAGTCAAGGATAAACTTTACAGAGTAAAATCTATTTCAACTGCTAACAACAAAAATACCATTATAATATTATATGTTAAGAGTATTAATATTATATGTTAACAACAGCAGTTACCAGAATATTCATATATAACTGAATGCTAGTTTGCAAATGAATGCTAGGACACCCTCAAGTGACCCATTTTTTCCATGGAACTTTGTAAGAACAAAACAGGAACCGCTGTGTCTCCCGTCTCCCTGGAGACGTGGAGAGAGGCGCCCCTCCCCCATGCTCACCGTCGCCGTTCGCGTTCCTCTCGCTGCGGAAAACGCAGTGCTCCTCTTTGATGTGAGCTCCGCTCAGAACGATGTCCTGCCGTCTCTCAGCGTCCGCCTGCCCGACCCTGCGCCCACGGGTAGGCTGCGTTAGACCCAGAGACTCCCCCGACCAATCAGCACCGTTATGCACAAGGCCCGGTGCTGCCCATTTTTATATTTACAACCACCAGCAGAACGGATGATGGCCCATGTAATTTAACAGCTTTTTCCAATTTCAGACAAAATGGGTTTATTTTGGGGGCAATTCCTCAGCTGACAGTACCACTTTCACGACATTCAGGTGTGCGCCATGGATTGGCACCCATCTGGGCACGCTAGGGCATTTCTCATAACAGTTTAAATTTCGAGTGTACATGCGAAAACCACCGGAGCAGTAGGTTTCTGCCAAGAAAAGACCCAGTTATTCCAGTTTTAAAAATAGACAATGAGCCCATTACCTTGTAATACCATCTTTGATGTAATAAAGCAGACACTCTGACATCAAGGGGTCTTCATTCAAGTTGACCAGATGAGGAGTCTGTTGATTAGAGAACCCACAGTGAGATCAGTAGAGGACTGCTCAAGTGCATATACTGCACACCGCACAACAATCTGAGCCTGTGCACGCTCTGAACAATAACGAACCAAGCGGAGACTGTCCTCTGCAAAATATCCATCTAAATAAGAAAAATAAACATTGTTTTTGATTTTTAAAAACCTTGAGTGTCAGTTTTGCTGCTATGAAACATTGACATGTCTACCACTGTGCCAAAAGATGCTAGGAAGGATCATACTAACATTTGTAAAATATTCTAGGAATAATATGTTTGAACATTTGTATTTGAATATAGACAATCATGGGTCTGAAATTCACATAAAGATCCGAGAAAGACATTAACACTGAAACAACACATATTTCAGTGCTTTTCTAGGCAAAAGGCAAAATGATTTCCAAAAGATGTCAGAGACTGCAAATTGTGAAATTAATTTTTTTCCTAGACCATGTTACCTGGAAAATAATCAGAGCTGGCTTTCCAGGGCAAATACAGAACACAGGAAAAGAAGCGAAAGAATGAAAAAATAATGAAAACAATAAAAAAAGAGAAGAACGGTGGATAGGAGAGAACTTGCAAAAGGAAATTAAATTATGACACTGGAGATGGGGGGGAAACAGAATGTGCCTCATTAAAGTAACAAAGAAACTACCCAAGGCCCAGTTCTGAATAACTGTGCATGTAAGGTTTAATTACATCATAATAGGGGTGGATAACCAGTATTGTCCAAGTGGCCAACAGAGGAGAGTGACTGGTGCCCTCAGTGATCTGAAACCCTGATTACCTTTTTAGGTGAAAAAACTCCAAGGGTGCCCCCATCCTCACGGATTGCCACGCCCATCTCAGCCAGGAGTGCCTCCCTAAGGGGTTAATCGGAACAAAATATCAACACTCAGATGCACACATACTTATGTATTCATATCAAAAACCAATGCAAGCAATGCAAAGAAAGCCAAAAATACACCCATATTTATTTTTAATAAAATGTAATGCTGTTTCTTGGCAGCTGAACAACATATCACCAGCATTCAGCCAATACAGTAGCGAATTACATTAAAATAAAAGCAGATTAATAAAAATGGATAAAGGAATTGCAAAAAATCTGCGTGACTTTTCTCGGTCTTATATTCTGTCAAAGGAAAAGCTTTCCTTTAGACTGTGTGCCGCATGTATTCACACTTAGTCACATGCGCACATATTCTTCCTGAAAGATGTTCTAAAGAAGGTTGGCTAATGCACTCTGACTTCCTGGAAAATGCCAGAGCTGAAGTGTCAGATTCCCTCTGGACTGGGGCTTCTGTATTGGGAAATGACTGACTGAGTGCAGTGGTGGGTGGGGTATGGTGGCCTCAGCAGGACAAACGAACAGACGTACACACACATTGTCCTCCCATCCCCTCACTGACCTCTCCATGCGGATTGATTCGGTCTTCCGCAGTTTCTCCTCCCAGGTCTCGTTCAGCTCAGCTATAATCTTCTCAGATTCCTGCGGGGGGAAACAGGGGGGTTCAGGGTGTGGTTATTTTTCTAAGCTGGAAAAAATGAAGAGAACTGTGACACTTGTTTTCATAAAAGGTGCCCATGGTTTAGCAGCTCAGAACTGAAAAGAAAAATCATAGCACCTTAAAACCAACTATGAGGAAAAATTGGTTACAATTGGAGGTTCAAATTACCAGTGTAAATAAAGCCTTAAAACCCGAAACAGAACATTAAAACAAGATGGCCGCATTCTACACTCCCATCAGCCTGAAAGCCTTTTCAGATTGTGGTCTTCTTCAGAAAACGGAATGTTTCTGGCTGTCCTTTAGGCCGGAAGACCAGCAGTTAAAATGCGTCCGGCAGCTGACTCTCACTAAAATTTGGGGCCTTTGTCATACACAGAGCTACCTGCTGATTGGTCAATGGTCACTGAAACACAGAATTGGCTTGTATGACCTCTCACACATGACACACGATTCACAATTCAAGAGGACCGTGCCCAAATTTTGTTTGACATCAAAAAACAATTAGGAGCATGAAACCAGTCGGATCAGTATCTCATACTTGGCAAGTTGCAACGCTAAGACCTAACGTTTTTCTTACAATTTGATCCCGATCTGAAAAGAACAATTGGGATCCCACAACTCATATAATATAATATAGGGGTTTAATCTGTGTGCTGCCTTTGGCAAGAGATTCCGAAGAGATGCAATAACCTCGGAGTTCTTTTTGCTGAAAGCCGTTGGATAATATGTTAAAATGAGGTCTTAACTGGTTCTCCCGAAGCTCGCAGAGCATTTTCTTGAAAGGGTAGATGTGATGTTAACCTTAGTGTCCAGGTCAAATTCCTCACCTGACTTTGCACCCCATTATATTTGATTATGAACACAATCTGTCTGTCCCCATCTTGATTTAAAACTGATGATAAGGTATCTTTCAAAAAGCAACACATCATCCTGATTAAATAAGAACAATATTACTCCAAATATTCCCTCAGTTTTCCCACCCAAAAGCAACATTCAAGGCTGTCCCAGCGACATTAGTAGCACTATTTCTTTGTATGTCTTTGACTGGCAGCTAAAGCGCCAAGTATCATGGAAACAGCCAGAACATTCCCATGGAAACAGGAAATCGTATTGGGCAGAGAAGAGAGAGAAGCAAGATGAGTACCCTGAAACCTTTCCCGATAAATATTGTTTTTTCAGCTCCGTACACTGAAAGAAACTCTACACTCAGACAGAAAACCTGCCTATTGTTTCACATGTAACAATCTCTAAACCTGACCTGGTGTAGTCATATCCTGGATAAAATCATAACAACCAAATAATATTCCACAAGAGCTACCTAATTACACTTCACTTTACATGAGCCCCATAAATCCTTGGAACTACTCCAGATCTCCCAAAGATTAGCTGCATGCCCCCGAGTGCTTTTCCTCAGGGCTGGAAAGACTAAACGCAGGCAACGACGATGCATACGGGGAGCCATCATCAGGGTTACCATGGTGATTCATTTCATTATACTGCTACACTGCAATAACAGCCACGCCATTTATTAAAGGAAACTTGACGCTGGATTACCAGTTGCTGGATATTCCCTTTGGGGTATGTTCAAATTATTCTGGAAATGAACCCACAGCTAAAATCCCCAGCAGGGAAAGACCACAGAATTTGTGTAAGAGTGGAGGTTAGTGTCACAATCCATATTTTTGAGATTACCTCCTTTGGGGACATTTATACCGATCATTAACACACTGACGAATGACCAGCCTCAGTAAAAAATAAATATCTGTACTCAAGGGAGTCACAATCCAGCCTTTTCCCCCTTAAGATTTACATGCTTTATGAAAGTCCAGTTATTCCAAAATTAAATGGAATTATCTGTGGGGAAGCGCACACACACAGCAATGATAAATAACTACCTTTTATATTTTTGTTTCTATTTCTTAAATAAACATTGGATATTAGTAACAACAGATAGAAACAGTAAAAGCAGTAAAAAGTGTGAAGTCAAAAAAAAAAATGTGGAAGATTAGACAACGAAAACGGACTAACTGCATACCACTACCTGCTACGATCTTAGCAAATGTACAATTATTAAGGAATAAACTAAACAAATTGAAAACTAATGCCATTCACCTATGTGAATTTAGAGGCGCCTGTATCATGGCATTGACTGAAACTTGGCTGACAGACATGGACTTAATATTCCTCCCTGGATATTGATGGCTTTTGGACTTCAATTCAACTTGATCGTGACCATCAGGTAACGTGGAAATCAAAGGGAGGAGATGCTTGCCTGTATATAAATCGAAAATGGTGCAGTAACACAGCTGTAGGAGACCAAAATTGTTTAGCAGACATAGAGCTGCTGTCTGTTGCTAAGGCCCTTCTACCTCACGAGGGAATTTCCTCAAATATCTGTTTCAGTGATTTACATTCATGCAGGAGCAAATGCCAGATCGGCTGCTGATACCATCTTTAAGGGTGAGTGATTAAAAAAAAAAAAAAAACATTTTAGAGCTTTTAGTTACCTTGTCCTTGTACGGTTTGTGCATGTGTCATGTGATGCAGTCTCTCTAAGCATGAATATGTCTTGTTTTTTTTTAAACTTGTCTGCAACCAAATTTCCCAGGCTGGGACAAAAAGTTTGACTTCACTTGATAGTCAGGCTGCTTGCAATTGGCTGATCACCACCCTGAATTAAGGTGTAACTGCATTAATGATTTTGGTTATGTAATGTAGCAACATTTTATACAAGCTCAGACCATCTACAGTGCAAACCACAAGAGGAAAGAGGAAGGGTTTGACCTTCTAACATAGCACTCCACCAACCTGAGCACTTGGCTTAACACTGGATATGCTTCCTAGACTGACAAGGATTTACAGGACAGCTGATGACGGTGAACTTTTTTTTTGTTGCATTGCGTCTGTCACCTATTCACTACTGCAGTTACTATTCTCAGTTCGCACAGACGTACCAAACGCAATCGTGAACTTCAGCCGCTCGGGGCAAGAGCGAGCGACGGAACGAGCTAAATGCGACGCAACGTGCTGGGATACCTTGAGTCGCTCGATGGCCTCTTCCCCGCCGGGCGTGGACATGATGCGCTCCTGGATGCTTGTGACAGCCTGGAGGCCCACCTGGCTACTGAGCGTGCCTGAAGACGGGGAGGCGGACAGAGAGCCGATAGGCGCTGTGGAGAAATGGCCAGGCCGTTGGTTCTCTGAGGACAGCATGTACCTATGCTTATTGTTGTGTATATCTTTCAGGTCTGAGCCACAGTAGAGAGCCGCAGGGGTTTTTTTTCAGGAAGCAGAAAACAAGAAAACAAAACGAACAAAACAAAACAAAAAAAAGGGCAGACAATGGATTGAGAGAAAGAGAGAGAAAGAAAGAAAAGAGGAGGAAAGTCGAGTGAGAGACACTCAAGTAGAGCTGAGGGACCACAGTAAAAAAGACAGCAGTAAGAAAAACCTCAATCACAGTAGGAGGCCATTTTCACACCAGGACACCGGTGGGTTTACACAGCAATTTGCACGTCTAAAAATCAGTCTTGGGGCTCAGATCAGAACACTATTTGTAGATGAGTTTCAAGATAAAAACAGAGAAGCTGAACTAGAGGTATGCTGCTACAGCATTTGTAGTCTACCTTTTCACAGTAGTGAAATTGCATACCCACTCATGGGTACTACATTTGCAATGTCAGTTATAATTCTTGAGAACATATGGATGAATACCTCTGCCAACAGTGCTGGCACTCACAATGGCACAACACTGCCTGGGATTTAAAGAACAAGTGTGTCATAAAGCATACAATGCTTCCTCATTAAAAAATAACTTGACAGTTGGCTAAATCAACAGAATGTGTTCATCCATTTGCAGGCAACACACATGTTGAGCTAAAGTCATGAATCGGGTCTCTATAAAACCTCAGTCCCAATCAAACTACACTTGGTGTAAATAGTATTATATTTATTCATGAACAGTATTTAAGAACTGTTAGTTTAATTGCAGGAATCTGTCGCGTAGGTTAAACGGAGACTGGAATCGGTGTGAAAACAGCCTTGTACGAAAGGTTTGGTGGAGGAGGAGCACAGGCAAGCGGGTCACAGAGCGCGGGGCAAAGAGGGATGAGCCGATGTAGCCAATGGGGATCTGCGCGCAGCATGCTGCAGGGTACTCCGATCTTTCGGTCTCGAGTCACTGCAAAACTGCAACAGCAACAAAGTCAATTCACCTCCTCAACACACAAAACGCCACTCAGTTCACACTAGCTTTGGAGCTTCGAGAGCCAAACATTATTCTAAAAAAAAATTTTTTTTTAAATTCTGGAAAAGGAAACTTGAAACTGGAGCACCTGCTGCTACTGTGCTGAGTATTACTGTGCCAGAGAATGACGAACCCCCTACAAGAGCACTTTCACCATTTCTGGTGGTTGTTTGACCAGGACTTGGGTACACTTGGAAACTACTCAACCAGAATGCAGTGTCATCATCCCAGGAGTTTCCACCATAAACAGCTCTGTAAGTGCTGCAGTACTACGAGTTGTCACTTATACTCCATTTAAAGTGATACTGATTTCTGGCATTTCTATCTGCCCCTTCTGTAGCAGAAGAGTCGGAAGCATAAATTTGCAACCCACAAAACTGCTGATGTAACTAATCACTAAACTTCTGATCGCAATACAGTTGAATGCTAATGGAAAATGATTTCATTGCTGCCAGATAAAGCACAACAGCTATAATACATGGGCTATGGCAGCAGTAATTGGTATAAACAATGTGCCAGTCAGAAGTTTTACTATCAACACCATAAAAAATTCCCTTTGCTTCAGCGTCATTAGCATTCAACCTTACTCAGGCATTAAAGAAAATGCACTGCAAATAGCAAGAACGGCAACAGAGCAGGCGACAGCAGCAAAACTACACCCTCGCTTCAATTCAGGACATCTCATTGCTTCCTTGACTCCTTAGGCTCATGCAAAGCAAAGAGGACTGTTTGGATGTCGAGGAGAAGCAGCGGGTCTGCTATCGGGACAGGAGGGCGAGAGCAAGGCAGCAGCAGTATCACCATGGAAATACACACATTTGCTTCCACTTCCTGGGTAATCATCTCCCATTGGCTCGACTGAACGGAAGCAGGCAAATACGAGAGGGGTCAGAGGTAGGGTTAGTACCACACAGACTGACTGGAAATACGCTTTCAGATGTTAAAGAGGAGAATGAATGACACATTCACACAGGATACATTTGAGGGACAGAGAGTTAATGACACAAAGATACAACCTCAATAAGGGTGCTAATACATGTAGGGAAAAACAGACTCAATTAATCGGCTATTCATAGATACAGGGTTTTAATGTGTCAAAGCAGTATGTTAAAAACGGACTGTTTTATTTAATAACATCACAAGGAACCATTCATTCCATGCCGATCCTACAAGTATAAAAAGCATATTTATATATACATTTATATTTCACGTTATTTATAATCTGTACAGTACATCTATTGCATGTTGAGGTCTTGGGTAAAATAAGGAAGGTGACAGTTCCAGGGTGACCACCATTTCAAATGGCTTTAAAAAGTGTTCGTTTAGTTCTGTTACAGTTTTAGTCATAGAACAATAACCTTGAACAAATCTGTTGAGTACAAGTGTAATGTGATTGACGTTACAGTAATTTTACTACTGATTTTTGTTTTTTCCCCTTCACTATGGCACTTACACATGACAGCACGTTTATCAAAGCACAGCTTCATATACTCATGTACACTGAAACTTGTGTAGCCTCGTAGTATGCATGATTCTGCAAGATGCCCTGGATAACAACGTCTTCTACACTAAGGAATGTAAATGCAATACATATAAGCAGCCAGTTGTGAACTGGTGCTGGTAAATGGAGTTCTGTGCAATATGGGGTAAAAGGTTTGATGGAAGGTAAGAGTTGGAAAACTCTTTTACTTTCAAAAAGCCTTTTTTGTCAAAAATGTGCCACTGTCCATGGTCAGAGTTTATGACGGAGTTACTGACTGGTCTGGTATCCTGTGCATGTGGTGCCCTTCAGGAGGAAATGACACCGGGCCGACTTACCATCCAGGATGTCTCCCAACCCTTGGGCACGGAGCAGTTCCTTCAGACGCGTAACCTCATCCTTCAGCTCGCGCACCAGCTTGTTGTTGGGGTCTTCATTGATGACGGCATTGCACTTGATCTGTTTAGCTCGGTCCGCGTATCTGAGGGGACGGGCAGGGAGAGAACAGTCACACAGGGGAGCTCATGGCAGTCCCTGGCTGATGGTAATGGTTTACTACATGCTCCTCTCGTCTTTTTGAGAAAGGGTCGGCAGGAAACAGGCCCTACCGTAGGGTGCTAAGGGTCTCGTCGTAGTTGATGTCGGCTGGGCTAAGAGCTGCCACCATGGCAGTTCTAGAGTTGCCACCTGAAGCACACAACAGCAAGGTCACATTCACACTAATTAAAATTAACTGAATCCGGTAAATCTAAATAAAACAAGCCATTAAGAAACGATAAACCTGAAATGAAAAAAATTCATTTAGGACCCAATATAGGCTTATGACAATGCATTTGCATAAAAAAGAAAAGCATCTCAGAAGATTTGAAATAAGAGATGATGCTGCTTTTTCTAAATTATAAAAAGGGGAAAAACAGTCTCACAGAAGCACACAGACTAGTCAAAAGATGACACTTGGTTACATAAGGACGCACAGCATATTGTACTGTCAGGCAACTTTTGTAATCAGTGCAGTCATGTATAAACAGCCTCTTCTCAGCAATGATAATGGGGGTGAGACTGTCACTTCATTATCACTCATTCTTCTGTGTGGCTGTCATGAGTCGTGGAGAGGAGGGACTCACTTTGCATCAGGCTTCGGTGCAAACTAACCAAACGAGGGATACCTTTAGCATTAGAATTTTAGCACAAAAGCTCATACCTAAATTCTCCCTGAGCAGCCAAGTGAGCACAGAGTCCCTGTACGGAATGAAGTCGGTCTTCTTCTTCTTCTTGCTCTGTTTCAAATGAACAAAGGGTTTCAGCGGAAATGGGAAAGAATATCAACTGACGACCCAAGTTAGTCCTACCGCATACGATATGAGATGAGGAAAGCAAGAGAATGAGAGACGGGTCAGCTGTGCTGGGGGGTGAAGAATTAATAAACTGATGGATCGGGCAGTGTTTAACAGATGTCTGGGCTACACGCACGTTTGCACAGCTGCAACAGTCACTGGTTAAAAGCTGAGTGGGTTTACCTTGCTGGGACCGTTATCCTGAGCAGCGAAGCAGAGACAAGGGAGAGAACAAGACAAGAGGGATATGTTACAGCATAACCCGCCAGGCCGGGGTCTGTCAGTCACGGAAACTGGATAGTCCCAACACTTACCACCTCGGCCAGGGCTGAGATGACTTTGCCTAAAGTGGTCAGAGATTTGTTGATGTTCGCCCCCTCCTGAAACAGCAACAGAGGGAAAGAGTCATGTCTTATCTATCAGCTACGGGCATCCAAAATTATCATGCAAAAAATAATCCCATTCATTTTGAGAGCTAATTGTGATGTGACAGTTGAATGTTAGACGTCATAACTGAGCATAAGCTTGGACACTGTTCTCATCACATTAACATTTGTCTGCATTTTAATACTCTTTATCGTGGCCCGCAACCAATTATTTTTGTATGTTTTTGGAAAGAAGAACACAGACTACATTGTTACTCAGTGTCAGACAGGCAACCATCAAGGTTTTTGGCCCCCCTTAAATTCAGAACTACTGACTGAAATCTGCACAAAGGTACTGCAGATTCCCATTAGGCAACTAATGTCCACCTGGTCACCAAGCGGCTAATGTCTATGAGTGTGTCAATGTAGTTCATACGTCACAGGGCACAAACCCTGAAACTGCTCCAAGCTGAGATTCAGACTGCAACATTACCAGAGATCGAAAGAGAAATGGCCCTCAGTATGAGCATTTGAAAGTGTGGGAAAGATGGAATATATACAAAGCAGCTATTGTAGCCTGATGATGTAACAGCCAACTACCATGAAGAGAACTTTTCTATGCCAAATCATGCTGCAATTTAAAGCCGCTGAATGCAGCGTAATGTGATCACTGGTCAGAATTAATTTAAAAGCATGATTTTGATCTCCAAAGTGAAAAATTGGCCAAAGCAGGAAGTTCTTTAAATTACATTATAGGCCCCAAAATAGCAGTTTAAATTTTTACATTTCAGTCTAAGAAGGGAAACCGGTGCACACTGTAGGTGTGTTTTCTTACAAGATGACAGCTGGTGTGCTGCTATACGTCCATGCATTTCTGTCACCATCACAGAAGGGTCATACAGCTTAATCCCTCCACTTCATACCGATCAGACGCACACAATCCAAGTCGTCATTTCCGGTGGAAAGAAATCAGATTAATTTCACTGCAAAATGGCCGTATTCCTTTTCGGTGAACGTCCCGTGCGGCAGGTCTCCAAATATAGCCGCCCGAGGAAGAGAGCGGCAGATCGCTTCACGGCTTCTCGGAACGACGGCGCGTGGTGCGGTTAAATTAGACGCACCTTTAACCTTGTCCCTTTCGCCCCTGTCGAGTCAGCTCGCTCGCTGCCTGCCAGATCCACCAGACTGATCTTGCTGACCTGTAACACGAGAACAGAGGAAACTTGGAACGGCTACAAAATCAAAAACCGTCTGCAGGGGAGAGGGTAATAAATCTAAATGCAAATGGTGCCATTCTAATCAATAGCGCTTTGCAAAAGTGAAGATGTACGCCACATTCTTCTGCTGCATACAAGCTTTTATGGACAAAAGCAGCTTTCGCGCAGGACAAAACAGTTAAAAAACATTAGTTTACATTGGTGCCAAACTGCATTGTATGTGTTCATTTTACTTTACCTAAATTTAGCCAGGAAGGGTAACCGAACAAAATTTCCTGAAGAATAGACTTAATGAAGTGAGGTTGGTAATGAAGGCACAAAAAATGCCAGCCCACTTGAAGGAGAATGGTTAGTTACCCAGATTGAAAGAGACATTTCTGCAGAATGCGAGCATGAAACAGACAAATCATTCCAATATTTAAGTACCGTATTTAAGTATTTTGCACTAAAGCGGTAGATTAAAGTATTTATTTGGTAAATTAGACCTGGTTGGCAATGTAGAGATGACATTTCATGAATGAACGATGAGGGTGAATCTCACCTTTTCTGTGGCGAGGTCAGACTCACTGTCGTGCTTCTTCTGTGTGAAGACGATGGTGAAAACCGCATGGGATCGGCTGCTGGTCTCATTCATGTTTGTGGCGGCGACGGTCCTGAGGGGAGGACGGATCGAACATATCATTGGACAAGACAGCAATATTTATACATTAATACATAATACATTTACAGAAGCATAATTAGCTCTCAATAACGTACGAATGAAACCATAGCTTCAGGCATCTCAAAAAATACCGCAGGCAAATTGCATATTGTACAGCTTAATAAAAAAACTGAAATTTCAGCTTGGATTCTTCAATGGAGAAAAGGCATGTTTCTCACAGGCTGATAAAATGTAAAATTTCATGTCAGTCCTGGACTATGATGATACTATTTACATGCAATCGGCTGTCTCCGCATTGAAGTCACTAGATGCAGTGCACCATAGCACCTCAAGATTCATTCATTTCTGGAAATAAATTTTTGTTTTTGCGACTTGTATCTGAATATTGACTGGCTGTCCCTCACTGACCAAAGAAATAATCACTTCCTGCTTTTAATTTAAAAAGCGTTGCTGGGGCAAACTTCCATTTTAGCTTTCATCATTACCATAGTGCAGAGTGAGAGCCTGCCATACAATATCCCCAGAATGGCTCACCTTAGAGGCACCTCCTTTTATTCCTGAACTAAGCAGAAAGGCTTTCAAATACTATGCATCACTTAAATGGAATGAATTGCAGAAATATCTTAATGGAGTATTTAATGGAGTACAGGGTTTAATTTCTTGCTTTGTAGTTTTATATTGTTTTACATTTTATATTTACATAGTTATATTTTATAATCATATTGTATATTATATACACAAACTTAGTTTTACAATTTTGTATTTTACACTTATTTTTTGATACCCTGTATTAATTACTTTAATTCACAGAGTGAACATGTAAAAGAGAACTTAGGTCTCACTGTCCTACTCTGGTTAAACAAAAGTTAATAAACTGAAAGTCGATACGGTATGAAATCAGTTAAATCAATTAAAACATTCCCAAATGTGCAGTGTTCATTTCCTGGGTGAAATAATTTACTGCTTCTCTGAAGAACACAGAAAGCTCTGGTGTGCATTGCAAGGCACGTATGCAAGGCGTGTATGAGGGATCTCTCTCCCCTGCTTGGGGGCTACTCTGCTTCTCATTGGTGTTTCAATCTGCAGTATTCCTGGAACGCAGACGCATAATGCATCAATGAATCAGTCCGCAGAGATGGATAACAGAAGATGACTAATGAGCAGGGGAGGAAGAGACAGGCACAGATGGGAAACAGCAAGAGGCCAGTGTGCCCCCCACCCCAGCCCCCCCCTCCCCTTCACTGGTGATGCTGATCTGATCATTTACTGATCTGGAGGAAGGAAAGAGCAAGAAGGCAGCCAGGTTGTGGCAGCATCCAAAAAAAAAAAAAACTGATTAAGCAGAGACAAAAACAAGGCTATTTACCGCTGGTACCCAGAGGACAAACACACACAAAAAAAGAAGCCATTTTCAGAAACACACGGTAAACACACTACTGTAGGTATCCCCTTAGGGATACAGATCAGAGCTCAAGCTCATCCTGCGGGATATGAGGGGATATCAGTGTAGTACAGCGGTTAGAGAACTGGGCTGGTAACCTGAATGTTGCCTATTTAATTCCCAGGTAGCACGCAGCTGTTGTATACTACTATTTAAAATGCAGAAAGTCGGGCAAAAACGCCTGCTTCTGTAATGCGAATCACTGTAATAAGCACAACAAAACCACACACAGTCCTGGGAGAAATGGAGATGGGAAGTTTGGTTGTGCGGGTAGAGATTAGTCAACTGGGTTTGAAGACTGAAGGTCGTAGATTTGAGACTCAATTCGGATGTAATGCCCTTGAGAAAGGGGCTACAACTGATTTGCTTCATTCCAATAAAATCTTTTCCTAATCAGCTTCCTTCCAAATGCATAAAGCAGATAACTAATATAGCTCTACAGGAGATTCAGTAGAAAGGAGATAAATTAACCATAGGCCATTCAAAAAATATCAGGAGAGAAGAATAATGCATAGAAAATTCATAACCAATAAATCCAATAAAGTGGGATTAAGAAAAGGCAATGCCTCTGAGGACAATGTCATTTTGGCATATTAGAAATGAAACTTTAACAGACGAAGATAATTTAAAATTGGGCTGCGTCACAGAACCAAGTCACAGGTAAACGTACACGGATTCACTTTTTTATGTGTTCTTCTCGTGAGGCTCACCTGGCCTTGTTCCCAGCATCCATCAGGTCAGCGATGTCAGTGTAGGAGGTGACAGCCAGCTTGGACAGGTCCTCCACGTAGGGCCCCAGGAGGGGGTGCTCTCGGACCCGCAAGTGGCCTTTGTTTTTGGGGTTCAGCAAGTCCCGCACCCTCTCGCAATAGATCTCCATGTAGCTGACCTAAAACACAATTTCTCTGTGGTTTCTAACCTGATTGCTCATTTCACAAACACCACACACTGACCTGTTGAAACTTTAACGACTGTGGATTTGTCAGGTTTTTACCAGTCAATATTGAATACAATTAACATACTTTCCATACTTCCTACAGCTATTTTCCACAGCCAACAAAAGTGGAAAGGGCAGATCAGGGTTAATTTTCTAATTTAATACATTTGAAAAAACAGTGAAATAAATATATTATTCACAATTAATTGACAATATATTATCAAATCTAATCTACATGGTAGTATATTCTGTTCCTGTAATTATAGTTTTTACTCATGTTATTGCCCCTGGTACTATTGTACAACACTACTTAAGTAGTGTGAACCATATGATGAAACGCTGCTGCTCTGATTTACACCGGTAGATATCATAGTTATGGCCTCGAGATTTTATTGGCATTCTTCCTCAAGATAATTTCTGCTTCAACCAAAAGTCTCTGCGACCACTGCAGCTTAATTGGTACTAATTCAACTCTCTGCTGCGGAATTTGTGGGAGAATTAAGAGAAATATTGTTAATGATTCTCTATATTTTCATCCTGATCCTTTAGCAGAAGATGGTTAACCTAATAACGAACACACTCCCCAGATATCAACGAATGACAATGAGCCTGTGACACAGGACCAAATTGGTAACTTACATTAGATGTTTCAATAAACATATCTTTCAAAGACAATGCAAGATAGCTGAAGACACCTCTGATCACTGAGGCATTTAAAACATAAACGAGAACAAGAAAATGTGCACAGAACATACAATGAACCCTGTCCCAATGAACAGGTCACTTTCACCAGTCCAGAACAACAATCTGTGCACGAGGGTCTCTAGCATGTGCCAGTGTGTCGGTTTCGTTGTTTTTCTCTCACGTTCAGCGCACTGATTTCTCAAAGGAATGCACACAACTACACTGCCAATCATTTTATGACAGGCTTCCCCAAAAGAGACAGCACATTTAGATGCAGAAGGAGGGCACCTTCCTATCATGAGGCTTTTATTTACCACAGCCGAAGCACATCAATTTTCAGTGCAGAAATTCAACGGCAGACCAACAAAACAATGTTAAATTACTGTTATTGTTTCACAGACAAATGCATCCACTGTACAAATTATATACATCAACGGCTGCTTTGTGAAAACACACATACCACAATAATAAATACTGTATGGAATGTCTGCATGAAAGTGAAAGCATTTTTTTTTTAATTGAACATTCCAAAGCCTAAAAATTATGCATACTCTAAATGTCCTGACTGGAGATGACTCAACAGAATACTATACCTCCAAGACATGCGTTTCAATAATAAACTATGGTTACCACTGTTCCAGACATAACAGCTCATTAAATTGGCAGTAGACTAAGGAATGCATTCTGTATATTTCAAGTATGTATTGCGCATTAACCTCACGCAAGCTGTTGGACACGGCTATGAAATTGAGCCGGGGAGTTAAATGGTCTGGCACACTACCACCCACATCAGACAGATGAAGTTTCTCTCAATATATCACTTATTATCTTACACATCATACATTAGGGCATGCCTGTGTGCGGGTTAGGCACGCGTATGGTCCCCTGGGTAAGGATCTTTAATTTCAACTTGTGCTCCATTTAATTCAATACTATTTTTCATTATTTTCCCCAATACTGCATTTGGTAAACTTTTTTGGTGCATGGGAGGTTGCTCAGGAAAAATAACATTGAACGGGGGTGCCAAATTTGATCTCTGGAAGTACAAAATTGCGCTGCTATCAGAAATAAAATATTAAAGGTAACTTATCCAGCGAAGGCAGCCTGAGGAGAGAAAATCACATGAAATGGCTTCTCTCATTCAGACGGAGCATGGCTGCACACCTGGCGAATACTAAGCACTTGACTGAGATAAGGAAGCACAACAGCAAGGAGGTGCCTTGCTAATAAGTCACTCAACTAGCATGTAGAGAGAAACCGCTATGAAACAGTCACTGTGTGCTCACTGAACAAGTGGATCCCCCCAGCAGCTTGTCTTAATGAGGCCCTTTCGCAAAAAAAACTTCATCTCTAATACAGCTCGGCTGTGACCGAATTCATCACCAGGCCTAAAGTATGGCTGGGAAGCAACGCTAATGGAGCTACAGAGGATGCAGCTTCACCTGCCTCGCCGAACCTGAGGAGGGGGTCAGGCACTCACCTCCACCGAGTAGGAAATCTCCTCGTTGCAGTTGTCACTGATTTTCTCAAAGAGTTCCTCGCAGAGCTAAGAGGGGGCACAGAAAGGAGAGCGCACCACCATCACTGGGCATCCACAAGGGAAGAGAAGCAGTGACTCGTATCACATGATACACATCGAGAGCAAATCTCAGAAGTGCTGAAGTGGCGTACCAGCGGAATGATGCCCTCCTGCCCCTCCTCCTGCTTGCCCATCATGGTGTAGGACTTGCCCGCCCCCGTCTGGCCGTACGCGAAGATGCAGACGTTGTAGCCCTCGAAGGCATGCTGCAGCATCTCTTTCCCAATGTCATTGTACACGAGGCATTGGGAAGCAAAGCAGGGGTCCTCTGGCTGAGGAGAACATGGAGAGACAGACAGACAGACAGACAATTACTCTAGGCCACCTGTAACACCTTCAACAATCCTGTGAACACAAACATCAAACAGGCAAGCTGAAAGCTTGACGCCTTTTTCAGCTGACACATTTTTTATACGCATCCATGGATACATTTGCAAAACCAATGTGCATTTAAAATCCGGAAGATTAATGGGGAGGAGGGGGTGACATTTTACAGTGACACTTGAAGGAAAATGGAATCACAAGTCTAGAAGGTGAGCTCTTGGAGAAGATAAACAGCAGTCATAAGCTTACCGTGGTGTGGGACCAGTAGGAATAGTCAAAACTGAAGGACTTTGCTGGTTCCTTTGGGCTTTTTGGGTTTAGAATGACTGTAAAAAGACAGAAAGATTTATTTTCATTCATCGCTCTGTTATCACTCCATTATAAATGCACACAGATAGGCTAATATATGTATTCTATACAAGATGGGCATAGTAATTAGCTTGCAGGCAAAACCACCAATGTGATTTAAAAAAAAAAAAAAAAGATTTTTCATAAAAAAAATTTCAAAAATATAATTCTCTGCAGATTCCTCTTGAATTAAATCACTTTTATTTCCTTACCATTTCACTGCTTGTTTGATTTACAAGATTTACAATTGACAATAAAGTAAAACATCTATTTATCATGTATCATGTTAATAGAAATGAATAGAGGTTGCAAATATTTGCTTTTTAGATAATGAAGACCAAGAGATGGGAGCAGCCAATCAGACAAGATTTGCAGATTCCTGACAACAGCTCTCCCCCCAGCTACCATCAGTCAAACCTTGACTCACCCGACACAACTCATGTCAAAGTGTGAATACAATTAATAGGCCTATATGGAATGGTACAAGTTACAGAGCCACATGTTCAAACCTAATTTAACTTCTTGACTATACAGCGTTTTACTTTATCATCGTCACTATGGTTATTTATTATTTTTTATTACCACGGCTCTAAAGTTCTCCAATTTTAGGAGCATCAATCTACTACAGCAATCTGTATGCAGTGGTATGCTCCTGAAGTTTTCAAAATGATAGCATAGAGCCCTGTTTACAGGATGAGAGCGGTGACCAAGGAATTGTGCAGCAAAGGAAACTGATGTCAAACTGAATCACAGGTACAGATGCAACGCGCAAACGTATGCAGTCTGATGGGGGACAGCAGCCGCCATCCACTTCAATTCCTACACGTGCGCCATCGCGCAAAACCAACCTTTAGCCAAAGGGGGTCACGTCAACTTTCCGAGATGTCTCTGCGCTCTAACACATGCAGGAAAATATTCATCACGCTCAGGACTGGGGACAGTGACACACCGCGCCACCGTGGGCTACTGAGTTCGTCTGACATGGTGAAACCGGATCGTGCACCTGGTGCACCGCGACATTTCCCGTGGTCTCCTTTCCCCGACCCTCTTCCTCTCTGGACTGCGATCAGTCCTAACGAACAGGAATCTGCTGCCATGCCCGGCATGCTGTTCCTCCCAAACTCCCAGCAGAGCCCCACCAGGCACACAGACCACCCCCGTCCACACCACTCCATACCACCCCCAGCTGCAATCCCCTCCCTTAGTGCAGACAGAAAGCTAAGCCCTGCCATGGACAGAGGGATGAGAGGTAAGGGGGTGTATTAATAGCTGCAGTTGTTCATGAAGCCCCCCCCCCCTCCCCCGAACTGCCTCGGGGTGGGTCAGCTAGGGCCTTGCTGGATTTTAAGGCTGTTGGACGAACACATCAGGGCCACAGAGGCGGGGGGTGAGGGGGGGTGGCGGAAAATAAAGGATCGACTGACCAATCTGATGAGAGCGCTTGTAGCCTAGCAACAACACAAACGAAGCAACAGAAGTGACGATTCTGCCAAGTAACCATGCAGCTCTGACTTTTTAAGGCACAACCTTACGTATGGCGATACACATACACACACACACACACACATATATATAAAGATGTATGTGTGTGTGTGCACAAGGTTCATGCTGTATTCGTTTTTTGCATGAAAGTATAATTCAATAAATTCCTCCAATTCTGGCCAGATGACAATTTGCTAAACTTTGCATTGATATCCTTTGGTTTTTGTTTTATTATCCTTGTCACCAAAATTATCGTAAATTTTGTGCGCTTCATGAAAAAAACTGAAAAAATAATCACAAAAAACAGGTTCAACCAAACGAGTTCAAATATAGCAGCACACCAATACGCCGTGAACATTAATAGCTCAGTCATGTTTGGATGCTGCGTTTCGGAAACATTTTTGAACATCAGCAGTTCCTCCGTTTGACGGTGAGACCCAACACCCTCCAGTGTCAAAGACAATGCCCTTCACAAACAGTTTGGACAGCCAAACAAGAGGGAGGCCACTTCACCCCAAGGGAGATCTGGTATACAATAGATGCTGCAGCCATGTTGAGGGGACAGACAAGTGATAACCCACAGAGAACACAGCAAAAGCCCTCCTAACCCCCAAGCCTCAGCCACCCATTTCTGGGTCCGTGGCCTGTTGTTACTGCCAGGTTCTTAACAAAACAATTTTTTTTTTTTCCATGGCCAGGTTTGAACCCATTTCACTTTCCCCCGTTCAGAGCAGTGGTTCACATAGCAAAAGAATCCTTCCTGAACTTTTTTTTCCCTCACTAGCGCCTCCTCTGGTTGATCAGGTGCCTGCGATTTGCCTGAATTAATGGCGCTAGTCCTATGGCGCGAAAGTCGTCATGGTTAAAGAAGGAGGGGGGGGCTGATGTCATGCACTTCTCACTGACCCATATTAACTGGGGATGTTACAATGATGGGATGGGCCAATAGCTAGCAATGGGGGAAGGGGGGTGTAGCTCTGTTACATTGTTGTTATATCATTAGAAGTGGACACATGAGAATAGAGCCAGAGCTGCTACAGACACAGGGGGGCAGAGGGAAACTCTCTTCACTGATTGTCTGCCTATTAAAAGCAGTGATCTAAACTCTCATGTCCAGATCAGATTTTAGTGAGTGTTACTCAGAGGCACTTGTACCCTCATCGTTTCCCACCCCCGCCTCCCTGAACCCTGAACCCCCAACCCCCAAACCCCAGCCCCCAGCCTTGAGAGCCGGTGTAAATTTGAGAAAAGGCAAGCTGGCTGCCTCTGAGCCTGGTCAGGAGAGAGAGAGAGCCTGTTTTAGAAAGAGGAGACACTCCTCTTCAAGAGATGATTCACTTTTCTGAGTGTTCATGCAGTGAGGTCATACCAGACACTTGTTAAAATCGTGACAAATGATCAGAAGAAAAATAATCCCCGTTTTGAAAATTGAGTTTGTTTTTGTGTCTATTTCTTGAACAATATTTTTGCTTTTGAAATTGAACCTGCACAGTACTGGGTTGGAGTAGGGCTACTAACGGCTACCTGGCTACCTAGAAGCATAATCCGCCGCCAGCCTAGAGCTTGGTAGATACATTATGACATGTTATGTAATGACTTCAGTTAAATTTGATTTAAAAAATGTCTTGCAAACTAATGTCTCTTTCAAGAGATGAGTTCACCAGTTAAAAATCAATGAGAGCACAATCAGCCAGTCCTTCACATTACGTGAAATGGCGGTGTTCCGTAGTCCC
Source organism: Anguilla rostrata (assembly GCF_018555375.3). Classification (NCBI taxonomy): domain Eukaryota; kingdom Metazoa; phylum Chordata; class Actinopteri; order Anguilliformes; family Anguillidae; genus Anguilla; species Anguilla rostrata. Next base: position 31,203,775 of record NC_057945.1, read on the forward strand.
CGTGACAGATAACGACACGTTCTGTAAAAATAGAACGTGACTAACTCAGCCCATGAACCTGATCGCCTCGCTCTGTATAATATCAATTTAATTGTCCCAAACATCAGATTTACTTTCCTTGACAACAGGTACTGCATTTTAATACTGGTCGCTATGACAACCTAGGCTAGGTTGTCAATTTCTGAAACTGCTTTCTATTGAGAACACAGAAAAACAGGCTTCCACAACAAGGGCCTGCACAGTCTGAAAACTGACTGACCTGAATTTAAAGCATGATGTTATTCGTTTCTTCCATAAAAAAAACTGTACCCTTTCTGAAGCGCAATGGAAAACAAATCAAAATAAAACTTTCCATTGTCTGTTACAATATTTATTTATTTATGCAATTTATATAATTTATCTATATTGAGGTACTATTCATTATGTGTTTCACTGTTAACAGTTGAAAAAGTCCTCAGAATGTAATGTGATAGCTGGTGGTCTTTACTGTAGAATTACACCAGGCCAAAAACAGTGAGTGTTAAAGTGCAATCTATGTCACATGTTCATTTCCCCACCTTCCTCATTTAGTTCTCATTTGAACACACTTCACTGTAGACTAATCCTCCAGCTATAAACCTACATACGGCTAGACAGCTAAACCTTCAGCTTACATGGCTCAATAACTGAATCAGACAATGAAGATCTTCACGCACAAAGAGTGACATAGTTAGTTGGATCATATATAAACTGATAATACTTGAAGCTACATAGAGCTAGCTCGTAGCAATGTTTGGGATTGATCTATTAATAAAATTGTGAGAACTAGGCTATATTTGGAACTCAGCAATCACTATTTAAAACATATAGGCCTAGCCTATACAATATAATGAAATGGCCTATACATATTTTTTGGCTGGCACCCCATTTTATGTTACATTCAAGAATACAATTTAAAGATGAATGAACAAGGAAAGTTGAGATTATACATGACATCACCTGACCTACAGACACCAAAAAAGACTGACTGACAGCTAGTGGAGCCAACCCAGAGGAATCTACTTTTGTTGGGCACTGCACAAGCAACAGTATGTTTTCCAGCATGTCTGTTCCTGGAGATCTACCGTCCTGTAGGTTTTCATTTCAACCATAGTTTGGCATACATGATTCTACTAATTAGCAGCTCAGTGACATCTCTAGCCGTTGAATGAGGTGTGCTTTGTTAGGGTTGGAGTAAAAACCTATAGGACGATAGTTTTCCAGGAATACGGTTAAGATAAGATACCCTTTATTGAACCTCACGGGCTAATTTGTCCTCTGCATTTGGACTTGGGAGCTGTGGGCAGCCACAGTGCAGCGCCCGGGTACCAACTCCAGTTCTGGGGCCCAGTGCCTTGGTCAACAGCAACAGCGGGAGAGCACCAAACCAAACATGAATGTCTTCCGGTGTGGGAGGAAACCAGAGCACCCGGAGGAAACCCCACTAAAAGCTGGGAGAACATGCAAACCACGCAGGGAGGAACCGGCCGGCCATGACTCAAACCCGAAACCTCCTTGCGAGGCAACAGTGCTCACACCACTGCACCACCGTGCCGGCCAAGGGCCAGGCAGCCCTGCCCCTGCAGGACAAATGAGCGTGTCTAAAATAAAGGGGGTGGGGTCAAAAGTCTAAATAACAGCTGTTCTTTGGGGATGGGGGATGGGGGATGGGGGGGGGGGGGGGGGTGTTGTGTAGCTCACGGTGCTATTGAGTTCCAGATCAGCCTTTTCTCCATTCAGCCGGTGAGAGGTGACCTGGGTGTGAATAGCAGGCCTAATGCGATGGAATGTGCCAATGTCTCTATCGGGACCCCCAGCACACCCACAGCCTTGCCACAGTACTGTGCCCTATAGCCAGACAGCCTTATACAGCTGCACTGTACACTCAGTACATGGAGACACAAAAATAGCTTAATTAGAAATACAAGACACAGTCCATAGGGCGGCGACTTTCAACCAAGTACCCCCATGTGGGGGTGGGGGGGGGGTAGTTACATTCCCAGCCATGGAACTTTCTGCACTGTGATCCCATCTCTGTAACTCCCACCCCCCTCCCCCGTCTGAATAAAGTGAAAAAATATATAAGGTGGGTGGACCGTCTACTCTCCTTTAAAACATTCCAAAAAAAGCTGAATGCAGTAACATACGTTTGACAAATATTACATGTATAATCAGTCTAAATAAGAGAAGGAATATTTCAGGGATAGAGGGCTTAAACATGCTCTCCAGGAAAACAACAGACAAGTGATGCCCAAAATGAGTAGAATAAGAATGACTTTCACATTCAAACTGAATTCCAAACCATGCCGTTAATATCAAGCATGAGTGCCCAACGTACAACAGCCACAAAATACAACCATCAGTATTACTGTGTCACCACAATGATGGAACCAGGAAGGATTCTGGAAGTTCACTTCTGAGGTTATCTGCACTGAAAGACTGAAGTCACATTTGAAGCCAGAGATGCTTCATGGTTTAATATAACCTACTTGTCATAACCAAACTAGCCGCTGTTAATCAGGAAGTCAGTGACAGTAGATGCGAGGATTTTGTCACAGGTGCTGGAGTTCAAGCTGGCTTGGGGCTTTCCAGCACTGACCAAGTCAGCATCTGTGCCTAGCAACTGACAGACAACAGTACACAATTTTTTTTTTTTTTTTAAACAGCTGATCACATCAACTGCAATTCCCGGGGAAAATCCGGCCCCACCAGCCATGAACCCCGACATGCAGCCACAGCTCCTTTTACTTTACTGTGCCCAAATGGGTCTCACCAGCAAAAACAATTCTCCTGCAGTATCACATAACATTAATATAACACATCTTCACTCTGTAGGTGTATTAGACTATAGCTAATAGGCAGTGTCTACAAGAACACTAAATCAACTGGTCTAATTTCTCAAATGACCGGCTGTCCTATCGGTGGCGAAGGCACAGCTCAAACCTGTTGTTACTGCAACATCCAAATGAGAGGCTGACACTCATTTCATATCTTCACCCTTTTCACCTGACGCAAAGGAAACCAGCATAGAGGAGATTCATGAACTGTCATGTTCAGCAACAGACACTGCACATGTAAGGTAATATGTCATTCTGAATTATTACCAGCCTTTTACCAGATAATTCTCTTGTTTAATCAGCAATCATCAAAGAATGTATACAGCAAAATTCACACATCCTGTTGAAGCTCCATTTAAACATACACATTTACTCCACGTTTCACCAAGATAAGAGATGTAACTGCACAAGGCAGTACTGAGACTAAATGTACACTTATAAAGCTATAAAACATGATGTATACAAATATTATATATATATACACACATATACACACATATGCCTATATATATATATATATATACGCATATATATATATATATATATATGTATTTAAACTGTATTCAAAGCACTTCACATTAAGATTAGAGAGTATGCAATGATATAATGACAAAAATTATCCCTGATCTCCTGTAGGGAGTGGAGATGCAAGATATAGGCCTAATGCTTTGCAGCGGACGTAAAACTGACCTAAATCCTTGGTGCTTTTTTGAACACTATACAAATATCCTCAACTAATGCATCTTGGAAATTCATCGAAATGATTAAGTGAAACGGCCGAAATAGTGTTTGGTATTATTATTCATTTAAAGCAAGACACCCACCTGGAAACATCTGGTAAAGTGCACCATTCCCCGGCTGCTGGGGAATATAGCACTGCCTATTAATAGTGTAGCAGATGGTAGGGGCCACTGCATATGCCAGCAGACTCAAAGCGAGGAAAGGGGAGAAGCCTGCCGCACGACCTGTGTGATTGTATTGGGAAGTACTGCTTGTGGAAATCCACTGAACGCATGCCACAGATCAGCCGCCCACACGGGACGGTATTCGGGCTTTGCACATCGCCTACCCACGCAAACATACACAGAACCACCTGGTGGGTTCTCTGACTACATTAAACAAAAAAAAATAATGTTTTAAGGGGGGAGGAGTCACCGAGCTCTACAGTGCGGTATTCCAACTGCCAAGGGCAACAGTTCTCACATAAACATGGCTCTCTACAGCTGTCCACCAAATGACACCGTATATCTGACTGGCTACCCAAAACATTGTATTTCTTTCCGCGTTGATACTGTAACAGCAAAAGAGAACAAACTTTTAATTGTTTAAAAAGCAAAATAAATCTAGATTCAGTAAACTTTGGCCATTAAATGATGGATGTAAATAATTATCAAGACAAGGCCCACACCAGAGGCACTTGGATCAGTTATAGAGCAGTTTTTTTTGTTTTGCTTTGCAATGGAGTTGGTAAGCCACCATTGCCGAAGCAAAGAAAAAGCAAGGCCACCTTAACCTTAAATAGCCAAATTGGCCGATTCTATCAGAATGTCTTCCTTTCAGTACAGAAACCAACAGACAAATGTCAAAGAACTCTGAGCAAGCCACACTAAAGGCGAGCAAGCTGCACCAAATTGGTACTAGTGTTGGCTGTGGTTTGTTGGGGGACCTTTGGCCAACTTGACTCTGTCCAACCAATATGGTAACAAAATATGGTAACAAAAAATATGACACAACTGAGGTCAGTCATTAGAAAATAATTAGACCTACATGCTGCATGTCTTTTTAAAGTATCAGTCCAAACTGATCTGGGGTCAGCCTTACACTCAATAGGTGTCTTGGCATTTCTTGGAGAAGGTGACAGTTTAAATATCCTTGCAAACATGCTGAGGCCATCTCATTCCACTGCAGAAGAGTCAGGGAACACTTAGGGGGCATTTTGTATTCTGAAAATAACATTTGTTAATGGATAGTTAGGCTGCTCTCTAGAGCTTTCAATGAATACATTTGCAATGAAGTTTTACATTATTTGTTCAAACAGAGAAAAAAAGTTCTGTCTCACAGAGAATTAACTGGAGCAAAGGATATACAGTGAAACTGACCATACCATACATATGATTGACAAAGATGCAATTATCATTAAATGTTAAATAGCCCACAATTCACATAATTCAGAAAAATTGCACATGAAACCAGAAAAAAAAAAAAGAGAGAAAATGAATCTTGTCAAAATAAATGTGTATTTTTATTCATATTTCATTCACTTTTGAAAATATTGTTGCTATGTTATGAAAACAAAACATCAGACAAATGCTGTTCGTTTTAGATCTAAAATTTGTTCCCCCAGCTTCACTGCTGTAGCCGTGTGTGAGGTGATACTTTAAGAGCCCAGCTGGCGTTATGGAGGAGAGGGGGTTGCCATGCCCACGCCATGAGATACAGTACACAGCAAATACAGGAAATGCTATTTTAAAATTAGAAGCTTGTCCTGGAAAGCTTTCCAAACATTAGCCGGCGAGACCAGACCCATACAGTATGAATGTCCCCTTCAACAGACAGGAAGTCAGGGGCCACAATAAAAACTGACCTCAACATGACAAGGAGTAAAGTCCAAAACCAGCTCTTTTGTCTATTATTATTTTTTTATGAAGAGCAAATTCTTATTATCTGTTGATAATTCTGCATCTGAAAAGCAAAAAGACTTTTGATAGAGGAAAAAAGCAGTCAAATATCAGTGGGTAAAAATGGCTCTGCAAGCCCCTCCAGTTTACATCAAAGCAGATAAATAGTATACGCCCATTGTATAATAGAGAAATGCAGGGTTGTTGTAATGTTTAATTTGGGCATAACCTTATTAGAGCCTATTTGTTGTATATTTAACTGAAACATGAAACCGCCCTGCACAGTGATTCTAGTTTAAAGGCCTTCGGTTTCAAAAACAAGCTCTTGCCTAAATAAATAATTATGTTTTTAAATGAAATGCTGTGCTGAACAGATTAGCCTGCATGTAACTGGTGTGCGTGTACGTGTGTGCGTCTGTGAGACCAACTTGCTAAAGGACGAGGTATTTCTCACTGATGGCAGAAACCTACAGTAGTGGCTTTCATGGAACTCTGCGGCCTGATTTAGTTTGCAAAGAGCGCACAGCCAAAACAAGCATAAAGGAAACCGTGTGCTTTCTTAAATTAGTTGAATCTCGCCATTCCAGGGACTCATGAATAATAAAAAGTGAGCAAGGAACCCACCGCTGGTCGCACGCACACTACAAAACCGCCCCGCTGTGTTCCATTTCGCCCTGCAGCAAGAGGGCGGGAAAAAAAAACAAGGTCAGGAATGAGCGCTCAGAAAAGCTTCAGAAGACGCCATTCACCCACAAACGTGGGAAGGAGCCATGGCTTCCCCCGGGTACGCAGGAAACACAAACACCCGACATTTCGCCTTGAGCCTCCGTGTTCCCCGTGTTCCGTTTCTGACACTGCCAGAGAAGCACACAAAGCGTTTCTGAAATGAGTTGCAGTTTGAGCAATGCCTTTAACAGGGATGCCTTGCAGAAGGACGGTGGCACAAAGAACGCAACACTACACTGAACCCATTCAGAATGAGATTCATTGGTAATTAGATTAAATATAGTTAAAGACTCCAACACCACCCTGACATAACAGTATTTGAGCGATAAAAAGCTTGTGATGCGCGGTATACAGCAAACACTAATATCTCTGAATGATTTAGAGGACGCAAGCCTTGTGATATTGGCCACAGACATTAAGTGGCCTTCAACACTGGTGCATTAGCGTACAGTAGACATGACATGGCAGAAAACTAACAGCATGAGAGCGTAAAACAACAAAAGCAAAGAGATTCTCATTCAAAACACTCTCCTCAAAAACAAGACAAAGAAGACAGCAAAACAAAGACATCTGTATAAAAAGTGCAATAATTTCTACATGGTGAAGCCAAAGTGTATAAAAATAAAAGCTGAGCAGCACTTCAACCACATGTGAATTCATTACAGATCTAAAATTGTGGGATACACTGACAAATCAAAACCAAACTTTTCCCAATGTATTTGTCCCAAACATTATGGAGCTCACTGATTTTGGTACAGTAGCTAATACATTTTAAAATAGAGACTATGTTGGGATAAACAAATGTTCATATCTTTGTGCCTTCTGTAGTTTTTCTGTAAATTTCTAGAGAAGACAAAAATGTATGATTCATGAGGTGGCAAATGGCGAGACCTGTAATCCTCTCCCATTTCACTTTTCCCAAAGCCTGGCCATTGAGTGTGATGCAAAGTTTCCATGCTTTTCGCTAGTCCCAGCCCTCGCTTGATTACAACCACAGCAGCCTCAGAGAGGTACTGGGTCTCTTTCACAGTAGGCTGCACACAAAAAATGTAAATGACATCGAAGGGCCAAGTGGAATACTATACTGCACCATTTAAGGCAAGGCAAGAGTGTGTGTGCGCGAGGTGGACACCGTTGTTTTCCGTCACTGATGTTAGTTCAATAACCAGTCAGGTCTAACTCTTATTGTACAGGGAACTAGTAGTCACGACACAGCAGGAAAGCAAAAAGAAAGTCAGCTCCAGGACACAAACCCACAGACCCTGTCTCTCCCTTTCCTGCACGTGACGCCCAGCTAGCACCAGCATATTTCCTCAATGAGTGCCTCTCCTCCCCCCACCTTCCTCCTGCGGAAACACATAGCAGCTCAGGACTGTGCCTCAGTCAAAGAACACCAGGCCTGCAGACTCTAATACAGTACTACATAGCTACATTAAAACAAGAGCCACCAAAGATTCAGGCTTTGGCACTATGCTTACGACTGTCGATTAAATCATGATATCAGCACTTGCAATCAATGCTCAAATATAAGGATCAATTTTTTTTGTTGTTTTTTTTTTTAATGGTCATCATCTAATTTTCAAACAAATCTATATGCAAATTGTTAGGAAAAATATGAGGGGGAGAAACTCTTCAGCTGAAAACAAAAGCTTCTTTTGACCCAACAAACAGCTGACTATTGTCAAAGACATGGATGATCTAGTGGTGTCAAACTCGTTGCCATGGAGGGCCGTGTGTATGCAGGTTTTCATTCCAGCCTCAGATCTTGATTATATAATTAGTTAAATTATTTGCTGAATTAGGGATGCAGGTTTGTGCACAATGGTGACCCGACGTCTATGGTGACCCGCATTGTCTAAATAAAAATTTTCTTATATTCTGTGCTTCAATGCAGTTAAACGCATATGGCTGAATGAGTAATTGGACTCAATTAAGGCAGCATTAATTGGTTGGAATGAAAACCTGCATACACACGGCCCTCCATGGCAACGAGTTTGAAACCACTGATCTAAGGCAAAGATGCTTTCATTTCCTGAGCACTTAAAGCATTTAAAGATGAATTTGCTTAATAGCCTTCATTTCAGCTGTACTCCTTTGTTTACTAAGAAACTGCAGCACTCTAAAATACACTGTGGTCTCAATGTAGAACAGAACCTTCACCTTGTGGATGGTTGCCATGAACATGCATTGAACTTTATCTGAGATCAGAAATTTGCTTCTTCAGGACACAACAGCCTTGTGTTTGTTGCCATAAGGGGATATAGTAATGGTAGGATTTCCTTTCAAATATTAGAAATGACACACTCAAGTGGAGCCAGAGGCGATTGGCAGGTATAGGCCGGTTGGTGCTTATTTACCAAATTCATTACATTTTCAGCAGACTGTAAGCATTTAAGTATCATCTGAATTTGGAAAGTGCCATCAATTCGTTTTTCAATCTCCTGCTTTGTTATATAGTCTGTGTCACAGTAATTCATCGGGCACAAGGAGATACTGAACAGAGGCTGCCCTATGTGGGTCAACCCACTTCTGGCTGAAATTTAGGATGTCTCAGTTAATGAGACCACTGCCAACCCTAAGTAAAAATAATCTTGGTATCTACAAAGTTTCACGTAAGCATTTCAGTCTTACCCACAGCCATAGTTATTTGATACCAGCAAGGCATAGGCCTACTATATCTAATTACTGTTTCTAGTCTCTCGAGAGAATAGAGGGATTTATCCCTAGACTATCACTGTCAAGGTCCTGAATAGATGTCAGTTGGGTTCAGCAGATGTTTAAAGACTTTGCTGGCTCTTCCCAGTGGTCAACAGTGCTTACCCATAGATAATTTACACTAAATCTGGCTAGGTGATATTTATACAGCTCGTTAAACGGGTTCACAGAGTCCACAGGGTCAGAGAGTGGATGATGACAGAGCAGTTATATCGCTTTGTCATCAAAGCAGTCACACTGAAAGAAGATATCCCCAGATAGTTGAGAGAGCGAGAACCTCAAACTTATCAGCTCATAGTTATGAGCCAATTCTGCAGGACAGATTCAGGCTCAATTTCAAAGCTTTTTTTTTGTTTTGTTTGTTTTTTTTTTAAACAATTTTGATTGATTATTAAAAATGTTTTTGTTTTTCTGAAAATTAAAAATCCAGTTATATTTGGAGGGTGTTCTCATGACTGCACTGAATTCAGCAAAGCACAGTGAAGCACACATTCGTCGAAAGCAGCTCAGTCACTGTTTCACAGGAAGTAGACTCACATAGTTCACAAAGGCAGAATGCAGGTTCATGATCAACCATACGAGCCATAGGTATATGAGGAGAAATGGACAATCCCATGGACAGGTACTGAATAAGTAATGAAGATAATGTTAATTGGTTTGAGATAAACTACACTAGAAGTGTGCAAAATGTTGAAACAGCAGTAAGATCCAACGGTGAAGGTTTCTGGTGGTTTCATAATAATATGGGAGTGTATTTTCCAGGCATGGTTCTAAAAAGGCAAGGTTTATGAATTGTTCCTTAATGTTACTAAATGAGTATCTTCACCCCATGTTAAAGAATTGATATGCTCAAAAGGAGGGTGTCTTTCCAAAATGACAATGCCACCATCTACAGAAAACAAGCAATTGCCCACTGGTTTCAGGGACGTGCCGTTTTCCATATATCACGGCCTTCTTAATCATCAGAGCTGAACTCGACCAACAATTAATGAGATATTCTGGAATGACATCTGACATCATGCTTTCCACTTCCATTAACAAGGAGTGAGTTGATTGACTTTTTCGTGAAAGAGTGCCGTCATGTTCCTCCTGCTGAATTCCCGGCACTCACAGGCTTGGCCACGATCAGTGCCTGTAAATCCACAAACAAGAATACCATCCAATTTGGTTCCACACTGTCATAACTAATTTCTTGTTTGTTGTTACAGCAGGGTCTATGGTGCTTAATACCTAACCATTTGCTTCATACCTAACCAGTTACAGTAGCTTGAATGCACAAAATATGTAGCTATAATTTTGTAGTGGTTAATCAGAAAAAGTTCAACTACTCATGAGTTCAGTTCAGTCCAAAAAAACTTATAAACTAGATAAATGGACATGGGGTGAAGTAATGGCTTATAAAAGACATCCATGGCCACTTGGTGTTCTGTACACATCAACCACCTAAATCACACTTAAATTTGATCAATACCCAAGTATTTCATGATTTTAAAAATGTTCGTTAACAAGAGGACTGAATTACAGGGCATACAATTAAAATTCAGCAGCTAAAAATGCAGAGCCATACCCACAGTGTATGTGTATGCAATGGTATATGTGTACTGCATATTCTGCACATTCTTCTGGATCCACAAAAAGAGGTCTAAAAGAACAAGCAAAAAATGAATTCCACCAGACACCTCACGGTCTCCAGCAGCAGCCATCACAAGCAGTGTTACTGACAGGGATGGACAGGCATTGTTTCCGGGCATGACCTAATGCTCCTGCTCCTAGAGCCTCAGCCGGAAATTCATGGGGTTAACCGTCAACAAAGGAAATGGGGCACAAGTACAAGGCGTGTAAAAGCTTTTATACATCATGAACACCATCACATAAACCTTTACAACCCATTATCCTTCTAAACTAATGGGAGTTTTATAAAGCCTAGGTCCCACCGCAGTGATTAGGCTAAAGCTATTTTTCTAAAATCATGTTGTTTGTCATTAATATTTCTGTATTATTTGTTTGTTGTATTTATATACATATATGTAATGTGTTATATACGCATATATGTAATATAACTCCTGGAGCCATTTTGAGAATTTGCAAACATATTTTTCTTCAAACACATTAGTCATTGCTGTGGATATGAAGTTATGATTATGAACCTCTTAATGATGAATTCATCATCGCCGGCTCAGGAAGTGGCGTGCTACATGCTGGTGTCTTGTGGTCCTGCCAATAACGATACGTCAGTCTGAGCTAACTAGATGACCAGGGAAGTGGGGCCCAGTGTGTACCCACTAGAGCAGTGTGCATTCTGCCCAGTGAGGAACGTGACACCTTAAAGGGGACCGGTGATCTCCCTCAGTATGCATTCAAGAGGACAGGGATGATCACACAGTGCAAAGGTGGGCAATCCTAGTTACCCATGGTTCTACCTTTACAAACCAAAATTTGGTTCATCACTCACCAACACCCAAAAGCATACTGTCTGTGAAAGATAATTCATATTTTATGAGAGTGATTTCTCAGCCGTTGGCACATTATTCCTCAATGGACTGTCAGAAATCAAACGGACCAGGGCAATCACAAAGCAGGGTGAAGGACTGTTTGTTACGGAATGTGAAAACCTGACCCTTGGTGGAGAAGGGATGAAAGACTCAAATGTAAAATGCCATTCCCCATGACAACGTGTCTTTACGTTTCCACACTGCTATCCTCGAACCTATTTTCCTTGATCCTGTTACGTTCCCACACCCATTTATCCCTCCCCAACCATTTATCTGATGAGATTAGATTATGCTAGATAATTTGGGATCGATAGCTTTCACGGCAGTGGCAGCTACTGCAGCCTGCATATTAGACCACCTTCACGCATCATCGTTCAAACAATGAGGGGCAGTTGGGTGGCTCATACGGCCTAAACACAGGTTTCAGCACCGCAGTGTGCTCCACTTAACCTCTTCAGCCTCAGGAAAAGGGGGTGATTAGATTGAGGTGATTACATTTGCTAAAGTGCATGAGAGAGTGTATTTCAGGTTCCGTCAGAGCAAGGCACCACAGGTGAAATGCTGTAAAGGTAAAAAATTTTCCCACAGCAGGCTGCGAATGCATGGAATGTCAATGCATGCTGAAGAGACGATGCTCGGGGTGTGCACAGTTGCACACAGTGCTAGATACTCTTTAGACAGTATTATACCATCAAGTTATGTAAAAAAGCGACATATCTGGGTTAATGCTAGAAGCACTGGGGTGTCCAGACATGGAGATTACAACAATCTTCACATATTTTGATAATGTACTGAATGAAACTGCAAGGGTATTAAGTCAGCGAAAATTCATGCACACAGAAACATTTATTAAAATATGCTAAATGTTTTGCATTTGATTGAGTGTAAGACTATTCAACGAGTGTAAGACTGATAATAAATCCTGTTCAACAATCTGTAGACAAGGAAGTTATCCTTCTTTTGCACTCAGGGAGGCTGATGATATCAGTCAGGAACTCACTGATAGGGACTAAGCAGGTGTGAATATGATAAATGAGCTTTCAAACTAAAGATAAACTGTCTTTCCTAGTATAGGAAATATAACGTAGCGGCTACATTTTGGAGAGCATTTTTCTGATAATTGCAGTATTTTCTGTGTTAAAATATTGCGACCTGGAAAACACATTTCTCTCCTCACTTTACTGTGATAAATTACATGCAGGCCAAGTGCAAAATCAATGAGGGGCTTTTGGGTGGCACAATGAGTTCATGTGATTCTCTTTAAAACCCATGATCAATATCTACCGCAATCTTATCGAGAAATACATGAGTCACTTTATACAAGAATCTTGCATTGCAGGCAGTGGGCGATGCATTAATAAGGGCAGTCAAAATTCTGCAGTCCATAACAAAACAGAGGAAATTGTGTGTATGTGTGTGTGTGTGTGTGAGAGTGTGTGTGTGTGTGTGTGTGTGCGCGTGTTTACAGTGGAAAAAATAACTGGCTACACAATGCAACGCTAGTAAAAACATTATCACTGGGAACCTTCAGTTTCTCTCACAAATTATTTAGTTGAGCAGCCAAAGTACCGTATTAGCAGACATGGAGATAAACATGCGGTCTATCTGAGGGGACATTCAAAGACGAACACAAAAAACTGTGTTCATCAGACTATCTGCAATACCTCCGTAATTACATGAAGCACACTTTAAAGTCTGCTTTACTGTATATCTCTGGAAGCAAATAAGTGGTGGCACCAAGTCATGCGTCACGAGACTCACTACTGAAATACACAGGAACCAAGCTTCAGCTTGGGCTGTCCCAAATTTCCAAAACACGATTCAAAAGAAAAATCACATCAAATCAATTTATTTTGGATAGCGTTTTATGGAATTGTCACAAAGATGCTTTTCAGAAAGCAGAAAAAAAATGGACAGAAACCAAGGCCTTAACCTCCAAAAAGCAAGCAAGCAAGCGCAGTAAAAGCTCCCGAGTGGGGAGAAAAACACTCAAAACATTGGTGACAAAGAATCTTGGGAGACGCTCGGCTACAGAGGGGGAGCCCATCCTCCGCTGGCCAGCGCAGTGTAAAGTCAGGGCAGAAAAAGAAGACGCTGTTCTTTAAAGCATGCAAAGAAAATGCGCAGCGGAAAAATAGCAATGACCTCCTCCCTTCCCTGCTCCTGCAGACAACACAAAGACTCTTAACAGTGCACCTCCTCTCGCCACCTCCTCCTCCTCCTCCTCCTCTGCCTCTTGCAGGCAGCCCATCTCCCTCTTCCCTACGGTTCAATTAACAGCTCCGTATGCAGCAGAGCCAGGCCACCACTCCTCACCAGTTCATACGATGGAAACATTCCCTGCATACCAGCTGCAAAAGGCGATCAGGAGTAGTGGAGGCCAGACTCCAGGCCCTGTCTGCTCTGCACTCTGCACAGGAGCCAGCAGATCCTCTGTCCTTCTCCGGTAAAACTGCAAACTGCACTTATCAACAGCCCTGGCTGCAGCTTTATTAAACTGTTAGAAACCGAACGAGTACACAGCACACTGTGTGGCACGCGTGCAGAAAAATCAGCACCTTTTTTCAGTTTAAAAAAACTAAATGTGCTCTGAATTGGGTGAGAAGATTGGGCTTTCACCTCCATTTCCTGTATGTTGCTAAGGCACCAGCACCCTAACGCTTGCCAAGGGAGACCACACCAAACCCAGAAGGTCCAAAATGGGCCTGTTATCCAGAGCTTGCGCTGTTATAATGTGCTAGAGGACACATCACACAGCAGCCTTTCAAAGCAAACCACCAGAGCACTACACTGAGAAGGTCAGCACAGGCTTCATAACGCATTACTGCCAATAACCTTACTCAGGTTACTCTGTTCAAAAAGAAGCAGCACGACACAGTTTCCATTTTCTTTTCAGAGCTGGTCCTGTCCAATCTCTCGTCCAGAACTTCCCAAATCATTTCTAAATAATGTCTTTCATTTTTCAAAATTTTTAAAAGGCCTTCTGAAGAAGTACTTTGCTTTTCATGAGGGAATGAAAATGCTGTTCTTGCATGGCAGCTAATGTCCACTTGTTCTTGTGCTTAGTCATTTTGTCAATTAATTTATACAAACTACATACACAACACAGAGTTTCTTGCACATTTTTAAGGAAAGTGCCTAATTCTTATAATTTCCAGCCTGCTTCCAGAAAAATGGCCAAAAAGCCAAAACACTGAAAATTACTAGTTATGCTGGTAAACAAAAAATAAAAATAAAAATAATCCTGGTGGCAAACCTGCAGCCCTGAACCCACAACTCTCCTGCCAAAAGCAGCAATAATGAAAAGGACCACTTTAGCAATTTAGTAGCAAGGCACATTATCGCAGCAAGCCAACCACACTGCTACAGAATGAAAGAGTGCAAAGGGGGTCGGGGGGAGTGGGTGTTACAGACACTTACTAGTTGAGTTCCCTTGCATTTGAATAATGCATTTTGAATCCTTGCTGGTCTCCCTTGAGTTGAAAGGGCGCACCCTGACAGCGACTTTCACAGACGCTCCCGACATGGCTCTGAAGTCAGTATTTTTCCTTTGCTTGTGTGCGATTCCACTGTTCAGACAGGTCTGTTTCCTGCAGGGAAAGTCATGAGTTTTAGAATTCTAACAGCAGCAAGGTGAACAGATGAACTCGTATTATACAGAATAAATTATTCAGCCAATCCATGTCCATACATTGGAAAGCACAACAGTTTCAGACATGTTATGTGAAAGATTATAGGATAGGCCTACTGCTTGTCAGCTGCTGGCTAGCAATTTCAAAGAATTCAATCAGTCTAATTTGGGTTTAGAATATGCGTGCAGCTTACAGGTATTACAAACATTGCTTCGATTGCTTTTTATTGTAAATACCAATGAGTAATGATAATGGATTGGAGGGCTTACCAGGAATAAGTCAACCTAATTTCCAACATTTATGAAGCCTCAAAAGTCAAAATGGCAAGGTAATAAAACTGCATGGATGAGAATCAAATTTTAAATGGAATAAACTAATAGGTACCTTATTTTAATAAAGGTCAGTTGTTGATGGATCACCTAATATTACACTTTTTTCAACTCCTCTGTGACTAAATGTAGTAAATGCAATTATGATTTAGCTTTTCATATTTAAAACCTTTATAAATTAAAATGATTGTGCTCTCCTACACATTTTTGATAAAGAATATTGAGACGTTTTGTAGTCCTATGTCCCGTTAGTGGGACCAACTGTGTCAGTTCATAAATTTCAGTTTACGTTTACATGTACGACAGCCAATTGGTCTGGATTTGACATGTCTCTCTTACAAAATGTATAGAGCAATTCAGGTGTTGCTGAAAGTGTGCTCGTATCGATATACAAAATGTCAATAGACAATTGGACTGTCTGATATCTCCTCTACTCTGGATGCTAGAATTGTTTTGCCCGTTTTATGTGTTTGTTTAGGCAAATCGCATTCAAGCAGTAACATTCACCAAAATATTTCTCATTCATAGCCTACACAGCACTCCCCAAACCATTTTGCTTGCAGGCCTTGAGAGTATCTGGGCTACTGCTATTTTTCAATATTGATTTCTCCAAATCCTGCCTCCACCCGGTTGCAGACGTTAATGAGAATAATATCCTATGAAATCAGGCCTATATTCTTCAGACGGAGTCGAACTTCTTTTTTAAAGAAATCGCACCAGCAGTCAGGATTTTCACGGCAGTATATTCCACTGCAGTTCCAAATTCCGGCCTATTTATTTCAATGTGTAACGACTGCGTTATTTCAAAACGTAGTTTTTAAACCCGTGATTGCCGAATATGGTTAACGTTTTACGAGTGAAACTAAATAATTGCCTGAAAATAAAATAATTTCTGTAGCAGAACGTTTGCATAAAAACAGTTACCCCTGCAACAGATGAGTGTGGTGAATTTGGAGGGGATGGGGTTTCGCTGTGGTCGAAATCGTGTGGCACGCCCTCCCACGTAATTCTGGCTACAGAGAAGGCTAGGCCCGGTAAAATGCATTACCGTTAGCCAGGCGCATTGCTAGGCCAATGTATGGGGTTTATTTATAAAATTAAAGATCCAGCAACGATCGCTTTTATGATCGAATTACTGCTCTGGTGGGTCTGATGTGGGATTTGGAGGAGAAGCACTTGCATATAGCCTGTTTCTCTGTCTAGACGTCGCAGATTAGTCGTTTCCATGCAAAATCAGCTTCATATGCCGATATGAAAAAATCAACAAAGCAATGTCATGCTATTGGTTTCTGACAAAACCAAGCCTAATGCTGGGTGGTATGGGGTATTGTATTCTAAGGGCCGCCGTGCTGATGTTGCGTTTTTTATGCGCAAATAGCCGCTGCCTGCTTGATAACCTTCAGTGTCCCTAAAATTATCACAGCGCCAAGACTGGATACATTTTGTGGTTCAAAGAAACTAATCGCATTGAGGGCTAATGTTCAGGGTTCGCATACCAGTGCATATTTCTGAACGCATTTTAATCGACGTTAGTCGCAGTGGTTGTTTCATGAAAGATATCAATCACTGTGGCTGACGAATCAGTTCAACATAAACTAAATGGTTGAGTAAAAGAAAAACAGCCACTGCCTGTACAGACTCATCTTCGTGGGGTAGCGCCACACATCCAGATCCCCATCTTTATCGTCTCAGTTACGCTAGGCTAGGCTATGTCAGATTTAGCGAAGAAAATCATGTCATGATTGACTTACTTGAATTGGTATGCTATGTGTAGCCTATAACACAAAAGGCAGTAATTAAACATTTACTTACTTATATTGATCCGCAGGGCAGATACTGAAATACCATAGGGAAGCAGCGAGCAGTGAGAACTGTTACAGCAGCAATGTCACTGCTCAGTGTCGAGCTGCTAGAATTCAACAATTATCCTATTGTCAAACACACCCATCATAGAATGCGGTTTTATTCTTCCACCAAAGTATCTTCCGTTGCTTTCGTCGACGTGGCAGATAGCTTTCCGTTTATATGAACGATCGTAGCCTTGTGTCCAAACCCCAGCGTGAAATATATTTTACATGCAATTCGGAGGACTGATGCAGACTCTTCCCTGTGTAGCAAACGAAGTTGGAATGTCTTGGGTTGCTCAAAGGGTGATGTCAACCCCAGTCGTTCGTCACCACTTTGACTGTCGGCTAGCTCAGCCAATGAAAGTGGGTTTAATCCAGGAGAAATTTAATGATGGACCAATGCAGATCCGTCGAAGAGCAAAGAGGACCTCTGTTTGGCAATGACGCAAAAGCGCAGGATTTCCTAGGCTACTGTTTTCGCAGTTCTCACTGCTGATGTGCCATGGAGTAGCTTAGAGCATCGCCTGGCGTTCCATTAAAACTGTTCACTAAACATTCTTTCCCAATGGAAATGTGATAGTGTGCGACGGTTAAGTTCAGACTGTGGTTTGATTCCCGGCATACGGCAGAACCATTGAAGCGATTTAGCTGCTGTGGTGGAAATGAGGACACGATTTAGGCTACCCAGCCGGCTGCTCAATCCTGTAGGCTATAATGATGGTTAGGCTACTGATGCAAGACACTGGCAGCGGTAAACGTATAGGTTCATATAAAATGAAGAATTCTGGTTAAACAGTAATATACATTCATGTATTTTTGCAGAATTTGTCAGAATTAAACGGATTTTCTCAACTGACTGGGCGTGCAGATGACGTTGAATATGATTACAGCAAATGTTTGACGTAGGCTAATCGTTCTGAATCATGCACAAAAAATAGGTTTGTCTGACGGATGTTTTTCCATAAAACTCACTGACCGTCGCCCTGTTCTCTCCACAGTCTGCTGGATTAAATATGCCTATTTGCAAGAATCTTTCTGTAAAGAAAAGTGACATTTTAACAATGTGGTGAACAGTGGTTTGTTTGAAATAAATATTCATTTTGTGTTTCCCAACACCCCCACATTTATAAATAAATAAATAAACAAACGCCAAATGTTAAAAAATACTTAGGTTTGCACAGCCTGTTGAACAAACAGCAAAACATCAAAAGCACAACATAGCCTGCTTGATGCAGACTGATTTCACAATCAATCGCTTTTATTCAGATCTAATTGGCGTACCCAAAGATTGTCCAAAGAAAAGTGCACTTCCAGGATATGCGACCTGGTCGAATGTATGTAAGCACCCCTGTCTTCCTGTATACAAAATTCATTGAAACAACTAGCTGTAATCGCCGTTTATTTGAATTCAAGGTCCTGGATTCAAAAACAAGTATGTTGCAAATAAAACAAGTTCCTGTACAGTCGTAATCTGAAAATATGACTTAAATTATTTATTCATAATTCACAAGTCAGTCCAACAACCAGGATTTACAAAAAGCAGGGTTGATCACGTAAATTGGTGGTGAGGAGGCCCTGCTGCTGGAACGTTCCTCTCTGTGCTTCTATCTTGTTTTAAATGCGGTTCATGCTGTGCTGGCAAGTCATGTCCTCTCCGGCTTTCAGATACGACACTGCTGCAACTTATGTTACAGTAACACCCCAGGACTCAATGGTGCTGTGTCCCAAGTGGAAAAATAATTTATGAGCACATCTACTAATTGGGATGCATTAATGTACTCCTAAATTTTTCAACTTAGGACACTATGGAAAAAATGTTTGCTTTGAATCCTGCACCCCCAACTACAGTAGCAGTCCTTGTTTTATTGAGGTGCTTTTCCAAGTCCCAGGGCTAGGCCATGCACAATTATGCACATTTCTATATAAAATCATAATAGGAAAACAAACTTAAATACTTACCGTTTTGTTTCTGAAATTATTTTCACGGACACTATACTTAAATCAAAGCAATTCAACATAACTTTTTTCCTCACCAACACAAATTAGCATGGTAATTTCAAACTGTATTAAGAATGCTGAATTTCATTTTGTAATTTCGCCAAAGTACCACCATTTCAGTGCAGAATTTGTTCCAGAGATCAGAATTGACATGGTTGTGCCCAACACTTCATAAAACAGTAATGGCTATTTTATTTCAGCTTCTATAATGCTGGGTATTTTGTTCACTTTGGTTTCATAAATACTACAATCAAACAGTAAAAGGCATGCCTGCCTCAATGATTTGGTGCTAAACTACCTATCATAATAAAATTCAAAATCTACTGAAGCAGACATACATTTTGCAGAAGAAAATTACCTTGATGATTCTAAATCAGTTCATTGCAGACATCCAAAATATCTGCCACTAATTCAGGTTTTGAAATTTTAAATAACTGTTCAGTGGATTAACGCTGTCCCCCGCAACATGTATATATATATAGATATATACAAAGTCACAAACAAAACCTTTTAAAAGTCTATTTTTTATTATTTTTAATACGTTTAGAGCTGACAGTCATTGAGGCCTCAGCCCTACAAAAAAATAATAAAATACAGCAAAAATAACAAAATCAAAGAATCAAATTAGGCCTTTTTCCTCTGTCTTCACATTGATGTGTCCGGGTGCGGTGAGGTCGTCCCTTAGTGATGGCAGTGGGCGTGACTCACTGAAGGTAACGCCCACCCTGCTTCTCTCTCATCCAAGCTTGGATTCGCTCCTTCAGCTCTGGAACTGCGAGACAGCAAGACCAAATCCCACTGTGATCACATGCACACAACACTGCCAATCACGGATTCAACACCAAAAAAAAAAAGTCGACCGTCGCAGTTTGTCCCCCCCCTCCCCCCATAATTTGGACATGGAAACGGTGTTCCTCGAGTTACCACTGTATAGCCCTCACCCATTAAAGCAGCACTGCTGCTGAAGTGTGCACACTCAGAATGGCTGTTCTCCTACAGGCTACACAGTGCTACAGGAGAGCTGGCGTACTCAAAGGAGAGACCCATCTCTCACTGTCAGTAACTGGTCTATGGGCACCTTACATGTTGTGGGGGAAGCCTGCAGTGGTAAAAGACAGCGGACAGACTTCGCTTTGTACTGCCAGTAGAGTGGGTTTGTGTGCCACTGCTGTGGATGCTAATTGTCGTCGGCTAATGGTACAGTCAGAGATTTATCCTGTAAAATCTAAGGTCCCACGCTGAGCTTGTCGGACATACACAAAAGTTTCTGGTCAGTTTAAAGGGCAAAATAATGTATTCTTACACAATTTTTAGAATATAAGTGCATATGTTTCCTCCCTGAAGCACACTTAACAATACAACATTTTAATACTAACTGCAAAGACCACGTACTGAATTCACTGAGACATTCACTCTCTCGATTTAGACAGAAAGGAAAATAGCCTGACAAAGAAAAACTGTATGTGTAATTGTGAGTGTCTGCCAAGATGCCTCCATGTTGTCAGTGTCTTGTCAAAGTGGAATGGTATGTGTGTAGAACTGCTCTCTCTTAATAGTGTGAGTTGTGCAGGACATCCGACCCAAGCATGCTTTCAGTCAGGGGCGGTCTCTTTAATGGGACAGTGACAGTGTCTATATGAGTATGAGGTGTGTGTGTGTGTGTGTGTGTGTGTACATGTGTGCGTGTAGGTGTATGTGTGCGCTGTTTGTGTGTGTATGGGTATGAGGTGTATATGAGGTGTGTGTGTATAGCACTGCTGCTGTTTGTCAGGCGCTTTAATGGCAGTGACAGTGTCCTGAGTATGAGGTATGTAGGCAGGTGTGTGTGTTACATGGCGCGTGTAGTGTATGTGTGCGCTGTTTGTGTGTGTATGGTAGGGGTTATGGTGTGTGTGTGTGTGTTGTGTGGTGTATGAGCACACTGACTCAGCATGTCTCGGTCAGGTGTCTGTTGAAGGGTCGTGGGAGTGAGCAGGGGCGCAGATGGCCGTCATGGCGTTCCAGGGCAGAGGAACAGGTGCTCTCAGGTCATCAAGATCCCGCAAAAAAAACGACCTTTAGCACATCCCAGCTTCAGACAACCGCAAATCTGTAAGCATGCCACTGCTTCACAAAACAAAGGCCATGTGACCTCCACAACTGCCGAGGGTGACAAAGGGGAAAACCTTGGCAAGTGTGGGCAGTTCAGAGTGAACCCGCAGGTTTCTCAGGAGTTGAGAAAATGTTTCAACACACAAAGCACATGTCAGGAAATTCTTAACTATAAAAAGGCCAGCACTCCAGATTGCAATAAATATTTTACAAGGGTTTATGTAGTTCAAAAACTGTAAAAATTGCTGAGTGATAGGACAAGTTTAATCTAGCTGAAAATGGAATAAAATGATGAAATGTAATCCTCTATATTGCATCTATATTACTGAACCGCCCCATAACAATAAAAAATATAGTCAAGAAATCCAATGAAATGAAGAATGTTCTGACCATATTGTGCACGTGAAAATGTGTGAGTTTCACTGAGCCGCACAGGCAAAGGAGACCAATGCACGAGTAAGCCTCAGCTGTGTTAAACCCAACACTCGCCTTTGAACTCGTCTGGAGCATCGCTGTAGTCGATTTCCGACTGGGAGTTTCTGGCGACTATCTCCTCAACCTTCTCAGAAAGCAGCTTGAACTTCTCAATAGCAATAGTGGACTTGATGCCAGCTTTCCTCATCTTGGAAATGACTTCTTCGAAGAGCTCGCGGCTATACGAGCGCTAAAAACAGCAGAGAAAGACAACGTTTCATCAAATGAAATAAAATACATTTAAGACACGAACTATAGCAGAAGCTGCCAAAGTTTGCTCAAGACATATTTTGGCTGAGCTATTGTTCAAGAAATTATGGTTTCATGCCCATGGTTGGAAATTCATACGATATCTGTTAATACACAAATATTTAGACTCCTGTATTTCATCCATATATCCAGTATTCTTAAAATGTGCCCTGAAGTTTCTTAATTACAGACTGAGGATCTACAGAGAGTTTAATACCTTGTGGAATTGTTGCACCAAAGGTACTATCTCTACACTAATTCTGCATTTTAATATTCTTATTGAGTGACTGATTATGAATTTTTATGAAGGTGTGTGGTGTAAAACAAAACACCCATAACTAGAATTGCAAGACAGGCAACACTGGAACATAGAATAAGGCACAGAGGATAGAGTGAACACAGGAGCTGAACATCTATGTACAGTAGAATATCTGTGGCTGTACTGGGGCTGCTGCTCACCTGGTCATCAGCAATGGCCTTAGCGAATCGGGCACAGTCCAGCTGCAGGTATATGTCGGTCAGCTGATCCAGCAGCTTCTTTGGCTCGAAGCCGTACTTCTCGGGGTTCTCCACCTTCAGGTCCCGGCACTTGGGTCCGCACAGCTGCTGGAGGTTGAAGTTGAGCATGGCAGCCAGACGAGGACCCAGCTCCTGAAAGAAAGACCCCCAAGAGCAGATTAACCCCTCGCACCCAACACCCTGTTCCACGCATCAGTATCAGCTGCTGCCCAGGGATTTGCTATTCACCTGGCTGTCATGTGTAAAAAGTCTCTTTCACACCTCTACCAATGTACAGGAACATAAGAATATGAGAAAAGCCCAGTACAACCAGACTCACAGACTCATCATTCCACCCATAGGCTCATACATTCATATATTAACATACACCCACCATGGAATAGCTTCTATGATCAACTTCATTAATGGCGTCAAAGATAAAAATTAAAAAAACTCAATCAACACTGACCAATTATTTGAGATGACAGAGAAAAATTGCCCATCTTGACATCTGTGTCTTGATATCCATGACTACTCCATTTCAAGAGTCCAAAGAACTACAAATACCAGGTCTGCACTCACCGGCCGCAGGAAGGGCTTCTGCACCTGCTTGGTGAGGATGTGGAACATGTCCACCGTCTCGGTGGCCAGAGCCAGGTAGGAGCGCGACACCCGCTCGTCCTGCGTCAGCTGCGACTGTCGGCTCTGCTGCTGCTCCTGCGTGGGACAGACGGTCAGAACGGCCCTGGAGCGCGGACATTACCAGGCACAGAGCCAACCTCCTCCTAGAACTAGTTCTGTTCTATTCCCCCTCCGTACTAAAGCACAAAATTCACTTCCTCCTGGACCTAGTTCTATTCTATTACCCTGTGGTAATAAAGCACAAAGCTCACCTCCTCCTGGAATTAGTTCTATTCTATTACCCTGTGGTAATAAAGCACAAAGCTCACCTCCTTGTGGAACTAGTTCTATACTATTCCCCCTCGGTACTGAGGCACAAAGCTTACGCCTCCTTCTGGAACTAGTTCTGTTCTATTCCCCCTTGGTACTAAAGCACAAAGCTCACCTCCCTTCTGGAATTAGTTCTGTTCTATTCCCCCTTGGTACTAAAGCACAAAGCTCACCTCCTTCTGGAATTAGTTTTGTTCTATCCCCCCTCAGTACTAAAGCACAAAGCTTACACCTCCTTCTAGAACTAGTTCTGTTCTATTCCCCATTGGTACTAAAGCACAAAGCTCACCTCCTTCTGGAATTAGTTTTGTTCTATCCCCCCTCAGTACTAAAGCACAAAGCTTACACCTCCTTCTAGAACTAGTTCTGTTCTATTCCCCATTGGTACTAAAGCACAAAGCTCACCTCCTTCTGGAATTAGCCCTGTTCTATTTCCCCTAGGTACTAAGGCACAAAGCTGACTTCCTTCTGGAATGTTCTATTCCTCGCTACTAACCCTGGGCAGCTGATCCCACTGCTCCTTGTTCTTCATCTCCTCCTGAACCTCGTGGATGCGTTTCAGCGACTCCAGGCTCTCGTCCAGCAGGAAAGTGGTGTCGTTGATAAGCATGTTTATGTAGCGCACAAACTGCTTCCCAGAGCTGGAGGGAGGGCACAGAGTGCATCGAGTTTATAAGAGAGTTCCGAAATGGCTCAGAATACAGCATGTAAAATGAGTTTTCCTCCCAATTTGGAATGGCCAAACCCAAGCCCTGTCCCATCCATGTATTATCTTCCATGGCTTCAGCAGAGTACCTACAAGCACATGCTGCTGCAGCAGAGTACATGGGACTGAAAGGCAAGAGGACTGGCTCTTGTAGGGTGGAGTGGGGAAACCCTGCTGACTAATAGGCTCCCTCCCCGGGCAGGGCTACACAGCTAAATGTGCAGCACCTGGCGGGGTTTCCGAGCCGCAGGTCCTGATGAACTTTGGCTTTTCACAGGTGCCTCCGCCTCAAACGCGGCGGCGGGGGGCGGCGGACTCACTTGAACTCCTCCAGGAAAGTGCCGTGATGGCCGATGTTCTGCCACAGGCTCTTGAAGATGGTGCTGATGTGGTAGCGGATGGTGAACTTGTCGTAGAACTCGCTCGTGGCGCCGGTGTGCTCCACATCTGAGAGGAGGAGAGACGAAAACTTTAATCACTCACCAGCTAAATGAGCCGACCAGTAACAGCAGGGAAATATCTATTATTCATCGCTCCCTTCTGAAAAATACTTTTATCTTAAATGCCAAGGGTGCTTCCACCGCTTTAACTGCTTGTAACTGATGTTACAAACCAAGGTCAGTTCAGTGCAGGCCATTCAGCCCATCTAGGCATGCCTTCAGAGTATCCAGCACTGTGTCAGCTTGGTCGTAAAAACATAAAACGTGCTGTAACAGTTTTATACTTTCAGCCCCAGTGAAAGTGCTTAGAACAGAAGAGCGAAAGTTAACAATTCCACCCAAACTGCACTTTACGAGACCAAAGAGCCCATCGGTCACTGCGTCCCGCCAGGACGGCCCTCTCACCCGTGTAGAACTTCATGAGGGCGGGGACCAGCTGTTTGACGGCCAGCGGGTGGTTCTCCATCATTTCGGAGAAGCGTTGGGTGCGGGGCTGCACGGCGGGGTTGGTGACGAACAGCACCTCCACCAGCTTGGCGATCAGGTAGGGGTTACGGATGTAGTTCTGGCTACAGATGAAGACCACGAGGAAGGTGACGATGTCCTGAGTGCAGGGCTCGTACAGGACCTGCGGGGAATACCTGAGACCAGAGAAAAGGCCTCTCGTTACCATGCAGCACAACCAAATGCACGTCACATGTCAACCTGTAATGCCTATACGCACTTATACTTATAACCACATATAATGTCAGGAGGCACAAACTGCGCAGACTTACTGTACAATAAAAAGCAGGAACTCAGCAACGTCTTCAATGTAAAACTCAGGGAGCGCTGCAAAGCTTTTGGGGATCTCTGGGTTCAGGGGTAAAGTCATGCTAAAAAAAAAAGACGTAAAACGTAATATTAAACAAGGCTCTGTTTCACCAGGGAAATAAACAGAGCTTATTGAATGAAGTTCATTTATACAAACACAAAGGATATAAACAATATTAACTTGCACAATAAATACAGTGGCACCACGTTGATATTCATGACTATGAAGCACTGCCCTGCAGTAGCATTGGAACGGCAGTGAAAGTGGATAGCATGTCCACTGATGTGCGCTGACGCGCAGGTGCAGTAGCAGCTGAGCGGGTTTCTGAAAGCAGCAGAGGCTCTCTCACTGTGGGTATGCGGGGTCCACGATGCGCAGGATCAGCTGGATCACCATGCTGTAGAACTGCAGGCATCTGCGCAGCAGGTTCTCGTCCAGCAGCCCCGCGTCTGCGCAGGCCTTGCAGCGCACCAGTTTCTGCGTGCACACAAGGGAAAGAGCGCCGGGGGTTTGCGTGTGACGACAGACGACATGGGCATCAACGGGCGGGCCCAAGGCCGTTTTTCTCTTTTACACATACGACTTGCAAGTTCCTGTCGCTCTCTGTACTGTGAAAACTACGCCTCCCAGGTGGCGTATCCACCAGGGGGCACTGTGCCCCCGAGCCTTCTGGTGCCTACAGCCATTTAACTGTTTTAAAACGAGCAGAAAGCTCACGAGCGGATATGACTCGGCCTGCGTTCTTATTCAGAGCAGCTCGCAGGGCCCTCATGACAACATGATTGCTCTGCACCGCGGCGGCAACAAGAACGCCGTGAAAAAAGAACAGGACGCCCTGTCACACAGTGATTCAGCATTACGATGCAGACAACGTTAAAACAAACATAAATCTGCAGCTATTTATTAAATGAATCATACGCCTTTATCTACAGCACGGCTGCCCCACCCTGTTCCTGGAGCTATACCGGCCTGTGGGTTTTCATTTCAACCCCAATTTGCCACACCTTGTTCTACTAGGGTGCTCAAAGAGATATGTAGCTGTTGAATGAGGTGTGCTTTCTTAGGGTTTGAATGAAAACCCACAGGACAGTAGATCTCCAGGAACAGGATTAGACAGCCCTGATATACACCATAAAGAGACGTTATAGTATATTACAGTGTCTGACTCAAATGATGAACCATGAGAAAATATTAAAACCACATCATTCAACTATACTCACAGTGTCTCACATTGCTTTATTAGAACAAAATACACTAACAATGTCCAGCAATGGTGCGTAAAACACTACATCATGCCAGCATACCTACGGTGCCTAACGGTCAAGATCGCCAACGGCAGACTTGTGTCTTAACGTGATCGGGCGAGACGTACCTTCAGCTGGGTCTTGCACCTTTTGAGCATTTCTCTGTGTCGGGGGGCGAGGGGGGAGTCTTTCCACTGGCTCTCGCTGTTCTTCAGCTCCTCCACCGTCCTGCACCATGAACACACACGCACACACACACACACACTCAGCCACTTTCAGACAGTCAGTACGTGTCTTTCTGCAGCACCGTGCCTCGTCGGTAACAGACCCCCGGTTTACAGACACAAACTGCTGCCTTAAACGACATGCTCCGCATTTCTATGGTGAAATCATCACCAGCCAAGGTAGCACTTTCAAGCAGGGCGCAGGGCCATTTTTAACTGGAATTCATGGCACGGACTGAAAAATCATCTGAGAACATTACAGGCATTTCAATTCATGAACTGAATTTGAATTCATTTTCTGATTTTAAAGACGTACAACCGGCTACAGCAACTGTATTCAGGGCTGGATTTGTCACACCAACTGGACTTAATACTGAAAATGGCCCTTTAATAACAAAAGTAACATTCAAATTATATTTGAATCAGTTTTGTGAAAACAATTCACATCATAGAACAACTCCAATATCTCTTTGAATATGCACAAACCACAGTGACCAGAAATCAGACAGGGGTAGTGAACAGCCTGTTCTATTTCAGACACTGCAACTAAAGCTACACTAGAGTGAGCTTGCATCCTGCAGATCTTGCAAACAATAACAGGGTGCTATTCACTACGTCACCAGCAGAGGGAGCATATGCCACGGCAGTTAGAATCCGCGGCCTTCGTTAAAAGCTTCCTCCGGTGGCTTCAGTGTCCTTGTGAGGGATCTGAACAGCTGCCACCAGGGTCGCCTCACGCCACAGGCGCTGTTATTTCAGAAGGTTCCCAGCAACGCTCCGACATAGTGTGAGAAAACCAAGACAACAAACCCACCATCCGCACTACCCCAATGTAATTCCCTGCACAGGACCTGTTTACCACCCATAAGAACTGAAAATACTGGCCTATCTAAAGCCAGAATCAGACACAGTAAAAATCTGAACCCTTATACAAATCTCCCACGCGCCTAGAGGTTCCATTCCCTGCCATGATGCTTTCTGTACTGTGATAACTTCTCTATCCGTAACCCTATGTTCTTTCCCTTCTGAATGAAGTGAGAAAAATACATAAGGAGGGTGGACTGTTAGCTCTCCTTAAAAAAACACTTTTTTTTAAGGAAAGAGCTATTCTGACATGTCCTTGTGCATGCATAAGCACTGAGTATATCCGAACATCCACAGGTTTTAAATGTGTATTGTTGGTGTGACCGTTACTGGCCAGCGGGGGGGGCCGGTCGCTCCACGCACCTGTTGAGCTCGCGGATGGCGCGCAGTCTGCGGATGTAGCGCCGGCACCCGGGCAGGATGGACAGGTGGTGGGCGTGCAGCGTGAGGAAGAAGCACTCCGTGGGGAACTTGGGCTCCGAGAACTTCGACGGGTCCTCGTCTGGAGGAGAAAGAGCGAGCGGACACAGCGTTTCGCACACGTAACAGCAGCGTCAGTCTGCGGCCATACTCAAGGCCTGCAGTAACACTGCACAGTACACTTACAAAGCAGTGCTGTCCAATCCTCTTCCTGGAGACCCATCGTCGCGTTGGTTCTCACTTCAGCCATAACCAAGCACACCTCACTCAACAGCTACAGATCTAGCTGAGCTGCTAATCAGTCGAATCAGGTGTGCCAAATCAGGGCTGAAATGAAAACCCACAGGACAGTAGATCTCCAGGAACAGGGTTGGGAACCATCATGCATCATGTTTCATGCAGGGCTCGGCTCTGTGAAGACAGAATTTTATGCTGTTAAGGCACACAGCGTCCCGCTCTGTCAAAGCACACAGCGTTCCACTGAAGGAGCACAGCGTTCCGCTCTGTCAAAGCACACAGTGTTCCACTGAAGGAGCACGGCGTTCCGCTCTGCGAAGGCGGACAGTGCTCCGCTCTGTGAAGGCCCACAGCATTCTGCTCTGTGAAGGCCCACAGCGTTCCGCTCTGTGAAGGCACATGGCGTCCCGCTCTGTGAAGGCCAACAGCGTTCCGCTCTGTGAAGGCCTACAGCATTCCGCTCTGTGAAGGCCCACAGCATTCCACTCTGTGAAGGCCTACAGCGTTCCGCTGAGGGCACAGCGTTCCGCTCTGCGAAGGCGCACAGCGTTCCGCTCTGTGAAGGCCTACAGCGTTCCGCTCTGTGAAGGCCTACAGTGTTCCGCTCTGTGAAGGCGCACAGCGGTCACCCTCCCACTCACGCAGCTCGAGCAGCCAGCCCTTCAGCTCCTCCATGGTGGCCTTCAGCCGCGTCTCCTCGCTGCTCACGCTCAGACGGCACTTGGGGTGGAAGATGTAGAAAGGGTCCACCGTCTCCAGCTTGATCTTCATGCTCAGCTGCTGCAGCACCCACAGGAAGTTGAGCATGAAGCCGTCCGTAGACACCAACTTGTCATCCGTCTAGGGGAGGACAGGACAGGATTTGGGGGGGGGGGGGGGTCTGTGAATTCACTGATCCAATCTGTCAATCCTCCAGCTTCAGTATTCTACAATATTTCATCTCACACCTGTAAATCCCTACCCACTCTCACCTGGCAGTCCACGTCTGTGAGAAGGTCAGGTATTAGCATTGTGCTAGCTTATGTTAGCTGCATGTATGCCACAGAAGGTTACACTACTGAATAGTAAATAACATGATCATAAAAAAGAACACACACACACACAGTCTAATATAAAAGAATACAATCTTTTAGCTTGATTATAGTTCATCTCAGTTATAAATACCTGTAGAGGCTACACTGTAGTGATGCTAACTGGTGCACCAGTACTAAGAACACCAGATTCAACACCTAGCCTGATCTACTGCTCACCTGCATCTGGGCCTTCTTCACGTTTCGGTTGACGAGCGCCGCCATGTAGTTGAGAGCCGCCTCTCTAGTCTCTCCGTTCAGCAGGATATTGTGGAGGATTTTAAAAAGGTCGCCCTGGTGATCAGCAGGAAATGTTACTGCAGTTCATATCAAAGCATTCATTTGAGTGCAGCACTACATCATGGAAAAGGACTGAACAGAGTTACACAGCTACACACGAGCTCATCTGCTAAACTATAGCTGAACTTCGAAAAACCATTGGTCTATATTGTCCACACAGTGAATTTTGTCAAGTTGCAATGCATTTGTTATAAAATCTGTGGAATATTTCTTTGATTAACATCAAAATTGGCTTTATGGTAAGAAATAAACACACTGGGGATGTACGCAGGTGCACAGTGTGTGACCCAAATTAAATGGGTAGTCCTACTCGTATGCCAAATCTGCATGTGCCTAAACTGTGCCGTTTTAGTATTCGCCATTTATCATTTGGCATTTTGGAATAGGACTACATTTAATTGGGGCTCCACAAACTTCAGCACTGAAGTAAATTGCTCTCAGAGGCAGTTCTTAGAGAAGGTGCTTTTTTGTGCTTAATCTCTTTATTCCCTGCTGGAAAATATTCTGGATTCTACAGCAGCGCTCATAAATTAAACGCGTTGTAAACGCTAGTGGTGTAATGTACGAGCCTGCAGAAACACTCGAGCGCTGCTGGATTTGAGCAGATGCACCGGCAGCTTCACGCTGCGAGGCACAGCCCTGCGGCAGGGCGACGCAGGCAGACTCACCCGGGCGGACTCCAGGTAGTGCTGCAGGGACTGGCTCACCACACGCGTGTTCTCCAGGGTGATCGCCGGGCCGGAGAAGTACTTATCTCCCACTTTGGTCTGAAAGAAGGCAGAGACTCTCAGGCTCTCAGATACAGACACTGGTGCGATGGACTGGAGCCCGATGCAGCATGCTAACAGCACTGACTCAGACTGATAAACCCACTGACCGTTTTTTTTACCAAATCACTCATATTACCTCTTTTGAACAGTCATTCTGATACTTTCTTTTAGCAAGGCCATACTGTAAGCAGCCATTGCCCAACTTCCTCAACTGCTCTGAAGGGAGTTTTTTTTCTTCCCTTTGCTTTCTCATTAGGCTTATCCTTGTTTTCGTCCTCGCATTGATTTGGTCCAACATTGTGAACGATGCTTTTTGCGCTTTGAGGCGAGCGGACTCACATCGTCCTCAGCGAAGACGGACAGGCTGAAGAAGGCTCCCAGGAAGGACAGCCTCTGCACCTCCCGGCCTGTGCCGGGGCTCAGGGGCTCCGGACACCACAGGGGCAGAGAGGTCACCTGCGCCGGGGGGAGAGAGCTGCGTTATTTCACTGTGCTATCACAAGCCTGTGTGCACACAACAACATCGCCGCTCACACAGTGCTGACAAGCGACGCCATTTCTCACTGGAAATCCCAAGGGACATTGTATGATTTGCTTTAATCCAACAGTCTGTGCTTCTGACATCACACATTCTGAGGACGTGCGTGATAGGCTATGCTTCTGACATCACACACTCTGAGGACATGCAGAAAACTGATGCATGACTACGTGGCAATGGGATGAGTTTAGTAATATGATTGGCCATCCACAAATAGGGAAAAAACAATATAAGGGCTTAAAACAGGAAGAAAAACGTTAAAAAGGCAAATACACATCACTACACTTTTTAACAGTTTTAACAGCACTTACCAAGTTGCACACTGGGTGCGTCTTTCCATACTTTATTTCACACAGCTCCGCTAAAGCCTGGAAAACAGGAGCACGACAGCATTACTTAACATCACACCGACCATTCACCTTAAACAACATTAGCGTTCAGGAACTACCCTGGGGTAATACCGGGTTCCTGAAGGAGGTGGGACTTAGGCGTCAAAGTGACTCACGCAGCGCTATCATTACTGCAAGTCGTAAACTTTTTACGGCGACAAAAGAAGTCTTTAAATAAAGAAAAATAACTACTCGCTAAATCAGAAAGATTTTTTTGATTTATCATTTCACTTATTTGCATCACCTACACTCTGGAAATGAAATCTATGGTACTCCCATACAAATTTGATTGATTACGAAACTAGATAATCAGAGTAGTGGACGTGTACCTGATGATGGTGATGATGCATTATATCCAATAAATTACTCATCGCAATACTATGAAAATACCCATCACTAGAAAATGCTTAACCGCAGATGTCAGATGAAGGGTGATGTCACATGACATTACACCAATCCAACAGATATGACCTCCCACTTGTAAGAAGAACATCCATCCCACATGTTTTACTCTCTCACACAGCGTATTCATGGAAGCATGGTGTTATGTTGTCGTTTGCAGATAACTCCTTGTAAGTGTAATTGCAATAAAACATACACCAAGCACTACATTATCACGCATTACACATACATCTGTGAAGAGGTATAAATATAGTGCATTAATCTGTGAAGATGTATAAATCTGAGGCTTTTCAGCCTCACAGACAGTGCGAAACAACAGACCGTCTTTATCTGCAGCAAGGTACAGTAACACAGTTTCATATACAGTCCGCTGAAGCAATGCAGAGCACAGTGGAAAAAACAAAGCCTGTGGCGAGACTGCCCGACAGTGTAGCACGTACAGCACTGACAGGGGAAGCAGAAATAAAAAGCAGGCTGATTTCGGTTTGGCTGATTTCCATATCGGCCCCTTAAAACTGCCAGACGTGCAGCTTACTGCCGTGAAGGCATTCCATCACACCAGCGTGAGACTGGAGACCAACAATAACAACTGTGTTCCACTGGGTCTATCGCCACGGCCAGCACTCTGGTACACACAGACAGACACACACACACACACACACACACACATGCAGGCATACACACACATACACACACACACACACACACACACACAGACACGCGCGCACAGACATACACACACATACACACACACATACAGACATACACGCACATACACACACAGACACAGACACACAGACACAGACACAGACACACACACCCACCCACACAGACACACGCGCGCACAGACATACACACACATACACACACATACACACACACATGCGCGCGCGAGCACGCACACACACACAGACAGAGACACACACACACATACTGTATACACATACACACACACACACACACACACACAATGAGTCAGGCTCTGAGGTTCAGTGAAGGCAGAGATAAGGTTACAGTTAAACTCAAGCACCCTTAGGCATGTGCAGCACGGAGCAGGGACTTTACCAGGAAAAACCCCCTCAGCAGGAAGACAGTGCTCCACTGAAGAGGGCAAAGGTAATCTGCAGGGCACTGAACTCTCTTATTTTATAAAAATCGTCTGGATGGGAATATCGGCTCTCACGGTTTTATGCAAAGCAAAGCATTCCTGAGCACAATAATCCATAAAACAATGCTTTGCTCAACCGTGTGTAATCATTGTTCCCCTCTTACTTTGAAACTCGTAGTTTCCCCTGCAGCGCACAGAGACTGCTCAGAGCTGCATGTGGACACTATTATAAATCTCCCTCATTCTCAGTTGACAGGCTGATATTGTTCAGATGGGCAGGCCGTTTCAAAACAAAGACGCCGCGAGGCTTTCAACCGGCTCTTTTACGGTTGCCTTACCATCAAGGGATATTTGAAATTGTCACTGTCGAAGGAACACTCTTTCACGGCCTGAGCCAGCCCTTGAAGAATAGGAATGAAGATCTGCAGCAGGGGAGAAAAACACAAAAAAACATTTTAGTTCAGAGGAAAGAAACCAATCCTATTTTCGGTCCGAAAATGCCCGAGGATCGAACCGGACGCAGAGGCAGCTGAGGTACGCGAGGAGCAGGAAGCACACGCGACTCATCTCTGATCTGCGAATCTGCAAACGGTTAACAGCAGAAAGTGGGGACTCAGCAGCGCTCGGAGTTCACAGGCACGGTCTGCTTCGCTGTGTTCGTGCCGCGGCGGGTCCCTCCATCTGCAATTCAGGCTGCAGATCTGTATCCACTTCGGCGTCTGGGAGGAGGAGCAGCGTGTTCTCAAGGCCAATTTTCACACTCCGCTTTCCCTCCCCCTCCCGAATGTCCTCACACTCGCAGCTCTGTATCTCTCCAGAACATCGGCGGGATTTACCGTTTGGTTTCCTAATTGCAATCGCAGCACTTGCCGGTCTAATAGACCAAAGCTCCTTGAATCTGCTATCAATAACGAGTAAACAATAAATGGCTTTTATGATCATGCCAATAATATTCTATGCTGTCATATAAAGCATTGTAGCACAGTGCTGTGAGTACAGTTGCAGAACTATGGCACAGCACAGCATGCATTTATTTCACAATTATTCGAATATTTCTGTAACTGTTCTCCGCTATATAATAAAGGAAGTCTCCCGGTACAATGAAGGATTAATTAACAGCGTGACACTGAAATTAATTAATCTCACGGGATGCCGTGACCTGATATTTCAGGAAAACTGGATAGAGACGCTCCTCTGTTGTACCACCGCAAGAAATTTTACATTTTACATTTTCAAAGAATAAAATTCTCATTTGAATTCATAAATGGGCAAACTCAGAAAATGTTATCTTTCCTCAACTGAGCTGTTTGTTGTGGCGTCCGTGCCCGCCATATGCGCCAGGGCTGCATAATTATTCACGCCTCCCTCATTTTTTAAAGTGAAGGTCAATAACTCTGGCAGTCACATCTCTGAATGTTTCATAAGGAATGCACTTCTTCTCCGGGTCGGTCGATGCCATTTCCCTCTATCGGTCTATAAGCTCCGAACCAATCACGAGCTGCGGCGCTAATCCAATAGGAGCTCTCGTTATAAAACGAGCCTGGCAGAAGAAGGGCGACCAGCCCGTGGACTTTGCCCAGCTCGCTCCCTTCCTCACCTGCTTGAACACCTCTTCCTCCTGGTGAGTCATGCGCACCAGCTCCTGGATGAAGCCGTACGGCAGGTTCCTGCACAGCATGTAGGGCACCAGCAGAGACTGCTGCAGCAGGGACCTGAGCCGCAGAAAGAGGGGGCACTGAGTAACCCAGACCTGGCCACACTGATCCAGCCCACCACCACTTTAAACTGTCCCCTTTAACACTGGCTCCAAGTACAGGAAGGGGTCTTACGTGTTTGTTACTGTTGCTTTTCATGACAGACCACTATGCTGAGAAACTGAAACCATAGATAACACATGCCATTTGAATGCCATGGAAGAATATTTCTTTCATCTTTCCTCACATCACACTAATGTTTTCTTTTTTTTAAACATAACACTGTTTTGTGGGCAAGAGATCTTGCAAACCTCAATGGAGAAATACATGCTTTCACTGGTATGTCCAATAAGTTTAAGGTTAAGTTTATTGTCATTCCTTCTCCATACAGGTTATGCAAAAAGCAGAACAAAATATAGTGCAATACCTAAAAACAGAAAAATCCCCTTTGGGCAAATACCACTGTTTACTCAGGGAGTGCAAAAGTGATACAATAAGGAAGTAAAGGGTCCAGCTCTCTGTACACCAGATTGTGACTGATAAAACCCCTGCCAGACCAGTAAAACCTGCCCCGGCCACTGATTGGACGGGAGAGCAGTCGCTCACCTGGGCTGCGTGAGGGTGCCCTGCAGGACCAGGGCAGCATGGGAAATACACTGTGAGCGAATGTTGCTGAGCAACTGGCTGACACAGGGCTGACTGCACATCTGAAAGGAACAGAAGATATTACACTGAGTTTATTATCCTCAATACCAAATACCCCTGCAGAGAGAAAAGGTATTTAATATTCTGTCGTTATTGAACACCCCTGCAAAACAGAATTTATTTCAGATTATTTACTGTATTATGTTCCTGACTGAAAATCCCTATGGTATAAGAGAAATAACAGCCAAAAGCTTTTATGCCAGGCTTCAAAATGTTCCTTGTTGCATTCAATAAATGATGTGGATGCACTGATGGCAGAAATCATCTCAGCATGTCTGTAGATTATTATGACCTCATTATTCTGACCTATTATTGTCTTGTTACAGTATTATTTTCTCCCTGTCGTTTCGGGTGTTTTAATTATATTGTACTCCTTGACTACAGATAGCATGAATATTTTCACAGGGGAACAATGTGGTCATTTGTTTAATAAAATGACCAGAATAATAACACCATTGGCAGTAATCATAACAACAGTATAAAAACGCAACCCTTCAAACAAGTCTCTTTTCATAGCAGAGTAATTGTACAGACATTCCTGTATCCTGTAACCAAACCTTAGTAGCAAATTAATAACCAGTATGTGTCTTCTCTTTTTTCTTAAGTGCTTTTCGGATACCTTGGGAGCCTTCCTCTCCTCCATGCCCACCCTGTCAAACCGCTCGATGAGGTAGTTCAGCATCTCCGTCTCCTTGCACGTTTCGATGGTGAAACGGTCGCTGCCCGAATCGGAGACAGCGCCCCCTCCAGACGCCCCCAGGCTGCAGAGACAACACCACTCATCACCCACAAAAGGAGAGGAAAAAACGAAAACGAGAAATCTGTTCTGTCCACACGGGGACTCGTTTTGCATCCACCATAAACCAGGAGCAATCTAATTACTCTGTCCTACCTCGCCTATGTTTTCCATTTTTCATAATGAAGCAAAACCAATATTAGATACTTATTTTTAAGCTTTACCACATTCATTCTCGTCCAGAAAAGTTAATTAAGCCAATGGACTGTCCCCCTGTAAGTACTATAATAAAGTAATATCACAGTACAACACAGATCTGCAGTCCAATGAATGAAAAAAGTTGCTACCCAGGAAAGTAGCCCCTGGATATGCAAACAAATTATGACAGAAAGCATAGTGAATCCTTATGTTACATTAACAGTGAATTTCAAAATCCACAAGAACACTGGTATTCAAAGCAAAAGGTCCAGTTAATAGCTTTGGATTTGAGGTCCAGTACAAAAAACGTAGATTTATCAAAAGTATGCTCATTTGCCTTGTTAGTGGTGGGAATCCCCAGGTCCATAGTCACTGGTCAACAGAAACACTCCACAGCAAACCTCAGGCTCTACCGGTTAGTCGTGTTATCTCTCCACAACACACTTCCTGTGGAATCCGCAGGAAATTAGGATAGCCCTCTCCTGGGGGGCCAAACGGATCCTTATTTGCGCACTCTTGGTTATCAAAGCCTGGTGTTAATTACTCAAGTCCCCGGGGTCATGTGTGCCTTCGCCCTCAACATGCCTGACGCAAAGCACTGTGGGAGGTGCACTGGCCGCAGGCACAGGGTGCCGCTTACCATATAAACACGGGAATGAGAAACGACCGAAGAGTATGCTTTTAACAAATCATAACAAGTTCGCTTTGCTATTACTTTAACTTAAATTACTTTACACAAACTACACCTTTAAATAAGGTATTATTTGGAAAACATGAACACAAAATGACAACTATTCCATTACAGTCACACGAAAATGAACTGGTCAATGTTTACAGTTTAAGTCCAGCAGCTGTCCAACTGAATACGTGCAATCTTTAAATCGTTTGAGAGAACACTGGATTTGAAGATCAAAGGTCCTGTGAAAGCTCAACCATTTGTGATTTTCTTGTAGTGTTTGACCCCTGGGCAACAATTCAAGGTGTGCTCTATTACAAGGTTTTTTTTTAGCGTGCGCTCGTGTGTGTGTGTGTGTGTGTGTGTGTGTGTGCTGTCGTCCTGTGTTTAAAATAAAAGAAACTCTCCTCCGTCTTCAAGCCTGCCCATTCACCCCAAGTACCTGACTTACCTAGCCACTTACCTAGCCATCTAGCTACCTAATGTATAGCTACAGGTAACATTACTTACAAGTCCAACAGAAAATACGCCTCCAATCCACATAGCTTTTCATACCCTTTGTGAACTGTAGCTGTTATGATCGAGGAAAAGCAAATCCAAGGTTGACTCTTGTTTTTGAATGAGGCTTATCATTTTGATTCGCTCTCTCTCTGCTTCTACACCTTGCCATTACAGTAGCTAGCTAGCTACAGAAACCAGATCCCACCCAAAGGCTCTGTAGCCACACTCTCCACTCCCCACAGAGAAGTCACGCCCAGAAAGGACCTAAACACATTTTAGAAGAAGAAATACAGGCAATGGAACGCGGATTCGGCAAATGTGAACAAAGACAGAGACTGCCAGGGCATTATAGATATGATTGAACATGGTTATTTTATAATATTTTCAAGGTAAAAATCCTGCATAGTATGCTTTAATAATCAATATTCTATAACAAAACATGTTTTAGTAGTAACTCCCACAAATACCATTTTCTTCCCACCCTAAAACTGTACTTGTTATGAGGGGAAGGCAGCCTGGCGAATAAAAGTAGATATTATACGTGAAAAGGGCCCAGCTGAGCAGCGCAGTGTTAGTGGCCAGGCGGCATGCTGGGAAATGCAGTCTACCAGCACACAGGCACAGCACAGGTACCTGGACCCAAAAGTCACCCTAGAAAAATCCTCCTCCTCCTCATCAGGCTCTTCGTCGCTGCTGTCCTCAGAGACATCGGAGAGGGCAAAGAAGAGGAGGGAGAGGGGGTTGTCGTAGAAACTGGATGACGAGGGCAAGGGGGGGATGGCATGGACAAGGAAGGAAAGAGGGAGGAAAGGGTGTGAAATGGAAACACAAAAGTGAGGGACAAACTGAAAGGAAAATAAAAACATAAATAAGTGCATAAGATGAGAGGAGGAAAAGGAGTGGATTACAGTTAAAGCCTAAAAGGGGTGAGGTCCTGTCTACTGAAACCCAGCTCCTCCATCCATTCATCACTGCTTACAAATGTGCTAATAATCTACCACCCTGCAATGACTTACCAACCTAATAATGCTCATTGGAGGAGGACGACATGCAGTGAGACTATGAAAAACTGAACCGTTCCCAGTTAAAACCATACACATGCTTCGTGCAAAGCCATGGGAAAAAGGGAAACGTCAAGCCTGAACCAGAAGCAGAAGTGATGGCTGCATTCACGAGATCACAGCAGGATCCATTTGAGCAGGCTGTCCATTCGTGCTTCAAAGGGCGGACAGGCAGATGAAAACCCTGCTCTGCAGCTGCAGGGAGGCCGCTGTCGGGTGAAGAGCGGTTCCCGCCGGCTAAAACGCGCAGGAACACAAGCAACGGCACCGGGGTCCGATATCGGTCCGATTTCTAACAGCTGCGCCGTCCGCAGCTCCCTCAAGCCCCTTCTTCGTGCGGCATTAAGCCCAAAAATAAATTTATGCTGAGAAGGAACCTACGTCGGTTCAATGAAATCCAAATAGTGCCTTCCGTGTCATAAGCAAATTTAAGTTCTCGTTCTCGGGCTGGGACTGGAAAAAAAAACCATAAAGCTGCAGAAATCAATAAATCACAAACACTAAAGTTTCGCATAGCCGCTCAATGGCAATTTCTCTATAAATCCAAAAAGGTCTGTGTACTGGTATTTTTCCCATGATACAGTGCATGTTCCAATAAAACATCATTATACATTGCACCACGGCCTACTTCGCTGTTCGGTAATAAGCACAAAGCGGCCTCCAGCTAAGGCACTAGCTGCAGTGATAACCCTGACTGACCCAGCCCATATGGAGAGTTCCAGAAGAACTATGCACAGCTGGCCACACTGTTTACCAAGATGGAAAGACTTCAGGCAGCAGGACACAAGAGGAACTCCTCAGATCAGCTGGCACCCGTACACTGCCTGTGCTTAGGTACTGGACTGCAAAATGGAAATTTGTGCTGGTGGCCTTACGAGCATGGCTGAGAAAAAGCTTTTTATCACGATGAACAATGCTATTCACACAACATATTTGCATGCAGCAGAAAAGGTTTCAGACGACGGATTGTTTTTCCATTCCTGCACTGCCTGTGGATGGTGGCATCGAAGAGATTTAAAAATGCTAATTAGGATTAAACTAAGAATTGAAATGTCGCGCTTCTCATTTCAGCGCAAGGAAGCACGACGGTGCAGCATTCTTATTTTGTGTGACTAAATACGTTCTAACGGAGGGCACTGCGCTCAGCAGAATGGTATTAAACTGAATGGACTCAAAACAGCCATTAGGCACTGACATCTGTTTTGGGATTTCAGGGTTTAGCTAGTGCCCTCTCTGGTTAATGCAAACCAAAACAAAAAGCATTCAAATCGCAATTAGTTTGTGAATTCACCCACAAAAGCTGAGCCTGAACAAGCTGAACAAACACAAGGACACAAGACTCCAGACAGTGAGTCAAAACTGTGAGTGAGTTAAAACTGGGCGGCTGGGTTAAAATCTGCAATAGGCTCTACTTTGCATGGTTCACACAGGCCGTCTGGTACCTAGGAGGGATCCTGGAGGTTTGGGCAGTCCGCTGGGCCCCGGCGGCGGATGAGCCGGCTGTCAGGGGGAGGAGCATTGCGGTGGGGCGGTGGAATCGCGGGGAGCTGATGGAGATGGGCTGAGGGCTAGAGGGTAGGCCCTGGGTGCTGGGGGCCACAAGGCCCTGGGGGCTGGGGGACACGAGGCCCAGAGTGCTGGGGGTCATGGGGCCCTGGATGCTGGGGGCCACAGGGCCCTGGGTGCTGGGGGTCATGGGGCCCTGGATGCTGGGGGCCACAAGGCCCTGGGGGATGGGGGACACAGAGCCCTGGGTGCTGGGGGTCATGGGGCCCTGGATGCTGGGGGCCACAAGGCCCTGGGGGATGGGGGCCACAGAGCCCTGGGTGCTGGGGGTCACGGGGCCTTGGATGCTGGGGGACACAAGGCCCTGGGGGCTGGGGTCCACCGGGCCCTGGGTGCTGGGGGCCACAAGGCCCTGGGGGCTGGGGGTCATGGGGGCCTGGATGCTGGGGGACACAAGGCCCAGGGGGCTGGGGACAACAAGGCCCTGGGGGCTGGGGGCCATGGGGCCCTGGATGCCCGGGGCCACAGGGCTGGGGGTCATGGGGCCCACTGATCCAAACCTGGGGCCAGGGGCCGGGGAGGAGGAGGCCCCCCATGGGTAGGTGACCGAGTACGGGCGGTACCTTGGAGAGATTGGCAGGGGTGCAGATGTGGAGCCAGAGGAGAGGCGTGGGGCGGGGGGGCTGGGAGGCACAGGTTGAGAGAATGAGGGCGTGCCAGGGGTTGATGGGAGAGATGGCGGGGTCATCCTGGCTGTGCTGAAAGCCTGTGGGTGTGGGCTACAGCCATACAGACTGCAAACAACATCACAGAACAGGGCTGACAACACAACCTGAAACATGTTCACAGTGTCCACAATACCAAAGCTGACAGAGGGGCGATGAAGGGAACAGACCAGTAACCTCCCCAAAAACACTCAATGGCCCCACTTAACTATAGTTCAGTTACCAAACCAAGGCTACGATGCAATAAAGAGACAGCATTAAAACCTGGAAAATCCTGACCAGGCTTCTGAGTGGGTCAGTTCAAAAATCATCATCACAAGCATAGGCTAGACCTTGTACTTGGTAGGTTTGTTTCCTTTGGTAACAGCTGCATTCCCCCCCCCCAAGCTCATGGTATGGTACACCACTCCCCTAAAATTCTAGACTTCCTGCCGATATTATATATATACACATTTTGAGTGGGAGGCAGTTCACACAGAGTTCGCACACATCAGCTGCTGAAAAACAAAAAACTGCACATACAAATGAATACCATGAACACTGCACAGCCTGGCGTGTTTCTGTTGGTGTGACGGGTGATTCTGAGCACTGTGATAAAAAGGTTGACTACTTGTACACGGAGGAACATGGAGAGCGGGACAACCAAGCAGTGAGAAAAGTAGCTCTAACTACCGTATGAAGGAGAGATTTGCTGAAGGCAGGTATAGTGGATTTGGAATGGATTTTAAAAGAAATGTATATGTTCCTAGAGATTAGTGATAAACGTACTAGTGTAAAGGACATTTGAACCCTTAGCCCTTCATGTAACAACTCCCCCTACGTATTACTGGTTCTGACGGCTTTAACCAATAACCTGCCTGTTCACTGAAGACCAGTGGAGCATTTTACCTGAACCTGACCAAATCTGATTATAAATTATGAAATATGTGCGTGTGTGTGTGCGACCGTGTGTGCGCGAGTGCGTTTGCGTGCATGCAAGCATGTGTGTGGGTGCGTCCGAGCGTGTGTGTGTGAGTGCGTGTGCGTGTGTGGGTGCGTGCGAGCATGTGTGTGCGAGCGCATGTGTGTGTGCGTGCGAGTGTGTGTGTGTGCAAGTGCGTGTGCATGGCTCCATGACGGCGTGAACTTGCCTTGACAGAGAGCTGGCACCGAAGGAGCCGCCGCAGGCAAACATAGGGCTGCTCCCCTGGCTGGAGGGCGGGACTAATGTCAGATGGCGGTCAGGAGATTTGGCAGCTGCGATTGGCTGAGACGTGGCGGTCAGGCTGGCGAAGGGGTTATCATCCCGCGACTGGGTGGACATCATGAGAACCTCCATCAGAATCTGGCCAATCAAGTCCTTGAAATCCGCATAGACTGTAGAGAGAGAAAAAAAACAGTAAGAATCCTTCAGATACAACAATAATCACAAGCGCAATAATAATAACAATAAAATACTAAAATGAATAATGATGATATGTTTAGCAGAGGAGAAGTAATTATTTGCGCACTGTACTTGGTTATGACACTAATGACACTACTTTAATGGTGCAGGCTGCAGAAGAGGCGAGCCGTGCGGAAAGGCTCATTAGCCGTGCGCTTCGTGCGCTTCGCGGTCGCCCCACCTTCTTTGGGGTGCTGGTGGAACTCGGTGGCGAGGGAGGGGAGGAAGATGACGTCGCGGTCCCGCTCCTTCCAGGAGACGCGGAGGATCTTGCAGATGAGCTGCAGGGCCTGCTCCTCGGACACGTCCTGACCGGAGGAGTCCTGAAAGGAGATTGCGCGTGAGCGTCTTGAGACGGAGAAACCCAACGGCTGCAGGGAAATAAGTCTGCGCAGACGCTCTTTTCCTTCTGCTCTGCAGCAGCACGCGCACGGTCTTAAAAAGCACCGCGCCGGCTGCGTTTATCAAAATACCATTCAGAGTCACTCCCCTTCAGAGAACTGGTTAAACGCACTTTTAATCCATTCTGAAATCCAAATCAGTTTCTCGATGTGTACCACAAATTTTTATAATACCACAAACTGCCTATGTTCAGTGTTCCTGGTCACATATTATTTATTGGAGCCATTTAGCATAAGAAATATTTTGTTAATAAATTCCAGCTTTAGAATTCATCATTACATATTTACTGAAACCGTTAAGGAGTGGACCGCTTTTAATTTAATGACCAATTCAAACCAGCTGAAAAACTTAAATATCATAGAATGGTCAAATACACAGCAACATTATGATAGATCTGTCTGAATCAGCCAAATAAAATTATGTTTTACAAAAATAAAAACCAATTTCACAGTCCTAACAGATAAAATCAATAACAAGCTCAAGTTCATCACTGAATGGCCAGGCCTTGAGAGCACCCTCCACCGCCGGCCTGTCCCCAGCACGCCTCTACGTTTCAGCGCCAGCTCTACAGATGCTGCAGCTCGCTGACTGACACCCATGGAGCAGACCGGCAAGGATGTTGTCGTGGCAACCGTAATGCATTCTTTCATGAATCACGTCTTTAGAAATCCTTTTGCTGCACTCCGTGTTCCCAAACAATAGATGTACCCATTTCCAACGGTACGCTCTGCGAACAACTGGACTCCGTTTCCAGCTTTATGAAACATCACCCACATTTCAAACATTGTACTGAATAAATTGGAACAATAGGCTGATTAAATATTTTTAAATATCAGCTGTTTGGCATTAATTATTTAATCTACCGATCTTGTTTCACATTACAAAGAAATACAACAGAATAATACCAAAGGTTAAGTACGGAAGTTTCTTTTAAAATAAACCTATTTATCAAAAAGTGACATTTCAAAAATACTGTAACTATTCAACACTTTTCCCTCCTTCTGTTCCCAAATCAGACTGCTATCATCAAATTCTAACATTAGATTCTATCATTAGATTATCTTGTCAGCATAGATGGTCTTGTGCTAGAGACATGTGACAAACTTATTTTCTCAGCTGAACACACACGCACGCACGCACGCACGCACGCACGCACGCACGCACGCACGCACGCACACACACACACACACACACGCACCCACCCACACACACACACACACACACACACACGCACACACGCACACGCATGCTTGGAAGCATGCACGCCTACAACAGCATAATTGGAGTCGTCCTTGAAAATGAGCAGAGTCACCATCGTTGACGATGATGGACATCTGCTGAAGGTCACAGCAGACTCGGCAGCAGATTTGAATATTCCCATTTCGCTCTACCGGTATACACAGGAACACCAAAG
This sequence comes from Anguilla rostrata, assembly GCF_018555375.3. NCBI lineage: Eukaryota > Metazoa > Chordata > Actinopteri > Anguilliformes > Anguillidae > Anguilla > Anguilla rostrata. The sequence goes on from NC_057945.1 coordinate 31,247,817, forward strand.
CACTACAGGCCTGCTTCTCTGTTTGGGTCACGCCTACCTTGTCGGCCGGGTTCCTCTTCTCCCTGCGATCGTTCTCCTCCACCTCCATGTTCTCTATTCCTGAGTCCACATCCACCTGGGACATGCTGCTGCAGAGGACCAAGAGGAAGGGGAAGAGTGTGAGGAGGTTGACGGGGAAGAGCGTGTTGGTTTCGGAAGAGGAAAAGGAAGAAGAACACAAATGCACCATCACTCGGCATGTTCACTGAAGAGATGGCTAGCCTCACACATAAAATGTCCTAATACAGCTGTAGGACAACACAGGACAACTAACAGCTACTCTATCAGTGTCAAGGCATTTGAGCATGCTTTATGGCCATATTCAAATGAAAAATGTGAAGTTATCACTGATATGAATTTCCTCACGGGTTATTAACATACCTCAAAAGTTTACAGTTTAACCTTAAATCAAAATAAAGTTCAAACATCAAATTTTACAAAAAAATAGCTTCTCAGGGACAACCAATTAAGACCATGATCAAATGAGTCTATAACTTTATCTGCAACATAAAAACATTTTACAATAAAAAGTGGCACAGTACCTATAATAAAAGCTGAGAGACATTAAGAAAGAGGTACCTGCATACCCAAGGCCCATATAAACCCAGGGCCCATATAAACCCAGGGCCAAGGCCCATGTACATCCAGGGCACATATAAACCCAGGATCCATATCCACCCAGGGCCCATATAAACCCAGGGCCCATTTAAACCCAGGGCCCATTTAAAACCGGCAGCAGATTTTCGGCCCCTTCGCGGGACCCGGGCACAGGGCTCACCTCTTTTCACAGGATGCCGTGTCGATGTCCATGCTCTGCGACCGGGACAGGCTCTGGGACTGGGTCTCTAGGCTGTTTGAGGGAGAGCTGGACAGGGAGCTGACCCCCTCGCTGCTCTGGCTCCGATACGCCACCCCTGCGGGGAGGGGGAAGGGGGGAATGTGAAGAAGGTAACATGACACAACTTTTAACTGTCTGGAAGAATAACACAAATACTAGCAGAACTGAAGCATCTGCGTTTACATGGGAAATTACCACATTAGCAGGACATAAAATCTTTTAATTCCCAGGTTCATTGGACAGAAAATCTACACTGAGCATACATTTCACTCAAGGTTTAGGGACACTGGTGCATAAACATTAGCTTAAGAAGCTGAGATGCCAACTGCCATTAACAAGGTGCACTTCCAGCACCGTATAAAGCATCATCTCCATTGAAGGACACTTTTATAACCTTTATAACACATCAGATGAGCGCTCTGGTCCACAATTCCCCTAAGGCAAAAGCTCAACAGCCACTGTTAATATTCTTCTGAAGCAGAGCACAGAGAAATGAGTGTAGATGGGCAGAATGACCCGCCCTCATCATCATGAGCTCTTTTGACCTCACACAGTGAGGTCAGCGAGTGAGGGCCGCCGAACACCGCTGAGCTCATTCCCCTAGTTGCAGTCGGGGGAGGGGGACAAAACGTCTGCAGAAACGCTGCTTTTGCGCAACGCTCCCCTCAAAAATGGACTGCTGCACAAACAGACGTGACAGTACCAGAAAGAGCCATAAATCAGGCGTGTGCCGGCAGCTGGAGAATGGAATAAACGCGCAGTCCCCGACCGCGGGGGTCCCGCTCGCGCACAGCTCAGCGGAAAAACGCGAGACGGAACAACGGAGCGGGCAGGAGAACAAGCTGCGCTCCGGCCTTGGGTTCGGCCCCAGGAACCCCAGGAACCCCCCCCCCCACACACACCCCTGCAAGGCCACAGCGCTGACGGAGGACATAAAGACGTCCGGTGACTAAAGAGAGCGAGCGAGCAGGCCTATCTCACTAACGCAGCACTGGCCTCACGGCCTCACTCACGTTCCCATGGCTTTTAACTGAGCAGACACAGGCAGAGCTCGGTCCGCGGTGACAGCGTGGGAGAAGAGCCTTCATCATGTTGACTGTGCTAAATGTTATTTCAAAGACTACCGATTTCACTGAATGCCGGGCCGTTCTGAAGGAGTCCTTTTACAGGGTGATATTAATTGCACTAATTTTATGCTGTAGGTCACATTAAATGACTTAATGCAGTACAATGTGTACTACTAACACTGCCATACAGAAAAATTTGAGGATAGAGTTTTCAACGTATGGAACAGTTCGCCCGGTTATGTTTGTTTATTTATTTATTTATTAACCTTTAATTATACATCCTCATTTACAGCAATGCCCGGTTAATGCCCCCCAAAGTAGCCTAACGGGCAAGTCTTTGGTCTGTCGGGGGAAACCGGAGTACCTGGAGGAAACCCACACAGGCACAGGGAGAACATGCAAACCCCACACAGAAAGGCCCAGGCTGGGAATCGAGCTCAGGGGTTTCTGATCCATTACTGACACGGCGCAGGATATGCTTTAGTCTACAGGCACACTGTAAGCTTGAATGACCTGTTTGCATACTTGTATACTCATGTTCTCATGTCCTAACACTGTGCCAGTTAGCATATTAATGAAGTCTTGTTTGATTTTGGCATCAATTGGATTTTAAAGACCTTGCTTAACAATTCTGTACGTGCTGAACGCCTTTTCAGTTGATCAAAAATATGTTAGAAACATTTGATATTAACCCTCCTGTTATGTTGCGGGTCAAATTGACCCTTTTTAAAGTTTGAAAATCTAGGAAAAATACTTAAAATTATTTTTTCAGTATGAAACTTCTTCTACTGGCCTTAATTAGTGTAATCAACATTTTAAATGAAAATGGTTCATTTCATGTATTTACAAACCCCCCCTGTATGGGGATTGACCCGGGAACATTTTTGCTGTACCTAAAAAATGAACAGAACAGGAGGGTTAAACAGTTTTGTAGCAGCCGAACTTCCAGGATTTCAGGCTGCATTGCTAAAGCAGATTACGGTCCCTCCTGGTGCATGGAAAACCCCCAGAGGAAACACACAGTACTCCTGCTCTTCTCTCAGTGCGGCTCTGCATCGCCCTCCCCGTCCCGATCCCCTCGCTCAGGCTGCAGACACATGTTCCCAGGCTGCTGCCTGCTGCCTGCTGCCTGCTGCCTCTGCCTGCTGCCTCCAGTCCTGAGCTCCAACGGCGAGTCCTGTTTCCACACAGCTTTAAGTTACTGCTGATTTATGAAGTGCCCCGGCTGGCTCAAACACGCGGGTCTGACTGCGCGCCGAGGACACGGTGAGCAGGACTACGCACGCCAGCACGCTCGGACTGCGGTAAACAGCTCGCGGCTGCTGACAGAGCCCCCCCTCGTACCTGAGGCCCCGATGGGGGAGGTGGCCGGGGTGCCGCTGTGGACACTCAGCCCCAGGCTGTGGGAGGGGGCGTGGGCCGGGGGGTGCGGAGGGACTCCCGAGGGTCCGGGCGGAGGGCCGGGCGGGGTCTCTCTCTGCGGGGACGTTAGGGGGGTGCTGAGGGGCGTGGTGGGCTGTGACGTCTGTCCGCCCGCCAGCCGGGCCAATCGCCTTCTGCGGATCTGCAGCGGGAAGAAACAGCGATTATGCAGCTTCACGTTTACAACACAACACGATGCGCAGCAAGCCCTCATAACAGTGCTGTTCCCTTCTCTGGGCTTAAGGCTCAGGACATGCAAGGGTTAAATAATGCAGGAGAATGAGGTCTGTCATCTCACACAGACCTACTAACTCCACCGTTACACAGATCCCACTTTCCCCAAGGGGGGTAAAAAAGCAAGAGCATTTCCAGCTTTGGTTTAGTGCTCATACAGCCGACTGTACGGATGGAACAGCAACTTTGTTTGTAGAAACAAACACACCCACATCTTCATTTGTTAATCTAATTTTATATCAAAAGACAAAATTAACATAGCAAACAGGTGGAATTGTGAGAAGGATAATGAACTTTTCAAATAAATACTTTGGTGCCTAAACACACAGTGATATTTCCATGCCTGAGTTAGACAATAGATATTAATTTGCCAAGTTATTGTGCAATCAACATCATGGACATTTTAAAAAGCAAAAAAGAATTACTTCAAACAAACTTAAATGTTATCTTTGAAACACTAATTAAAATATGCAGTTTAAAAAAGGACAGTTACATGAATAAATTAGCCTACATTTCACTGGATTAAATACCAAATAAAAAAAGTACTAATTAAACAGAACAAGCTTCCATCAAACTTGCTATATTTGTAATATAATTCTGAAGTATGAGCATTATTTTGGTATTGCTGTTGCTGTTTATATCACCGGGGTTTTTATAAGGCTAAGTGGGCATAACATCTAATATTCATAATACTCAGTAGCCTACTTCAGTAGATTCACTTTAGTACCCTATTCACTGAACATACAGTGAATAGGATACTAAAGTTTTGCTTGCTTGTATTTTCCCAGAGGCCCACTGTATTTTACCAGTAACTCAAGCTATCTTAGACTAAATGTGGAATATTTTCATAATAAAAAGGGGAACAAAACAAACCTGTAACAATGTCATATTGGTAATATTTATTAGTCACACAGATGTTACTGGCTTGCACACATTTAATCTCTGACTACAGTCTACACTGTAACACGGCTCTCTCTCTCTTGGCAGTGTTCGTAGCTGTCTGGGAGAAGTGAAACCGCTAACACACATTAGCGTGCACGACTGTAGATATCTGAAGATAGCTGACTTCTGCAAGCCTTCCTTCCACGGCCGGATATAAGAAAAAAAACATACTTTTTCTTCACTGCAAGAGAAAGCCTAGTTCAGCCGCACAGCTGTACATAAAGGATGCGATGACCTTCCATTAAGACAGCAGCACCCGTATCACTTCGGCCCACCTGAGGACGTGCTGTTAAATTCGGAGAAGAGAACGAGCGGGGGCCGGTTATCAAACACCAGACACAATCGCAAATCCATATTCAGCTCTGGTAGCCGGTCGCCTGGCTCGCCTCTGAGGTTGATTGAATAAAAAGATACATTTAATCAGGTGCTCCTTCCCCCAGCCACAGGGTACTGCATTCGCTCCGGACCGCTCGTCTGTCTGCGCAGACGCACCACACGCAGACTCAGAAACAACGTCTGACCCGGAGCGACTGAAACAGAGAGGGAAGGGCCAGCAAACCAGGACTGCACTTGTTCATCTGAACGCGGGACAGAGCTGCGATCTAAACGCACCGAGCAGATTACAACGGTCTAGAGACAAAAGGCCCGGCCAATCAAATCGGAGGAGTAAAACTGAAAACGAAAGCCACGCTGATCTCCTTAATTCAGTCTGTCTATTCGGGTCCAGACAAACTGGGGGGAGGGGGGGGGGGGTCAAAGCAGGATAAGAGCACAAATCCTTAAACCTCTCCAATGGGATCAGCACCCCAATTGAAGAAACAATATAAATAAGTAGCAATAACTCGCAGTCGCAATAGCAATGCATTTCGAAGTAGCAATAAGGCTTAGGAAGGCCTTCGCGACACGGATTCTCCGCTAACCACCACTAATGCTAACCACACAGCGGCCTGACCATCCCCCTGAATCAAATGCCATGGAACGATCTCCAGAGGACAGCTGCTCATTAGAGCGGCATGCACTGTGCACAGCCTCCAGATGCCCTGGGTTTTAAGGGCAACATTAGCGACAAGGGGAGGAACGCAAACATAAGCACTGCTCCTTCCAAGGCCAAAACGCATTCACATCTTACTGAAACGAGAAAAGAACATCACATGACCTCAACCAACTTTAAAATAACCCAGAAAAGAATAGATATGATGCAGTAACCCCAAACAACCAAAGAGACTGCACATGCAGTACCCCCAAACAACCATAGAGATCACATATGCAGCAGCCTACCCCCAAACAACCATAGAGATCACATAGGCCTAAGCAGTACCCCCAAACAAGCAAAGAGATTACATATGCAGCAGCCTACCCTCAAACAACCAAAGAGATCACATATGCCGTACCCCCCAAACAACCAAAGAGATTACACATCACCAGCATCATATCTGTGTTTTTCTTCATGGTGAAAACTGGTAGGACACCAAAAGCATTTGAAATGAGGTGGTCAGCAGGAATCCAATGTGCCAAACATCATTCTCACAGCCATCCGCTGAAATCAAGATGAGCACCTGGAGCTAAATAAATTCACTAAAGGAGATTTAATGGGATGACCTTGTGGGGCGTTGGCATTTACCTATGCTGCTAAGCCCTCTCATTCCTTCTAGTCACAATGCTATGGCAGGCCAATGCTGCTGGTGTCAGGTCAACAAGTTTGGGGAGCGTATTTCATCAATAAACCTCGCAGACTTGTTTTAAGCAGGTGGACCCTCTTCTGGTAACAAAGGAAGGTGATGACTGCAGCCTGAGAGTCCTGATTTGCAGCAACAAGTCACCGCAAACTGTGAGGCAAGACTAAAAAAAATAATAATAATCTGTGTAACCGACAACCTGATTTCAAATAGCCGCTGTTCAGTTCTCCTCAGAACCATCAACCAATGGGGAGGCTGATTAAGCCTAAAGCCTACAGCCTGCATCCCACATCAGCAACGAAGCATTTATGATGGCATGAAAATAATCTATTGTGCGCGTGCAGACGTCCCCCCACGGCCCCGCCAGCTGAAATTCAGCGTGCTCGAGAACACGCGACGCTGCCCTGCCACTGCAGACGTCTAATAATAAAACGACTGTTCGAGCCCCGGCGCTCAAACAATAGGCTTTTCACTGTGAGCACGGCCCTCGCCGAAATGGCTGCTCTAAATATAGGCCGGAGACCGAAAACAAGGCCCTGCGCTGATCCTGAGGACTAACCTGAAACCCCCACTCATCTCCTCTCTCCCAGCGCCGTTCCTCCGGAGCTGTCCACGGGCCCTTCTGAATGACACGGCCCAGGAGCTCTCCCCACACTCGCTAATGGGTCCCGAGATCTACTCCGCTGAAATTTAATTACTCGCTGAATCCAAAGGCACAGTCTGGCCTAGAAATGAAAATCATATTTTCAGAAGACTGGCCTGGGCCTTTGTCTGGAGGATGGGAGGGGGCATTGGGTTCTGCGATAAAGTAATGCAGTTTAGAACACCGAGTCGTGTAAGCAATTACTTGATGAGTACAATCAAATTGAATACAATAGCACATTTTGACTTTAAAGTTCCCCTTCAATTAAGATATCACCTTATAAACTGCTTAGGAATTTTACAAGATAGCTATTGATTATCTGTACTGAGCTTACAATGTGTCCACAGGGAAAGAAGTTTGATGTGTGTGGAGTATCAAGTTGCAACCCCCTCTTCTTCAGCAGTAAACGCCATCCATTGTTTCACAAACAAACAAAAGCATGTTTGTAGATACCTAACAAGCAAGTTATTTAACTGAAAGCACTTCTGTCAAAATTCTTTATCCTCTGAAGTCACTATCTCCTTTTTAAACTTTGTAACCTTTGACCTTTAAAAAGGCCTTAGAAGATGAGGAATGACCCAGAAAGCAGATTTAAAGACAAATGTTAAAGAAAACAAAATAATGTGCAAGTTGAACCCTTCGGCATTCTGTGTGCACAAATGTAAGCAACATCAGTGGGTGGGACAATTTGACTGACGCATGGTGAAATTGCCATGCCATAAGTGGTGATAAAAGTTGCACTCAATTGATGAATGTTGCAGTGACGGCAGCAGCGTACTGATAAAAGAGGTGGTGACTGGAATTACAGAGCAATGAACTGATTAAACTGCAAGTGAATAAGTGAATGTCAAGGCGATCAAATACACTGCTTTGAAAATTATTTTATCATCTATGGATTATTTAAATTGATAGCATGCTCACACTTACATTTAATTGCATTTTATTTCATGCAACATTTAATTTTATTGCATTTAATTTGATGCAACATTTAATTTATTTGCAATTTACTCAATTCAGCATTTTGTCATTTTTGCTACTTCCACCCCTCATAGTGGATAGCCCATTATCTGCTTTCAAAGACATTAGTGGTCAACTGGACTGAGACAATCGTTTCCTCACTATAAAAGGGGCTGTGAATATAGGCGATGTTGACAGATGAATGGATTCTGAAAGTTAAGGTGACCAGTAGTGCATTTGTCTCTTGCAATAGATGCACAGTAACTGCTCACAACGAAGAAGCTGGAATTTCTCAGCTAAGCACTCTGCTACTGTGACACTGCTGCCCTCAGAACAATAATACTGGCAGCCAAGTACGGCCTGACAACACAGCAAGAAACTCAAGCTGGAATGCAGCGTTTCGTTGGCACTAAAGGCTTCAAGCACAGAATGAACCCAAAAAAAAGCAGTCTCAGGATCTAAGATGCGACCGTGGCCTCCAAAGAAGAAAAGACACTGGGCATCATGTTCAGTTCAGTTTCTTTGACAACACAATTCCCACATTTTCTTTTCTGCTCCAATCAGGAACACCTCGCTGTAACTGTGGGACCGTCCCAAAATCCTGCTGCTGCTGCTGCTCTCCCCTCCAGCAGCCACAAGCCTTTCTGCAAAGGTACTGCATCTGTGCACTGAGCATCTGCTGCAGCTGATACGGGGACAGCAGAGGAGCCCCTTCAACTGCAACAGGCGCCGCTGTTCAACGAGGCGGACGACAGCTTGCTGAAACTCCAGTGAACAATGCCAGGGTTAATTATCGGTCACCCCCGCTAGTCGGCATTAGCATGGCCACAACCAGATCTACATAATGGGGCAGCCAACCCGGCAGAGTCTCAGGTGGACGCGCCAACTCAAAGCCCGCCATTCATGTGCAGTTCTGAAGAACACGCGCCAAGTCCCAATCACACCTAGCGCATAGGCTACATCGCAAAAAGACTTGGATTCACCAGCATTCTTCCTCAAACTGACTATTGAATGTCTCCCATGCTGGAGGAGACCTGCACAGTCTGTCTATGGGAACATTACAGCCATGTTGCTAGGCTACAAAAGTCCCTCTGAGGAAGCAACTGGAACCAACAGCACATATAAATGAAACACTCCACACATGAAGCTAATGTTAACTTTTGCACTGAACTGCAATCCTGTCAGTCAAGACAAGAGCCTTTGTGCAGGAGGCAGCTTCACTATGGTTCAGTGCAAATATGAACACGATGCACGACCTTGTGATAAACTTGTAGCACTTGAATTTAATTCAGACCGTCATTTCCTTTCAGAAAATTTAACCTGGGTCATGGTTCATCCTTATTTCATTCTGGGTTTGTGCCGTTGCTCCTCCAGCCTGAAGATTCAAAAGGAGGGTCAGAAAAATTCATTTCTTCATCTGTCACGTTGGAGGGAATGTGCTCGACTATATAGAAAAAAAACACACCATTACATGAAGAAAACGAAAACATAGTCTAGCAGCTCATAGCCCTTACAAAGGTTTCCCCTTCATGGTGTATGTGTTTCTCCTCACCTTTGAGTTGCATATTTTCTCACATTATACAAATGCTGAGTCTGGCCTTTCAGGAAAGTGGGTGTCATGCAATTTCCCTGCAGTAGCTCAAGTCGTTTGTTCCTGGTGTGATAAAATGTGACTTCATGCACAAAGAGGATCATGGGAATACAAGAACAAGATAAAACCCCATTTTCCACTGCAAAATCCAAACTACGCTACGACAAGCTGGATCCTACAGCTGGCAGGAAATGCTCTTGCTTTGCTGCAGTGCTCTTCCTGGTGCTGGCACCTACCCAGATCACCAAGATCATCTGGACCAAGCCTGATTTAAAAAGTTTTTTTTTTAATTTAAAAAAAGATTCCACATTACTTCAGTCTACCTCTGCCATTTTGCTGTGATGAGCGACAGCATCTTTTCCGTGTCCCCACAGTTTTAGAAGCAATGCAAAAGGAAGCTATGAGTTAGCACATTGCTGACTCCTCCCACAGCTTGCTTTGAAAATGAGCCATTCAGTTATGTGAAACCACCAAGAGCATAAGCAAGACAAAACCGTCCCAGTTCTACTGAGGAGAAAGGTATTCTTGAAGCTTGGTTATTAGCCTTTAGAGAAGGAGAGAAGGCCACAAATGTAAGCCATGATCCAGATTTTGTGTTTTTCCGTTAAGATTCCAATTAAAACATTTTCAAATGGAAAAACTTCTGGTCAAACAGGCTAATCCATAGTTTAAAAAGAAAAAGTGAAAGTAGCTCAATCTTAAACTGATAAGCAACTGGGAAGCTCAGCAGTACCAGATACTAACTGCATTCGTCTGAACAGGGAGTGCTGGGAAAACCAGGGTGAAACCTGACAGAAGAGAATTACTCTAAAATCAGAACACAACATGTCTGAGGATCACTGCAGATCTTTGGGCCTTCCAGAAGAATCTACAACATCACCACTGCCACTAGGAAAGCAGACAAAGAAGTGCTAATACTTAAAGTACAAAAAGAAAGGATGAAGCTGAAAAAGGAGAATGCTCCTGATGTTTATAATGTTCAAAAACTTGACAACACTGGATTGAGTCAGCGCATTTTCATTTAGCACAAAAGAGAACGAGCAAAGTTCAAAAGGTGTTTACCGGCGCTACATAATGCTAAACTCTGCTATATATAAATGTATAATTACTTTTGTCAAAGTAATTCTAAAATACTGGACTGCCATCTGCATCACAAATGGAACAATTCCAAAAAGTCCTTTTTTTTTGCTATTAACATGAATGTTTGTTAATAAACCAGCCAAGCCCTACCTACCGTCTTCCAGACTGAAAATATTACCATTATTTGCTATTAAGTGTGGAAAAACCCTTCTTCATACAAATAACACTCATGCCTTTTTCTCTTACATTCTGTTTACCTAAAGGGGAAATCCAGGCCAGTCTAATTATACTGAACTCTGCTTGGGTGTGTGCTTTTATTTTTCCACCACTAATAAAAAGTCATCTTTACTTTTGCTTTTGCTATAGTTTACCTCCTGAATACTTCGGTCAGTATTTTAGCATTTTATCCCTTTATTTATTCATAATTTTCACCACACATATTCTATTTAGGTAGTTGTGATTGTTTATGTTTATTGTTGGTTTATTTTGCTTTATTGCATGGCAAAATGTTCTTTATATAGCCTGAGGTCTTGCATTCTTGCTGAATATCAAATTATTCACTGGCACAGTAAAAGTAGCCTATACCTATTGCTTTACAGATTTACAGTGCATTCAGAGCTCTCTGTGATACAAAGCAATGCCTCTATATAATTTTCCAAAATAAGTGTAAATAGTTTTCACACAGATGCATGCATCTTATACAACGTATCAAAGCACAGGGCCCATGTCCCATTTTGCATCATTTCTCAAGTATGGTCATCTGAAGTGGCACAAGCATAACAAAGCAATTTTACACAGAGCCTTGACCTTGTAAAACATATTACTTCGAATGTTTTCTCAGTAACTAGGCCATACACTGCTACAGCAGGTAATCTGTGAGTCTGAAGTTGATTCCTATGAGCCAGAACAATGAGTGCACCTCTTGCCTCAAATTTACCCATTTAGCCCTAAAATGAAAATGAGATTTATCCAAACTTTCGATCCTTTCAGGTTCCATGGGCATTACATTGCTATAATGCAGGCCACAACCCCGAGCTGCATAACCTTTGAGAGAGAGCAATGCTGTAATAGACTTCCAAAAACATAACAGAGACATAACTGCTTGTGAGATTTATGACAATACCTTCTGATAATAAACTGAGAAATACTCCATATCTGATTCATGCTCCATTTCCAGGAGAAGGCTGATAAGGAGTTGGCACTTTTCCTTTCTCTACCATTAGTCTAAACATGAGAATACAGTAATGAGGAGGGTCCTTTTGCCCTACCGGCTTTGAATGTGTTATGTTAATTTAAAAGATGTACCTGCTTAATGAAACACATTTGACTGCAATAGGCGCTGGTTATGGCATCCTTTCATTTGTTTTGTCCAGCTGGGCTCGCAGTTAATTGTGTTTGTCTGAGCTGTTAACCGGATACTGACCATAATTTCATACCCCTTCATTTAACCTGCCACAGTCTGTTTGAGAAGAAACATGATATTCTAAGCGCATCCAATATTCACTGGTTGTCGATTCTGAATTTTTTACTAGTATCTGCCACCCAAACGCAAACTGGGATATGCCTATATTTACCTTATAATTATTTGTCCCATGACCTATTATTGTGTATAATTGCGTTATCATTTATATGTAATTTTTGAATTATTTGTGCACTGACCTATAGAACAATTACACTTAAGTCAATATGAATACTTGTCGGAACCACGCTTACTTGTACAGAATGGACAAGCTAATAGAAATATCTTGCCAAAATACCCTTTCTTACATTCTGTTAAAGGATGAAATATTTGCTGATCTTGTAACCTAAAGGTCACAGGTCCGATTCCCAGGTAGGACATTGCCATTGTACCCTTGATCAAGGTACCTGACTTGCATTGCTTCAATATATATAGCTGTAATAAAGGATGCAATGTAAATGTTTGTGTCACTCTTATTAAGAGTGTCTGCTAAATGCCTGTATGTATGTAATGTAATGCTATTCCATTAACAGCTGAATAAAATAAGAACTGATCTGAAAGTAAATGCTGGAAATAGACTACTTTTAAACATGTAGGCCTAATTCATGACACAGCGACTTAAGTATTCTGCTGTTCATTTCTGTTCATAAAACTGCCTCTTCCATGCGTATTATTGTCATTTTGATTATCATTATTGCCATTTGACTGAGGAGAAACCCAGCTTCATGTATGTACAATTAGCAAAACAGTAAGGTGGTTAAGTAATTCAGCATTAGGTTGTCAAATATATAGAATAACGAAGTAAAAACTTTCCACCTCCATCAGAGAACAAGAAGCTAGGCTTAAAAAAGTTATAGGACAATTGTATCAATACATTTGTCATGGATAACAAATGCATTGTGATCAAAGTCAACTGAACGTGTGGTCAAACTGATTTATGTGTTTTAACCACATATTCTGCATTTAAGAGTACTGAGAACATCTGTTGTTAGAACCAGAAGTGTCATCAACGGAGCTCCTTGTCATCCAGTATAATGAAGACATTCCTCTGTTTTTCTCTATATTCAAAGGAATAATGTTAATTGGCTGTTATCCTCACCTTGAGTCACATAAATAACTAATGTAGCCACAGCTTCAACCCCAGGTTGCTCCATCACAAGGACTCAATATGCAAGATAATTTCACGAAGCAGCAATCATTACAAAGAATGATACAGTATAAATGTGGGTTGATCTCAATTATGTACTGTAGACAATCCAAACACAGCTTATTTGGACTGCACCGATGTTTGGCTCTTTTCAATTTACCAGCCTAGGTAGCCAATTCTAGAATGTGGTAGTAAATGCGCCTCACTGTATTGCGTTTTCTCAAGCAAAACTCATTGGCAACTATGTTGCTGAATACATTTAGTCAAACTAAATAAATAAATAAATAAATAAATAAATAAATAAATAAATAAAAACCAAAAATTTGACAATGAGCTGCCAACCACAAAACAGTAAAATAACCGTTATCGATAGATAAGAAAACTACCTAGCTAGGTAGCTATTTGATAGTGGTGAATACATGTTTATATGGTAGTTACAGTTCTAATTTGCTAATTTGAATAAAATCTGCTCAGTTCATAATTTATATTGGCCACAGTCGTCAAAATTAGGGTTTCCGTTTCAACTAGCATGCACACCAATACAACAGCTAGGCTTCACCTTCAAACATAGACCAACTAATGCATACTTGGTCACAAAATATTTTATTCACAACGTACGACGCAGCACAGTAATGAACCACTATTGTGAAGAAAGGCGATTAAGAACAAACACACCAGCCGTACTGGCAAATTTAACGAGAAAGACTTTAAGGTACAAACAAGTGCAGAGGCTTCTATTTTCAGATTGCACAATAGCTATCTCACAAGCTAACGTTATCTACACGACCAGCGAATATTTATATCTGAGTAGCTCTGGCCAACATAAGACCCATTCGACGCGACTTTGACTCAGTAAATACAACATATAAGACAGAGACGCATGTAGCTAATCGGGGCACTATAGAGCCAGTTAAGATGTTAGTTGCCGTTAGCTTGCTATAACTTCATGTACAATGGAGCCCCTTGGCCCGGCTTCCTAGCAAACGTTACTGTACCTCAGTTGCGTTAGCTATCCGGGTTAGCGATAGCCTGTTGGTTGGCCACCACAGCTCTTGTGCAAACAACACCTTTCCAGTCAGTAATCACGAAATAAATATTCACAGAAAAAAATAAAATTCCCACTCTTACCTCATCGGCACTAAGTTCCTCCATAGCTTTCCTTGTAATTTTAATCTCACTCTTATCGGTATCCTTCTCTTCCAATTGATCTAGCTAGCTAGCTAATATGACCAAAAGTGCATAGTCTTACAAGTATTTCAAATTGACGAATGCCTTTTTTTATCTTACTATATGTATGTTTAAATATAAAGGAACTGTAATTGTATATTGCTCCGTTTTACGGATTTTTCTTTTCGATCCAGTAAAGAATGAAACAAACACAAAGTATTATTCATCAAAACAACAACGCGGCCATTTTGGAACTGGAGTCACGTGACAGGGGTCTGGGATATTCCGAGCTGGCAAGTCCAGAGAGCCAATCACCGGGTGACTGCGCACACAGCAACAGAGCAATGGGCGGCGCTTCCGCTGTAATTTCTAGTGACCGTAAAGCTAGTACAACAGGAGGGTTTTTGTCTGAACGTCATTGTGCGACTGAAAGTGTTGTGTGATGTAGTGTTTTGCTATAGAATGGCCTGCTGATTGTAGCTTCTACAGGCTATGAGGTTAAATTCTTCGTGTTTGTCTGCACATGGAGTGGCCAGTTCAGGATGTGTGTGGGTCCAGCTGCTGAATGCGTTTCTTGTAGTAATGATGGGGGAATGAGGAGCTTGAACAAATAGTTTGCTGCAATGTCCTCCTTTAGATTTTTTTTTTACAAATATGTGATTTCATGAACAATAAACTTAATTATATCTGATATCTTTTTTTATTTGCTTCTATTTTCAAAGCATTAGGTACCCCTGCAATATGTTCATTTTACTTCAAACCTAACTGTCCTTTTGATTGATCCCTCTGTCTCCATGACAACACAAATAGAATGAAGATAATTTTGCAGCAAAAGTGGATGAAATTCTCAGGCTACAAAGGAAGCACAAAGTGTCCGCTGTCATGGAATATATGACAGTTTTTCTTTAAGATATGCATTAAAATGGAGACTAAAAAAACATAAAAACATGCAAAATCAGTAACAATGCAGCCATTTCACCAAGGACCAGTTCAGTTAATCTCTAGTTCATGATGCAAAAACTGCTATATTACTCTTACATGGTGACAAAAATATGTCTGCAACCTAGGTTTACAAGTAGAGGAATAGCCCTCATATTATGCTAATATTATGCCAAACCAAAACTTAAAGAAGTCGCTATCTGCTTGTCAGAAAGCTGCACATAAGCTATTCAAATATTTTGTGCTTCTGTGTTCAATATTTTGTGCATCTGTGTTTAAGTGGAAAACAGCTAAATACATTTCAGAGTAGGACCAAATGTTATCTGTTAGAGTTGAATTAACACTTGATATTTTAATGTGTAGATGCACATAGCATATATGCTGGTCTGAGCTAAAGTATTGTATATAGCTTCTGTGTGTCACTTAGTCTACAATTTTATAAGAACGAAACATTGATAATTGGAAAAATATCTGCGACATTGTCAGCATTATACTTCATAAAAGGGAAAAGTGTGACTGCTCCAAACACCTCAGCCTGGGAATTTTGTTTAATGAGTCAATGTATAGGATTCAATTAACAATTGTTGAGCGACATCATCAGTGAGAAACTCAGAGAAGCAGGTGAGAGACAGTGAATAAAGTAATGACCCAGCTAACACTGAAAGAAAAAAATAATGCTCACTCTAGAGGAAAGAAATAATTGCATCCTCGGCAGAGAAAGAAAAAATATCTTTATAAAAGGAAACTGACTAAATTAATCAACCATTTTACCATAGCTCTACACTGGATCCCCGTTAAATATTTTATTGACATCAATGTACTGCTTCAAACCTAATAGATTGTCAGTGGACTAGGCACTTTATCTGAAAGAACTTCATTTCCTATGGAAACCTACTTGAGCTCTCCACTCCCAAGGAGCTGGCTGCATTACTGACTGTTATGCTTACAGCAAAAGCAGCCGATAGACCTTTTGTTTTCAGTGTTTGTTTATGTATTCAATAGAGGGGGTAATTTAAGCTCATGACACCTCTGCACATCGCCTTTTCAAATAAAAAAAGGTAATCTAAGATAATTCTAACAGAGCTTGGTCTACATGCACTACCTGTGACAACGCCGTGGCACGTTATAATTAATACCCTTTAATTGCATGGACTCTTTTATGTCAAAAATTTTACAAGCTCTCAAATTACGTTATTACAATTATCTTATAATATTATTGGTAGATAAATTATTTAGATTAGTATTTACCTTGTTGTGAGATTTGGCAGCACAAAGCTTTGTACAGAGACTTCTATCTCTTTTGAAATCACATCAGCCACTACTATACTCATATTGACTATGATGACTATGAACACAATACTATGATGAAATATTGTTTCATTTGAAAAATCGAACTTCATACTATACTTATCCAGCTCAATAGGTGATGGAAATGCTTTCATCTGCAGCATAGGTGTTTGTCACCAAATGTCCCTGACCTTCCAAGGAGAACACCTACGTGACAGTCCAATTATACTGTAAGATTAGGCTAAAATGGCTTTCTGTACAGCTAGATATTTTTCAGATGTCCAAACTGCTTTTTCCCAGAATATGATTTCACAGAGAAAAGGTGACACAGAAAAAAGCCGTGCCAAGCAACCTCACGGGCTTCATTCAAACCAGGGAATACAGACAAAGAAAGTGATGAGATGGGGACCTCTACAGCTCAATATGCAGGCTACAATATTTCGTCATCATTATGAAAAAACATGTATAGATTCACAATGCAGGGAAAAACTAAGGACATTCAGTGCACACTTATCTCTGTTTTTAAAAATAAAATGCTTTGTTCACAAATTAGTCACAAAATATAATTATGGGCCAAGAGAAGATCAGTGTTTGTTGATTTAAATTCCAATATAAATTCTTGAATTGAACAGGAACACATACAAGAAATAATAATAATTATTTCAATTCAATTTCAAGTATACCTTTCCTAGTTTGAATCTGAGCCTGTTGTACAATTTAAGCATCGCTGAGCATTCCATTGGAGGCTTCCCAGGGAAATTCCTTTCCATCCAAAATTTTGAAAAATTGTTCTTAATGTCCAAGAAATTTTTTAGGCGCTCAGTATGGCCTAAAACAGGGTAATTGGGTAGACATGTTTGGAGACTTTGTTGTAATCTTCTCGCTGACCGATGTGGTTAACTATCACTAGAATAATATAACCACTTACCTTGATCCTTCCCTACATGCCTCTCATACACTAAAAACACTCAAAACATTTAATCCAGTTATTATTCAAATCTTAAAAAAAAAATTATTATGGATTAAGAAAAAAATACTAACAAAATGAAAATTAAAAATAGCTTTATCAGCTGACATTCTCCGACCTTGTCATATCTGCCATGTAGGCATGAATGCTATCAATATTTTCACATATTACATGTTGACAAGTGTCTTGCTTTTAGCCAATTACAACTGCAGAACAGAGAGTCTTGAAGTCTTGTAAGACAGGGGACAATAATGCAAATGTCCATTGCAGATTAAAAGTATTCTGTAGCAAGAAACCTTCATGGCAACTACATTTCTCAAAACAACCAAAATACATTTTTTGCCTTTTTTACCACTTCCATGAAAACAGCACTTAACAACACACACAAAAAGGAAATACATTTATTTTTTTACTTATGAGTTTGAAACATGACAGATTTGAAAGGGCAATGTGTAAATATCACAGTTGATTGCTATATTTTCCAGCATGCAAATGCAGTGAATAGTATCTGTGGTTAGTATCCGCTGAGAGGAATGTCACATATTACAAAGAAAATACATTTGTTTCTAGTTTCCCTAGATAAAATAGCAACAGCAACAATTACCCAGAGACTGGGCAGTCTAATGCTGAGATAACACAATATTAACCTTCATATGTTACTCGCCATTATCTTACAGGGTGATGGGTTTATATCCAATTATATATCCTTAGTGTACTTGAATTATGTGCTGCGCTGCTATTTAAAGCCCCAGACTAAAATTGGCATAAAGACCATGCGCTCAAGAACTCCTTTTGTAAACTTGCTTGCAGACTTGCTTCTCACAGCGAAGTTCCTTTGAAAGAGCAATACAGAAAGAAAAGGCATTAGGAAAGTTTGCCATAACAAGAATTTTGAATGCTTGTGTTTCTATAGCTGTAGATGTTTGGTCATACAAAACTAAATATCAGCAGTTTAAGAAGCAACTGCCATTTGTAATGCTATAGCTGGTGGTATCTCCCAGTAAAATGGAAAAGCCTTTACCAGGTGGAGCTTGTCTTCCTCTATCCAATGCGTCCAGCCTCGGTTTTTCTTCTCTCCCCTCTGCACACACACCAGTCTGCCATTGTCCCAGTTCACCACTGTCTACACAGTTTCGACATACAGTATATTATATGTCAAAACTATAACACGTCAATTTTAATATATCCATGCACAGTACATCACGTTTCATTGTTATACATCACTGATAAGCTGCTGTATTACAATGATGTACTGTGTAAAATACCCAGCAGTTCCTCTACTGTTTTAAAATGCATCCAATTTAAACACCTAAACAAAGTCTGCAGCTAGTATTTGTTTTATCTGCTAACAAATGGATAAAATAACAAGGATGAGATCACCTTATAGGGTACCACCCAAGAGACAGGCTGTGGGACACATTTAGACATAAATGTTGTACTTTTAGATGCGTGCTGAATTGCAATGGGTGATTAAAGCAGTATGTGTTTGAGGGGCGCTGAATCACTGAATGTCCTTTTCACCTGGCACTTCCTGTTGTCCAGTCCTTTGGTCACCTCCTCATATTCCTCCCCAATCTTGAAGGAGCATGTGTAGTTCCTGAAGGTGCTGTATGTTTTAATGATAAAGCAGTCCCCGTCCTGCTCTACGACCTTCTGCGGCTTCAGTACTCCTGCGATTTTGCGTGTGGCAAAGTCAATTCCTGCAAGAACACAAAAAAACCTGGGAGGTTATGTCAGAACACAACAGCCTCCAGGGCAGTTAATGATAGAGCTACTTCACAGGAAGGACCTCTATTGTCCTTCTCTGCCATTTTACTGGAATAAAAATGGCAATTATCAACTAAGCAAAAGTTCACACTGACTCACCTTACACGTTCGCAAGAACTGAATGGCAGGAAAAGTGGGAATATCTTTAGAATTCTTTCCCCCATAGTACAGTCAATAGGTCATTTCCTAAAAAACTCGGAGATAATAAAGTAGCCATCTTCTGAAGGTTAAATATATCTGCCATTAAAATGATGTATTCATAAGAACCCATGCAGATTTATGCTGTTGGTAACATAGGTAACACGATCATCACCAATTTGAGTTTAATAACCGTGGAAGGTCTTGAAATAAATGCAGGATTAAACTAATCAAAATATATAACCTTATTTAAATTACCTTGGTCTTTTACAATTAAAAACATATGTACAATGTACAAGGTTTCTAAACTTCGATTGAGTACTTGTCCAAATGTCTTATTTGACAAAAATAAAACAAAAATTGAAAAATGATAAAATAAAATAAAAATCGCAAATAAGCGTCATTTAAAAGACTCTAAAAACTTTATGGAAACTGCGTTTTGTTCGTTTGTCTGTTGTTTAACGATAGAAGGCGCTACCTCCGAAAAATATCTGTAGTTCATTTTTTCACAATCCCTTGTTATTAACAAAAGGTCACAAAAATGATAGTTAATGCTAGCAAAATAAAAAATACCACTGTACACGCAACGAACTGCACATGTCAGCCTGCTGATTACCAGTAGGCTAATTTGAAGTACTTCTTAATAACAGATGCACATACCCAGCGCTACCATGTAACCTTCAAAGTTATCGTTGCTGACAATGTCCCAAGTGCCGTTGTAGTCCGCAGACATGCTTATGGCGAAGTTGGACACCTGAAGTCAGAATCGTAGCAAAGCAACAGCAGGTTGGCCAGCGGGCTTCAAACTGAAATCAGTTCACTGAATACAAGCGGTTTTTAAAACCACTGAATGGGAAGAGGGTATGTAGGGGCCACTTCAATCTCTTTTTTTTTCTGTGTTTAGAAATGTGGGTAATAGGTGAACAACTGGTGAAAGGGGCACGCAGGACAAATGTGAGCTGAACTTTCACACATGTTCTACAGCTATTCCGGACACAGTGACCTCAGTGGAAGCAGCCTAATGAGGGGCGGTACACTACTTTTTGCACAATTACCAAAGACAATCGACTTTGTTTAGTAAAGTGAAAAATTAATAACAAGAAAATGCAATAAACATATGTTCCTATGTTTTTCAGGTATTTGAAGGCCTATTAGCACAATAACATATAACACGTGTGTATATAAAGGCTGCATATACTGTATGCCCGTGCGCACACACACACACACACACACACACACACACACACACACAACCCTTTTCAATTTCCAGTGGTACAACTTCATTATAAAATGAAACAGGGACATTTGTACTTTTGACTGATTTCTTCACATACACATTATTCACCAAATGTGCATATGATGCAATCAACAGTGGTTAACACAACAGAAGGAAAAAAAATTGGATGGAATAAACAGGATTACCCAGACTTTGGATTTGAATCCTTTGTCGACAAAACCAGTCAATATTGTCATATTTATGAATTTCCTAGACTCTTGTGAATTAGCTCATTTTAAAACACCTTATCTGCCATTTTTTCTCCTATTAATTATTTCCTCTTGAAATAAACCCATGCCCTCATTTTGCCAACAACTGCCAGGAAATAAGGCTAATGAATAATGGGGGATAAAATCACGTAAACTGCTAATAGCCAGATGTGCAAGCAGGGTGAACCAAGACTTTTAACTGGGATACAATGCTATTTTTGGGCCAGATTTAGTTTCCCTCAGTTCTCTGTTCTTTAAAACACAACATGGGAACTTGAACTCAGTCAAGACTTGTTGTAAAATGGCATTGGTGGACTTCAGATAAACCCAGACAACAACAAGGAACAGAGGACTGCACTTCCTTTAGGTACCTAAATTTTTTTGCGATATTACCACAGAGTACCAAAAGCAACTAATGTACTATGTACTAATGTATTCTTGTACTAATGTATGGATAAATGGACTGAGACAGCAAATTCAACAGTCAACAAATTGTAGTGCACAAGTAACTATTTATTTCTCTAAAAAAATGTATCTATAGGAACGAACACATTTTCACACTTCAATAACAGGACAATTTCTAAAATGCTCTAAAATTGGCTTTAAAATTTCACATTTAAAAAAACATTCAATCAATGTTACTTCAATTTCAGGCTAATAAAATATGTTACTATTTTATTACACCCAAACTTTAGCAAATTAACCATTTGCAAGTAAGGAGTGCAATATAGGTTTCATTAACTGAGGTTATTGGTTCGAAATCCAGCCACAGCACACGTTCTCTACAAAGACTATATAAGGGCAGTTTGTACAAAAAGAAACAGCCGCTTGCTAAAATTAGCTAATCTATTTGTTCACTGCTTCATCATGGCTGACTGACTGACTAGTACTAGGCATCTTGTAACTGTTCTCCCAGCATTCACAACATGACCAAAACCTAAGTAAATATGTGCATCATTAAGGTCTCGGAAATAAATAGTGATTCCACACAAGTGTACCAAAATGCTTATTGGCTTATTGCTGTTGCCACTCCCTACTACCTATATACCACGCAAGGACCACACTACATTCATTTTTTTCGTTCAGGCTTTTTTTTTTTTTTTGCATTTATTGGCTGCTGAAAAGGTCACGTTTCAGTTGCAACCCTCAGAATATTTCTGCAGTGGAGCCAGGACGACGTCGGCGTTCTTCTCTTCACTCTCGGCGGTGTACAAGCCTTGCTCCCGGATGTACTGCACCACGGGGTCGGGCAGCAAGTACCGGACGCTCTGGCCACGCCGGAGGGCCCTGCGCACGTGGGTGGCAGAGATCTCGTTGGTCACCCACTCCTTCACCAGGTGGATGTTCTTGCGGTGCCTCCACAGGGTATCTGACTGGTGGACAAACTTCCAGGCGTCGCTGCCCGCCCTTGTGATGCACACCAGGCCGAAGCGGCCCACGATCTCGGCGATGTCTTCTGCCTTCCACAGGTTGGGTACGCTGAAGGACTCCAGGACATCCGCGCCACACAGCAGCTTCAGCTGGGGCACACCTACAGCAGAAGCTGTTAACGCAATGACTATCCTAATGATTACAACATTTGCCTAAATTAGTTTGAGACAAAGTCAGTGTCAGTATTTAGCCTAGAATATTACTGTTTACATGAATCTCCAACAAGTTTCCCAATAAAAAATCTGAATGGTTTTTAAAATATTATTTATTTAACATAGCAGCTAAAACGTGTAAAAGAATGGAAAGAAGACCAGGATGTAAAAACAATGAAGTGACCATATCTGAACTCTACTCTGTTACCTGTCCTCCCATGGTGTGCCCATCCATCTCTGTCTTCATGCCTCCTCTTCTTGCCAATCTTCACAGTGTCCACCTCATCTTTATTCCTCTCTGCAGCCAGGAGCTCCTCATAGTGATGCCTGGGGGAATAAAAAAAAATATATATATATATACAAAATTAACACGTAATGAAATAAGCCATATAATGACAAGACGAAGTAAAAGAACTACAAGAACAATGTTTCAGCATTGCACTTACCGGATTACTTTGGCAGTCTCCACCCACTCAGCCTGCTGGCCCTCCCATGGGCCCACTGTCACCCAATCAGAGCTCTCGGTAGCAAGTTTTGCCATTTCAATCCGATGTGAGGCTTCAATCAAGCCCTTTTTCTTATAGCCATCACCAACAGGGGATATAATTCCCTTAATAACTCGGTAGTTTCCTTGCATTGAGCAAAAAGCAAACACAAAATAGTTAGTAATGATAATTCCCATATAACATTTTAATATGTGACTAGCAAGGCTGTCAACCAGAATTTCAGAACCCCCATACCTGTGTGTCCCTGTAGCCAAGGATTATTATATTTCCTACCAACTACATGTACTGATTCATGCATGATTCCTCTAATAATATGAATGAACACATTTTTATGTAAGAAAAGCCACCCTTACTGTAAACAATGCAATTTCAATGACCCATGAGAACCAATGTTTTTTGATGATACATTATTTAATAAACTGCAGAATTTAAAACAGTGGAAGCTACCAGCAGCCAGGTAAATGGTATGTTACAGATTAAGAGCATTGAAAAACATACCTGTGTCCTGCAGGTGGTCCCGAGCCAGTTCAAACATTCGCAGGTGCATGTTGGTGACAGGGTTAAATGAACCACATGCCAGCAGCACCACTTTGGTTTGGTTTGATTTTTCCATGGATTCTCATTAGAGAGCTGTTGACAAAATGGTAAAAATAAGACACGGGTGATTAAAGAACAGAATTGTCATTTCAACCAGCCTTAACCAATCAACGTTGGGAGCCGGTCCGCAGCTCCGCCTCTGAAAGACAAATTTGTCAGTTTTCACTGCAAGACTGCAGACCCGGCTCTGTGTTCTGGGGCAACAACTGTCCGGCTAAATCAATAAAAACTAAAACATAATTCTTTCCCCTTTGGTGATGACCCTGCGCAAGCCACTGAACACCTGTTCCTCGGTGTAAAGAACTGTCGTCGGCTAAACATACATCCACTCTAACGTCACTGTACAAGCGAAGGTGATGAAGGTAAGGTGGCTGGTAAGAAATGGTAGACGAAGTTATTTACGTTAGAGAACATTGCTGCATCCTCTGCGTATTTATTCATTACATAGGTCTTTAAATATGGGACCGAAATTACCTACTTAGTCAACTCGTAGCGTGTTGGCAATGAAAATACGGCAGTCAAGGCAACGGACCTAATGATTAATTAAAAATAATAGTCTACTTCCCGGTTGTGCATAGACGCTCCGAACATATCGTTTCAATTGTGAACGAAAAGGTATGGCAACTGCACGAATAGGTGTAAAATAGTATTTTCGCGGCATCCTTAAACTGAAATTATATCCAAGAAATTTGTTTCTGACAAACATGAACTGTTAACATTGGCTTTGACCCTGATGATCCGCGTTCACATTCTAAAGGTAACAAAATGTATGTTTTGCATTCGTTCAGGGACAGACGCATCAATTTAATCAAACCACATAATGCTGCATTACTGCTTGGTCCATATGGCGTATCATTTAAGCCGGTGGTTGCCAAAACATCAGAGGCTGAAATTGTAAGTTCTAAAAGAAATTGTGATTTTGTGTGGGGGGGGGGGGGTTAATATGATAAACAATTTAAGCATTTACACGTTTTACTTTGGTGATATAATAATAATGCACAATGCGTATAGATAGCATT
Source organism: Anguilla rostrata (assembly GCF_018555375.3). Lineage (NCBI taxonomy): Eukaryota > Metazoa > Chordata > Actinopteri > Anguilliformes > Anguillidae > Anguilla > Anguilla rostrata. The sequence goes on from NC_057945.1 coordinate 31,272,367, forward strand.
GAGTTTGGCCTTTTATTTAACATTGTAAACAATAACCAACATCTGTGTAATTATTTCTCTTACAGTCAAATCATAACTGCGATTTTTGTGATGCTTGTCCTTGCCCCTCAGTTGTATGTTCTAACAAGGCAAGTAAAACAAAACTAAACTACAACAAAAAATAGAACATACATTTAAAAAAAAATTGTATTTCAAATGACTCATATATACCTAAGTCTTTCTGGAAATCTATGTAACAGAAAAAATATTAGATAATAATAAATGTGTTTTGTCAACCCTTTAATGCAGGGTTTTCTTCCATTACAAGCAGGCCTAAATCTTCCCGATACTGCCAACAGCCTCTTCTGAACAACCTTGCATGCTTCATCATGCTATCTCTTGTGGCTACAGGTAGGTTCAAACATCTGTGACCAAATACACATAGCAACAGCGTTGTGTTTCTCAAAAAGCGCCATATTGATTAAAATTCAATTTTCACTGGGGCAAATATCCTCATCTCCAGAGTGCAGGGATAAGCAGATAAAACTGCAGCCAGCTCAGTCCAGAAATACCTGTGAGTTAGCATTCTATCGTTTCATAAAGTGTGTGATATAACTTGTCGGCCATAGACGCAGAGTAACAATGCCACTTTAAGCTCACATTTAGGGTTGTTGTACGCTGACAGCAAAAAAAAAAAAAGGTAAACCCTAATGTACATGTTTTAGCTGAGGCTTAGTATAACTAAGCAGCTCAACCTCTCTTCAGTATGGACTAATGCAGGGCTGCCCAACCCTACCCCTGGATATATACCGTCCTGTAGGTTTTCATTCCAACCCTAATTTGGTACACCTGATTTGACTAAGTAGCAGCTCAGTGAGATCTCTAGCTGTTGAATGAGGTCTGCATTGTTTGGGCTGGAGTGAAAACCTACAGGAAGGTAGATCTCTAAGAGCAGTGTCGTGCAGCCCTGGACTAATGGGACTGTGCTGGTCCAGGCTTTGCAGTGGTGTTTACACTACTGGACCCAGTCCCTCAAGCCTTCAAAGCAGCCTTCCACGTGTTTGGAGTGGTGTCGTTTGCCGAGGGCCTCTGCACCACTGTTTTAACCGCCACAGCAACTACCTGCGTAAGTACAACAGGTTTTCAGAGGCGAGAGAAAAAAGAAAAAAAGAAAAAACGAGAAAAGCACCCAAATCTAATTTCATTAAGTGAAATCACATTCCACTGCTTTACTCACCAAGGTTGTTGAGGAATGACTGGCAATGTATGTTACAGCAAAATGGCTGCTAGTCACACAGGGGTATGAACTGAATAAATTCAACACACAGAAAAATAAATAATAATGAAAGTGATTTGCATTCCTAGGCAAAAACTACTCCTGAGCTGTACTACATGTCCTACCTGCTAACCTGGGCGTGTGTCCTGACTACAGGTAAAAAGGCAACAGTGGTTTCAAAAATCTATAATACACTATAATAGTGAAACTTATTCATTCAGTTTTACCTGAAAGTGAAAATCTGAAATACAATTTTAAAACAGTATTTGATGATAATGGCAGGGGACCAATACTAACGAATACTTCTCCTTTCAGCATTCTTCCTGGTGATGGGAGGGTTCTGGGTATCTAACACACTGCATCCTGGCTGGGCCCTGGACAGGTACTCCCAGAGTGGGGTGTGTTATGAACCAGTCCACAGCTGGTCCTGCCTATGGCATGTCTGACTACACAGCAGAACCACGGCGACATCTATAATGCATTCCGGTTCCATAGCAATGCCTCAACAACTGAAAGCTGGAGAGTTCTGCATGGTTACATGCAATATCCAATTACTGAAAGGCTCTGAAGACAATGTGGAAGCTGTACAGAAGCCCAAACCAAACATCAAAATTGGAAGTGGAAGTAGAAGTCCCAGAGGGCCACAGTATTGCACATTTTTGCTTATACCAACTACCCTAATTTAGTTGGCTAATAAATTCTATATGCCAATGCCAGTTCAGTCATAGATTAGACCACAGTAAAACATTCCATAGAAGGGAAGCAAAACGGTTATCAGTTGTCATTCATGAGCTAAAAAATAAACTTAGCTAAAAATGTCAGATGTCAGCCTATAAAAGGCGAATTAAATACTGAAGAGCACAAATTAAATCCAGAAACAGACACAGTTCGCATTGCTCACTGCTGAATTAGGCTAAGAGGGTTTTAATAACTGAACGTAAATCATGTTTGGAATCTTAAATAATAAGATTTGCGTTTAGTAGACAAATTATCATAAAACAACGTACGTGCCTCCAGGAAATGGCAAGGAATGACTTCGGTTTCAATCTGACAAGTTAGTTAGCTAATGCAACGAGTTATAAGCTAGCTATATTATCACATTTCCAATACAAAAACATATGCACTCTCTGTTCACTGCCGCAACCTGTAGTAACCTAGAGAGGTATTCAAAATACAATGTAATACTCCGAAATTTGACAGCTTTTCAAGCTACGTTAACTATTTGAGTCGGATGAACCACCTCATTAAGAAATTCAATGAGCTAGCTAGCTAGCCAGCTAATTCTTTTGATTGCCCATGTTCCCAACTCACTGTCTAGCAAGACACCCACCTATCACAACAGATTGCAATCAATTCAGCGTAAACCTTGCAAGCCACATTTACGCAAGCTTTGTACGAACTAGCAGCATTATTGAGAATTTACTTACATTGCTAATACATGTGTGATTTGCAAGAATCGGTTTTACGATAACTCATGCCAAAGTTTTCCTCTGACACGCTAACAATAAGAGGACCACAATAAGGAAGTGTTTGCTGCAATTAGCAAGGCGGGAATATTCCAAAATAAAAGACAGGATTTATACTTTTTCGTAATTGTCTCGTTGCAGTAAACTACAATGAACGGTATTATACTTCTGATATAATATTATTTTGTGTTGAACACGATTTCAGGCCTTCGTAAAAACATCTAATCACTTTAGTCAACCATTTTTGTAATCAGAGTTAGTCTCTGAAACTTGACAAGAATATACTTTTAGTTTGGTATAAGCTTTCAGATAAATACCGGAAGTCTAAAACGGGAAGTCTTCATGTGTACTCTCTGTGGTACGTCGAGAGGGTGTTACCTGGAGGCGTAACACTTGATTTTTGGTTTCTTATTTATTTATTTATTTATTTTTGGTTCTGAGGTTACTCACACGTTGGTCTGTCACAGTCGAAACGGGTTTTGGGAATTTTAATGCGAAATGCGTGAAGTTGCTGCTTTATTACTCTAGATTGAACTGACAGTGGTGCGTTTAGCACGTGACACAAGCAATAAACCGAAGACTGGCAAATCAAAGTATATAAACTATATACTATAAGGCATAACTATGTTATTTTGTCGATGCGGTGTGACGTGTGTTATGTGCACTGGCTCGTGGAATAGCACTGACTGATATCCACGGCAACGTGCAATACAGGACAAAAAAGATGGGCACGTACTATCAAACAACATACAGCATTCAAATAAAGAGTTTTGATATGATACATCTTCAGCCAGTATTCACCTCAACGTTTTCTGAGCCATAATAGCTGAACGTGCTCACCGAATGTAGTATTCTTTAGTATCCAGTAAGTATTTTAGTGTCAAATGTATTAATTTCTATTGTAGTGCTCTTTGCAATTAAAAAGTTTAATGTTTTATACAGAGAGAGGGAAACGCTGCATACGTTCACTATTGGAACACTATCTTAGTTCTTGCAGAGAAAAGCTGGGATTTGGTAAGGTCTTCATTGCTCAACCTAAGCATTTCACAAACTGTACTAAGCCTTCTCAGGGGGATGGAATGACACTTTTTAAAAAGCCATTTTAGAAGTGAGGAGTATAATCTGTATTTAAGTTTTAAGAACAGATTCTACATTGTGTCAGACATGATTGCCTTAGTTCTATACATTCGACAGTAAATGTGCTGGTTTTTATGTCCTGACAGCTTTAGGTCTCAAGTACTCTTCCAAGTATTGCTCCAACATTCTTGAGAAATACTGTCTTTCAAAAAAGACACAAGTTGTGAAACCTTTCTTGAGTAAATGGAAATATCACCCACCCAAAGCGTCATCTTTTTAAAACTTTTCATATACTTAAGGACATGTACATCTGTTGCGCTGTAATTATTTTTGTTACATTTTCATGCCTTCATACAGTTCTCCAGTGTCAGACGCTTTGTTTGTTATGAATAAAATGACACAAGTTTGTTGTATGGTAACATCAGGTATAACACAAACATAAAACTATATTTATTTATATAGCACTTTTCAAATATCTCTGCAACACCTTACGAGTGCTTAATAGAACTATAACAACAGAATGCAAGTGATTAAGGCCTACACATATAAAACATGATGTACTACATTATGACGGTTTGCATGGTGGTCCGGATAAGAATTTAATGTAACTTTCCTTCCTGGTAACAAAACAGATTCATTTTATCAACTCAGGTTTTGTGCAGTTATTTTAGCTTATGTGATAGAAGGTTTATACACACGTGAGGACTGCTAACCAATATTTAATGTACAAATGTGTATAATTTGCTGAGAAAACCCCAGAGTAATTACTAATGGATCTTTTGTGAAAAATGACATGGTTGGGACAAAGCAAAAGCATTAGGTTGGAGTTCTTCAAGTGGGCACCAGGGGGCACCCAAGCACACAGGACTGGCAACAACATTGGTCCAACTGCAGTAATCTTGGATAGCCAACAGGCAAAATGTTTAGCTGTATTAACAGTACTTCCTGTGCTCTCCGTATGGGTTTCACCTCCCGTTGGGAGGAAGAACCCAGCGGCTTGGGCACCCAAGTACACGCGGTTGAACATGCTGTTGTCAATGGGTCAGGAATTAATTTTTTTCCACAGAATTAGAAACAACTTTATTTATGGAATTTGGCAATTACAAACACCTAACTAATGAGTGCTGATAAAACTTGGCTTTGATGCCAAGATGGAGGAAAATTTACACAAATGTATAATTTAATTACTGGTAAAATACTCGGTGCACACAAGTTACATCATGTTCACCAGTTGAGACAAACACAACTGAAATTACAGTCCACATGTTTTTGGGAATCCATCTCGGCATCCTTTATTTTTGTTCATAAGCAAGCATCAACTTCACTATAACCATTCGCTACCGAGTCTGGTTGGTCAGAAAATGAGTGCAGCTTCCTACACCTCTTAAAACACCCTTTCCTTTCACTTCTTAAAAAGAAAAACAAAAAAGAACAATGCAAAAATGGAAGACAATCGTTGGTGGCACAACTGAATCATGAAATGTGTACAACAGACTATTTCACCATCAGTAGTTTATATCATTAACTGGTTCACAACATTTTTGCTTTCTCTCTTCTCAGCTACACAACTCTATGTGTAAAGCACTTTGCTCTAACAGGTATACTCAGATAGGAATCATACAGAAATAATGCTTCACAAATAGCCCCAGTTTACATTTTTATTCGTCCCATTTCTTTACCACAAAACATGTTCAAATCACTGACTTCCAGAAGTCCCGACAGTAACCCTTTATAGGTCCAATTCTGGAAATGAGAAGATAGTGGTTGGATGTCTCATTTGTGTCATTTAAATATCCATAGCAAGTGACAAGTAGAGCTGTGGGAATTCTGAAAGTAAAGGGGGTTTTAAAAAAAAGAAAATTCAGTGTTGACACTCCCCCCACCAATGTTAAAAAAGTAGGGAAAAGCACCTACATTTTACATATACATTGAAATTTATTGGAGGGTTAAAGGCTTTTCAGTCTCACCAATCACCATATACATATTTGTAAGTTATACCCACATTGGCTACATATAGAATTTTAACAATGTACATCCTTTTTGAAGTAGAATTGCTTCTTTTTTTCCCCCAAACATGAATTAGTCTAAGGACAATATCTATAGATGATATATGAAAGACCTACTTTGTCTACACATCACATGAGCACAAAACATCAATGTAGGACAAACTTTCACTACAGATAAAACTAGCAGTTATTCCATCATTATCATTACAACAAATGGAAAGGAATTAAATAAAACCACTTCCCCCGACTTGTAAGAAATCTAGCATTTTATAATTACAAAAATTACACACAAACATGGCCACAACTAAAACAGCGTGTATGAGTGTTTTGTTAGTTGTGTTAATGTGTTGTGATAGGTACAAGGCACTCCCAACACCGCCAGAGTTTTGATCATGTTGGGCCTCTCCACAGGTCTCAGCTGAATGAAGGAGCAATGTGACCAACCGTGGTGATTTTGCAGAATCACTGACACACACTGTGGCTGTCATTGCTGTCCTTTCAGTTATACATGCCTGCTGAACCTACTTATCTTTGGTGCCTTAACTCAGGAAGTTCCAAAGACATCTGTTGCAATCTAAGCACCCAGGTATGGTCTTAAATGAGGGAGCAAACCATTTTTATTACTTTGCATCAATACACAGGCTGTGCAACAAGGAACAAAAACTCATTATCCAAATATCTTGTCCGTAGATATCTGTCAGACAGAGATGTCATATTTGAGTGACAATGTACTATATTGAATCAGTATTGGACCAGAATTAGTAAATTAAACACCTTGTTACATGTGGAATTCAAAAAATTTGAAGATAGGCTTTGACCTTTATATACTATTTTGGGGTTCAATGACAGTGATTGCATTCCCAATTTCCAATTCCCAGTTCCACACAATGCAATACACCACGTGAGGTGACCTGCAAGTACTTCAGCGCTGACGGCACTTTTACACATTGGGTGACTGTGTTACAATCAGGCCTCCCATCACGGGAAATGCAGTATTGCCATACTTGTGATGTAACGTCCATTTATCAGAAGCAACCCTTTTTCAGGTTTGGACCAGCTAGTTTTTTTTTTTTTTTTGTGCCCTGAATCATTCTTGCTGTGTTACATTATATTTGAAAACCAGATAGAATAGGAACTTCCTTTTGATCTCTTATATGATTGGGTACCCGTTCCGCAAAGAAAACAAAACAGTTACTGAGAAAATAATACATCAAAAAGAGAAATAATTCCAATTACTTGTATAATTTCTTTATACTGCAACCAAAAAAGTTGTTCAAATGTAAACAAATATTTAGAAAATAGCTCTACAGTACAAACCCATGTGGCATTGCAGTCTATCAGTTTCTGGAAAATGCTCTTTTTCATTCAAAACCCAAAGACAAGCAGCTCCCATATAAATCTACTTTATCCGGACCTTGCAATGCTCCAACTACACGCAAATACCTGCTTCTCCTGTTGTTTTTTGTTCAGCATCTTCTGAACAATATTTAAAGGTATGGCAGGCAACTGGAATTGGCGTGGGCTCACGATGGATTTCTATAGCTTATGTGCGCACAATAGTTAGAACATCAACATGAAAAATGACAATTTAAAAGCTTCAGTGTGCTAAAACTGTACAGCAGGCGTTTCATAAACAATTGTCAAATCCTTTGTGTTTCATCTGGATTCCAAAACAGTTCACTGAATTATTGCGGGCTTCAGATACAACATTATCTCACAAATTTTTTGTCACTATACTTACACAAGCCTGGCAAATTATTAACAAGTGTAGCCATCACACTAAAATGCAACCCCACCCCAACCCAAAAGTTCATTCCCTTCCTCCCCAGAAAATAATAAATGTGAATAAATCACGGAAACCTCATAATTTCTGTCATGGGTTTCTCTCTCTACAGCATACATTTTACAGAAGCATGACAGAAGAGCCCAACTTTAGAACATGCTATACCCCTTTGTGTATACTACAGCGCATACTGTATGACATTTTCCTATTTTTGGACCCTGTTGTCTACTTTTGTTCTTTACCATTTGGCCTTATTACATAACTCCATGATATTTACAAAATATGAAAAAGTTATTTGTTCACCTACACGTATGATTTATTTGAGTTTTCTCATGCATAAAAAGAGGAAAAAACCCAAAGCTTGTGATGTATCATCTTGCTTTCCTCTGCTCCAGACAACACAAACAGAAAGGGAAAAAAGCACAGAGCCCAAGCTTTGTTCTGTCAGTCTGATATTCATGTGCAGGGTCTATCGCATTTTCATTCTCCATTTTAAAAGTCTCACAGCTGAACTGACAGTGAAGAAAACAAAAAGTGCAGGCTTTTTCCTTACATAGCTTAAAATAAACGCAAATCTAGAGGCCAAGTTTCACAGAGATCAAAAAATAAAGGTCTGTGATTACCATACTATGGCTACTGAATACTACGACTCGAATGACGACAGAAACTCTTGGCCTGAAGCAGTAACATCAGCCATTACAAACACCAGATTTGTATTTATTTTGCTCGAAGGGATATACATTTTCTCTCTCAACACTACAGGTCATTTTAAGAGACCGTAACAGGAACATGGAATGCCCCAGAGCTTCTAGGGTGTGTGTGTGTGTGTGTGTGTCGGTGAGCATGTATGTGTGTGTGTGTGTGTGTGTGTGCGTGCGCATGCGTGCGTGTGTGCGAGTGGGTGTGATCGTGTGTGTGCATGCGTGTGTGCGTGTGTGTGTGTGTGTGCGTATGTGTATGTGTGAACGTGTGTGTGTGCAGGTGCACTATCTGCCCTCTTGTGCTCTCAGTAGGTGAGTGTCGAGTCGTCCCACTCCAGCTGTTGCTGTCTGTTCGCGGCCTGCTGGTCCTCTGGCTCCCCGCCCTCCTCATCCTCACTGCTTTCCGACTCCGCGCTGGTTATGTCGTCCTCCTCCTCGCCGTCCTCGCTCTCTTCCTCCTCCTCTTCCTCACTGCTGTGCTGGTCCTCATACGTCTGCGGGGGGGGGGGGGGGATTGAGAGATCAAACAGCAGGTTAGACTCATCGGACAGTTTTTGGGGCTCGTAAGGGCGGGTGGGGGTGTGGTTGATTAGTGGTGGAGGATACCTCCATGGGGTTGACGGTGATGGTGAGGGCGGAGTCGTCCCAGTCCATTTCGCTCTCCTTGCCGTTCTCTTGATCTCTCATGGTGCGCTGGTGGGCGGCGCGGATCCTGAACACGCCCAGGATGATCACGAACACCAGGAAGCTGACGCACACAACGATGACGATGGTGGCAGCGCTAGGAACCACTAGAAAGGGGGAGAGAGAGAGAGAGAGAGAGATAGGGGTGAGGTCAGCATAACCGCTACACTCTTATTCTGGTTTAAAGTGTGAACTATTCTGACTCTAATAATCTTACTGAATTAACTCCTTCACTCAATCAGACTATTATGTCTGATCTTCACCCTCGTTACTATGGCAACAAATGCACATGCGGTACATTTAAACCACAGGACAGAAATAGCTGTAAATCAGCATACAGGAAAAATACTGCACCAGACACAGGTCACACTTACTGAGCTCAGTAGCTCTATGTGCCACATCTACAACAACTGCCTTAAATAACAAAAATATAGCACATGACTGTCCTACTTTTTAAAAATGGACTAATCCACAGCAAAGGAAGAGAATAAAACGATTTCTTCCATTACAAAGGTCAGGATTAATCTAAATGAAAGCTTAGTCACATAATCTGACTTAAGTAGAGGTTAAGATGTGGACAGTTTACATGACAGCTCATATTGTGCATATATGCATCTGGATTTTTAATGGACTGTCAGTTACTCCCCCATTTTACAAGCCCATGTCACACGAGATCATTGTGTTCACAGACATGGTGTGGTCCCATTTATAATATGCGCAAGACACATCTGTGTAGTCATCTCTTCTCTGAACACAAAATATAGAGTTCAACCCACAAAAGTGAAGTGTTTTCGATTTGGATTAATTAACTACTGCTGGAGAGATTCCATAGCTGTTACTCTAACTGCCCAAATCCTTAGATGAGGCGTCAAGCATCACAAGCCTGCATTCGAACTGAATGTTGGTTTTGTATATGCTCTCCCGACAGAGAACAGAGCTTGGATCTTTGTGTTAACGTCCACGTTCAAGGACAGCCACACATTTCTGCGCGCTATAAAATGGGCTGAATCATCGCGACACAAGGGGCGGTGGCTACCTGAAGCCTGGTGGGAATTGGCCAGGGTGTGTCCGGAAAGGTCCATGGAGCCATGGTGGATGGGGCTGATGAACTGAGGCTGCATCATGGCGTTGTTAACGTGGTCCATGGGGTTGGCAGTGTGGATCACATTGACCTGAAGCAGAGTGTACACACGCAAACTTGAATATGTCTGACTTTGTGACAAGTACACAGTACAGCAATTAATACAAATACAGAATATCTGTACATGTAAATGACCATGTAAGCCCTTGCGTCTGTTAGCAAGTAGCATACACATACCCAAGAACTGATCATGCTAGCTTGTGCTAAAGAATATACATAGCATAACAGTGACACAAAAATCACATGTATGCAAGCAGATAAATCCATAAGAAAATGTCCTAGATAACTTAAAGCTTGGACAAATTTTTAGCTAACAATAGTCTTTGACAGTGTTTTTTTATTTAGCAGACATTTACTTTGGCCATAAATTGTATGATATGGCCTGGTATCTTGTGTTTTGTGGATTGCATGTTGTTCCAGTTGCGACAAACAATTGCTTTCCTCAAACCCAGCTGACAAACGACTGCATTTGTCCGTGGTAGTAAGGTTATAAATTCTTGAAAAAATTATATTCTGCAATGTCTTCTCATATTATTTTACTCTTGAATTTGATCGTGAAAGAGGGCAATCATTTTCACCATTTCTCACAAATTGTATCCCAGCCTCTGCCTTTGGCTGCGATCTTCCATATGAATATGGCATGAAGCTGTGGGTGGAAATCAAATCAATCAATCAAAGCTTCTTCCACACACCTCAACCTTGAAGGTGTTGCTGATGTAGCGGCCATTGAGCTCGGAACACACCAGCTTGAACTTCCTGTCAAAGAGGGCCTCTGTGTGCCAGTTCCTGTAGCGGATGAGATGCAGAACTTCCTCATAGTTCGTCATTGTGTTGACACCTGGAAAACCACGCAGGAAAGAAAGATTTCAGACAACATTTCCGGCCATTTCACAGGAATGTTTTTTCTTAGTAGTGTGTTTTAACTCATTAAAATAAAAATATCACAGATATGTTGATTTTACTTTTTAGATTTTCACTTCCAATCCCAAAAAGAACTGGAATGAAAACTCAAATGTAAGCGTGTTTTTTTGGGGCTCAGATGCAAAATACGTATGACAAACGTCGAGAACTATTTGAAAGTAACTAAGTAGTTAAAGCACTCCAACAGGTGCACTAATAGTGCACTGGTGCTACTTGTTTCCAGAGCGGTCCTTAAAAACCTGTAGTGATTGGGCCCCTGCTTAGAGGCGGAGCTTAACCTGTGATGATCAGGCCCATATTTGAGGAGCTCATCTCCAGGCCATGCTGCTGGATCTGGGCCAGGTCCACCTCCAGGCTTTCATGTTCGGCGTCCAGCTCCTCCCCCACCGCCGTCACCTCGCACGTGTCCAGGTTGTGCATGATCTCCTCCGACACCACCGACTCTTGAACTGGGGACGCCGCAAGCGCCCGTTATTTTAAAGGACTGCATTCATAAACTGATAATTTACTCAAAAACAACAGTGCGAATGAGCATTATTTTATACAGGCAAGCATGACTAGGTGGACATTTTCAGAGGAAAAGCAGTTCTGGCACAGTATTAAAGGCTGACCTAATGCTCAGCCTTTGTCCTACTGGATCTGTGATTCAGTGTTTCTCTGGCTCTTAGCCTAGATGCACCAGATGGCGAAACTACGCTCAGACTCCCCCACGTCACCCCTCCCTCTCTCCTCACTGCTGGGCTGATCACCCATGCCCCATCCACGCACCCCCCCGCCCCCCCGCTCCTAAACCCTCGCTGGCACCTGTGGGGTCGTCCTCGCTGTCGCCCTCGGCCTCCACCTCGCGGGTGATGGTGCTGACGATGCGCAGCTCGGGGAACAGGGTCACGCCCTCCGCGCTCTCGAACTCGGGGGCACCCCGGGCGAAGTGGTCGATGCCGCTCAGGCTGATCTTCGGCTCCTCTGGCTGCAGGACCATCACGTACCCCTCCACGTCCGGCACAGAGGTACACGACTCCTCGTTTAAGCACCTGGGGACAGGGGAAAGAGGTCTGGGGTGTCAGGGCAGAGGACAGTCAGGCCTACCAGTAATTAGTCCTGCTTTGCCAGAATCTTAACCGCTGAGGCACCTGCGGCCCACCGTTAGACTGAATTTACGCAAACTAGGGCTTGTATTTAAAAGACCTGCTGCACTGAATATCTGGGGTTTTGTACAGGACATAATAAGACATTTTTTATATACAGAAATGGAAAACTACAATATTAGCTTTGGCCTCATTTGATAATTTCACGAGATTCAGGTCATTTGTTTAAGACAATATCTCTCCCAGCAGTGACTTGCCTTTTTCCTGTTTGGGAATTTAGAAAACTAAAAAAAAATTTCAATGTTCCTCTTAATTCTTTTACTTTCTACTGTTAAGTCAGTCAAGGGCAAACTCTGTTCCTGTATCCAAGCACGTTTATGTTTATGCCAGGGCCCACCATGACAGCATTTAACTCATGTATCACATTATGAATACACAGGATCCTTCTTCTGAATCTAATTTTAAAGAGATGCTGACATGGGTAATTAGGAGCAGTTAATCAATTGTTTCTAATAGTATAGGGGTGTTCAATGCTAAAATGTAACAATACCTTCAATGTTTGATCTTACGATAAAGCAGATCCATATAGGCCCCCAAATTACATTTATTGTAGACAAATACCTCAAAGGCACATTGGTGGAAAGTATTATAAATTGCAAGCCACAGCTACGTCATTAACCATACAATGATGATTTTACTACTGTACAGACAAAATGGAGGCGGACACGCACTTGACGGTGGTGGAGATGCGCAGGTGGCGGATGCCGGGCGTGGGGAACTGTCTGGAGTTGAGGTAGGAGACGTGCTGCATGACCTTGTCAAAGCTCTCCATGTCATCCCCCTCCAGGGTCACGGACGACTGGCTGGGGTTAAACTGCACCTGCAGAGAGGCAGGACAGTGTCACCTGCGTGCACAAGCCTCACCTTCACTTAAATCCAAATGGAGGTCAACCAAATCAGCGGTCGGCAATGAGTCTTCACATGCGCTCAATGTCCATGCCAAAACTTTCGATATTTGTTTAAAAAAAAAAAAAATCAAAAACAGAAAAATCACCAAAAAAAATCTATTAAAAAATGTAACATCAACAAAAAGTTCACATCAGCCACAGAGTCCTGCAAACTGGTGTCTGTTATGAAGGATGATGGTGCCGACTCTTAAACCAAATACCCAGTGCATGTCAGAGAATAGCCCAGACAGCAAGGGGCAAGAGAGGCACCCAGAGAAGACTTATATTTTCCATGACATTTTAAAGACTTTTTAAAGATAAATGTGGTATTGTCAATGATTCATATTGTTTCAAAGTCAGAACATACAGAATTATATGGGGAAACACAATTTGTCAGTATGAAAATAATGTGCAGACATACAGTTTCAGATGCTCTTGGCTGTCGATCCCTGTTACTGATAACCTTGTACGTTAATGGGCTTACCTATTAACGTACAAGCCAGTGAAATAATGAATTTAAGCTAAAAGGCTCTGCCTGATTACCTTGATGTTGGTGCCCACTTCCTCAGGGAGCTGGATGTCCAGGCCTTCCTTGCAGGTGTACAAACAGTCGATCACCCTCTTCTTCTCCAGTTTCCCGGACCTGACCATCAGTCCGGCCAAGTTGCCTCGGAAATACTGCGACATCTGAGCGCTGCCCCCTACAGGCCAGGAGAAAGGGATGGTGTCAGTAGGGAACACTCTTCTCATGCTTCCTTTGGTTACTGCCCCAGCAAATCAGGCATGCAGTGTCTCTGCAATCATGCTCATGCAGGTTAGTACATCGCACCTAACAATGTCTGGGGGAGGCCAATGCCAAGAACAGGATGAGCTGAAACTGAAATTGGCCCCACATGCAATACTTTCAGATGACTGTTCACAATGAAGTCACAGAAACACAAACATAAAAATGGCAGGCATCGTGGTGATGAATAACAAGGACATCCTTACTAAAAATGATCTGGAATTATTACTTAACAGGCTATAATTCATTGACTGGAAAAAAGTAATCAAATAACAGTACTGTAAATCCTGAAATATTTGCCTTGCACCTTAATTTTCCTGGGTTTGGTGGTCTCCCTTTAACTTCAAACTTCAAAATGATTCATAGTATGTTACCAAGTCCAGTTTGCATATTTCAAACAGACACTGAACTACGGCCATTTGGATACAGGCATATTTCTGAGACGTTAAGGCCCTCTAGAAGGATAAGGGAGAGTGAGGATAGATGCCCAAGGTCACTGTGTAACTCAAGCTCAGTATTGACTGCAGCGGTTGGTGACATGACACTCTTAGAAGCCTTTCTCTGCACCAAGGTCACAGAGATGTGCAAGCACAACAAAGATTATAACACGATAACAGCATTATACACCCATAAGACAACAGCATTTCTATATGCCTCTCGAGTACTTTTAAAGATGCCGTATGTTTCGCTAACAACCATTTCAGTGCGTCGGCTGCAAACTGAAAGAAAATATTTAATCTGGAGCAACAAAAGATGAGAAACAGGAGAAAAACACAATGATGGGCTGGCAGCTGGCAGGGCAAGGGTGACAGGACCGGGCATGCTTCAAAAGTTTATAAGCCGCATGTTCGCATGCAAAAAAACACTGAACACTGAACACAGACTTCATGTGTACGCTTGTGCTTATGAGTGCTGGTTGAGCAAGTAGAGAAAGACTCCATCAACCTGTCAAAGTTTCAAAGTCTGTCTCATTGTCACTGTCATGTCCTGAATTGTCTGTGGAGGTAAGACAAAGAGGAAGAGAAGAGGAATCATGGATTATCTGAAGGAGTAGTTCACCCTTTAAACACACAGGGTGGACCTGCAGAAAATAATCTGTCATGCTGTCACAAAGTTTGCCAGTAGAAAACATATTTATACTTTTCTCAATATCAGTCTCAGTTAAGTTATAATTACAATTCATTAGGTCCTATCATTTAATCCACTTGGTACCCATCAAAAAAAATGACATGCATATTCACACTGTTTTATGTTGATTAGCATTCTCTGCGTTACGCTTTAAAAAAATATATAAATACTGTCGGGCAACATGGGGCTGAACATGTCCAGTGCCCACCCTAATTTGGAATGTCCTATTTGCTCCTTGCAACCGGCTGCATTCATGCCTGATCCCCACTGCTGCTTCAGGAGTGCAGACATCTACAGCTCTTCACTGAAACACGTGATGTCACCAGGCTGCTTCTTTTCACACTGAAGCCCGCAGCAAAAATACTGTTTTTTTTTCCCGTCCAGCTATCGTTACACGTATTGATCATAAATAGGCGTTCTGAGCCTTCTCGGTGATACTGCACTTTTATATCCCTGAAAGCATCACTGATGTTTACCTTTTCTATAGGTCACTCTGGATAAGAGTGTCTGCCAAGTAAATAAAATGTAATCTCAAATTATTTTGATCAAATCTTAAATATAGATATTTCCCCTGCTTTATTACACACATTATTTCTTCCCACTTCCACTGAATGGTCTTTAAAAACCCCAAACAATAAAGTCTCATTTTTGTTGGTGCAGAACCCATATGCTCTGCAAGTGCCCAAAATGTGTATTTTATCAGATCTGATAGAGGAAAATGTCTCAGTGTCCCCTCTGTAGATCTTACTCATCCTGATAAGATCCATTAAACTACTGGAGGCTACAGTGGCTCCTAAGGGAAAAGGGTACGCTGCAAGCTGAACCAGGGCTGTGTGAACCCAGATATGGGCGAAGCTGTCATGTGTTATTAATGACTCACAGACCAAAAACCCACTTGTTTTTCAATCCGTAAAAAAGTCAGTGACTGACAGAATGTGATGAAGAGTCACTCAGTGGCCCCTTTAAAATTATATTCTACACTATGGATGCATCGTTCATAAAATAGCTCATGTGGGAAGTGTTAATTATTCATGTTCAGAGTACCCAAGAGATTATTGGCCGGTCAGCCTGTGGTGAGAGCATAATTCCGATGACTGGAATTCTGCATGCACTAAAATATCGATCCCTACAGTTTCTAATGTACATAATTATGCCTTTAAAAGTAGTCGTCTGAAAAGGAGAAGCCACACACTGTCAGTGTAACGAGGGTGGAAGTAATCAATCAAGATTCATGTTGTACATTTTATTAAATAGCCTTTAAACCTCACAATTAGGCAGGGGTCAATTAAGGGATAATCACCAAAATTATTTTGTAAGGTGACCTACATCTGAGCTGAGAAAATAATCAGTTGATATGATGACTATATTACATTAGAACACACAATAAGCGTTGAGGCCTAATGTTTTTGGTTCATACTGTAATACTGGTCTGCCACCGTTTAAAATGTTACGTAATGTTGCACACCTTTTCGCAGAAATTGATAGATTTTCACGTACCTTGCCAGCATGCGCCGATGGTAAGCTGCGTCTCAATCTTGGAGGCATGCAGGGGGTAGTCCTCTGTGACCAGGAAGGGGTCGAAAGAGACGCCGTCCACAAACAGTGTCACCGCGGGGACCTCGATGTTTAGCACATAGTGATGCCACTCTTTGTCACAAACCTGAGGAGAAAAACCACAGGTTTTATGCTGCAGTTGTCAAAACATTTATTCAAATTTTTAACCAGTCCACGTACCCTAATTTCCCTTTTCTTGGCTCAGAATGCACAATGGGTGTTACAAGTTTCCTGCCATCGCTGCAACGCTCTCTGTCGATTCACCTGAACAGATAAGCACCGGTCTCTTCTGAAGAGTTTGCTGCCAGCTGCCGTTTCTCTGCATACAGCAGTCAACCTGGTGAGCTGCGTGCTCATCACATATGAGTACACTTCATGTGCAGCTGGAGCACTCCGACTGCAGGCAGCCTCCAGACCAGAGGAGGCGCTGTTGCGCAATGACACAAATGGCTCAAGTCGACCAGTTATACACAACCCAGTCAGCTGCCCGCCATGGTCAGCATTGGCACAGTCAGCACATGATTCATGATGATGGGGCACGTCACTATACTGAGAAGCAATGCTTTAGCAGGAGGTGCCTCTTGAAAACCCCCTTTCATTCTGTTTTTGTTTAAATATCCAGCTGCTTTTGAGAACCAAAGAACCAAAGCGCTCACTAAAGAACCATTTTCTTTGGTGACTCAGAACATAACAGCAAGCAAGGCTTACCAATCAGTTACTAGTCCACGCTTCAAAGAAACAAATTTGAGCTGTTCAGACAGCACACGCTTACAGCCGGTAATGGAAAGATTATGAGGTTGATTTTATTTAAAGCCAAAAATAGACCACTTTCTTTCATAATGCCTATTAGCTGATGTGAGCTTGAGTACAGCCATTGCCTCTCATCTGCCTAAGAAGATGCTGCAGTTGGGAACTATTTTTATCATTGGTTGAAACAGCATCGGTATAATTCATGTTTATTTGGATACTTTTCATTTTACTTTCAGATACTAGTTTTATCTTAAAAATACCCTGCACAGAATCTACTGGTAGAAAGAAGATGTCAGCAAGGAGACAAATTATTTATTGCACTGCTCCAAAGTGAGAGGTTGCACACAGAATTCTGATATTCCATTTGAAACAGGAATCTGTAAACAGAGTTCCTGCCCTTCACCTAAACACAGGGCTGAAGTGGTCCTTCGTGTCTCTCTGTCTCAAAGCTAAGAAGAACACTTTGTTCATCTTTAAAATGAACTGCCTCTTGTCTTCAAGGATAATAATTTCATGATTTCTTTATATTCACAACAAATAAAAGGAACACATCAATAATTCCAGCAAAGCAAAAAAGATACAAAAAGACCAGTTTGTGATGATTACCCACGATTGCTCAAGTAGACATACACAATTTACCAAAGCAAATAACCATACCTACATGGACAATGTCACGTTTTGAGTTAGCAATGGCTTCTGATAACCAAGAGCTGCGGTTGTGGCTTTTGCATTGTAACCGGTCTACGGTGTGAAAGGTGACCAGAGGATAAAGGCCTAGTTTAGAGCATGTTTGCTATCATTTATGAGGAAGGGGATTTGTGATGGGTCATTAAATTGAAATTCTGTGTGCAGGCCTCAGTCAACAATTATTTCATTCCTTTTTTTAAGAGAGAGTGGACAATCTTCCCTCATTAGTTATTTTTTTCCACTTTATTCAGATGGAAAAAGCAAAGGCTTAGGGATAGAGAAAGTATCACATGACACAAAGTGCCAATGACAGTAATCCTGCTGCACGACAGGATTCATGTATGGGTTGGGAGCCTACTGTCCTACAAACGGCCCTGCACGATCTCCCCTATGTTCAACAAAACTGGGCACCTCCCAGTGCATGTGTACAGTCGGGATGCACCACGGAGGTCAGATATGGTAGGTGGGGGCGTTCAGACCACTTCCTGACCTGGTCTAGCTTCCAGTGGAACTCGGCTGGTTTGTAGTTCTCAGACTCGGAGGGGTCCTGGCGCAGGAGGAAGATGAGTCGGCAGTTGTGCACGTACAGCGAGTAGTGATGTCGGTTCATCTCTGCCAGAAAGGGAGGTGACAGCAGTTAAACGCTCAGCAGTCTGATGGGAAACGGCCATAAGAAGTTGAGCCAAATGGCCCGGTTAAGTGGAGGTGCAATGTCACGGTTCACAAAAACACAGATTCCCACATTTTCTAAGGTACGTAATTATTATATTATGCCTTTAAAACTAGTTTTCTGAAAAGGAGAAGCTACAGGTGGATGTAATCAATCAAGATTGATGTTGTACATTTGATTAAATAGCCATTAAACAGCACTTATTTCCGCACGTAACTTTTATTCTGTTCCTAGTACTATATATGTCACATTTACCAAAGCCATTTAAAGCTTAGATTAAGAACTCTCCATTGATAGTTTGCGTGCAGATTCATTTTGGAAGTACTAAACAGGACCGCCGGTCGTTGCGACTATTCATTGTTATTCATGACATATATTTTGAAGGAATGAAAATGATTTATGTGGTGGTCAAAAAATGTTAACTGAAACAGTGAATTTAATGTGTCATGATAGCTAGCCCTAGCCAGTACTGTCTTGCATCAACAAGTATAGAAAGTATATATATTTAGCATCTTGAACCTACAGCCTGTAATACATTCATTCTATCTGGTTAAAGTTAAAACACAACACAACATGTTACAACTAACGTACAGGACCAGATTTAGTAACAGGGAAATCCTAAAAGCAGAAGTGCAGGACTATGTGGGTCACCTATTTCAGACCTCTGCATGTTCTCTCTGTCTGGGGGGGGGGGGGAGGGTATACCCCGGCACTGTAATCCTGCAGCTTATGCAACCTCGGCCTGGCCCACGCTACACGGCCCCGTTACACTCCTGTAACCGAGTGGGTGTCCCGTCTAAGAGACGTTAAAGGGTGTGATGGTGAGCGTTTAAGACCTGCGGATTCCCTCTGAGTGTTTCACTAAGCCTTCATTTACAGCAGGGACCTCTGCAGCGAGAGCCTGCCCGGAATAGAACGGGCTGTGAGGAGCAACGCTCACTGCAGGGTGAACACTCAGGGATGCATCACACAGGAAATAAGGCACAGAGTGTCAATATGGGCCGTGTGAGAACGTGCTCGCACACGCATACACACACACACGCACACATACACACGTACTGTATGCACGCACAGGCATTCCTGTGCACGTACACACACACCCACTTGCACTTATTCACACCCCTACACTCTCATCCACACGCTTTGTAATTTGCAATGTTGCCTATGTCCATGTACAGGCTGCGCTGGAGGGTATTTCTCCACAGGGGGCTGGGCCGGTACCTGTCTTGTCGGAGTTGCAGAGGATGGTCTCCTTCTCCTTGGCCCCCGGTCCGTGCCTCATCCACACGGAGATGGTGAATGGCTCCTTCAGGCTGCTGCTCACCACGCCCTCGGGGACCCTGATGGCCTGCGTGCCGTTGAACTCGTAGACCTGGTCGCTGTCGTGGCCGTTGTCCGTGGGCAGCCCCGCCGTCCAATTGGCTGAGCCGCTGGGGGCGGGAAGCAGCTCCACCGTTCCGGAACTCGCACCTGGAGCCAACACAGGGTTACTGTGTGTCACTACATTACATTACATTATATTACAGCCATTTGGCAGATGCGCTTATCCAGATCTATTTACAATGAGAAGACAACTAAATAATTTGGCTTTAAGAGCAACAGTAACCCTAGAGGTGGGAGGTAAAGTCATATCACAAATGTGAAAACCTCAGAATCGACTGTAAACTAGTTAAGCCTGCGTAACAGTGACCATAACAAATAAACTAATTCCTTATGATCAATCAACAAAGACAAGAGCACAGAAGTGAGCAGCACAAAATCTTAAATGTGGCAAAAAATATTTAAACAATATTTTGGGGGTCTACAATTATTTTAAAGGAATTAGAAAAAAAGGCTTTGGGAAGTCAATTTCTTCCTCACAATTGCACAGGATACTGTAAATCAAAGGGGGGAAAAAAAACAATTTTCTGAACAGAATGTTACTGGGAGAGTATAAATCCTTTTACCAATTACCACCATTTTTACCATTCTTTTAGAATTTTAGTACAACCTATCCCCTTCCTGCACCCTCCTTCTCAAATCCATTCTCTAATGTGCCAATTAGGAAAAGGGTTTGCTTACCACACATCATGTGCAGGGACTTCTCAGAGTATGTCTCCCGGTCACAGCCCTTTCCAATGTGGCTGGTCTCTAGCTCGATGTTGGCCTGGATAGAGGTTATTGGCTCCTCACAGGTCTCCAGGT
Source organism: Anguilla rostrata (assembly GCF_018555375.3). Taxonomy (NCBI): domain Eukaryota; kingdom Metazoa; phylum Chordata; class Actinopteri; order Anguilliformes; family Anguillidae; genus Anguilla; species Anguilla rostrata. Next base: position 31,293,190 of record NC_057945.1, read on the forward strand.
GCATGCTGGGAAATAGCGCCAGACTTCCTGTGCCTGGCTCATATTCCATCCGTTTGTTCCATCCTGCCCCAAAGGAAACCAGCAGTTTGAGCGAAACAACAGAAAAGGACCCAGTTCTGTGCAAACAAGCCCATAAGGGATGCCAAGCACAGCCGTAAGTTATCCGAGAGCAATTCAAGTTGAAGTTAATATAATCCACTTTGCAGAACAGCAAAGTGTGAGGGCATTTCGAGCACAAATCTCATTTGCCACTCTAGTGTTGAGTAATGTTTTTAGCTGCTGACACCAGCCCATAAGGGGGGGGTTTAATGTCCTGCTCTCAATGAGGTACATAGCAGAGCTAAATCTTATTCCCCACCTTTCATTTCTCGCCCATGTTTGGGTGGTTAAATGTGAAACTATAGGCTCAACTCACGACTGCAACATTCCCCACAAATCTGGCAGAGCGTGTGCATGTACGTCACGTCTCTGCAGCAGCGAGCTAACTGGGGTGCCACAGTTACGGGACCAGAACACTACACAGCCGAGGAGTCACCTTCAAGCCATTCCCAACCAACATAAACTCTCCGTGAATGACACCATGACCAATTACGTAGCTTAACAGAGCCTAACTGCCGCAGTACTGAGACAGAAGGTTCAGCTACACCTGCAGCTAATCCCAGGTAAATGAATACTGCTCGATCACCTTGCCAGCCCGGTTTACAGGTGGGCTTGACGTCGACCTTCACCAGGACATCCTCAGAGGCCCGGTTCTTCCCGCAGTCGTAGGCGGTCACTGTCAGCTTGTACATGCGCTCTTTGCTGTAGTTGAGCTGCTCTGTGTTCTTGATGTAGCCTAGGGGGGGGGGGGGGAAATCACAATGGAAATGAGCTAGTCCTTTATTGGTCGGACTCTTTTCAGCGTTGAGCGACACACCCGGTTGCAGCTCCGCCTGAGAACAATGAAAGCCCACAGCTGAGCCAGCACTGACTTTAGGAGCATGAAAAAAGCTTAACTTGACATAACATTAGACCAGCAAAAAAAAACTGAAAGAATAGACTTAATAAAGATCACATAATAAAGGGGCTACATTAAAGATCACATCAACTTCCTGGAAAATCTCTTGCTCACCCAGATCAATTGTATTTGGCCCATTTAAGAAGTGTATTTAATAATGCAGTAGTGCCAAAAAAGCTCATAAATCAATTTCTGATGTAGGTAGGAGTAGCGGCTCAGGGGAGACGGGGGGGGAGGGGGAGACGGGGGGTGTAATGCAGTCCCTTCGGTGTCTAACCTTCCTTGTCGATGGTGAAGGGCACGTCGGGGGTGAGGATCTCGTAGCTGCAGATCTGGCTGTACTGGAAGGAGCAGTCAGCGTCCACGGCCTCCACCCGCAGGATGCTGTCGTAGGTCTTCCCCTCGATCGCCGTGGCTCTGTACGCCTTCTCCTTGAACACCGGCGAGTACTCGTTCACGTCGTTCACCTGGACGTGGACCGTGGCCCTGGATGAAACGCACAGACGATTCAGAACGAGGCTCTCGCCAAAGCCAGTCAACCGGGGGGAAAAAAGCATTCAAAAATGAACAGGAAAAACTACAGATGGCTCAGGAATTGTGATAGTGGAACGTTCAGGTCAAAGGTTCCACTGATCCTATGACCTGCTAGTTCACCAATGCAATATGCTGATGTGAAATCTCAAGAGCAACTAAACCAGCTAAAAGATAAAATAGATTTAATAAATGTAACTGGGAGTCATGTTTCAGGGCAATATATAGACAGACCTCCATGGGACATTTCTGCCTGAGCATTGTTCTGGCTGGAGAGTCTCAGTGTAATCTTATAAGGCTCAGAAAATCTATTCTGAGCACTAATAAACAGAGAGAGTAATGTGCTCTCTGCTTGCTATTATGATGACCTCACCATATAATTGAGTTTCAGACGTCAGGATTGGTCACACTTTTTAAAATGTATTTTTTGTAAAAGTAAAAAGAGAATAATGTAAATAATTAATAATAACAAATAATTTGACTTGTTTTAGAGATCATACTTCACTTACTTTTTGTGCACTTTACAGTGTACAGGGAATGAGATAGGCTGTCTGTAACATTATTCATAAATTATTAACATTATAATAAGAGATATATAACTCACTTTTGTCCTTGATACAAAAAAACAAATATGGTTATAAAACAGTGAATGCATCTCATAATTATCCATGTATTGATACTCCATGTGGCCCAAACACATTTTTTGCATTTTTTTGTGGTTTAAATATTTATGACCCCAATGACAAAGTATCCCCAATATATGCTGCTGTTTGTTTAATTACATTTAAACTTGGCTAAAATAAACTAAACAAATAATAAAACATGCATATTCTTGTGATTACTTTTCTTGTTGTCCAAAAACAGGTAACCATGTTTTAGAAATGAATAAATTTGTCAAGCCGACTTGCAACCAATATCTTTAAAAATGCTAATGTCAGCATGACTTCACTGCTGTAATTTATAGTAAATGATATCAAGCTGGCGAATTAGCAAGAAGAATGGATGCATTTCACTTGCTACACAGTATATTCCTTTTATAGATTCGGGCATATCAAGAATGATGAAAATGTACTTTCCCCCGGACTTTCCCAGAATGCACTGTGGGCAGCAGAACTGAAAGGCCCTGGGTGGCTTAGCGTGAGCCTCTGACTCACTTGTGGGATTTCTTCATGTTCTCTCCATCGGGGCCCTCTCCACAGTCGTAGGCCTGGATGGTGAAGGTGTGCTCCTTCTGCAGCTCGCAGTCCAGCTTCTCCTTGGCCCGAATCACGCCCTCGCCCGTGGACTTGTCCAACACCACCGCTTCGAACGGGACGTTCTGCCCGTGAATCCTGAAGCCACAAATCTCACCTGTGCACATCGACGGGAGGACGGGAGAGGGAAGCTTAAATGCCGAACTGCAGCCGTAAAGATTAATGACACAGTCAAAAACAGCCCGTCTGCATCAATAAAACACGCACAAAAATAAACGAATAAAAAACGATCGTTTGGCAGCCATGGGGTAGTGAGGCTGTGAAAAAGCCAGAAGCACTGTGCTGGATGGTAAGTACTGGGTTGGAGTGGGGAGCGGGGTGGGGTGGGGGTTGAAAATCTCGGTTAAACAGGGGTGTCCCTTCCAAGCCACTTGTTCACATTGCATCCAGTCATGCAGGAAGAAACAAGAGAAAGATGTGGACAGGCATTTCACAGGAGAACTTAGGACCCAATATCTAAAAGAAAATAGAACATGAATAAGATCAAGTATAGAGCCAAGTTCAGTGGAATCACAAATATTTGAATGTATACAAGGCGGGGCTTCAGAGAGATAACATGCTAATAGCTTCCTTGTTGTATTAAAAGTAGAATTGATGAAGAAGTGTTACGATTCCTGTCAATGGTTTCAATATCTAAGCACAAGTTTAAAAAAAATAAGTCACCATTTGTATCGCTTGTTCATCAAATCTAGATTTTTTTTCCCCAGTGAAAACAGTCTTCCTGTGCAATGTTGTCTGCCTTCCCCCACCGCTCTCGGACAACAAAAGCAATCGAACCCAAGACATTAAAGGAAAGGGGGGTCAAACCAAAGCACTGGATGGTAACAGGTTAGAAATATCAACTTGGTCGACATCCACACACAGAAAAAAAAAACAAAACAAAAAAAAAAAACAGCTTTGGCCATGCCATGAGTCATCATCTGTGGGGCAAGTCCTCCATTGAAGGCTTTCCTTTACAAATACTGAGTCTGGAAAAAGACTCTTTTTTTTCCTTTTTTTTAAAGCATGTGAAAACCTAAATAAATTACGCTTTTTTTTTTTGTAATCTATGATTGTGGGCTTCACTGAATGCCCTTGTAAATAAAAATAGCTAAATTACATTCTGACATCAGAAGGTAAAACGTAAGTAATCTTATGTGGCATGATGTAAATATGTCTGATCTGTGATCTCCACACCATCAATTACAAATTATCATCAAATAAATATCTTGGAGCCCAGCTTGGTATTTTCCCTCCTTAAAGTGACTCATGTAGTGTTAGTATCTGCACAGTACAATGGATGTCTCATGCACGGATATTTCTAACAGTTCTTGCCCCCAAACCCACGTCAGAGCCTTTTCTCATCCAGTTGGGTCTTTTCAAACAATTTTGGGTGAAACAAAGAAAAACGCAAATAAACAAACTGGGAGCGTCTTATTAAAAAGCATGACAGGAGTTTCTGTGTAAAGTGCCGATGCCCTGAAGTTAGTGGGTTAATACAACGGCATAACAGGCAGGAAAAAGAACCCGTCATCACCTTCTTTGGTGAAGGTCACTTCAAAACTCTCTACAAGAGGGGAGAGAAGATAAGTCAGTTGCACAAAGAATAACCTTTCACATACAGAAGACTCAGTGTAACAGTGTGCGTGGACGCAAGACACCCTCTGAAGCAGGTCAGAACTATAAGCAATACCACCCAGGGCTGCAAATTATCTGCACAGGAGAGAGTAAGAATCTGAGACATATCTTTTGTCAGTACCCTTTAATATCCAAAGCAATGTACCCAAATTCCAATCTTTTTCAAATGTACAGGACAAGGTTGGAGTGTCTAAAATTGGGGTTTCCTTTCCATCATTTCAAACACTTCCTGTAGGTTCATTCACAGGGGGAAAACAACTTCCTCTTCTGTGCCCAGCTTGCTTGTTTTTCACCCAAAGGGGAAATGAATTCATTTGTACCACTCTGTGTTCTACAGCAACAGCCATTCTAACACGTCTCCCTTAAAAAAGATCACCATCTGGGCATGTGGTCCTGTCAAAGCAGGCACTTAATCTGGCTGCCATATGTCATGTTCTCATTTACAGTGCGACAAACTACATGATGAAAAATGTTAATCTATATGGATGCAGAAGTGCATTTTAGACACTGCTGTGTTGGTACTGACCGAACCCTTTGTGTCCTGAAAGGGTATTCCTCCTGCCCCATCAACAAAACATCAAATCCCTAATGACTTTAATTTTAGCTCTCAAACCTACTGCAATAAAATAGGAATACTTTCCCATTGTTGGTCCAATCAGAGTGGAATTATCCAGTCAATTTGGCAGCTTTGCTTGCCTCCCACCAGAGAAATGCTTTTGGTTTTCTGGTGGACACTTCAAGATGGATCTCCCATTGGTTGCTGCTGTTCTGATCAAGCTGTGCAACTCTGGCTGTACCACCCTTTCAGGAAATCTAGAAGCTTCCATGACCAGTCAGCCCTGACTCAGCTGAGGCTCATGTCAATAGGCTGGATGTACAGTACAGCACTCTCCGCAACAGCTCCACGCTACGCTGGTTGACTGGTCTCAGTCTAGAAGCATAACCTCTGGTTGCAGTTGCCCTTATGAATGCCCCGCACAAGCTATTTTTAAGGATCAGGGGCAGATGATTCATTGACAGCAGACCAAACTTTGTGCTAACAAGGGATTGGCTGGACATTGGAATGTCCATTCACTTCTAACTGACACCATGTTGCCAGGAAATCTGCAGGGAGAATGCCAAAAACAGGCTTGGGTATGGGTGCCAACTGCTCATCCCCTCCCTCTGGGTCTGCTTACGCAAATACTTATTACCAGCATGCCCAGTTAAGTAAAACAGTTTTTTACTTAACTGGGCAGTTTTTATCAACAAACAATTTTGAAGTATTTGAACAAACCCCTTAAATAATTTGGGTGCAAAAATCTAAGAATTAGAAGCCGGGTCTCAGGAGGATATTGGAGTATTTTTATATTTTTATAAAATACACCTTGTAGTGTAAGTTTCACCATAGTAGAACATATGGTTCTTGAGATAAATACTCATGTCCTCTACAGGGGACAAAAATCAACTGCCTGGTCTTAGGAGGATATAGAGCAGTTCTAAAATGGTTTCTTTAAATACAAACAGAGAATCACGTGACAGTTGTGCTCTGGGAAGAAGCAAAAGGGCAAAATGCAAAGCCATATGTACTGATGGCGATTAAGTATCAACATATTTTGAATGGGGCCCAAGATCAGAAGCACAGTTGGTTGGCATGGGGTCATCAATTGTTACACGTATAAGTAAAATAAGCTAATAAGATATCTGATGTGGAGACAAGAAAGAGAGAGAGAGAGAGATGCTTTCATATGGAGGTCACCGGCAGTTAAATTTAAATACCTTATTCCACACAAGAGAGCAGTTAGATAAATTGCATTGAACTTGAGTTCCATGAACAAGATTATGAAACAAAGGCAATACAATCCTGTCCTGACCTAAGTTTAAGTCTAGCACACAGCCATTCAAAGGTCGTATTCGCTTTATGCACATAGAAATCTCAAGTAAATATGTAAAACGAATTCAGTAGCATCTTCTTTACAGATGCGCTAATCCTCATGATGCAGCTATTCGCTTAAGCTCTCTGTACTCACCACATGCAGCTACATGCTCTGCTCTGTACTTACACATTTAGCATAGCATGGATTTCTGCTGCCGGTGGCTTAGAGCTCATTTTGTAATCTAATTCAGCATGCAACCGAGGTAAATCAACATAACATATCTACTGCTGAATTGCAACTGATAAAACACGGGAGACAAAAATAGCCACATTTGTCACTAAAAATAATCACAATACAAATGAAATTTATTCAGACAGAATGATCACAAAATTTGAAACATCAGTTAGTTACATTAAATTGTGAACAAATTTACATAAGCACTTACAATGCATTATCCACACAGTGCATATATCCAATGTTTATACGAGACCAGGTACACGAAAACATCTTACAAATATCTGTATGAAAACTGCATGAATGCCAGCTTTAACTAACTACCTCATGAAAAGAGAGAGATTCTTTTCAGGAGGCAGTGAGTCAATGGAGATGAAAAGGCAGTAGGCATATGCCTCCTAGTGAAGAAAAGAGAACTCCCTTCTTACCTGCATAGCGAAGTGGGGCATCTTTATCCAGGGCTATCAATGGAGGGTCCAGCAGGACTTTGTCATCATTTTCTGTTACGATGCCGTGGTATGTTGTCTCAATCCAAGGTTTGTGCTTATTAACTGAAACGGAGAGCAGTAGACGGTCCAATCAAGATCAACATGCAAGAATGGTAAAATAATGGCAGTTAGGATTTTATACATTTAGCAGATGCCATTAACCAGAGGTGTGTGCACAGCTTAAATTTGAACACATTATCCGTTTATTGAGCTAGATTGAAACAATTAGGAACAAATGACAATCGATCAAGGGTAAAACCCTAAAATTGCCAGCAGCAATACCACCATGCACCCTGCTCCTGCTGAATGGCTGAATCAAAGCAAGTGTGGGCCTGGTTAGTACTTGGATAGGAGCCCTCCTGAGATAATAAGTTGCTGCAGGAAATAGTGGGCCTCGTTATACTGAGTTCCTGACTCACTGAGCCATTAAAGACCCCATGACACAGAGAGTAGGGGTTCCCTGGTGTCCAGGGTAAATTCCCAACCTGCCATTTAATCACCACCCCCCCCCTTGATGTGTGGTGAGCATTCTGGAACAAAATGGCTGTCGTGCATCACCCAGATGGGTGCTACAAAATTGGTGGTGCAGAAAAGCACGTTGAGTGTCAGGAAAAGTGCTACATAAATGCAATGTTTCACATTCATTCAAAATAGGAGTGCCTCTTAGCTCATCAAGTCTAATTCCAAAATCACGATACAGGGGCCCCGCTGCCCAATCTGGAAGAGGTGCTAAAAACAACTGCACACACTTGACCAGGAGCTTAATTTAACAATGCTATTCTATCATTTGTATTATTCTTGAATTGCCCTCTTAGGATGAATTTGATTTTGTTAAGAATTTATTTGGCTGAACTATTATGACGGCTATGTTACCATATGTTACTGTTATGGTATCAATTCAGATACATTACAACTCAGGTCATTTTTAATCGTATGCAAGCAAAAATCAAGCAAAAAAAGATATTATCACACAAATGTGGCCCAGCGCTGTCAGGGTGACACTCGAAAGCATTTGAGGAGAGTAACTGTACAGTTGCCGTTTCCCTTTGTAGGTCAGACAGTGACCGGAAGCATTTGCCATCAATGCAGATCACCCTGCTTAAGTGGACAAAAGCACAGCCTCCGACAGCTCTCCCTTTTAGCTGCCGCAGCAGTAAAAGCTGCGGGGACCTCAACAGCAGACCACAGATCGCTAAGCAACTCCCAGAGGATCGCCATTTCCCGCTGCTACACGGACAACGAGGGAGACCGGAGGGCAATGCAAGGCTGCTACCGACGACTGCGAAGCAGCCAATCCCTCGCGTGTCGAGCGATGGAGATTTCCGACAGAGACACAAGCGGCGTCGACACGTCTGCTATCCAATCCGCTCCCCGTGTCCTTCGCACGCGTAGTGCTGCTTCTCAAACTGCCAGATTCCCTTCTCACTGTCACATGACAAATGACTGACAAATCATCCGCAGCTGGAAATAAATCCCAAATTTGATGAATCTATTCATAATCCCACTCTTCATGCACACCATTAACGCATTTGAGCGCCTGACGGCTGATTTCCAGGGGTTACAATAATGATACCATCTGCTGTCTAGCAGCAACAGAGCAAAGACGAGGCAGAAGAACACTTATTTTGCACAGAACAAATAACTACATCCATTAAAATGAATGAATTTCTGTCACCTTCAACAAAACACATCACCAGGCAGAGACAAAACCGACACAAATCAGCAGAGGAATTCAAAAACTACTAGGCTAGATGATACTGAACGCATTCCTTCACTAATTAAAATGAATTTCTCTTTCACAGAAGACAAAGACATTATTAACAGACTGAGACAATATTGGCACAATTAAACAGTAGAGTTCTGACAGTATTAGATTGTACAGAACAGATGCATTCATAAACTGAAAGAATTTTATGTCACGGTGGGAACCGCACATCAGACACAAATAATTAATGTGACAACAATGAAATCAGTTCCATAATTGGAAGTTGTGCTTGTTTCCCTGTCCCTTCAAGACATGAAAGATCCAGCAGTTAGTTGCAAGCCACTGCATCAGGACAAATATATACAGTAAGCTATGAGGCTTTTTAAAATAATCTCATTTTTGTAAGCTGAGAGGTTTTCATGCTTGTCAAGGTCACTCAGCTTTTTGCAAAGCATTTTTGCAAAGCTTTGCCAAGTCACATTTAAAGCTTTCTGTTATTATTTAGAAGACTAACTCAGGTGTCAAAGAAACCAAAATGACAAGGAGACTGGTACACCTGCATGGAGCGACCCCTTTTGAACCCCCCTCATCCCTCCATCCAGGGGGATGAAAGACAGGGAGGAAAGACAAGCGATGAAGACCATGGCCGTGGCTTCCCAGGCCAGCCCTGATTGTTGCCTGCACGGTGTGTGACTGCCAGGAATTCTGGGGTATTCTTTGTCCTAGAGCTGCCACAATGAGCCCCTGTGTAACCCGCCCCAGCTGAAACGCGAACACAGCTGATCCCTGACAGTGCAGCAGCAACACATGGCCTCACAGCCGTTTCCCTGCCAACCGAGTAAGTCAGGAGGATTCTATTCCGCAGTCTGCCAACCATTTTAAGGGAAAATGATGAGCAGATCTAACGAGCACTGAGTTCGCGATGAGCGCTGCAGTGGCCAAGAAGATGGCGCGTCATCACGTGCGCACCCGCCGCCGGGCGACTGGGCACCTGCACTTTCCCCTGCTGAGCAGCACATGATGAGTCTTCCTCCGCCTCAGACCTGCACTAACTGCAGTACGGCAAGAAGAGGCCGATGACCTCACGTGCTTCAGAGGGAGGCTCAAGTTCATCTGCGCTCTCCCATAAGGAAAACGGCGGGTGTGGTGAGCACTGCGGCGTGAGCATGATGGGACAGTCCAAATTGGCAAGAAAAAGCAGAAATCTTTTGCCTCAAAGGAAAAATAACTCACAGCTGATCTCTCAGTAGTGCGGACTGTAAGGCAGAAGCAAAGCTCGTCATTATTGAAAATCTTCTTAACCGTGGCCCTTGCCTGACCTAATATGTTGAGGACATCTGTGTTCAGGTTGCGAGGTCCAGACTAGTGAAAAACCAGGATGATCAGATTTAGGCCCCTCATGCAAAGAGCTTCAGAGAAATCGTGCAAACGTTACCCTCGCACACTCTTCATCACGCACCAGTATAGGTAGTAGGAGGAAAAAAGGACAATAAATAAATAAATAAATAAATAAATAAATAAATAAATAAATAAATAAATAAAATCCATTTGCCCGGATACAATCTTATCCGGTTCATCCTTCAGTTCAATAGCTAAGTAAGCCATTAAAACCAACTCAGATGTACACTCTTGCTTATCACTGCCTGTTGTGAGTGGAAGCTGTACTGATAAGACGGCCATGGGACCGATGACCTTTCATGTGGGTAATTTCATTTTGGAGAGCGCTGCAGTCCTGGCACAGTCTCACAGGATTTGAACAATCCCAAAAAAAGTATTATTTAAACGCAATGGCCCAGCTTTGCACTTCACCTGGAAAATGACAGGTAACCGCCCTCCTGAGATTAGATAGGCCCATACCTGTACCATCAGGTACATGCATGCTTACGTCCAACCTTTGAGCCCGCTGTTCATTTTATGATCTAAGCAAAATCGGCAAGTATTAATACTCCTCTGCTTTTTCATACTTATACCCAATATGAAATCACAATTGTGCTTCTGGGGTTTGTTACAGCACCCATACCCAGGTGCCAAGAGCACTGCAGCTAAAGCGTGTGACTCCTCCCATATTCCTATAAGCCTGTACAACCCAAGGAAGCCTGACCAACTTCAACCCACTTTTCCGTTGGCAGGAAGAGGACTGGCTGCCACAGCAGACTACCTCATAGTCGACCGATGACATGGATGCCCAGACCGTTTTATGGCGAGCGTCTTTTACCACCTGAGTCACCCAGGAAGCCAGTGGAATTCCCCCCCACCACCCACCCCCCCCGTTCCCAGTGGTGGAATCCCAGTGGCATCCGATACTATAACGGGCCGCTCCCGTTTCGTTCAGCGACAGGGTCAGGGGCCGGACAGACGCCTCCAGCAAAGCGCGGAGGTATCTGGCGCATGCTGGCGTGACGGTGCGGGGGCAGACTGCAGATTTATGTCCGCGGCTTCTGTTCTGAAGGCAGAGAAGGCCGCGGGGCGGTGAGGTCGCCGTCTCCAGCAGCACTGCCTCACACACAAGGGGAGCCTCACTCCAGCCATCCTGCCTCAGCACAGCGGGTCAATCGCCGCACACCTGTCATTTCCCTCACGAATAAATCTCAGCGCTCGTGACTTCACGCCCGCTTTGTTCTTTCTGTCTCCTCTGACAAACGGGCTGGGATGCATGGAATAGTTTGGAGTTTGGAATCCGTAAGGAATTTGAAGGAAATTATAATCTCCAGATTGAGAGCGCCAGGTTTGACTCTCAAGTGGCGTACCGTTACTGTGTTTGATTTTACACTGATTCTACTGAATGAAAGATTCTTCCCACGCATATCTGAACAAAATACAGTTGCACAAACAACACAAATCACTGCGCGTCACACTGATTGCTAGACGATATAATGCAATGAACTGCGTTTCACACCGCAAACAAAGGAGCCAATTTCATAGAAGGAAAATCTGTGCCGATGTCACTATTTTAGCCTCGGGTGGCAAAAGAAAACAGCGGGGAACAGCAAGCTGTTATTGCAGAAAATATTGCAGGAATTTTTAAAATATCATAAAGTAAAGAAAAGACAGACGAAAGAATTCCATTCTGTTCCGGGGACAGCTTTTCTGAGCCAACACACAGGTGGTTTAGCCATAGATCATCTCCAAAAATGATTCAGAAGTAATCTCCTATAGCAGTGCAGTAATCCATGAACAATTTCAACAATGGAAGCATTCGTACGATGGGTTAGGCCCCACTGGCGTGGCAAATTGATTGCTCGGCTCATTTGCCTAAACGCTACTCGCGGAAAAGACCGTATATAAAAATGTAAGCAAGAAAGAAAGAAAAAAATGAGAGGGTAATGACTGGGAAAAATACTTTAGCGGGGTAACTCGAGATTGGAGCAAAACACGCCTGGCACTGGAACACTGGCCCAGAGAGAGACTCGGCCAAACCCCTTATCATCTCGGCTTTATTTAGGCCTAGCACCTGAACACTAACGCTGTACGTAACCATTGTCACTATGGCCACCATTACTGTCATTGAGTTTATCATTAGTTTAATACTACAGGTGTCTCTATTTCATGTATTCTGCATGAGACTTCAAGCATCTGACCTCTGACTTATGCACTCATGCTATGACTTTATAAGCTCACAGATTTCAAGGAGGATTATTTTAGATTCATAATGCAGGATCATGTTCTTGTTAAAGTCCAATGATAGCAATGTAAATAGCCTGCCCTTGGAGTAAACTCCAAACAAAACTAAAACGCATCCAGCCTTGCTATTTCTTCACACGTTAGGTGTCCATTTTTAGCCTGACTTGGAATTGGTGAATGATTCATTTCTGGGAGACGCAATACCCAGGCGTGACTTAACAACTCCACGGTGTGAACGAGAACATGCTTTGCCAATTAATACTGTTGCCACCCTCCCATCTGACATGTAAAGGACATCAGAAGTGTTAGCTGATGTGTCAATGTGGACCAGAAGGGCGAAGCAGCAGGAACTGGCTTCTCAAAATAAAGGGAAAATATCTTGATAATAATCACAGAGGCAAATACTTCCTTATTCGATCTGAACTGTCGAAGGTCGGCATGACCAGGGGCCTTCGCAACTTGACAGTTGGTGGATTTTCTTTGTTTGAACTACATGAAATATATTTCTTCATTTATAAGAAATGATTATTTAAAATCAAATCAAATAAATCCAAATCAAATAAATCAGAGAACAGTGGCTTATGAGATCCACTCAATGTATTATTAAGCTATTTGAAGAGGGATTAACTATTTTAAGCATTTTTGGACAGAACTAGTGCAGTCTCACAGGCGTTACCAAGTGACCGGAGGCTTTAAGACCCATAATGGATGGACATTACATTACATTTATTTTAGCATACGCTTGTAATGAACCAACAAAACAACGTTCAGTCAAATGTCTTCGCCTGAAAAATATCATGACTGGTTTAAAGCAGTGATTCACGGACAATGGATTCACCAGTCATGGGGTTCATAGAGTCCATTCACAGGTATTGGGTAGTTAAGTGTACGCTGAAGGGTAGGGACAGAATAATGTTAGAATAACAGCAGAGAGATAACAGGAAAGGATCTACAGGTCATTTGATCTCAATCCAAGCCAACCAGCTGGACTTGCTCATGTGTGTATAAGTATATTGACTTGTCTGGCTTGAGGCGTTAGCACAGTCTTCACCTGATAAGATTGCATGCCCCTGCCTATTCACAGGCAGCTTCTCACGTTGTGCAAACACGGAGCTGAGTAAGCATGCTGCAAGCCCATGCAAGAGCCACAACATTAGAGTCAATACGAAAGGAGGCGAGCGAAGGTGAAGCTCAAGAGCTTCAAGGCAAATGTCTTAGAAAAGACTGAATGGAAAGCTGAAGGCTTTCACGCAGAGATTAGTTTAATGTACCGTGTTGATCATTTTGGCCCAGGGGCCTTCTCAAGTTCAGTAAAAAAAAAAAAACTTCAGAATACAATAAATATATGAGTTACTCCCACTAATTGCGCAAATGAAAGAGGGGAAAAAAGGAATTAGAGTTAGAGTCAGTGGATGACTTTTGGAAATCTGTCAAGGATGCTAAATAAATGAACACACCTTATTGCCCGTTCCCAAATCCTGACAGAACTGTATGTTCTGCTTGGAACAAATGGTACCAATCAAGGTTGCCTAGAAATCACTGATTCAAGCCATGGCTAGCATGAGCCGACTATGACCACAGATGACTGCGGTGGATAAACGGCATACGCTTCACCAGGGGTGCGGTGGGGATTGGCTCAAGTTTCCTCAAGTTACCGGTGAATCGGCTTTTCCTCCTGATCCATGTGCCAGTTTCCCACAGGCTGCCAATTATCATCAGCGCGAGTTACGACAATACGAGGAGGGCGAGGCTCGGCTACACGGCTCAGAATAGGCACTCTGCCTGGAGACAGTGCTCAGAGCGAGCGCGGAATCACGCACGATGCCTCCCTAACAGAACGAGAGGAGAAAGCTGCCCCTGAAAATCACAGTCAAGGGTTTGACGTGTAGAAAAAGAGATTTGTGGCGTGTGTTCAAAACTGTATTCATCAAAAAAAGAAACACAAAGCAAGTGATGACTGATTATCGATGTAAACCATCAAGCCTAAGGTGGACACAGCTGTTATTCAGACATTGGGCAGCATTTCAAGATGTGGTGCAGTTTAGTGAAGCATTGATAACTTAAACATCATTAAAAATACATAGCGAATATTGTTATATAGCGACAAATTCATCCATTATTAATGAGAGGACATTAATGACATACTGAGAAATGTCCAGACAAGGTTAGAATCTGTGCTGTACTGACTACAGTTGTATAAAATATCAGTCCCAAGGCTAACACCATAAACAGAATTAGAGAACACCGAACCTTCAGTACCTTACACCGCCAACTGTGCAAAAAAATATCATGAAATTTCTCTAACCAGGCAGGCGTTTACTAAATTACAGATATTGGTGGCCATTTTGTTTTTTTGTGAATAAAAATAAATAAATCACTGGCAATGCTTTGTGATTTGTCCATACAAGGCACTGTACATCTCATATGAAGGAGTCACTACTGAAAATGGGATCTCCCATATTCATTCTGTAAAACAATAAAATCATATTACACACAGAAATGTGTATATAACTAGCATCTGTAGGTCCGGCAGCTTATTCAATTGTTTGCTGTATTAGTATATTTTAGCTAGATTTTTTAAAGTCTTTTTTTGTTGTTTTTACTGTAGACACTGTTTTAAACGATTACAGCAACATGCATCAACAACATAATCCTGGAGGCAAACACTACAGTTACATTACAAACTATAAATTCCATAAGCTTATTTGTTTACTTAACTAATGGTAAGCTGAGAAAGAATATATTGATATCATAATGACAGAAACCTTACAGGATGCATGTCCTTTTTGGGAAGCTGATACATTTCCCTCACACAGGAGCTACGGCCTTAGGGAAATGACCACTTTTAACAGACTTTACAGTTCTCATGTACACTCCACAGCCGTGCATATTGTTCTGCACATGTGCCACCGCTTGCATGCTCAGACATGGCAGAGGCCAGCGCGGCGTTTTGCTGGGAAACTGGAAGAGTGAGCTGGCAATCACATGACCGGCATCAAACCATTCTGCTGGTTTCACATGCTTCACCTTCAATACAGTATCAAGTTCGGTAACACCAAAGGAACAATGAAAAGTAAAGAGAAAAAAGAAAGAAAAAAAAAACAGTATCCAAAGAACCGCGATGTTCCAGAAAGTCCAGCATTCTTCAATACAATATGAGCAGGGTTTTTTTTAAGAACCCATTTCTCCATTTTCCAGATCACGTGCACAAAAAGGCAATAAATTATGAACGTGCCGAAGACTGACATCCGACACAACTGCCGCAACTGAATAATTGAAAAGCCTGTATAAACTCTGCCTGCTGCTTCCTAGGACCACATGCTGAGGGGAGAGGCGTCTGCAGCTGCGCCACTGGGGCAAGCCACAGAATTAATTCCTACCAAAAAATCTCGGGTTCGATCTCACACATTCTCTGTGTATCACGTCAGCCACTAGTGCTAAATGCAATGCAGCTGATCCTAATGTGTCACGTGCTGTGCAAAAAAAGATCCTCTTTTTCCCCCCACTGTTCGGTCTTATCTGAACAAAATCTATGTAAAATCTCAGATGTGATTGGGAACTTCTCTCCTCATTAGTTAGCCCTGAAACAGACCTGAGAAATATCACATTCTGACTGCACATAGCTAGAGCATGTCACTTGCAGTTAATGCAGATGCATGCAAATAAACCGCAGAAAGTATATTAACAGACACAGACACATCTCAGCAAAGGCAATGTTTCCCTGCCCATTTATATAGATTATTCAGCTGGGCATAATTGTGAAAATATTATACCTAGCAAAGGAAACAGAAGCAGCATCATCATTAGGTCATATACCCTTGAGAAAGGTAACATCAAAATATGCAAGGGTGTGCAATATCCTAATAAGCGTCAACACAGAAAAGGTGTGTTTGTGTGTATGTGTGTGTGTGGAGGCCTATGTGTGTGTGTGTCCGTTGTAAGCCCATATGCACAATCACAGGCTAAATATCCACTTACTACTCAGAACAATCATGCCACCGGACCTGCCCAACTTCAGAAATGTAAGAAGCAAAAACCACACTGTGACAGAATTCCCTTATCTGAATGAAACAGCCTTTTCATATTTCAAGCTGGCTAAAGTCACGAGAGAGGGCAAAACAATAATGCACTAAGGGCCGCACCTTGCTCCAACCTCGTGCTAAACAACATAAGAAGAAGCAGAATTTACAAGACAATTATACTTGAAAAATAACAACATTTTGTGTGGCACGGCTGGAGTACGTCACACCGGCATTCAATGTAAAAGCTACATTTGGGCATTGCAGGCTATTTGCTTCCTAATGATGGGAAATGTCACAGGTGTATCAGTCAGAACACACCTGTTCAAGTGCAACTGAAAACAACTTTGAGAACAAAAAATAAAAAAGGGAGATAAGCCCTTGTCTTTCACAGTAGTAATGATCAGTATTCAACTAAAACCAGCCGTGATAAAGATGTCGTGCGTGGTAAAAAGGCTATATAAATGCACGTTGGAAACACAATGCATTAATAAATTGTAACCTTTACCTTTTATTGATGCAGCGAGAAAGGATCCCTTTCATCACTACCTACCATTCAAACTTTACAATGCCAAGCGAAAAACAGCAGAACGCATAATGAGAGAAACACCAAAGGTCGAGCAGGCTAAAAGCACTATAACTGCAGATTATTTCAGCGACTGTACATACAAAAACATTTTTCTTTTATAATTTATGGAAAGGTCTGTCCAGAATATTTGAATGCAATTACATGGCAAATGAAAGTCTCAGAAAAAATGTGTTACTGTTGTTCAGTTGTACAGCTAGAATACCCTTAATTTTGTCATTTCTGTGACAGAAATACAACTATGCCTAAACTGGAAAACATGTTTAAGTGACAGGGACATACAGTCAGGGCATTGTAGTCATACACTGCATGACCAGTAGCTTTAAATGTAACATGCAGTCTAACTCACATATATAATCTTGCATTATTACTATGCTGTTTAATATAGCTAAAACTACAGCAACCCAGGTAATTTCATTTTTTCCATTTAGAAACAATCCAATTATTCTGGACCTATTTTATGCCAGTTCAAGTAATTATTTTTCTAAAGATAATTTACCATATCATGAGAAGCAACATATTGTTTGTAGTCAATAAAACATTTTTTAAGGTGTCTTTTCCAGTTTACATTTCATAATCCCAATCCCACTGTTTGTTGGTAGCAGTTTGTATGCAGTGAGCAGTGAGTGAGCAGGACATCGGATACAAAATTCCTATGGCCATGTGAAAGGCAGTTGCCCCATATTTGTACAGAGACCTCTACAGCTATGAATTTTTTTTTATAGTTATCAAATAGTACGCATTCTGAATGCTTACCCTTCATGCTAAAAGGAAGACGCCAATTTCTGTGCTAGTACCAGTTTACTGCATTCCTGTTACACGCTGGAAGGGATCTCTATTGAGTGATGTTTATCTGGTGCCTTGGTCCTCTGATGAAAAGGCTGCGTATTTAATGTTGTGTTAAATGTTTTGTGGCACACTGTGTGAGACGATATACACGTTAAAACTTAATATCAAACAAACAACATTTGGTTGCACTATTTAAAAGATAAATAAATAATGTCCTCCTTGGCGATGTTTCAAAACAATCATGTCCAGCTGTGTCCGTTTTCAACCAGTTTATCGCGTCACAATTCAACAATATCACCAAATGCCTACAAATAATAATTAATAAAGCACCGGGGCCCTGCACGGGCTGGTAGAATACAGTACATAGTCTACTTGAAACGTTCCACATTCTATAAAAATAAATGCGCTAGACTACTGACGAAAGCGTTATAGGCTACTAGTGATTATGTTCCCGAACGATTTATTCAAGGATAACGCTTGCATAAAGCACGAGCAAAGGTGCACGACATTCTAGAAAATTGACAGCTTTCCCTTCACCCAGGCAATACAAAATGTCAGATGAACTACATGCGTTTTTAAACGACTGCTTTAAAACGCATATAAAATGATCTGTATGCGTTGGGCTAATACGGTTTGATTTACTTTGAAAACAAACAAAACATCGAGCAACTTTATTAAATCAGATATTAACCAGCCAGTGGATCGGTCAGTTGTACATTTTAACAGCATGGTAATTAGCCATTGCATTGAGCTGTTCACATAGCCTACAAATCTAAATCATGAGTCCGGTCAGACTGCCAAATCTCCAAATTGCACAGCTCCGCACAGTAGGAGTTATCAGTCAAACAGCTTCGAAATTGAGTTTATTCCAACGTAAAGTCGTAAACTACATAGCCTAAAATGCCATATTCATTTATTCATTTTTACATTGTAAGGAAGCTGAAATTGAACTCCTTAAATATTGCCCTTTTGTAAACTACTTAAAGTTGGTTACATTTTCATTGTCTCACAAATCTGGCGCATTCATTTTAAATTCCTTTCCAAGCGGCCGAACGTGAGGAGATCTGCAATGCGTATCTTATAGGCTACCCCCATGTAACCTACCCACAAACAACGACGGGGAATTGGTTATAAGTTAGCATACACATAAACGCTCAAATCAAACAGTCACAGTTATAACAAATGCATTAGGTTACACACATCGTGGCCAACAAATATTGTGTATTTTAAATGAATGCGGTGCAGGTTACTATGTGCTTAATGCTGGCCGGACACCATGGAATTATTCGTCAACTCAGACTACGCAGGCAGTGAAGTGGCAGGTGCTCGAAGGCATCTCAATGACTTGATATAATTTGGCTACACTGTGAAACAGTGTGTCATGAGTTCATTCTATATTGACACGAAAAAGCTCAGGACGTTCTACGAAATAAGAAAGAATACAAACCGTCCAGTAACCCCAAATGCTCGCACAGGGCCAGTTGCAAGCATTATTCATTATTCAAAATAGATTCATTATGATTGCACCTTCAACCACACATTAAATACAAAGAAAACGGGATACTGACTGAGAAACATTATGGATGTTATAAAATAAACATCCTAAAGTAGGCTACGATGTACCTCAAATTAAATTCGAATCAATGTTTTGAAGCTATATTTACAAATGTTCTCAAAGGCTGGATGAGCTCGCGCAGCATCCCCAAATAAATAATCACAAACAAAGGTAAATATAGCCAATTGGTTATTGAGTCAGCTAAACAGAGCACCCTTTACCAATCAGTATGAAAATCGTAATTTCGATGACATCTAAAATTAAACCGAGTAACTGGAGTAAAGACACACACATCACATAAATCCCGGTTTGCTTTCTGACATACCTTTAGCTGCCTCCACCACACATATTAGTCCAAGGACCAGCCCCATTACAGATGAGGGTGGTTTGTATCGTCGACAATGCATGTCGTATTTCTAAAGAAAAAGAAAAACCTAGAATCGCGTTACTTATTCTGATGGATAGCCTACAAATGTATTGCCTTACTGAACCGTACAAAACAATCCGGGCGCATACGGTCGGTCTGTAAGATGGCTGCCACCGCCGCTTCGCTATCCCCTTCAATCCACACTATAGCAGTTTTGCAGCTGCATCTCCGACGGGAGTGATGGCTATGACGTCAAGGATGTTATTGTGGGAGTGTTGGATGCCTGCTGCTAAGCACAGAACGACGGAGCGCATAGACTGCCGTGGTTAGGGCGAGGGACAGGCGTTTTTGCATGTGGTACAAGCGGTCGCCTCCCGCCTCGCTTACATGTCAATTCAACAAGGATACGTGAAGGAATCTCCTCCATTATGAGCGAGGTCAACTAAATGCAAGCACATACAGTAGCCTTGGGTTACCAGAGTGTTCAGTCTTTGGCTACAGTTTCCTTTTTTTTAATGACACACGATTATCTGTCAGATCTCAGTGTGTATGCAGCCGTGTAATCATTTGAGTGCATTCAATACATTACATAATTTCTGCCTTGATTTTTTAATGCAGGGAATAAAAGGGGCCCTGAACTGTGGAAGTTCACACAATATGCCAACGTGCAAAACTTAATTTGTGGCCACTTCTCCTTTAAAACATGTCTTTAAATCACTGGAAACATACAGCGTTTCACTTGCGAAAACATGCACCTGCATTTGTATAAATATGTAAGATCCTCAGATTTCAGTAAGGATGAGAGAAACATCCAGGTCCAGGACAAGTAGAGACATTGTTTTAAGCAGTCCGTGTCTCTCGGTCTCGGGAACAACAATGACTGGATTTTCACTAATTCCCCAGTGCACTGATCCAAAAGAGTGAACATCACCATCAGAGCCACAACACAGCACTTACTGTAATACTCCCAGGATGCAACCACTCTCTTCCTCTCAAAATTCCATTAGACTAAATTTTCCCTGATGCCACAAAATTCAAACTACCAACAGAAGCGCACAGCTTTGCAAAGTGATTTTAAAAAATGGTTCTTTACACCAATTAAGAAGTGATATCAGCAGATTTTTCTTGCTTTCATTTTCAGAGGTTAATTCAGACGTTACATTTTCTTTATTTTCCGTTGTTAGCTACTTCTCGTTCCCTCACATACACCATGCGCACACACAGCCCCACACCTCAATGGTAAACTAATAGCTGACTCAGAGTAGTGACCAGGCAAGCAATGTAATGTCTGAATGTCTGTTCCTTAGTGAGCTACAGTCATGCATAACAGAGGCAAATGGAGACGGTGGGGGGGGGGCATCAGTGTGTGAAACAGCAATAAACTGATGGGTCTAAACAACAGAGCCTATCTTAGGCCAGGAACAGAAGCTGAGCACAATGAGCATTTGTTTTTCCTTGGCAAGATATGAACTTGCCGGGAGAAAGTGATGAAGAACAGAATGCTCATTGTGAAGGCTTCGTGGGACAGTAGGAGGGCCCAATCTGTTCTGGAATGGACATGGATGACCAGAACAGAAACCGACTAGATGCTTTGAGCACTGTATTATTTTCTTCAGGGACACAGGGAACCATGGAGACATTTGCATCTTGCTTTTCAGTACGTTTAAAAAAAATAAATAGAAATGAAAGCTGTCGACACACTGAATCAGGAGGAGAAGTGCCTGCAAGAGCACAATGTTCCTCTCCTCATTTTTCAAGCACAGATGTGCTTTCCAGAATCTGTCGGCAGCCCCCCTTTCTGTCTCTAGCCACATGCTCCGAAATTTCCTGAGTAGTCAGTCTGGAAGAGTCTGATGGCATTCAGGGAAAAGATAAGAGCTCGTCCACCCTCGCATTATGCACAGACAGGCAATGCCTTGCTAAAAAACCT
Organism: Anguilla rostrata; assembly: GCF_018555375.3. Lineage (NCBI taxonomy): Eukaryota > Metazoa > Chordata > Actinopteri > Anguilliformes > Anguillidae > Anguilla > Anguilla rostrata. The sequence goes on from NC_057945.1 coordinate 31,314,738, forward strand.
TGGCACCCAGGTTTGACATTTCAGCGAACAAGACGTCTCAGCAGGAAACAAGGCTTCCAACAAAGGCTCTGGTTAACATCAGACAGAGGATAAAGGAACCGGGGCTATTTCTCGTATCAAAGCGTCCTGTGATAATAGAACGCCGCTGCTTTATGGCGATGATATTCTCTTTTACGGCCCCCCGCCGTGCAGAAGTACATCTGCACTTCTGCCCATCTGCGCCTGTCGCGAACACAGATCAATCAAAAACGAAGTGCGAGAAGAACAGGCATAGCCTTCCCCAGCACCTCTTTAGATGACTAACAAATGGCTGTATCCCACTGCAAAGTCATAATTGATCCGTGGAATTTCAATAAGATGAGATATAACTAAATAAATTAAAAGCATAATTTGTATATTGGATTTTTAAAAGTAAAACACCATATTTTTAATAGTTCCTGTTTATTTATATGAGCTGGGATTGCTTTCAAATGGGTTTAATAATTTGCCTAGTCGCAGGAGTATATAACTATAAATATCACAAATAATATGAGTAATTTATCCAGCATCTAAAATGCAAACTGAGCACACACTGATTTATGAATTTGTCCTACTAAATACAAAAAAAAAATGCATTCAATTAAATGCCAGAGCACCTGCTGCAAAGAAAATATTGTTATTTTCCTGACAGTGACTGTGAATTTGTAGCAGGTAAGATAAATGTATATCTGTGAAAACAAGCAGATTTAAAAAGTATTCTGTCTTATTCTTTACCCAATGTATTAACGGCATGATCATATTTTTTTCTTGATTTTCACTGGGCCTGATATTAAATAGGTCAAATCATTTAATGGGTTCCAGTCACCGCCTATGTTACAGTCAAAACCACTTGAGCATGCCTAGCCCAGTTTTAATGAACAAGGAAACATGCCATGGGTTTTCCTTTTCTCAAAGGACAACTCAAGGGGCCTTAGGAAGCAATCTTTTCCTTATTGTGCTTTCCACGTCATTCTGTGTGACAAGTTCACTCTGGGTGAAGCGTTCTAGGATATTTCATTTGATTATTTTTTTAACGTTTTCTTCAGAGAACATGGGAACAGAGAGTGATTCCATCATTTCCAGAAGCCGTGTTTTGCTGCAGATAATAGCCGTTTGAATCACCCTCTCGCGCCGAATAGGTCTGCTCCTGTTCTCTGTGACCTATTCAGTTCTAAATGTCAAGCATATTTTGTGCATAGTTTTGTGCATGTACAAAACTACATCAATAAACCAGGCTAAGAAGTTTTCCATAGAGACATATTTCATATTTCTCTCAACCACGTTGAGCCATGAGGCCAATGGGGGGGGGGGGGGAGGGGGGAGGAACGTGACTGGTCAAGGTTGACTGACCGTTATGTGAAGCCTTCCTCAAGCCCATCTACACCTGCATCTAATGAGGTCCAGTAGATCTGACCATAACAAGGCACTGGTCGATTGCATTTTGGATGCGGTCCAAATCGAGACTGAGACCTATAGCAGACGGGAATCCAGAGATTGTATCACAAAGCAAAGCCAAAGACTGCATAAACTCATTAGAAAAATTTCCTGATCCGATGGATGGAAACAGTTATTCCTTTTATCGAAGTCAGACACCGGAGACAAGTTATTTTCTTTTCCTCATCAGGATTAATATTATTTTTGTGATTAAAGGGGTTTATGGGCCAGCAGGACTGATAAAGCGCCTACAATTCATTATGTAGTCACTTCCTAGCATCTGACCCTACAGGTGACCATGTTACATACCGTATCTTTTCATTTGTAGGTGCTACGGTGTGTTGTAGATCGCTCTTAACTTTCTGCTGTATTAAAATATGACAGAATTTATCAGGAGTGCTAAAAATATTGCTGAGCTGCATAAACATTTTATGCTCCGACTGTTATATATTGTTGTTGCTATTGCTATTGTCAATAGTGTATGTGACACTTCAATCAGTTTAAAACTCTGAAGAGAAATAATGGTTACAAGGATAAATATTAACTGAATTGCTTTCGGAACTACGAAACCTAAGATAATAAAACAGAATCAAAGAACAGAGTCACAGAATGAAATTGTGCTGATTACAAATTTAGGGGTTTCATATCAGATAGAATAATGAAAACAACCAATTGAGAAATGTGACTTTATGAGAGACACATAGACATTGTTGGTAATGTCAAGACAACCTTCACAGAGGTATCAACAAAAAGTTGTTTCAAAGATCAAAGTTGTTTTTCACCATTGATATAAGATCTGAGACCAGTTCCCTCTCCACCCCACCATTCCATACGATGTTTAATTTTGATTGTGATGCAGGACCAGTTATCGAGGAACGCTGTACAGTTCCTCCACTGGCAGAGTTATCTCACAATCATTTGAGGAACTGAGGAGAATCTAAAGAATGTAAAGATCTAAAGATGATCCGCTGTGGCGACCCCTAACGGGAACAGCCGAAAGAAGAAGAAGAAGAAGAGGAGGAGGAGAATCTAAAGATCTCTGCATCCTGATGGAGGGAGACAGTGAACTGACAACATGGAGGGCTGCTGTGAAGACAAAATGAGGGGAAAGAACAGATGGTTGATCAGGAAACGGTAATCTGGACTTCCCCACTTTGACCAACTCACCCCGACCCACCCACTTGTTAATATTCTCAATGAACCAGAGGGCGCACAATGGACTAAAATGTTCCAAAAAATCTGCCTTAAAAGGATGTCGTTCCTTTAGCCGCTGACAGAAATCTAACGGAGGTCAACCCGAAAAGCGTGCATGCCGCTCTCCGTTGAGGTTCAGGTCGCACGTTCTGAGTCCGTGTTTGTGCGGACATATGTCACTTCAGAGCGTCACGTCACTTTTCTCTTGTGGCCCTCCGGATCCCCAGTCCAGGGGTCAGAGGCTTAACGCATTGTTATGGGCTTTTTCCCGGCCGCCATATGGAAAAGACATCGCCCTGACAGAGGACCCGCGTCAGAAGGATTCCGTTTCTACAGTCCCGTTTTAAAGACCTTGACCAGTGACCCTGATTGAGTGTCACCCTGACCCCCTGGGCCAGAAGACATGCAGCGATGTGGTGCTTTGAACCCTCTCTGCCACGGTCCCGGGAATTAGCATTTGTTTTTACCCCGAATCTCATGACTGAGGGGAGTCCCCATAACCGCAGTCACCCCATAGCTTTCACTCTTTGGCTTTCATTGTGCCCCTGGGACTCAGGCCGAGGGTCGCTTCTTCACAGCTCCCAGAGGACGGACCCTGGGGCCGCTGATTTTACAGCTCAGTGCACCTGAGGAGACACCAGATACAATCAGACAGGGCTCTCCTTTTCTCTGCTTCACTCACACACACAAACACACACACACACACACACACACACACATATTTATATTCAAATTCACAAAGTCACACGCACATGCCCACACGCACTCATACTCACCCAGATACACAGATGTGCACAAACACATAAGCAAACACCACAGTAATAAAAATTCTGTGTGGTGACAGGCAGTGCAACCAATGAAAAATATTCTTATAAACAGGGGGTGGGGAGAGCAGGACATTCTGGAATGCATGTGGACCAATGACGGATCAAACCTCAATCTCAAACACCACAGGCAGTGGAAGTCTGGGCATCACCTTGGTAGTGGTCAGCCACTGAGGTTGACTGCTGGAATGGGAGCTGAACACAGAGGAGCCCAGTTACTACCACCCACTGATCTCTACAAGCACAAGAGCACAACAGCAGCCAAGACATACTTTGTTCACCCCCCCCCCCACCCCATATCACCCCTGTCACCTCTTGCTCTCTCGACACCCTGCAACCCCACCTCGTGCCCTCTGGCACATGTTATTTCTGGTCGCTGTGAATCTGCAGTGTCAGCATCGTAACCGCGGTGATGGGGGGAATGTGAGTGATATGTCTGGTGAAGTCTGCAGAGGGATGGTGGGGTGGTGGGACTGAGTGAACGTTTCCCAGCTCTACATCCCTGCAGCAATATTAGCACACAGCAGTATGACACGTCACGTGTGATCGTCTAGCACGTTCATGTTGCACTTGTATCTTCATCTTGATGTTGTAGTTTTCCATAGTCATATCTCTTGTAATCATGCCTCACTTCTCACTTAAGACCTAGCCATAGCTTTACTGACTTAGCCAAATCTTTACTGTGTGAATTTGTTCCAGTGACCTTCGGTATGCACTGTTTGTACGTTGCTTCAAATAAACGCGTCTGCCAAATACAATGTAATGTAACACATCACTATTCTGGGCCCTAGCATACCCCTAAACACAGGCTGCCACACCAAACATTTAGCTACACTTGAAGAAGGCTGTAGTTGCCTTCCCTGGTTTAATTTTATGTTCTTTTTTTTTTTTTTTACCTCTCAATCACATTTGTAAGAATGATTTTGTGAAAATTCCTTCCTTAAAACCACAAAGTGATTGCACATGTGCCAACCATGCACTCAGAAACATTGTTAAATGTACATGGTATCCAGATATTGTCAAACAAATTCAGGAAAGAATTTTTAAAAATTAAAAGTTTTATTAGCCTGATGGAATGTCAGAGACAGAATTGTGTTGCTTTATATAGTATTCGACTGGATTTATAGCCCAAGTTTGGCGGTACTGGTTTCACCCCTTCGCGCCAGGTATTTAACTTGAGTGATGTTATTGACAATTACTAAGGCCGCTAATTATTATTTTAGTGTTAAATTACTTTTAATTTTGAAACATGTATTATAAGATTGGCAAGGTAATTTACACTCAAGGTAATTTGCCTTCTTTAAGAAACACCGTAACTCACAGTCAGGGGTTTCAAAATGCCACACACTTATTTATTGCTGAGACCTCAGGGTCAGGGTGTAAAATAAGCATGGCTTCTGAAAATACAAACTTGTAGTGGGTCCTGTTTCATGAGATATACCCAAGCACAGGACAGAAAAAAGACTGGGATAGATTAGGATGTTCCAGAAAAGGATAACTGGGGGGAACAGCTGTCCCCTAATTTTAACCAGCGGGCCAGAGGACATGGATGCTGTTTAGAACGATTGGCTGCGGACACACTGCGCTTCCCAGCTCTAATGCTGGCAGCAATCTCCCCGACAACAGGCACCTGGCAACAGCAAAACGAGCCGTACGCCTTTAAAGACAAATAAATAAATAAATAAATGCAGCAACACACCTTTTCACCTCTCGCTGCTATAGGCTATGCTCACATTGCTCTGTCCCTGGGAATGTAGTAACCATGGCAACACTGCCTAAACCTGCGGAGAGATAAAAGAAAAAAAAGCTTGAAGTGGCTCGAAGAAAGGGTGGCAAGTTTTTCTGATCTGGCACAAGCAAATTTCACACCAACCTTCACCTGCCCCACCCTCCCTGGTCGTCCTCCTCGCTCACCTTCACCATGACAACACCTCTGGTGAACCTCACGGTTCCAACCCACACTCCCCACCGTTCAGCTGCGAAGCCACTCCCCGGAGAACAGTGATATTGGCGCACTTCATTTGCAAGTTCTCCCTTGGCCCCTAATTGCTTTACAGAGGAGCTCTGGAAGTGAGGCTAAGGCCCACCATCTGCTTCCGAGAGAGCAGATAAGGGAGAGGTCATGTGACTTAGAGGGGCAGCTGGCTGTGTCTCCAAGTCCAGCTGATCCTCGGACAAAAAGTGGTGGTGCTTTTGTTCTCTTCTTCGCCAGCGCACCCACTGAGTGCCATGACATGCTTTATTTATTTATTTATTTTTGGCTATTTTCCCGAACAGTAACTTATCACCACGTTTCGCAGAATGTCTTTCTTTAACCTGGGAACAAAATGTTTACCATCTTCCCCTCACAACTCGTCTGACCTTCAGTGTAGCAGAATGAAATTCCATCGACCGCAGACACCAGACGAGGTGCGAGACCAGCGGGTTCGAGCCGTGGACCAGCACCGCCCTGCCCCGCAGTCTGCGATCATCCCCATGGGGGTGACACACTGCTCTGCTCCCAGGCCGAAATTAGAAGCAGGACCCTGTCTCTGCAAGATGGATTAGAAGATTGAGATGTCTTAGCTATTGTAGGTTAAAGGCTTTAAACAAATCCAATTAAGTTGAGCGGTTTGGGGCAGCACCGGTGTCGTTCGGGACGGGGGGAAGTTTGTATTGTTCGCTCGGGCCGCAGTACCGGCTGACACCAGTCAAAGGAACAGCGGGCGCCTGTGTGCCGACAGAGCCGCTAGCTTGATGGATGTCCTGCCAGGTCATGCTGAGATTTAGCTGAGTCATTCAGAGCATTCAAAAAAAAAAAAAAAAAAGAAATAATGAATACTCCAGACTCAGTGAACCTGTTGCCTTACATTTGTAATTTGAATCAAAAAAACCCAAATAAGGCTTTCCTCACTCAAGTAGAAGCATGCAGCTTATCTCATCTGACTGGTCTTTCATTAAATCAAATGCAGACTGATCTGCTTCATTAGAAGTCTGTAATCAGGCCTGTTTTAATTTGTGCTTACATTGCGCTGAAGCGGTGGAGTTTTGCTACTCAGACTTCGTCTGACAGAGAACAGAAGTGAAAATAAATGCTTATTGGCCAACTGTCACTTTCTTTATTTGCTGCCACAGCAACTACTTTCTGGGTATTCTTTGACTTCCCTCTTCTTAAGAAAACATGTACCCACTTATTCCTTTTTTAATTGATTCAAACCAATAACCAAAGCATCTTCCTACATTCACTTCAAAAGCACAAGTGAGGGGGATTTAGAACTGGGTTTGATCAATCAACTCCAAAGGTGTTTGGAATGTACGAAATAAAAATATATTTTCTCAATAACTCAGTATGCACTGCTAAGCTTGGTACATTCAGCACAGTGGGGAATATAAATAAACGGGTGTGTAAATACTCTTCTGGAGAACGAAGCAGTGCTGTCAATGAGGTTGCATCAGGCTCTGGCTCTTGGCAGCCTTGAGCAGTATTAATATGTATCTAAATAGCCACTACATCTGTCGGCATCTGGAGATTTTAATCTCTCAGTGAATGTGAACAGCTGTCCATTTTCCCAAGACCAAGCTCTGATCCCAGCTCTCACAGTTTTTCCCCACAAAGTCTAAATGACACAAGCACTGTTATCCGGCCTGTTTATAATAAACGCCCAAACCTAAAACAACGACACGCAACATACAAAAAGCACCCAGACTGAACAAAGTTTGCCATCAAAACAAGTATTTGATTAACAACAAAGCAAGAACAAAAAGAGTCCCTTCAAGTTTCCCTGCAAACCTGAAGTATTTACCTGCTTAGATGGGGGAGGGGGGGGGGCACAAAAGGGGAATGAGTCTTCCCAGAAACTATCTTACCAGTGCTTATCTTTGTTTACCTAAAAAGGTGTAATCAAAAAGGAACAAAAAAAAAAACCAAAAACAATCAGCATCTGCCAGGTAACAACGAATAGTGAGAATAACGGGTGGAGACGACAAACAGAAAGGGTAGTGCTGACGTGGTGGACGACCGTGGGAAAAACAGCCGCCATTTCCCCACGTGTCGGAGATCCTTATATAGACATGTCCTGCTTCAGTCGTCTTCATTATTACCTACATCACACAGGGAAACAAATGAGAGAGAACTTACAGCAGGAGCGTAGCAAGCATATGTACGTAAGTGTATGCATGTACAAAGATCTAGGGTCTCAAGACTGGTACCCCCCCCGACCCCCCTTGGACAAAGGCATTTTTGACAAATGTTAGTTCTATTGCAGTGCTCTATTTCTCTCTCTCACACACGTTACATCACACTGCAGTGGCTTTTGCATTGTCATATATGAAATGACACACAAATAAGAAAGAAAAAAAATCAAAACAGTGAAATAATGCAACCATAATGTGTGCATAACCAAATCCACATTATCTGGCATGGACCACAACCTACATCAAGCTGTTTCTGATGCAGGACTGTGTAAACGAACCTTTCCAAAGACAGCAATATACACACTGAAGTAAGTGTGAACATGCACAGAAATTGTGCCTGAGCAGGGAGGCCATGTTCTGCTCATAGATATATACTGAGACCAGAGGGACAGTGCAATGTATCTGCCAACGGGCTAATGAGCCATCGCAACAGAACATTTCAGTCCCACAGAGAGAAGCCAATGAAGCACCTGCACTTTCAAAGGCCAATTTCAGCAGCGGTTTTTAAAAACAGGAAAAGAAGCCTCTTGCATCTCCCTTTAGTTACACAGTGCTGAGAAATTACAACCCTGGAACTGGATCTTTAGAGAAAAAAAAATAGGTTATGGGAGTTGTTGGTTACTGGCTTAACGCAAAAAATCTGTACACTGTTATGATGCAGTTATATTTATATGACCAAACGCCTAATGCAGAATCAGATCCCACGCTGGTGATTCATAATGAGGAAATCATTTGGTTAAATGATATTTTAACATCCTCACATTTAAGGCTTCCAAGCGGTGTCTCCATTGGAGGGATGTGAGGGGGCAGCGTGGTTGTGGTGCCAGCTGCAGGCGGAGAGACGGGGGGAGTGGTTTAGTCGGCCGGCAGTCGCAGCTGTGGGCAGCTACGTGATTGGTGCTAACCGTGATATGTGCTGCCTGCAGTGAGACCACAGATGCACACGGTCAAGCACAGGAGCCACAACAGCAACAGCGATGACAACAACAACAACAGCAACGACAATGACAACGATGATGACTACAACAACTAAGACGGCGACTGCAACAGCAGTGACAGTGACGGTGTTGTGGCTCACTTCACCTTAATAAACGTGTGCATCATACCCGTTCGTGCCCGTGTGGTTCTTTGGACCTGCTACTAGGGACTTGCCCTGTTGCTTGGGTCACACGAAGAGGACGGGAGGATTTTAATCAGCACCCAGTCCTCAATTCCAGCCATGCCTTATTAACCCTGGTCCCTGGGTGACCCAGGATCGCTGTGCAATCGGCTTGCACCATTTCTGTAAGGTGTGCAGTCCCTCTGTGCTGTAACTGTGGCACTTTAGCTGGTGCACTGCAGAGAAAAACATCCAGTATTGCAGCAATGGGACAAGCCATCATCAAAAACCAATGCTTAATTAACCTCCTATCAGATGAAGCTACAGACCAGATTGCTGGCGCAAAATACACGTTCCATAAAATACAGGCAAAATTAAGAACCTCTGATGGAGGGTGCTTTAAACAGCTGTGACCTATTTCAAATAAACATCCTGTTCACAAGCAAAATTCTCACAACATTCTAAAATACTGTAATTTTTGGACATAAAAACCATCTACATCTTTAAAAATGTTGCTGTCTTTTTTCCTGGCTATTCAATATCTATGGTAAAATATATATGGCACCTTCAATTCCTTGCTATTTGTAAGGTATAATTACAATAACTGGAGGGTCATAAGGATGTGCAGTATGAATTCGCTCGACATAATTATGACAAAAACTCATTTCACTTGCTAAACACAATAAATAAAACATGTAAATAAATCTTTGTGCAGTTTATAACTTTGAAAATATAAATATCCTGGTTGAACAGAATAACCCTAACCGTAACCCTAAGCCTAACCCTAACCCTAACCCAACATCTCATCCAAAATTATGGGCATTAATATGGAGCTTGTCCACCCTTGGTAGCTCCCTATTATACAACCTCCACTCTTCTGGGAATGCTTTATACTAGATGTTGGAGCATTGCTGCAGGGATTTGCTTCTATTCAGCCAGAAGAGCATTAGTGAGGTTGGGCACTGATTGGGCGATTAGGCCTGGCTTGCAGTTGGCTTTCCAATTGATGCAAAAGGTGTTGGATGGGGTTGAGGTCAGGGCTCTGACCAATCTCAACAAAACCATGTCTATATGGAGCTTACCGTGTGTCCGAGGGCATTGTCATGCTGAAAGAGGAAATGACTTTCGCCAAACTGTTACCACAAAGTTGAAAGCACAGAATTGTCCAGAATGTCAATGCGTCAAGATTTGCCTTCACTGGAACTAAGGGGACAAGCCCAAACAATGAAAAACAGCCCCAGGGTGTCCATACATGTTTGGTCCTATAGCATATTTATTTCGACAAGAGCAGTCAACTACTTACAGGTCCCCCTGGCAAAAGAGATCTCAATGGAGTTTTTCCTGGTTAAAGGTTAAATAAAAAAATAAAAGTTAGCAATTTCAGAGCAGTAAAGTTCAAAATACAAACTTAGTGGACTTTAAATAAAGGTCATGAATAATAATTAACGCTCCTATGAAGCACACACACAGAGATGACAAAGAATATGAGCAGACAAGTTGGAGGAAACCAGCAACGTAGTCATTCACTTCTCAGCAAATAACTAAGCAGCATAGTTACACTGTCCCTCAACACAGACTCATATTAAATTCAACAAGGTTTTTACATGAAAACGTTCCCTATTTTTAGCTTCTTCGTCTCCAGCAGTCGACCTAATGACTCCCTGGGCTCTCCTTGATTGGTACGTTCCTGGCTGCCCTTTCTTACTGTGATAAAGGTAAGATTTATTACACATCAGAATCATATTATTCAATGCAGGTCTCTATTTATACCTTGCTTTTTCACGAAATCCATTCAGCTTGAGAAGTCTGTCATAGGGCAAGAACAACATAACGCACCCACAAAACGAATTCCCACTAACAACCAATACTAAACAGCCAACCTTATACTCAATCAGAATTCATGTAATTTGTCATAAGCAGGCGTGGATATTTATGAATATTTGTGCATGCTGTTATCCAGCACATAAAGCTGTAGTGCAGGGGTGTCAGACTGCAGTCCTGGAGGGACGCAGTGTCTGCAGGTATTTGTGGTTTCCTTCCAATCAGCAGCCAATTAAGGCCTTGAGAACATGATGTGAGGACTCTTTAGCCAATCAGTGACTTACATTAATCACTCGTGCAGAAACACAATGAAAACCAACAGACACTGTGGCTCTCCAGGAATAGAGCAACTAATCAGAGCATATTATACAGCTTTTGAAAGCTGTGTTCCCACCTTCTATTAATATATATAGAACTCCGAGACACGTCATCATCTTTCAGATGAGGGTAAATTAAAGGTCTTAAATTAAACATTTTTATTATGACCAAAGCCATGCCATGCTCAGTTCCTGATCTTTCTGCATGCTGGCACTGTGGATCATGGCACAATGCTTTCACTTCACGGGAGTCTTAGAGCTGTAAAAGTTTTATGTTGACACAGAATCAGTACACTGAACAACAAATTTGGAGGAGCACAGAATGTATCAAAGCACAAAATATTTTGGATTTGAAATTCCCAGTATTTTAAGGTCCATCTTCTCATCGCAAATTCTCCCCGAATTCGGGAGGGCACAGACAAGCGTTTTTTTGTTCACACTGAAGAGTAACCCTTCATGCACAGCAGGTGCATGCATGCGACTGGCAACAGTACCTGTGAACCGAAGTGGGGAATATCCTGCCAACTGCACCCCTCACCCCAGAGTATGAGCAGTCAGCACTGGCAAGGTCAGGATTCTGTTATAACCTTTTTTTTTTTTTTAGAACACTACATCAGTGAGCCAATCATGCAAATATTTCTTGAATAACAAGGGGCTATTACAAATCCTTCCACACAACAGAGGTCCAGGCTTGGGTACTCTTCCTTCTGGACTGCCACCACTCCCACCTCGCCGGTCCTCCTCTATTCGCATGCGCAGCCAGTTCATTAATAAGTAGCAGCTACTAACAACTGTAATTGCATCACTTGCCGTTGATCTAGTGCAAATCAGGTGACAAAGACATTCTGACAAACCCAGCACTGTGGGGGAAAAAACCCTGTTGTGAGCGTTACATTAAAAATACATTTAGCACTTTGTAACCAAAGGGGAGTCACACCCAGTGGAAGGTGTCATTCTCCTCTTTTGAGTTGAAAGGGGAACTATATTGAGCAGAGAAGCAAACAAAGGCACTTATTCTTGTGTTTTAGCTCCAGCACTTGACTGACTGAGGGTTATTTATCAGATTCCTGTATCAGGAACACAAAAGAAACTAGCAGGTGAAATCACTACGTTACCTTATCTATGTACTTCCAGGTTTGAACATTATGTTCACTTACTCTACTCCCCGTAACTTTGCTGCACATTCTATACATGAACACTGCAGTAGTTCCCTCCAACATCACCTTATCGGATATACAGCCAATACTTGAGATGGTAAACATCCAGCCAAACAGATAAAACCAACCTTTTTTCTCAGCCAATTGGAATAAAGTGATGAACTGTGACGAACCGAACCTCCCCCTCACTATCCATCTTCCGCCGTGGCCTGAAGACTCCTCTCTTCAGACTATACCTAGAATAACCACCACCATGCTGTGTATATATATATTAAAAAAAAAAAAAAAAAACCTTTTTCCTGTCACTTGTTACATGTTGCCCCATCCCTGCACTTCTTGGTAAATTGTATTTGTCCTAATACTCTAGCTTGATCTTCTGCCTAGTTTGGCTTTGCAGATGTTAGACCAGGATAGTGTTCATTGTTCTCGGCTAGAAATAGCTGTACAAAATAAGTAATTTGTACCTTACTGGACCCGTGTTCAGCAGTTGTCTACGATCATGAAAATGCACTTCTTGTACGTCGCTTTGGATAAAAGCGTCTGCCAAATGAATGTAATGTAATGTAATGTAATGTCTGAGTGGAGGGGAAAGATGTTTACTCGCAGTTTCGTTTACAACCCCACAGCACAGACCCTACTTAGGTGAAACAGGAAGTTGGGATGCACTGAACTTCAGAACAAGGGGTGAATTTACATTTAAACCTTTGAAGAGTAGGTTTTTTTGGAATGTGCGTTCAAAATTCAAAGTCACTGTTCCAGAACTCCATTGCTTTCATCGGCATTAGAATGTTCAGTTAAGAACATTCTAAACACACGCAGTATTTGTTGGCTGAGATGGGCACATCTGGGACTGCCCTGTCTTTGTTTGCTTCCTATCTTGCAGATAGGTCCTACCAGGTCACCTGGATGGGGTCTGCCTCTGCTCCTCATCCCCTTGTTACGGGGGAACAGGCCAAAAAATTCAAATGGGCATTCCAAATTTAAAGAAAAAGTGAAAACATGAGATCTAATCCATAACTCATTTCAACTCTTTAGTCAGCCCTGAAATCAAAGAACTGGTTTGGCAAAATAATTCACTATCCTGCAAAGTCCAAGTACACAGATGAAAGACATGCCCTCAGGACTACAGTTCACAGCATTTTCTTTTCAGCATTTATTGATGTCATCACCCAGGATGTTATGAGAGATAGAACAAAGGCAGTGATGCATAAAGCGCTTACTGCTCTTTGTAAACAAACTGTTACCAGATTCCCTCCTATGAAGTGTTTGCCTGAATTCTCACAATCCACACCTCACATTACCAAAAAAAAGCCTATGTATACATTTGATGATTTGAATAGCAACACTGCCACTTTTCACGAAGAATAATTTTAATGCAAACTGTGAAGGATATGTATGCACTAATTGCCGGTAGTATAAGTGTGCGGTTGTCACAGATTTTATTTTGTTGCGGAGGGTAAATTACGATAGGAGATCATCATCAGACATTCTCACAATGCATTTACACATTTCCCTATTTCTACGCAATTTCCAGAAAAATAGTATTAATATGTAGTAGATTATTAGATGCTTGGTAATATTTTAGTAAATAAATACCTTACAATACTGAACATGACTTTATCTCCAGGTCACACTCTTTCAATTGCATTCTTGTGTGGCAATTAAGACTGCCCAACAGTAGTGACTGCCTGATAATGAGTGAGATAAACAGGATGACTGGTATTTGCCAGTCTGCCAGTGTCTCTCCTATTTCAGACTGCTGATCAAACTTTTGTGAAGTCTTCAGCAGTCTCCGATGCACATGTGTACAAAATAGTAGCGCTGAGATTATGACATATTTTAGAGACTCATATTTTTGTGACTCAATAATTATCCGGGATACACAAAGACCGATTCGGTTCTAGTTTTTTCAGTTTTGTACAAAAAACACACATGCAAAAAAAACACCAAAATCTTAAAAGGGAATGATCAGTGCTGATGGCCACTGTATACTGCCGGTACGCATCTATGCCTCTCAGGCTGGTCACTGAAAAACTCCAGAACTTTCTTTTAATGGGATAGACCAAATTCCACCAGTGATTTCTGATTTCATATTCTTGTGCCAGGCACAAGTGAATGCAAAGAGTTAAATTCTGCAGCTTAATGTTGATCTATTGCAAACGAAATGCTTCAAATTTCTGTCATGGTTTGGACATGGTCTGTAGGGTTGGAAGCATTTATTCAAGGTGAGGTCAGAAGCCATCCAGCAATTACAATTGAATTATTACTAACACTAATATTAAGTAAGGGGAGGGGGTTAAAACACCAAAAAGCAATACAACCTTTTAAAACCCATAAAGATAAGCACCCACAAGTCATCTACAGTTCATGACATCAAAAGGTACACCACTGCAGTGGTACAAGACATGCTGTAAATCCCATTGGCCAACTCAGCATCGAGGGACCATGCTGTAAATGCACTGATAATCCAAACAACCAGAATACAAACAGACCATTAATGTCAGTGATGAGATAAAAACCTAACACAAATACAGTTTTAGAAGTTGTTCTTTCGTACATATTACAAAGGGTAAATTAGGAAAAATATTTAGAATTTGAAATGTAAAATTTACAGCAAACCTGTAAACCACTGTAATTTGTCAAACATTCTGTAATTTGGAATAAAGCTAAATGTCTGGCGGTAAAAAAAAAGTCCACATTCACTGGTTACATACAGGGAAAGTATATTTCTAGTGGGAAAGAAATATTACAATTTCAATACCATCCCTTTGCAAACATGGCAATAGTCTGGTGTCTTTAAAACCAGTTTAAGTCAAATCATTGAACACTGTCAGAAGCTAATACCAATATATTCAGTAAACTGCAGTGTAAATGTTCAGGACCGTTATGCCTGTTACTGAATAATTAACTTGCACAAGGCAGCAAAGATACACACACGTATTAAATACTGAGCGTTAAGAAACTGGTAATCACCATGTGCAGTAAACAGAAGACATTGATTTAAAAAATGAAATAATTTTCCTTCAGTCCTCCTGTGTTTGCTGAAGGCATGATGAAAACAAATAGAATCAAAATGCCAAATTGTATATTATCTCGATGACTGTACATCGCCGTTTGGTTGAATCTCACTGGGGATTCATTTGTCCAACATGAAAACGATGCTGTAAGTGATTTTCGGTCTAGGCAAAGCCTTTTTTTTGTGGTTGCCAAATTTCTAATTACGGCAAGAAGTTATACCAGGTCCTGGGTACAAACACAATAGACATCAGGAAATGTTACATTTAAAATAAAAGGAATTTAAAATCTCAGTTTGTGTTCATTCAGTTGAATAGTGTATGCAATTTTGACAATTTAGCTATACACATTTAAAAACTAAAAACTATCATAGTAAAACAAAATGAACAATAAATTAGACCCAATGTTGACCTTCATTTTAAATTTCTTATTATTGGCATTTTAAACAACTGGCACAAATTGTTACATCCAAAGTTTCTGTAGTTGTCTATGCTGCACAAGCTTTTACAATAAGACAAAGACCAGCAGTGCCAGTAGTCTCATACGACTATACTTCACAACACAATTCAACAGCAACCGAGTGTGCTCACTCCCCTTAATTAGACCGACTTAAGTAAAACCAGTTGTATTCATAATCACAACGATCACAGAAATCTGAATTTGTTGTCAGTTTGTTGTCAAGCTAAAGCAGTCCACTCATTTGACAGAACGAGCAGGGCCCCACTTTCAGCAGCTTACAGGAGTGTGTGGGCAAAAGGACAGCCTGTGGCTAAAGAGTGCAGAACTGCAGCTGCCACTGGACTTCCTCATGTGACCAAAAGGGGGGGTGGGAAAAAAAAAAAAAAAAAAACTTTAAAACACACTTAAAAATAAATCGATCTCCCCAGTGATAGTATTTTAAAAACGGGAGCTAACATGACTGTCCATCACTGAAGGATTAATTCCTACTAATCACTGTCCGACTTCATTCCTCTTCAGGCTAACCTAGAGGGCCTGAGTGCTTCCAGTCACTTCCCAGAAGACAGATACAAAAAAAAAAAAAGAAAAACATCCATACAAATTGGGGAGGGGGGGGGGAATACAAAGAGTGGAGCCCAAAAAGAGTGTAAAACCGCCCGTTTTTGCCGATCCATTCATATTCTCCTCATGCTCAGGACCTGTCTCTATTGCACTGCAGCCGGGGCACCAGCTGTGTTTGGGGAGAAAGGAGGAGGAGGAAGAGAAAGAAAAAAAAAAAACACTGAGGAAGGAGCTTCTCCCCGAACAGCGTCCCGGGCCCCTGTCTGAGGGTCAGCCGTAGTTGTGTTGTTGTAGTCGAAGGTGATTTGGGTGTGTGTGTGGGGGGTTGGGGGTGGGGGGTGGGGGGGTAGTGCTGATGGAGGTCACTGCCTCCGGTCCTCAGTTTCTGATCTGGAGAAGGCCATCACCCCATCCTCAGCACCTGGAACAGCAGGAGGAGCATTACACACAGGACAGCACAAACCACAGCACAACAAAGGCCTTGGAATAATCACATCAAAAGTGATTCAGTCAAAAACATTAATACATAAAAACAATTATGAAAATACATTACAAAAGGGGTTTATTGCCAAATAGTCATATCTGGTGCAACTTAAAGGGCCAGATTCTGGCCTGTAAAATGCATATGCAACCCAGATACTTAAATTATGGCAAATCAACACACCTAATGAACTTAAATTAACCGTTTCAACGTGCTGCTAGATCACGGTCATTCTATGATATAACAGTTCCCACATAGCAATAATAGTCTTTATAATCCTGTTAAATTCCTTCAGATGCTCAGAGCCTCAGTGGCCTAACATCATTTCAAGTTTATTTTAAGTGCCTGATTAATTGGAAGACAGATATTTGTTAAACCAAATGTGGTGGCGATTGCTAAGGATGCAAGGCACCTGAAATGGTTTACGCAATACCCCCCGCAGCAGAAAATATATAATGAAAGAAGACGACAGGAAGAGAGACAGCTGCCTGACTGCAGGAGGTTGCCTGCCAGATGGAAAAGCTGGCCTCATACAGAGGAAATCAAATTCTGGACTTGAGGGGGGAAAAAATGTATTTAAAAAAAACTTTTTTTGTCTTTCCAGTTGTCTGCTTCTGCAGTATGTCGCATATCACCACTTGACAATAACTTCTAGAAATTTCAGAATGACACCACCACATTATTTTCCTCTGCCAACATCAGTTGAGGTGACAGCTTTGTTTATCTAGAGTATTAGGGAAGTATTGCACAGACTGGGGGGGGGGGGGGGCGAGGCAGGAGTCGTGTCCTCACACATTCAAGTTTCAAGCAAGAGAAGCCAGCAGCAGCATTTTACCCCAGAGGACGGGGCGAACTCCTCAGTCAAGTCCTTATCGGCCACTGACGTGACATTTCATTTTTGCAGAGCAACGCTGAAACGCTAATGGCGTTTATGCGTGCTGCTCCCCAACAGCATCCGCGAGGTGCTGGGGAGGAGGCGGAGGAGATAACGCCTTCATTTCTCTTGCGCTGTCTGGCCCCTGCTTATAAAAGGGCCCCCAGAGGATCCAACACCTTGATGGATTTAATTAGAGAGGGGGACAGAGAAACAATGCAGGCTCATTTTCCACTGGATAGGGCAGAGACGGCCAGCGCAAACCTAATAAAGCTCATTTCACAGGTCTGCTCAGGAGAGAGGGAGGGAGAGAGGGGAAGAAGAGAGAGAGCGAGAGAGAGGGAGGGAGAGAGAGGAAGAGAGAAGAGAGAGAGCGAGCAAGAGAGAGGGAGGGAGAGAGGGGAAGAGAGAGAGAAAGCGAGAGACAGCTAGCAAGAGAGAGGGAGGGAGAGAGGGAAAGAGACCGAGAGCAAATATGGGAGAGGGAGGGAGAGAGGGAAAGAGAGAAGAGAAAGCGAGAGACAGCGAGCAAGAGAGAGGGAGGGAGAGAGGGAAAGAGACCGAGAGCAAATATGAGAGAGGGAGGGAGAGAGGGAAAGAGACAGAGAGCGAGCAAACATGAGAGAGGGAGAGGCCTAACAACGGGAGGTGAGCCCCTGAGGCGTCTTTGTTCTTGGAGGACATTTCATTTGGAACATAAATCCCCCCAAAAATCCAAAAGAATCTGTCCGGCTTTGCGATTTGCCTCAAATCAATTCATAACCTGAAATTCATAAAGGCTGGAGAAAATGGAAGAGGAGGAAGCTGAACTGAAGGGCTCCTGAGTGGAGCATCCAGTGGAGGCCAGTGGTGCTCTCTGCATCAGCAGAAAATGGCTGACTGCTCGCGGGCTGCAAGCACCCGTTCGACCAAAGCAGTAAAGCTCGGAAAGCCCTGCTGAATGAAACTCTCCCTCTCTCTGGGCAACACCACTGCTAATTAGCCTACGTGTTTCCACAATGGATGGGGCTGAGGTGAGGACATTGATTGGCTGGTCTGTTCGTGTGACATCTGTCATTGGGTAACCAGACCAGAGCTACACAAATAACTCAACCCTACACACCTGACCCAGCCCTGACCCCTCCCATCCGTCTCCACCACAGTAGGCAACACCACCAGTGTCACTAATGCCTTCTAATTGGCAAGCTGACATCAAGGGATAAATTCCCAAAAGCAGGAGTTCAAAAGGATGCACATTAACCATCAACTTTTTTGCAGTGGTAAACACCGAAAGCCTTCACTGAGGAGCCACTGTTGTGATGTTGGAATTCCAATAGAAAAATCTATATTTTGGCATTATAAGGTATAATATTTTCTGATAGCAGACACAGGTGCGCAGAGACACATGCATATAACTAATGCTTATAAATATGGATGGATCCCACTCAAGGTAGACTTACAGGTGCGTTATAGGTAGGCTACATGCTCCCCTCCCATTTAGAGAAAACCAAATTAGAATGGAAAACCAGATTTTCAATCCAAGTCACCCTCTGCATTCTCATCCAATGGCGGTTGAGATGTGGACGATCACAAACGCCTCATAATAATGGAGAATAATGGCCGTCTGATTTAAATTCTAGGAGCCTATGTGAACACGCTATCCGAGCTATGGCGCAGTCAGACCAGGCCTGTTGCCTAGAGACAGAGCAAAATTAAAACTCCTGAATATGCCGAAAAAAACATGTGTTTTTGGCCGTGCACAATGCTGAGTTATCTAAAAATACATAAAATGTAAATACAGTTTTGCTGGAGGGGAGGTGGGGAGGGTGAGTAATCAATATTGTTTAAATTTGTTCTCACATACAGAAAAACAACT
Source organism: Anguilla rostrata (assembly GCF_018555375.3). Taxonomy (NCBI): domain Eukaryota; kingdom Metazoa; phylum Chordata; class Actinopteri; order Anguilliformes; family Anguillidae; genus Anguilla; species Anguilla rostrata. The sequence goes on from NC_057945.1 coordinate 31,334,020, forward strand.
ATATTTGCCATTTCAGTGCACCCAGTGGCATGATTCAGCTAATAACAGGTAAATTGTGTCAAGGACAGACAGTGGATTGGCACATGTCAAATCCAAATGCTTAAGTGCCATCAATATCAACACTCTGTCTAGCAACGACTCCCAAAAATTACATATTGGGGAATTTCATGGTGCATTTTATGGCACAGTAGACTCCACTGTTTTTACTTATTCCTGTTATGTGCACACTGTGTTTAAGTGCATCACATCACAGCAGTCTAGAGCAGACGCAATCTATCAGCTGGAAAACTGTATCAGGGAGAGAATAATATAAACACACCGCCAAGCATCAAACACAATGCCCTGGTACACTGAATCAATTCCAAGATGGGACCTCTCCAACATGCCTGAATCCCTCCTCCAGCAGCCACACCTCAATATTACAGTACCGTGTATGGGGACTGTATCTGTGCGTATGGTTATATGCATTAAGTGTCCTAATGGTTTAAAAAAAAAAAATCAACAATTTCAAAACTGTCACTCTGATCTGATCACTCACTCTGATCCGCCATCAGACCCCTGCAGCTCATCCAGAATGCTGCAGCGCGTCTGGTCTACAACCTCCCCAGACATTCCCATGTCACCCCCCTGCTCACTGACCTCCACTGGCTGCCTGTTATGGCTCGCATCAAATTTAAGTCCTTGGTGCTTGCATACCAGGCAGCTAAGGGGTCAGCACCAGGGTACATTCAGAGGATCATCAGACCCTACACACCAGCCAGACCTCTCCGTTCTGCCACCTCTGGACGCTTGGCACCTCCCCCTCTTCGCGTCTGCACTTCCCGCTCCCGTCTGCTGTCTGTCCTGGCCCCTCGCTGGTGGAATGACCTCCCCGTGATGGTCAGAACAGCAGAGAATCTCACCACTTTCAAACGCAGACTGAAGACTCATCTCTTCAGGCTGCACCTCTCCCCACCCCTCCCTAGCCTATAGTTCAGCTCATGGTACCTAGCTAGGATAATTTGATTATGTTAGTGTATCTGGTAGGATTGTTTTTGTATGATTAGGTGTGATTCCAGTGCTAGTTTGTACTTTGTACTTGGTAGGATTCTTGCTGCTGAACAAGCTTACTCTACAGGGTTGGAGTCCTGATCGATGTGGTCACTTCTGGCACTACGATCCTTACTTCACTCTAGTGTTTCTTTTGCGCCTCTACATCTTGAAACCTATGCACTTGTTGTACGTCGCTCTGGATAAGAGCGTCTGCTAAATGCCTGTAATGTAATGTAATGTAATGATCAGACAAGGACAAGAAATATTCATCCTGTAAAACAGGAACTGCCTTTCACGGAACTGTTTTCCATTTGCAGGGGCTTAACGAATACATGAAAACCATTTCCTGCAGTCCTGAAGAGGTCCTGGGAGTCAGGGATTGTTTGAGTCCAGGGAAACGAGAGCCTTTTGCCCCAGGGTGGCGGTGTAGAATAACGGTAAGGGAACTGGCCTCGTAGCTCAGGTTGTGGGTTCAGTCCCGAGGCGGGGCACTATTGTTGCACCACTGAATAAAGGAGCTTAACATGAACTGCAGCATTAATGGGCCTACGGAAGTACAAGAGCCTGCACGTGATCTGGCCAGTGGTTGAAAGACTATGCGACAACCGCTGCTGAAATTCATTCAGTGTAGCAGCCTTTTCTGAGTCACCCCTGAAAGCTGATGAGTCAGACAGAGGGTGGAAGGCCCAGGGCTCAGAAATTACAAGTCCTGCCGCGGATTTCTTCCACCCACAAACTCAGCCAGCTGATTTCACCAATTAGTACTAGCTCCTGACCGAAGAACCGCGCCAATTAGCAAAACCAGGCGACTGGAACAAAAGACCGGGGAGGATTCCTGCTTTTCGGAAACCGGGATTTTCCATCTCTGCTGTCAGATGACTCCTACAGTACGTACACAACCACACAGAGCAAGGGGCCAATCGTTCCCACAGGCAAGCCTTTTCCAGCCATTAAACAATTACATAGCTGTATATACCAAAGGCAAGCCTTCCACAGCCATGGCGCCAGGCCCCAGTGCGTCTTCGTTCTGAGGCCAGTCTGGAGAGCTGCGGTACCGGGCTGGCTGAAGAGCAGCGATTGTTCCCTTCCACTCAGCAGCTGAACTGCGTGGCATGTTTGAGTAATTACGCAACTGGACATTTGGGTCTGACTGCGCAGACGCAGGAAAAGCACAGCTCTCCAGAGGAGAACAAGGGCTAATGAATGCCCTGACATTCAGCAGTGTCTGAAAGGATGGAGTGACTTCCTTCGGGTTTAAAGATGCACGGTAAAGTTTCCACCGTACAAGAAGAAAAATGATATCTGCACACAGCTATAACACCAGTAACTGAAAGATTAGCAATAACAGTAAAAACAATAACATCATTAACAATATCATCACAAATAATAATGATAATAACACTAATTCTACATGGTGTCCCTGCTGGCTTTAAAGTTCCAAGTTCACTTTTACAGTACATAAACTCCATTTATATGAAAACACACACAAATAAAAATCCCATTTTATCTCACGGCTGGAGACGTTGGCATCCAGTCAATTTGTTTTGCACAGCACAGCTGTCAGCTGCGGCAGTCGATGCGCCAGCAAAAATACGCAACTGCCATTTGATGGCATCAGAAAGGCGATCTTCTGCTATTAACACATCCCCCGCGGTAATGCGCTGTGGTGTCCAGCAGGCGGCTGCGGTACAAATGTGACCGTACGCGTCACGGAAAAATGGCGCATTTCGCACGCGCCGCTGCACTTTAACCATTATGAAGATGGAAGTACGGTGAGCCACACACACCCTTGTTCTCCCACGAACCACTGAAGGCCATCAGCCTGAAGTGAGGAGCTCCAGGGTGGCGCTCAGCTTCAAACCTGAGAGCAGGTGCACGTGGAGCATTCTTTAACGTTAATGGCGGTATTGTGGTGGACAGGCCCTATTACTCAGTACTGGGCTGCTACAATCCCATGTCCAATCCATTATATTCCATTATTACAAAATGACCCATTGACTATACTCTAATGCGTTTAACTCCCCCCCCCCCCCACAGCAAATTTAACAACTACCCACATAGGCCAATTTCTGCCTGTTCATGTTCGTTTCCGGTTAGCGATCAAATAAAAAGTATAAAAGCATTATTTCAGCAGACTGGTTTTCTGAAGAGCACCAAACCGCTGCAATTATTATTCCATTTCAGTATGTACAACACTGTGAATCACACATTAAATTTTTCAACTGAGATCGGATATCGGAGACGTTTCACAACTGACAGGCCAACAGTCTACAATACAAGCCCACGTGTGGTGCGGGGAATGAAAAATAACCTGAGCATAGCGCAAGGCCGAGACCTTTCCTAGCAACAGGGCACAAGAGATGAGGAAATGTCTACCAAAGACATTTAAAGGCTGTCTGGCTGGTCAAAGGAAAAGCAACTCCAAAGCAATGATGTGACTCACCCAGAGTCAATGCCTCCCGTATAAAAACCCCCGATGAATACAAGTTGGGCATTAAAAGGGCAGAAGAGAGAGGAGCGCTCGTTGTGTCGCGCCGCCATCCCATAATTAACGCCGCAGATCGTCTCCGGGCCTTTTGATGAGGAGCCGGCTCCGCTGTGCCCCCTCTTGTCGCGCCATGGCATCGTGCCCGGCAGGGTTCCGCTTCCTCGCCAACTGTTAGCGTCGCCATGGAAACCTCTCCATTCTACTCCGCCGCTCCGTCCCCTGGCGCCCGGCGGGGGGCCCCCCTCTCTATCTCCATCGGCCCCGCTTCATCGCCACGGCTCCTGTGGCCTGCCAGCCATTTCACAGGGGGGGACTCGGCCCCAAATGATGTCACTTGATCCTTTATCGGGGGGGCCCCCAGCGCCCAACTCACAATAGTTCAATAATCAAATTACCCAAAGCTGGCAAAACAGGCTCACGCACTGAGCGCCTGGGAGCTTCTGCAGAACGAGCACACAGAGGCTGCGGTTTTAACACGATAAATCATGAGATATGTATACAATGCATTTCATGAGTTATAACTCTTCATTCAGAGACGGATTATCAGAGCAAGGCTGACATGCTGCACAATGTTTAAGAGAGGGAGAATACAAGCTTTAGCTATAGCTATCAGTATAAATGTTCACTGCTGCGATTGTGAAAATAATGGCCATGCCAGCCTTACCTTACTGAAATAGTTTCAGAATCTGGCACATTTGGGTTTCAGTGTAAATTTGACAGTGAAAAAGAAAAATGAATGACGAAATCTGGTTTCCAGAATCGTCCTGCTCCTGAGCACATGGATTTTCTGATGGAACAATAAAGGGACCTTTTATTTGTTCTTCCAATCTGGAATGCCCAATCCAACTTGGTAAAACCATCTAACTGCTGAAAGTCCTTCTCCACAGACAAGCGAGCACTCTCACCCAAAGCATATTCAGCAAACTGCCATTTTTTCCCCCAATCTGTGGTCTGCCCCCTGAACTTTGCAGTCACTGGAGAGGCACGCAACGTGAACGCAGACAGAAACCAACCAGATGCATAACTGATGAGGGAACTCATTCCTAAGTAACAAAATTCTGCAAAAGTGAAACAGCTCCCCCTATGTGATGGTATGTCCTATTACAGCCCCTCAATGCAGTTAGTGCTGCCCACTCCAAATGCAAGACTGGACTGTGGGTGTATGCCACTAAAACAAATGTAAGACATGCTACTTGGCTACCGCACACAGCGATGCTTATTGAAAAAAAGAGCGACCACACTACTGAGTGATTCATGACCACTCTACAGCACGCTGATGCAGCAGAGTAAATTCAGTGGAGGATTTATCACATCATGGTGCTCAGTTGGATGTTTCAGATGTTCAACTTTTGATCTAATACATGCATCTTAAAATAATTGTTTAGTTTGAGTTTAAGATGAAAAAACACTGTTATATTTTAGTGCATGCATTCTACTCCATTCTGTGACTTGTAACACACTTAACATACTTCTGATAATGTGAAAAGACACACAGTATCTACAAGTTTACATGAGGTATCAATTAAATTCCCTCTACAAATATGATTGCTCAATTCATAGGACACATTTACATTAAGCAGTGTGCACCAGCACATGTATGTGAAATTTATAAAAAAATAAATAAAGAAAAAACATTTGATCAAATAGACCACACATGGCAAATAAAACAATATAACTGCATTAATCCCCTGACAATGAGATCCCTAGGGCATGATGCACCAGTCTCTTGCACATAAACCACAAAGTTCTAAATAAGATAATTTCTCCAAGTAGTTATGAGTGAACTGAGGAAAATCTCATATTTCTCAGGGTGATTTTAATGAGCAAAAGCAAGCTTTCAGCTCATGACAGCTCTGGTCTTGAAATTTGGCTGTTTTTTGTTCTACTCCAAGTAAACAAGGACTTCTACCTACCCACCCCCCTCCTCCCCTCCCCGCATCAGATTCCACACAGGTCTTAAAAAAAATTAAAAAAAATAAATAAATAGAATGCAATTTCACTGCAGTTAAACCAAGCAGAGCACCCCTGCCCCAAATGAGCCATCAACCCCAGCTCAAATTTAAATTCCACTGCTTTCATTTAATCAGATGCATCTATGCTAATTTGCTCATTTGAGCCGCGTTTCCACCGCAGGAACTATACCCCGGAACTAGGAACCTTTTGATGAACTCAGTGCGTTTCCACCGCAGGAACTAGGGTCTAAATTTAGTTCTGGGGGCTTTGTTTTACCCCCCAAAACGTTCCTGCTCGGGGGGTAGTACTTTCCGAAAGTACAGGAACCTTTTGGGTGGAGCTTGCAGCGCTGAACATTTCTGATTGGTCGAGTACTCGTAGCATTTGTGTTGTATTTATTTTCCGCCATTACCCGCTATGTTTGAAAATATGCAGCGGCAAACCAATTTATTTTAATAATAACTTCAAATCAAACTTGTATGTTATGCGGCGCAGTAGCCTACTTTTGGTTATAGCCTGTCAACGTCTTGGAATTATAACGTGTGCTCTTCTGTTCTTTTTTTGCTTTAGTATTCGTTTTATAAAATGCTAAGCATTCATGCTGGGACAGCATATTACGTAGGCTACCAAAACATTCAAACGGATTAATTCGGTTGCTGAATATTTTCTTCCGGATTTTCTTTGTTAGCCCGTTGTAATTGACTCAAAACGTTTGATACAGTTATGTGAGGTATGCGGTAGTTCTGCATAATTAACATTGGTGATACAGTACAAGCAAACTGGAAATCACCTTCCGCACTTTTTATCCGGGTAAAATAACAGGTTAATTCTAGTAATCTTCCCTTTAGCTTTTTCAGACTGCCGTAATTTTACTCAATTTTACTGCCATTTTTCAATTCCACGAAAAGACCAGGAAGACTATGGACTCATTTATGGTGCATGGTTCGCATCTGGAGGGCACACTTCGCTGCTCGGCTAGCAGTAACTTCGAAGGAAAGCAAACGGTGGCTGTACCACTACTAATTTACATTTTCACGCAAGTCCGAGTTTTCGTTCTATTCTTGTCATTTTGCGATTAGCCTATATGGAATTGACGACGAGAAAGTAATAAAACAGCAAATTGTTTACAACGTGTGCATGTTTTCTGCTGTTAATGAATGTGTTTGAGAGGATATATGAAAATCAATAAATACAAAAGTAACCATATATAGTCATTGTTGGTAACCCGTTGTATATAAGTGGAATAAACCCCTCCGGGCTGTCCCGGTTATTAGAAAATAATGTAGGCTACTTCGGTGGTAGTATGGGGTTATAGAAGAAATCATATGACAGATGGACCGACGACAACGTCAGTGGGCTAATTTGCCTAATCTTCGCGGTACTTTAGACCCCGGTGGAAACGCAGACAACCATTGGCTGAAGGAACCTTTTAGTTCCTGGTAAAGTAGTTCCTGGGACTGAAAGTTCCGGGTAATTTTGGTGGAAACGCGGCTTAAGACTATCGCAAATGCAAATCCTGGAGCCCATACAGCCCGGCTCATCTGAGCATTTCGCTTCCTCTTAAGGAGCGATACCCGACTCATCCGCCAGTAAATATGTAAATATTATGTTTCGCATTCCCCATCATGGCATGGAAGTATTGCCTTGAAATTTCCCCCAAATTAGCCTCAACGAGGAATGGCACAGGAATACTAAAGCAAAACGCTCGTATCCGATTTCCAGTCCTCCTACAATTTCTCTTTTGCAGCTTACAGAGCTGAAGGTCTGCTTGCATTCACCCAGCAACCAAGAAGGCCGCCTAGACACAGAAAACAGCGCTAAGATGGAATCCTATTGTGAAGAAATCAGCAGAACAGGTGTGCAGTTCTCAGTTCTAACGAGCTTTGTTCCTCTGTTCCAGGAGCAACACCTCTATGCCAGCAATGTGGAACCACAGGGGAGCCAAAATGGCCTGCCCCAGGAAACTACGACAGTTTGCCATGCAGAAATATGTGAAAATGGAAGGAAATGACAGAACACCAAACTTGCTAATTCGGGTTGTGAACTCAATTAACATATTCACGACAATTTGGCATCAATTTTGCAAATCCTTAGAACATTCAGTATTTGACAGGTTTACTTATACAAACAGATAAAGAAATTAGTGGTTCCCATAAACGGACATTTACTCAAAACATAATGAAACTTCTGCACTGCCCTCTTATCAGTGAGTCACTGCAATGGAATAAACTAAGCCTGGAAGAGTCCCCAGTTATTTCAACTAAAGCGCCAGTCTGTCTGTCTGTCTGTCCTTCCTTCCCTTATTCATTCACCTGATTATTCATATGGCTTATAGGGCCATCACACAGTGGGTGAAGCAGCTTGCTTATTTCTACACTCACGTATTGTTGGGTTGGATCATTCCGATAACCAGGAGATTTATACATCGATAATATTTCTCTTACGGCCTCTGTGACAACTTTGGATCATTACAGCCAAATGACAAATTCAGCAGAATCGCTAAATTTGCAAAAGGTTTCTTAAAGCTAGAATAGCTCTGGGAAGGCATTCAGAAAAAAGATCAATCTTACACGGGGCTGCAGTGTCACTTTAACCATGATCGATATCTCTGTGCACTTGCGACTCTTTACCTTCGATAAAAATACCTATTGTATGTGACCGACTGGTCAATTCAATCAGTTCAACTTGTACTACTGAGTTCATCATGATGTCTCAAAAATTGAACAAATAATTAAAAAATTTCCTCCACAAAACGATGTACAAAGTACGCTGCAGTCTGATTAGAGTAAGCAGCCTCCATTTCCTGGCCGTGGACCTGGTTACCCTGCTGAGGCTGAGCGAGACGGATCAGCGGTGGGGATCAGGACAGAGCGCAGCACCGCGCGGGAGCTGACCGTGCCGCAGAGCGCCGGACGTGTCCTGAGCAGCCCTCAGCTCCACCGCGCGGCTCCCAACCCCCCCACCCCCCAGCTCCCCCCCCCCCCCAGCTCCCACCCCCTACCGCTCCCAGCCTCAGACCGACCAATAAATCACAGCCCGGATCGATGCGCAGGCGGGCGATTTACGCTGCCGCAGACCACCGTCCCGCCCCCCCCCCCCAAAGCCACGTCCGCTCCTGCCTTAATCAGCGATTCCGCCACCGTGGCCAGACACCTCCTCCATTACAAACAGAGCCGTCCGGCTGGCGACGCGGCCCAGAGACGGGTTCCAGCCAGAGGCTGCCAGCAAGCCCAGCCCTTATATTAGCAGAGTCTTATTACCGCCTGCCTGAGAGCGCTGCCTGGCCTATATTACAGGGCTCGCTGGACACCACATAGTACTCGAGTGTGGCCTGGAGCAGCGATAAGGCAGAGATAGCGGGATAATATGTGTGTGTGTGTGTGTGTGTGTGTGTGTGCTGAGCCGGTAAGACTGGAAGCATTTCCATTTTAAACACACCTGAGGCTCCCATTATTGAAAAACTGCTGCAGCCCACCTGCTGACTCCCCAGCCCAGGAACATTCATAAGGCACAAATTAAGTCAATGCCAACAAACCAGGCCCGTTCCCTGAGAGTTACTGTCCAGCAGAGTTACCCATGGTGCCTCAGGACCGCGAAACCTGCCTGGGAATCTGAAGCGAGCAATGTGCCTGAGAACACAGAACAGAACCTGAGGTGGACCTCAAAGACCCATCAACTGGTACTCAACCGTGACTAGAGTTTATACAGAAACTGGCTCCTCTGCTTCTGTGTCCCATCCTGAAACTATCCTCTTAGACTTCCACCAGTCTGCTCATTCATCACCAAAGTCAACAGGGACTCACCATTCTAAATTTGGACACGTTTTCACTGATTTAAAAGACAGGGAAAATTCTAAATAAACCAGTAAATACGAAAAAAAAAAAAATCTTGATTATGCCATTGTGCGCTTTGTATGGATTTAATGCAATATGTCGCATCATAAATCACAGCGCTCGGACAGAAACGGCGGCGACCTCATCTCCGTTCCCTTATGTCTCTCTGCAAGGTCGGCACTTTTCAATCATGACAAACGAACGGCGAGGTAGAAAAAAAAAAAGAGACAATTACCTCCCCGCAATCCCGCTTTCCACGCCACGGCCTCCTGAGGACAGAGGCAGCTCTCACTGTGAGTTACTGCCGAGCGGCGCGCTCGTAAAAAGCGCCGTTAATGGGCTCCATCGTTCGGGCCCAAAACTCTGGCGGTTAATGAGAAGAGATAAAACGTTTCCGGTTTTCTTATAAGATTTCGGAACAACAAAATTATTTATGGCTGTGTTTACGTGCGTCAGGGAGGTCAGGCAGCCCACGGAGAGATCACATTACCAGTCCCTCGGACCGTCCTGTGATGGAGAACCAGGCCCCACTGAGAGACACATTAAACTATTAGCAAGCAATCTCGGAGAGTAAATAATGGCCTTGACCACAGGAGACCCCTTTACAAAACAACGAGATTAAAACTATTTAAATCCCGCGCCGTCAAAAAGGGAGTCATTTTACTCCAGAGTGAGCCATCAAACTGAGGTGCCTGACAAAGCTCTTGGAGCAGTAATGTGCCACTGTGGTTCGGATCAAATCCTGACTATGCCCTAATGGGCAATGGATGAAAGTACAGTAGGGTAACACCAACCCGGGGTCACGAATGCTGAGGGGAGAGGAATGGGTACAAGACAGCAGGACATCCTACTGTCAGTGGTGAGTCCTCTAGTCACCATGGAGAATGAGCTGCCGGTCCCGGCTCTGCCAGGTGAAAGTGCGGCAGGTAAGCCGCTGAATTTCTGCAGCGAACTGAGTGACTGGAGGGCCCCCGTGCTTTGGGCACCTGGAGGGCACTCGGACCCAGCGCGGGCTCTCTCTGCGCAGGCCTGGCGCGGCATGGAGACTGCGTGAAGGAAGGTGCCCACCTCCCTGGGGTCAGTGCGTTCTTAAAACAGAAATTTACATGCAACTTACAGTAGTAGTAAATGATCTTGGCTCACCCCCCAAAAGGGCCCCTGGTTTCATCATTATCATGCGGGGGAGGGGGGGGGGGAGCTTTGACCTGCAAAAGCTTTAATAAAAATGCTCTGTTCTCTACTGGAATGGTCTGGGCCTGTCACAGTTAAGTGTGTGCTTGGAAAAGCAATAGACCATGAGATGACAGGACAAATTAATGTAGGGACTCTTTATCCCAAGCAACTATCTACAATGCCAGCAAATTAATTTCAGTCACCCGCATCTTCAAATATTCAAAAACACAGTTCATTAATCACACTGAATATTGCCATGCGCCTAGAGTAGGCACAACATTATTAAAAAATCATCTTCCCAAAGGTACTGACAAACTGACAGCACCACACGACTTGATCCGTAAATATGTAAATGTACGCGATCCAAATAAAGTGACATTTGCTTAAAATCCAGTAGGGGTACATCTGAGCCTCTAAATCTGCACACTTATTCAGAACGCAACATTTCAGACTAGCAGTAATATTTGGAATTGGAGCTGCAGCATGCTAATAATTTTTCTCTCAGAGATAACGTGTTGAAACGCCTTTCACGCGTACCTTAAACTTCATGTAAAAAATAAAAACACATACGCAGTTTTGTGAAGCTTTCCCTCTTAAAGCATGGAAAAGCCTGTTTAGCATGCCACTCATGTCTCTTTCCTTTACACAACCTAACGCGCTTCTCCTCATATCCTCACCTCCTGTGCTCAGGCAGGTCAGTGCGGCGCGGGGAAACTGATGAGGCCATCTCAAAAGCCCCACCCCCTGGAGGTGGGCCACCTCACACATCTCTAGAGTGTATTTATACAGTCTGTGTCCCCACCAGGTAATAGCACTGTTACCATTTCCAGGGAAAATGACAGAGGGAGGCAACTTTAAGGAAGATGTACACGTTTGTATGAAATTGCATTGCCAGATAAACTGGGCATGTTAAAAGGTGAAAAGACTGAGGCAGAAAGAACAACGGGTCTTCCAAGCCACCACCCGTTTTCAAATTTCAAGTAAGGAATGAATTCCCATGTTCTACCACATCCACTGCTGCACCTTAAAAGCACTTTTTATGCCACACACAATTTGTGGGAAAACCAGCACCACCCAGGTAAAAAAAAATATATGTACTTAATAATTCAGCCTACTTAAAAATGACCCTATTTTTTCAAAGGCACCTGTGACAGACACATTACTAGCAATGCCAGGCCTGAAGTAATTTTTGGAGCAACCTAGAGACATTATAGCCCCCTGAAGCTGTGTCCACAGTCTGAAGCAGAGTCCACAGTCTGAAGCTGAGAGAGAGCAGGAGCTGAGAGTGTTGGACAGCTGGTATATTTCTGTGGCAGTGAGAAGGTTACAGAGACGTACCGCAGACAGGTCCGTCTGCGCAGGGCACAGCAGGACATTTTGACCTCATTGCCGCGGCTGGTGCCCATTCAGCCTGCGACGTGTCCGATAAGCCAGCTGAAATTACACACGCTCATCCTTCCAATGCGATCTTAGCGCAGGCACCACCTAACTGCACCAAGACACACCTACTATAGATTCCTATTCATATGCTGCCCCCTAGTGCCCAGCACAGAAAGTAAAGGGACACGTAAAGATCTAGAAAAAGCTGCCAAGATGTCACCTTAATGGGTGTTAATGAATACGCGGTGCTGTATCCACTTTCAGCCCCACAGCCGATTCAGAGGTTTTCTACATCTTCTTTTCCCCACATATGTTAAGAAAACACTGCTGGGGCTCAAGGGCTCACAATATTTAATGCACGAGAGACTACTGCAAGAAACAGCCCGAAAATACAAAGCGCTGCTCATTTGAATGTAAGGCGTTGAAGCAAATGGCAAGATCACAGCAGCGTTCCACAGGTATAAAGGGCCTGGAGGGCTCCACACAGTGATACGTGCAGACACTGAAAGCGATGTGAAGCAGCTCAGCGTCCAGCCGCTGGTCCCAGAGGAGGGCCTTAACGGACACATGATGATGACGCACCCACACCGCGCGGCAGAATGCAGTTAGTCAGCCGTGCTCCATGCTCATAATGGCGCTGGCCACTTTCAGGCCGGGGCAAAAAAAGGCATTACAACACGTTGCTAATGGACGTGAGAGGGTTACTGCTGTGTCTCTGTTTCATTATGGCGTTCCCTTGCAAAACACACAGACATACGGGCAAGTGTACAGGGATGTACGGAAAGATAAATCAATGCAGACAAAAGAACATGTAATTAAGCTGGGAGAAAAGAGCAACAGGGAGGCTAATGACATTACAGGAAGGCTCAGACACAGAGCTCTCTCCCACTGTATGATCTCAAAGGGGGTTTTTCAGTCTGACTGGCTCTGAACACTGGCAGGGTCTTGCAAAGCCAGACAGTTAGGCTTTTCAGCACAACTGGAAGGTGGGATTTGGAACAAATGCAATAAGCATGCTAATACCTGTCAGCTAGAGCAAAATACTCAATTTTGCAGGAAAGTCCCTGGTGTGGTGTATTTGCGTCAAGATATTATGTGTGTGTGTGTGTGTGTGTGTGTGTGTAAGAGAGAGAGAGAAATGGCTTCATGCACATACACAAACATAGACTCACACTCGCACGCGTGCACACACAAGCATACAAACACATGCACACACGTACCAATGTGCACATACACCGTGAGGCTGCAGTTGTTCAAGCTGGTACTCAGGGAGGAAACTGCAGCCTCGCTGTGTATGTGTGCACGTTTGCACGTGCGTGTGTGTGTGCGTGTGCCGTGTACGTATGTGCGTGGCCTTCTCCGTCTCGATGTATTCTTTTTCATCTTCGGCGAGCCAACTTCAAACAGCCGAGGCCTCCATTCACAGCTCCTGCCCAGGAAGACTTCCAGGGTCCAGATATCGATCAGGAGACTCGACAGCTCATTAAGTCTTAAGTGCAGCTGCCCGGGGTGTGCAGTTTCACTAAGCAGATCACAGGGCCAATTTGCACTGGAAATGACCACAGCAGTCCGGCACAGCTCTACTTCCTACCGCTCTGCGTCAGCTCTACTTCCTACCGCTCTGCGTCAGCTCTACTTCCTACCGCTCTGCGTCAGCTCTACTTCCTACCGCTCTGCGTCAGCTCTACTTCCTACCGCTCTGCGTCAGCTCTAATTCCTACTGCTCTGCGTCAGCTCTACTTCCTACCGCTCTGCTTCAGCTCTACTTCCTACCGCTCTGCGTCAGCTCTACTTCCTACCGCTCTGCGTCAGCTCTACTTCCTACCGCTCTGCGTCAGCTCTACTTCCTACCGCTCTGCGTCAGCTCTACTTCCTACCGCTCTGCGTCAGCTCTACTTCCTACCGCTCTGCGTCTGATGCCACGGCGTCCGCTAAGCCCCAAAAACGACACCTCAGACGAAACGTCAGCATAAAAATACCGAAAAGACGGGAGAATTTTGAACGAGAAAAAGCACTGCACGGCTCTACTTTAATTTGGCCAAAGTATGACAAGGCTTTCCTGTGCAAACTCCTTTGCTAATTGGTGGTTATGGCGCTCTGGGAATTTGCTTCAGACAATGTGTATTCACCCCTGTGTGGGGCACAAAGGCCTTATTAACATTCAAATGTTTCTTTCAAAATAGCCACATAAATACTCATAAACGGTTTATTCTTCCTGCCTGGTCAAAGCCATTACTCCTGTAGATCTAGGCCTATTCATTATTTTTAGCATTCCTGAATTAGTTCACACTGATGTGAATGTTTTTAGAAATGTTCCCAGCTTCTTTTCAGTAACCGAACAGTCTTTTTTGTACGTGAAGAGGAATCCTGCACTGACCGCAACAGGAGTTTTTTCTTTGCTTGTACTTGAAGAATGAAGAATTTAAAAACACTGTTATAATCTTCCTGTCATTCACTACTTATATTTAACAAATTAAGTACGCTATGCACCAACTCCTTGATCCAGAATCTTCTTCCCATGAACTTATAGAATTATAAAATTTTAATTAACTCGTATGATGTCAAACAAAATATAAATGGCATTTAAAATGTATAAATATCAGCTCAAATTATGCCTAGAATAAAACATGTTGTCATTCATTAAAATAATAACCCTTTGATATGCAAGTTAACAAGCAATAATTCAGATTAGCATACCACTAATAGATTACAGACTCAAAGAGTACTCAAGCCAAGCCAAGCCAATGATATGTCAACCAACCAATCCCTGCAAAGCCAAAAAAAAAAAAAAAAACCACAGCTGCAAACCATCATTCCTGGTTAGTGGTCCAAACAGCTGTTGTTCATACTTCTTAAAACTAACTGAAATGTTCTTTCCTCAAATGTGGAAGTGTAGTTACAGGGAGGATGCACACAAGCACAGGCCCTCGTCCAAAAGCGTGTGCTACCAGCAGGGGCTTCTGTTCCCTGGACAATCCAAACCAGCTAATCTGTACGGTCGGGTGTGTCACAGGAGTAAACCTCACGCACAGGTGATGCAGACAGCCTGCAGGCATCCGACCAGCTACACAGTAAAATGTCCGGTGTTAATTCAACTCTAATGCACATACGAGTCCAATAAGTAAGAGTTGATTTAACACTTAACAGTTTACTGTGCAGATGAGCCAGTCTAGATCAATGAGGATGAAGAAGTCCTGCAGACCGAAACCCTTCCCCTCTGGGGGGATCCTTGCCCCTATCAACACTTGAACCATCTCGGGGTGGGCAATACAGCCAAAATATCACCACAATTTTTTAATGACATATCACGATTCACAATTTTTTTTTTTCCAATCCGATCTCTCTGTAAAGGCAGATCATGGATAAATTTTAAGCGTTCACTATCTAAGATCCGGGAGGGCCCTGCTAAACAGGCTCAACGAGAGGAGTTTCTTAGCTTTCAGTTTAGCATCAGGGCAAAGTGCATAGCAGTGTTCAACTAGTCAGACCTACGGTGTGTCAGTGTGGGACATGTCAGGCCCACAGTGTCGGCGTGCGGCTAGTCGGGCCTACCTTGCTCGATGGGGTGCTGTGGTAATTGGCTCATCTGGCTGTGCACCACACCCGCGTAGTTCCGGAGGAACGCCTCCTCACTCGGGGTCAGCTGGGGACCAAGAAGCATTCAGGGTGAAGTTTCAAACACTGAGTTCTTCATGCTTCCTTCCATTTCTCTGTACAGGTGCTTTCATTCTCCCAAGTCATGGCCGCACAGATTTCACACTGAAATAAGCCTTTGCTAAAAATAAATCCAGGACAGGGTCCTAACACCTGTGATAAATTGTCTTAGAGACAATTAAAAAAGAAGTTCATTCCACCCCTTTCGAGTGCAAATATCAGTTGATCCAATGAGAATAATGATGCAATTTACACAGGTAATTAAAGCCCCACTAAAATAATTAACAATTTATGGATCCCTTAAATACAGATAAATGACTGGCTCTTTAACATCTAATTGAGTTGTTTCACAGTAATGATTCCATTAATCTTAAATAGCAATATTATCACAGTACTGCAGGGAAACCATTGACAGAATTTAAGAGGGACTGCACTACCATGGATCTATGTCTAGAAGGGTTCATCCACATTATTTTTTCAATGAACAAATAAACAATTAAGCTATTTTTACCCTCAGTCTGGAAAAATACAGCAAACAGGCAGAAAAGGACACTGCCGTCCATTTACAATAAAACTCATTCCTCGAGGGAAATGAGAACAATTTATACTGTAGATCCACTCAGAATAGAAGGACTTCTGCAGTAAAAAATATCTAACAGTTGTACAAGTGATGAGTCCTGCTGGTGGAACCATGTTTGTAAGGGTTGGGGAAGATTTTTGGCGGTACTCACATTAGATCCCATCTTCTTGAGCATCAGGAGCACGCGCACCTTCTGCTGGACGTACATCTCCTCGGGAGACTTGCCCGGGGCCTCCTCTCGGTTCATCCCCCCGGCTCCCGTTGCCCTGGAAACAGCCCAGACAGACACCGTCAGCGTAGAGCCCAAGAAAGGTTGCTTCCCATCATACACTTTTTACATATCACATCATACACATTTATTACATGTGACATCATACACTTTTTTTTACATACGACATCATACACTTTTTACATACGACACCATGAGACATATGTTGTCAAAATATAATTTTTTAGCAAAGGCTGGCTGTTTAGGTGTTAGAAGCTCAAGTACTTCAGAGGAGAAGTGTACCAATTACTAAAGACGCATGAACGCTGCAGCGTTTTAGGTGGGGGCTTCTTTCATTCAAACGCTCTGTGCTACATGCTGTGCACACGGTACTCCAGCAGGATTAATGGCCTGCATGAACGTCTCACGCTAGCTCTCTTAGCGCACACCTCTCTGTGCGATCTCCCCATCTCTTCCCCGCATGCATGCAATTCCCGACGACCCGCTGACGTCTAAATTGGACTGCGTGTGGAGCGTCTAAGGGTGGCGCTGACAGCACTGAATACGTGTGTGCTGATAAGAGCTCGCATGAAGCACACATCCTCTTATGACAGGCACTTTACATTTAAAGAGATGCTGTTTCTGAGTTGTTGTTTTTTTTTCTTGTCAGAATCTCAGCGGGCGGAAAGCCCGGATTCATCTTCTTGCTTCACAGATCTTTACTGGCAAAATACATGGACAATTTACTAATCCAGTAGATAACCAAATAAGTGCGTATACGCGTACGTGTGCGCGAGACAGAGAGAGTGATCGTATATGAAACAAATCAATCTTGGCCATGTAGACCTGAAGTTTTGTTCGAGACAATGTCCCGGTCAATCAAGAATACTACACGGATCACTGACTTTTCTTTAAACTGATTACAGTCCAGGCATAAATACAGGAATAAGTGGCAGTACTGTACCAGCTACTTAGGAGTTACTTGAACTGTTATTCTCTACGAGCCATTCTACTACACATTACATTACATTACATTATAGGTTCTTAGCAGACGCTCTTATCCAGAGCGACTTACAACAAGTGCATTACAAAACTCAGAGACAAGCGCTTTACAACATTCCTGCAAGAGAGCTACAATAGGTATAACTTTGCTTAGGTATAAGTGTGAATTGTACACCCTATTTTTTTTTTTTTTTTTTTTTTTTTTTTTAGAAAAAAAATGTTAGAGGGTAGTGGGGGGTGATGAGGTGAGATGTAGCTTGAAGAGGTGAGTCTTCAGTCTACGTTTGAAGACGGCCAGGGTCTCTGCTGTTCTGACTTGCACAGGAAGGTCATTCACCACCGTGGGGCTAGAACAGACAGGAGCTGACCGGGTGCTGGTGCGAGCCGGGGCAGGGACCAGGCGACATGTGGCAGCAGAACGGAGAGGTCTAGCTGGGTGTAGGGTCTGATGAGTTGACGTAGATAGGGAGGGCTGACCCCTGGCTGCTTGAAGGCAAGCACTAATGTTTTAATTTGATGCGAGCCATCCGGGAGCCAGTGGAGGTGGTGAGCAGGGGGGTAACGTGGAATGTCTGGGAGGTTGAAGACCAGCGCTGCTGCGTTCTGGATGATTGCAGGGTCTGATAGATGATGCTGGGAGGCCAGCAAGCAGGGAGTTACAGTAGTCCAGGCGGGACAGGACCACTGCCTGGACGAGGAGTTGGGTCGAGTAAGTTGTGAGGAAGGGGCGGATCCTCCGGATGTTATACAGGAAGAACCTGCACAACCTACACAAACCCCTTAATGCCCCATACACCAGGCATTCTACTACACAAACCCCTCAGTGCCTAAATGCCCCATACACCAGGCATTCTACTACACAAACCCCTCAATGCCCCATACACCAGACATTCTACCACACAAACCCCTCAGTGCCTCAATGCCCCATACACCAGGCATTCTACTACACAAACACCTCAGTGCCTCAATGCCCCATACACCAGGCATTCTACTACACAAACCCCTCAGTGCCTAAATGCCCCATACACCAGACATTCTACCACACAAACCGCTCAGTGCCTCAATTCCCCATACACCAGACATTCTACTACACAAACCCCTCAGTGCCTAAATGCCCCATACACCAGACATTCTACTACACAATCCCCTCAGTGCCTAAATGCCCCATACACCAGGCATTCTACTGCTGCTGGCTGTAGTTCAGCAGTAGGAACTCAACAGGGTGACACACAGACGGCCATTTCATCACGCGGGAAGGGCCAGCCTCAGCTGCCAGGTTACAGCCGGCCTCCTCGCTTAAAAGTGACTCCTCCGGTCACTTGGGCACCTGCCCGTCTGCCTCGGCTGCCAAGCCCTCCAGCATGTTAGCCGCAGCCGACAGCTGCTGGAAAAGGGTTCGGCTGGCCGCACATCTTAGCGGATGCCCGGCCACACCCCACACAAACTCCCAAACTGACCAATGACGTTGCAGTAACGGGATAAAAAAGGGGGTTGAAAATGTAGCCCTCCTAGAAACCGACTGACTCAGACAAAATGGACGACAGCATGCTAAATTCACATCTTGTTTAGGCTGGCAGCTAAAATGCCTATACATGTGCCTCTGAGCTGTTGTTAGCATTTCATCACAATGTTGCTGCTGTTCATGATCAGAGAAGATCCTGAGTTGAAAAGATAATCATATAAACAGCTGTAAAAGGATGGAACAGCACATTGTTTTTTGTGAAATGGCATGACCTATCAAGATTCTTTAGACAATTTTTATTCTTGGCCATTATAAACATGCACAAATTCATGACAGAAGTCTTTTCACTGCATCTCAGCACACACAAGTAAGAAATCTATTAGTCAGTTCAGCAAAGAGGGTTAAAACCCAGAGAACCAATAAAATTGTTTCTTTCTCCCACATCACCCATAATCCCTGCTGACCTGCTGTGATGGTCTTGCAGGCCTTAGTTACTTCCACAGCCCATAAAAAGCACCCAAGCAAATCTATGTCCCCCTAGAGCATGACTCAGCTTGCAGTTTAAACCTTGGCTTATACGGCATTAAATCATGGACCCCTGCCACACTATACCACACAGACCCAAGGCTTTTCATTTAGGATCAGTGCAGTGCTTACAAGAGATGATGCTTTAAAACTGCAAAGGCAAAGTCAACGCAGGAAACTTTTTTTTTTTTTAAACCAGGGCAATTTCGTGCTTGCCTACATCTCGCTAAAGCCACAAGAATGAAGGGCTCAACCCATTCTGCAGGGGACCTACCCCGTAAAGTAAACACTCTCTTTGGGGCTACCATTCCACACCATCCAGGCTGACCCGATTTACTGTTGTTACCAGTCACAAAAAAAGTCTCCCCTTCAAAAAGCACCATACAAGGGTGTTAGCATCCAAGGCCATTTCCTTTTATTTAGCTCTGTCTTCTGTTTGGTGGTGAAGGCTGTGACATGTGTACAGATTTCCAGATCACTAGATAGCTGCTGTTCATAGGCAATGACATCTCAGCCACAAACAAGACACTTAATTGCTCTTTTAAAGTGTCTGACAACCAAGCGTGTCTGTTAAATGTTATTTGTCATCCCCTAATGATTCGCAAAGTTCTGCTTCCTTCTCAACATATTATTTCTTTAAAGGTTTTACAAACTCTGTTGAAGGTCGGGATGGGCAATTTTCCCACTAAATGGGGTACACGGGGTACCAAGAAGGCAAAAACTCAAAGTATGATTAATGTTCCAGGTATTATAGAGTAGCCATATCAGGAACACTACAAGTTCTTTTGTAGCAGATGTCCTGACATGCTATTGACCGCATATGACAAAGCTAACTTTATTATGCTAATTTGCATCGTGATAAAGAGTGCTTATCAGTACAGTCCACTGTCAAAATATCAGATTAGGGTACAGGGCCAATATTGAAAGTAATACCCGTTGGAAATCTCCACCATAATGAGACAGAGAAAAAAGGACTTTCAGAAAGGTAGCATTACATTGACATACAGCATTAGTGATCACTGGGGACCTGCATGCTTGTCCGACCTGTGAATGCTGATTCCAAAGCTACCAGTTCAGAGAAGAGGTCCAATCAACTCCACACCTGCGTACTGTGACTAAAGAGGCAACAGAACACTGTCACTCAAGCGTACCATGCTCAATCATGAATGATCAGTTCACCCGACAGGCAGTGAAACATTTCGTCTAAAAATCTATGTACAGTACGGAATCTTTTTTGTACATCACACATGCGTGCATGCATGATCATTCTCTTCTGATTACAAAGACCGAAAGATTGTCTGTGGACTCCTGCTAGACTATTCAAACGTGTAAAACATCAAAAACACAGAGATATTTCTTAGCTTTTTGGGCAAGCATCACTGTCCTCTGGGCTGACTTAATTATTCATCTCACTGCAACAGCATTATTTTTTCATCCCCCCCGTATTAGTTGTATATATTTTTACCACAATGAGGGTAGCTGCATCTCAACATATGACTCACTATCAAAACCTCAGAATACTGTGTGGTTGGTCATGAATGCCCAATATATTAAGGACTGCAACACACATAATTTGGTGATGGTTGGTCAGCAATAATAAATGTTAATAAATGTGTTATTAAGGAGGAGTCAAAATGGAGTGAATTCCACAGGTTACATTATATGTCGAGTTGGTCACACATAAGCACAGTGTCAACAGTAACTTAGCGTGGAATCCCCTGATTTGGAAACCTTCTTAAAATCATATTTAGTAAAGTGCATTTTAATTATGTATAACAGTAATGAGAATTAAGAATTTAAGAATTTTTAACTGCACTGTATTCTACACTGTAACTAAATTACCCTTGTTTATAAGATTAGGATTCTAAGGCCAGGTCACGTTGGGTTCCTGTGCATGGCGGTTCTGTGGGAGGAAAGGCACTGCTAAACACACTCATGTCGGCTGCAGAGGATTCAAAACCGCATAATCTGCACAACATCTGAGGACCGATTCTGGAAAAAGAACCACTGGCTAACCACAGCTTTTCCCACAATACACTGGGGGTGTGCAAAAAGGTCCTGCACACAGCGCACCGCTTGTGAATGATGTGGATGTCACTAGCTTCTCCTCAAATTCGCAGTGGAAAAACAACCACCACTTACTACAGGGACAATGATGTGTGCAATCTGAACTGACATTTCCCATGCACATTATGAGCAGTGAGAATGTGCCAAATAATCAGTCGGAAAGGGTGGCAAATCATCCATCTGAATCGTTCCACTTGTTGTTTTGCTTGCAAATAACCCCGTCTCGTTTCTATTTTTTTTGGCTGCGCATTCAAATGAAAGACCAATCACACACAGTACAATCACATATCAGACACTTACACATGCAAATTGCACAGGGACTAAAATACACCAGTACTTCCACTTCTCAGCATGAAGCTGTCACAAATAAGTCCCTTAACAGGCAGAAGGCTCTGAAAAAGCTCTAATGCAAAATAAGTAAGGCACTCAAAGGCTGTCACACAGCAGGACATCAATAAATTCAAGGCCTACAAGTGTGATATAAAGACTGCACAAAGTCAGTTTGGTTTACAGATAAAATTCAAAACCCTTGCCACTGGTTCTACTGTAGGCTAATGGCACATAGCACTGCACTCAATGAAAACTGGCAGAGTAATAGAAATGTGCATTCAACCCTGGACCTGCAGCTTCGGGTGCTGTGGGGAGGATAATTCCTAGAGTTGCAACTGCTGTGGTGTGGGCCTTAGTCCAGTTCCAAGTCATATACTGCCTTAATGTACTGCAGGGCATGTGCTGTCAATGGGCTGGTCCAACTGTCACCAAATGTTCATTTTTATTAAATAGAGCGGGCCGACATTGTGGACATTTGGAATTAAGGACAGGAAACCTGTGTTAAACTAGAATGTTTTAGCTATATAACGATATGTTTTTTTTTTTTTTAATGGCATGTATTACATTGAATACCAAATGATTTATGCACACTTTAAATAAACAACATGGAAAATTTTAAGTATTTGTTATTGTAAGGTTTGATAAAAGTTTAATAATCTTTTAAAAAAATATTTGAGGAGTATTTTTTATATTGCCTCTGTTCATCTATTAAACTGAAATTATGGGCAAGCACTTTCAAACAAACAGGTAATATTTTTGGTGGCAAAGTGAGTAATGCAATGACTTCAAAATATCAGGTAATGTGATCCCAATTTAACTTTCGATATTTTCTTGACGACAGAATTATATTTCCCAAATGAGAATCTGAATTAAACCAATCTGGTTGGTTTAATATGAAGCCAAAGATATGCTTGGAAAAACATCTGTGACTTCCCAAGCATTCTAATCTTGGGAACGACGAGGTTATTGCGAATAGCCATGGAGTGTAGGTGTGGAAGACGAAAATAGACATGCTTGCCCCCGCTGTCCAATGTGAACAACTCATTTCTGCTCTCTGACAATTTCCAGGCCTGAATCGGCTTATTCGAGGGGACGCGTGACAGTGACAGTCACTTTTCCTGAAAAGTTTGTAGTTAATCTAAGCACCCGCTGGTATAATCGTTTAATACGCTGCAGCATCAATAATTTTCAAGTTAGCATGCTAGCTAGCATGACTGTGTTGTATTTGTAATGAACGGATAAACAGTACTCACTATCTTGCTAGCAAACTAAATGGTACCTTTTAGTGGACAATATGGGCATTGTGGATACAAAGTGTAGCGGTGAAACCTAGAAACTAAATATATAGCTACATCGCCCAGTCATACTTTCTGTCGATTCCTTAATATTTTCATCAAACATTGTATAGCTACCTAACGCCAGCTAAAATGATAACATCCACGCATGTAGCTAGCTAGCATTATGTGCAATTTTTTGAAAAATAGTCTAGTCTAAGTTAGCTAATGTTGCAGACACACAGCTAGCCTTTTGAGTCTTGTTAGTTCTTAGCAACAAAATATCGAATTGTACTACTGAGCGAACAGGTAAATACACTGAATCCGACAAAGTTAGCTAGCATGTAAGTTTTACAACAAAAACACGCAAACCAATTACGGCTAGTCTATCTAGTCTAACTAACGTTAGCTCAAAAGCTTTCAGCTAGCTAGCTAACACAGCTAACTAGGAATACAGGCGGTTCCCATCAGCCCGGTTGCGGATCAAATCGACACAATTACCGGTAGTTTAAGTGGGTCGATGCCTAGATGGCACGAAATATTAATATCGTCCTGGTCTATTCTACGTGTCTACCCAGTCAAAATGTTATCTACAGCAAACTCGTTAGTGTTAATTAGCTGTATGCTTATCTCATTTCAACAAAGCATGCAAGCTGGCAGTAAGGGGACTAAAAGCCTGAATGAAGTTCCCTTGCCAGGCTACGTTAACATTAACGATATAGCTAGCTACCGCATTGTTGCACTGGAAACGTCCTCGGTGAAACGAGTCTGCGTTAAATATTTAGTGCTAGCTACTTCTTTCGCTCGTGGGTGAGATTTTCATGCATTATAATGATCAGCTCAACAGGACAATAGTAATCCAACTGCTTACCTCTCCCGGTCCAGATTGAATGGTTTGTTGTCGTTCTGAGGATGCGTCCTGTTCCGGGGTCACATCCCGACAATCGGTAAAGAGGAGCATACAATAATCTATGGTAAAGAGAGGCAAAGTATGGAAAGCCCGCAGATAATATAATGCAGCCAGATGTTTGACTCCTTGTACGTCGGTCTTTGGCGTTCGAGGAAACCACGGCTGTTTTTGGACAAAAGATTTTCTAACGCGAAAGAGTACCGGTTGTTGTTGAGGAGTAAAGGAGTTCCGGTGATGGAATGTCCGGTAGAAGTGACGGCATTTTAAAGTTTCATTCAACGAATGAACTCCAAGTCAGATCATTTGAAATTTGAGATTAAATTGAGATTTAAATCATTTTCTTGATCAACAACATATTTCCAGCCATTCACATGAATAGGACTAGGAGCAAATGAAATGAAACCATGTGTGCCATCATTGAATGAGTGTCCTTAAATCTTCTTGTTGCTGTTTTGTGCTTGCCTCTTATGCCATGTTGAGAACTGTATTTGTATTTAATTCATTCGTACTAATCTGTTTTAAGGTAGACAAAGGCGTAATAAACCGATGTGTAATATACCAATCTCCTGGGACTAATCCACTAGACTTAAGTCAGGCACACCGTATAAATTATTTCATATTACTTGTCCATTTTTTCTTATGACTTGTTTATACAAAAATGTTTCATCTAGAAATCACACCGTGGAGCTAATATCTTATTAGCAAATTTTAATAAAGAAATGAATTAAATTCTTCACCTCCCTTGTAATTTGGACTTTCATGGGCTAAAAGGCTCTGGACCAGCAGAGACCACATTTCTAAGCACTGTGTCAAAATGTTTATTTACATTGATACTAGTTTAAATATTGTCTACGCTCTGCATTGACTGTACATATCAGAGAGGGAAACCCTGCCATCGTAGACCCACTGGCTTTATTCTAAGGATTCTTTTACATCAAGCTAAAACAAACTGGGATCATTTTATACAAGTGCAAAATGATTGCACTTGTATAATTGATCATTATCGCCTTACAAATGTAACGGTTATTGGGAGTATTAATACAATCATATATGTTCTTGATTTTTAAACTAAAATGGCAGGTTCATTGTTGGAGGGATAAAATTGGTTAATTTATTAAGTCAAAATCAGTATATATGGCATTAACAAAATGCAATATTGTCACAGGATAAAATAAAGTACAAATCCCAGATTTTTAATTTGATAAAAACTAAATTTCTTCACCTGTCTGTTCACTGCCACTAACTGAAATCTTTAAACTCAACCAGCACAAACAAGACCTAGATGGGAGTTACAAATGTGTATTTAAAAGGAACAGGATCTGTGGTACAACTAAAGCAGGAAACCTGTCAGGTCGTGAGTTTGGTCTACCACCAGGTGGTGTAGAAGAGATTTTCAGCTTAGGTATAATGTAAAATAGCACAGCCTCAAATAAATATGATTGCAATATACACATTAGATTCAGGACTAATATCCAGGTCTGATATAACCTGGCTGTTGATTTAGGAAAATATGACTATTTATCGGAAATACTTAAATTCAGTATAATTAAACAATATAACATTAAATTATTCTTATTTTTAAATGCATAAAGTTAACCTGCTAAATAAGTTCAGAAACACCACTCTATAGATGCATTTTACCACATCTATTACCCACCAAAGGCCCTACATGTGGAAAATACAATCGATCGCCTAAGGATCCACAACTCAAGATCACCTCTCTGCTTACCTGTGGCAAGGTAGCATTCCCTGGTGTCTCTCACCATGCATGGACAGAACAGTTTTGCATGACAAAGAGCACCTGGAGCAGGAAAGTGGTTCAGTCACCTGCTGCTAGTGCATGTAGCAGCCCACCCCTTCTGACACTGGTAATCCCTGCTGCGTGTAGTCTACTGTGTTGCGTTCTGAATTGTAGGATTGGGTTGCAGGAGGGACTGTGTGGAGAACATAACCAAAGTGACTGCTTGGAGTCAGAAGTTCTCTGGGATGTTAATTCTTTTTCTCAGGGTGATGGTATGGTCAGATTCAACGTTTTTGGATAGGGACTGAAAATGTGTGAAACGGCTTTATGCAAGATATGGAAATTTTAGCCCATTCAAGCAAAGTTTGGCAGGCTTGATCTAGTTAGTTCCTATAGTTAAAATACCTAACAATGGCCAACTGATATATTCCTTAGGCACCAGTCAGTATACAAATATTTAATCGTGTTTCGATGGTACGTTTTAATTATTGCTGGTCCACACCCTCCTGACTTCCTGGATGCAGGCTAGTGATGGGCCAGGCCAACAATCGGGAATGCCACATTGGGGAGGAATTCTAAAATTGGGGAAACCATTGATTCAAATATTAAATCTGACAACCAAAACCCACAGACCTTCACCATTGGCAGACAATTTTCTACACAAAATTCTACACTACTGCAGTGACTTAAGAACTACAAACAGAGAAAGCTGAGAACTCTTCAACTCTAAAATAGTATAAGGTTACTAAACCTGTATTTCAAGCACAACAGTCAAAAACAGGCCAAGGATGATGAGCAAATAAAAGGTTTTCTTCCTCCACTACAGTATTTATGGCTACCTGGAAAATGCTGCCAAGCTTCCTACTTCCTTTCTAGCTTGTGTGATGATGCCATAAAACACTCACAATAATGTGCACAGCAAGAATCATCTTTAACAAGAATTTGTGAAGAATGAAGGAACTCTCGTCTCTCTGGTCTTTAAGCCCAATCAGTCCAAATACAGGTTCTATCTGTTTGAACTGTACTTTAGATATTTCTTTTTGATAGTTTCCCATGTGCATCCTAAAGCATTTCACAGTTTTAATGCAAAGCATGAACTCAGCCACATGGAGTGCAGTGGAACAGAAACAAACAAAGCAAGCCAAAACCTTTGACCAGGTTTTTAAATCTGTTTCCTGTTCTTGAAGCATTTCGTTACACCCCAGAAGCTCTCTCTCATTTTTTTTTTGCCTCATGAGTAAAAATATTAATAACCAGACTTTTTTTATTTGATCGTTGTACACACATTTTTACACTTTTCATGGAATTTCATGGAACAATCACGAATCAATAATGGTGCAGTGCAATGTACAAAATGGTGGCTGAGTAGAGTGCACACCCAGCTTGGAGGCCACTGCATACAGTACAGGCTTCGTAAACATTGCTCATAATTCAAAGCTGGCCTCGGGTCAGGAGCGGTCGAGAGAAGACTCCTTTATTTTGTCAAAGATTCCTACAAAGGCACACAGAAATTCACAAGAATGTCAACAATTAAGCGTCATGCCCCACTGCATAAGTACACCGTTGTGGCAAACTGGCAACAGATACGGTGCTTCGAGAGAACAAAGGCCAGAGCCTTTCTGGAATTACATACTGTACTGATGAAACTGGCTGCAGTCCTGCTGAAGCAGGTAATGTGTGTGGTGTTTAGCCATGAAACTGTGACATGATCATCTCAATGCCAGTCTAATGCAACAGCAATAGTGCTACTGTGTACCAACCACCTCCTTTCTTCTGCTTTCGTATCTGCATTTTGGAGTTATTGGCAACAAAAAAATCATTAAAGTACAACATTTTGGCTTTGATCCTCATCCTGAACTTTGTAACTCACACACACACTCACTTGCTCTCTCACTATCACTATCTCTCTCTCTCTCTCTCTGTCTCACACACACACACATACATACACATCCTACTGTATAAAACATGAATACAAATAAAAAACATTTGAAAGTAATATTACAAAATAACACAAACATCAATACAGTGCAACTGTGAAATATTCTTTGACCATCCTCGACAAGATTTGGCTTATCCATGACTCCCAACAGTGCTTCTTGGGCTAAAAATAATCCCATGAGCATGACAGTGAATGACATGAATCATTTTGAAAACACTAAGTAAATCAACATCAATAAATATCATGACTATCCAACTGATGGATCAGTTATAGGCACACAGCAATAAGCAATATTGGAGCATTTACAGTATGTAACTGGCACCACACAAAGCCAAGATCATTTCAACTGACCTGGGGTAATAAAGTACTTCAACCCATCTGCAAGTAGAGTCTGTGCAACAACAGACCTCCCTCCAAAGAGGATCCACAGGGTCAGTTTGTGCATACAGTTCAGGCAGAAATCAGAGGACGCTGAATCTAGGTCTTCTATCGCACAAATACAATATAGCTTCATAAGGCCTGGCTCAACAGTTTCTATGTAAAAATCTTATTAACAGCATATTCAAAAACATACTGATATGCCTGCAAATATGATTAAGTGCACTCTTTTAACACACTTTTAAACACTTTTAAAGGTTTTCTTCAACTTTTTTCCCCCAAAAATGTTAAGTATGAAATTTTAATGGCAACAAATGTTAAAAAATAAAAAAACACAAAGAGAAATTAAAAAAAAAAAAAACAACAACAACAAAGGTACAAATAAATAGAGAATTAAAATGACGTCATCCGTAACGGATGTAAACAATATCAAACACCACAAGTGTTTCTTTTTAAAGTCCACATTACCCAGTATTGCCAGTACCCCACTGATAATTAATTTAAACTTTGGTCATTTCTCATTCGTTTTGCCTCTCTCATGAACAAAACAACACTGTCAACCACCAAACACATATTGCCAATGTAAACATTATTAGACATTATTAAAGTGATTAATGGTACCGTGTGAGGAATAAAACTGAGGGCAACACTGCAGATTCTTTTGCCCCCAGCGTCCCGAGCTGCATAACCTTGTATCCTAATACAAAGCAATGAGACCATGGCGGGCTTGCTGAGCACGCCCCGTCCGCACCTTCTGAAAAACCTCTTTCACCGGTTGTCTTTGGCAACGCTGTGAACCATCCAGTTCACCTTGGTCTTCCAGCTCTCCCGCAGCGCCTCGTTAAACTTCACTTTGAAATTCTTCAGGGCCTCTTCCTCCGACTTCCCCAGAGCTAGAGAGTCCTACGACAGAGGCAGAGCAATGAGCGGAAAAGCCCGGAAGCAATTTCACTTGAACCATTCCGACGTCTTATCACAGCACCAGGAGAACGGCCCGTTTTCAGTGTGACGAACACAACACCACTTCAATCACGCTGATTATCGGTGGAGACCAAAAATCACCGGAGGAGCCTCTTCGGAGACCTCACCCAAAGCGCATCACCGCTGTTAAAGGCGTGCGCTATCCTCTTTAGCCGAAAGGCCTTCGGCCATTCACTGGCGGTGTTCTTTAATGACTGGGAGGTGGATATTTCAGGCACTCCCTTCAAAGGCAGCGGCAGCCTTACCTTCAGGTACTGTATGTCCTTGGAGGAGCTGAGCTCGGGAAGCCCTGCAGCCCTCATCAGCGCAAACAGGTTGACGAACAGCGTCCCGTTTCGACACAGGATCTTGTAGGCCTGCTCGCAGCACTCACGGAACCTGCGGGCGGAACGCACACGGGCTTCAGAACATATTTTTTCAGTTGAAATTTTCAGTATTTTCACCTGAAAAGATAACTGAGGTTTTGAAACACCAATAAATTTGCCCTATAGTGAAATACATCAATATTTCCATATGCATGAGTACTGAATATTTTTTAAAACACTTACTTGGACACTTTTTACTATTATTTGTTGTTCTACTACTGAAAACAAGATGTTGAAGCAATTTCATGCAGAACATACAAACATATCCAATGCTGCTGATACAAACAAGCATCACTCCACAGAACAAGTCTCTTTCCACATCCAGCACAGTCCTGTTTGCCACTGTTATACAGAAAAATCTCATGGAACTGTATGCATCTCTGGTACCATCACCCTATTCCAACACCCAGGAGCCTAATTCTATAAAACATCCAGAAAATATACTTTACATCCTTCCACTGTATGTTAGATCTCCGTATTGATACAATTCAAACGCAGAACGTCTATTCATTTTTTTTAAAGTGAACGTGGCACAGGTAAATCAGTGTGGGGTGCAGAAATCAACTGAAAGGACCTTTCAAACTTCTCGCTGTTGTTGGTCCTCCCTTGCTGGATGACATGGACGAAGTCGTACGTCAGGATGAAAGGCACACGTTCTCTGTTGATCCCAAACTTGCTCTTGAAGTTCCCCAGAAAGTGGCCGAAGTCAATGTGGAACAGCTGGAACATGGATGAAGAACCAAGAACAATAAGAAGAGACGCTTACAATAATGATAACAGGAACAGTGGCAATAACACTGACAGCAGTATGGAGAATGTACAATGTCAAAACAGGGAGGAAACTGAAAATGAAATATAAATACAGCCCTCTAGTGGTGACTGAAGTAACTGCATCAGTGAAGCAGCAAGTAGGTGGCACTGTTATCTGGTGCCATATCTACACTGTGGTTGACATATACATGAGAAATATCATCACTGACAATGGAGGTCAAACAAATCTATTGTTGCATAATGGGGAGGGAAGTACTAGATGGCAACACAAAAGATCTGTTTACATTGCAGTGCATTACACTTATCTGCATAAATCTATTCAATTTCACTTTTTACAGAGACACTGTCACCAAGATGCTCTACAAAAAAACAGGAAAAAGAGAGACTGATAAAAACCAAGCCTAAGCCCAAAAAAAAAAAAAAAATTCCCCCTGGAGGGAAGAATAGCGCCCTCACCTGGCCATTCTCCCTGACCATGATGTTGTCACTGTGCCGATCTCCAATCCCCAGGACGTAAGTAGCTACACAGTAGCCAGCACAGGACAGAGTGAATTCTTCAATGGCCTGGTCCAGTTTGTCCCTGAAGGCACAAGGGCGTGAGAGGGGGACACGTCAGACCCTGTTGCCTTTCTCAGGACTGAAAAGGACACAAGTTTATTACGTGTGTGTGTGCATGTACATGTACACGAACACCCCACTGTCGTACAGCAGTCACATTCAGCGTGGAATGGAACTGCTGGCCGCTGCAGGACCTGGGCACGCTCCCTGCTGCGCTGAATCTCACCAGCGCTATCGAGCGGCTGGGGTCTCAGACACACGAGCCCGGTCGGCCATCGCGGGCCCAAACAGGAAGTGAGCATCACAGGCCTGATGTTCCGCAGCAAGACCTCTGCGTGACCTTTCCCGCGCGAGGCGGGGCGGGGCGGGGCAGGGTGTACGCTGTACCCGCCTCGGCGCCCCAGAGCCCGCCAAGCCCACCCGCCCCCCCGCAAGCGGGACGCCGCTGCCTGGAGTAAGGGTCACTGCTCGCCCACACAATGGTAACAAAAGCGGTCTTGTGAGGAGGGAGGGGGGGTTACCGCATTTCGCTCCTGGGGGTGTGAAACCGGAACGGCCGACATAACCACAGAGAGCGGCGAGATTTATAACAATTTACCCCCCTGAGGATTCGGCCGTGCTGCCTGACGCAAAGCCCAACGACAGCCGAGCCCCCCCCCAGCTGCACAGCAGCGTGTTCCTCAGCAGAAAAAGGTCACACACAAAGAGCGCACACAGCCAATTTCCACTGCGCAGGAACACACACGCTGACTCAGCGTTTTTATGGCCCAGGGCTGATTTATGCTCTTATGAATAATATTCTGCTGCACTCGTGAGAATGAACTATGGAGCCGCTCCCGTCCGCGCTTTCAGTTCACATGAGCGTCTGGAAGAAAACGGGCTTCTGGTGCTCTGGAATTCACACAAATACAGACGGATTCATGCGCTGGCTGCGGTTACAGATGGAGGGATGGATGTACCCCTGCTATGGAGAAGGGGGGGGAAGTATGTTCGCATGGATGCAGCATCTGCGGATCGAGGGGCGTGACTGCAGATAGGGGGCGTGGTCACAGACTGGGGGCATGGCCTCAGATCGGGGGTGTGGCTTCATATTGGGAGCGTGACCACAGATCGGAGGTGTGGCCCAAGATTAGGCGCGTGGCCTCATCCTGGGAGCACGACTGCAGATTGGAGGTGTGGCCACAGGCTGGGGGCGTGGCCTCATGCTGGGAGTATGACTGCAGATTGGGGGTGTGGCCACAGGCTGGGGGCGTGGCCTCATGGTGGGAGTATGACTGCAGATTGGGGGTGTGGCCACAGGCTGGGGGCGTGGCCTCATGGTGGGAGTATGACTGCAGATTGGGGGTGTGGCCACAGGCTGGGGGCGTGGCCGCAGGCACTCACCCTGGGTTCTTGGACTTGAGCCAGTTGAGCAGGGCGTCCTTGTTGAAGGCGGCGGTGGCGGCGCTGTTGCTCTTGTTGCGCTGGATGTTGGCGATGGTGTCAGAGTTCTTCACCACCTCGATCAGGCCCGTCTTGTTCCCGGTCGAAAGGCAGCCGTAAGGGATCATCCTGCAATTACCAACACTCTCATCAAACGGAGACAGTCACCCTCACAAACCACGAGCCACACCCACACCACGCCTGGAGCGTTCAGGCTCACTAAAGAGATAGCTGCCAAAAAAGTCATTTAGCACACTGGCAAACCCCCACAGTGAATATAAAAAACCTCCCCGAGAGGCAAATGTGGGGGGGTGGAGTTTATTCAGGTGTTACACCGCCGAGGTTCAGTCTGGGAAATTCGGTTAGGCCGAACGGTTGTGAGCAGCGGCCACGCCCACAACGTCACGGTGCAGAGCACCACATGCTTCAGGAGAAATGGGCGCGGCGCGAAGTTCCCATTCGGGTTCACAGTTTGAGCGGGTTTTTTGTAAATTACATCACAACTCCCGGGAAACATACCTCAGGTCCAGCCCCTCTTTCTTCCACAGAACCTCCATTAGCTGAATCACCTGCAGCGTCAACATGTCCTGTCGAAGATCTGAGTCAGGACAGAAAGCCATGCGTGAAGTTAAACAGTGATAATACGCACATCAAATTTAAATACACTACGCACACAAGAGCACTTCTAGTTTCTGGGTTTCGTTGTTCCCTGGAGCTCATTTGTATTTGATTATATGATTATATGATCAACTTGTGGAAGATGCAAAACGGCAGAGTTACTGCCAATGGCTGCAGAGGCACGGTGGGGCGTAGGGGTGGGGTCACAGAGGTGGGGCGCTCACCGTCTCCGTTCTTGAAGATGATGCCCACGGGGTCCCCCTGCACCTTGTCGTTCCTGTAGACCAGCCATAGCGGCTTCATCTTGGAGTCCATGTACTTGCACCTGTCCGGACTGAGCCAAACACAGGGGAAATTCAGCACAGATGCGACGAGAGAGACCCGATAAACAAGGCAAGTGTAAAACGAGAGAAGCTCAGCAATTCATTCAACATACTCAACTCAACACACACTACAGGTACTATGCTAACTGAGCCAACGCAACCGTGGACAGTGCAGCCACACAAGGTTTAATGCGACTAAGTGCAAAATTCTCTGAATATTTTACAGTACCTTAATTCTTTTGATATTCATCAGTCTACCCTGAAAATACGTTGACAGCAGACATTCCTTGTTTTAAAGGCACTATATAAGTATATAAGTATAACCCCTGATACAGTCTGAGAGCACCTGTGACTGTACAGCTGAGTTTGGCTGAAGGTCTCAGTCTTAGAGAGAAGCCACTCTCTGCCAAAAGTGCCAGCCGTAAAATACACTCTCTCATCATGGTCAACACTGAAACAGTGTTGTCTCTTATGGTATATTTGCACTGTGCTGCAAACTCTTTCCTCAGCCTATCTGAACATCACAGCACAGAATACACAGAGCAAGATGGATGTGAAACACGCCCGCATTTCTTCATGTTTCGCGAGTCGCTGGCAGATAAAGCCGTCTCGCTCGCCTTCGCTTTAAAGCCAAAGATAGCACATTCACACCACCAAGACGAGCAAGGCCACAGGAAATTTCAGGGCAGCCGAGCGTTTGATCTCACACCTAGAGCAGTTCCGCATTCCGCGAAAAGCGCGATTCTGCATCATCCGCTCAGGCTCACAGAATGCCGTGCCTGACCTCGGGTTCCACGCGAGCGAGTTTCAAAATCACACACACACACACACACACACACACACACAAACAAGAGGCGCCTCCCAGGAGCCCCAGCGTGGCTGGCCAAAATCCTCAAATAAACCCAACTGCAGGCTGAATCAGCTTAAAAGCGCGGAGATGCTGATAACAGCGTACCGCGCCGCTGCGTCTGTGTGTAACTGCATCGCCACAGTTAGTTAGCGCATCAGCAGCACTTGACCTACGTGACCAGGCTGAAGTGCTATCGGCTGCGTGCCGGGGAAGCGTGGGACTGTGAACGAGGCGGGGGAGAGCCGCGAGCCGGAGCAGGACTGAATATTCAAATATTCACACAGTGAATATTTTAACTTAAGATCACAAACAAGATTATTTTGCTCAGATTTTGAATGCTTATTAAATAGCAAAAACGAAGAAAATAGATACATCATACATGACAAATATTCACACAGGCAACCTTAAGCATTAAAAAAACTCAGTTGGTATCACTGATTTCCCTGCCTGACCGTGAGTGCACGACTCCTTAGGGAGTCATTATCGACACAGAAAGAGCTTGAGTTTCATACAGTTCATCTTTGGGGGGTGGGGGTGGGGGGTGGTGGGGGATGTTTAAATAAACACACAGCAGGCCACAGAACACTGGCGCTGCAGATGAAGGGTTTAATCAGCGGAGGAGGAGAGCGGGCCCGCACCAGATCTGGGACAGGATGAGGCTGGGGTTGAGGGGGGACAGCAGTTCGGACAGCGCCTCCTGGTAGGCCTCCTGCCTGATGCACTGCTTCATGTCCTCCGTGATCTGCGCCCGGGAGCTGGAGCTCTTCTGGGAGCCCGACTTCACAAAGTCGTTCAGGGACTTCATCTTGTTCAGGGCCTCGTTCTGGAGGAGGGGAGACAAACGAGTTTCAGGGCCGTGTCGGTGGGTGCAGGAGGGCCCCTACACTGCCCACGCGTCTATAGGCGGCAGGGTAGTATAATGGTTACTGGCCTTGTAAACCTGTTCCATTCCCAGGTAAGACACTGCCTTTGTATCCAGGAGCAAGGTACTTAACCTGCATTGCTCTAGTGCATACCCAGCAGTATAAATGGATACGACGTAAATGCAAAAGCTGTACTGTCACTCTGGATAAGAGCATCTGCTAAATGCCCCTAATGTAACGTAATATATTGTGCCTCTGGCAATAAGCAAATGTACTTTTATAGCAGCTTTTAATAAAATAATAATGATATTTTATAATACAATCATATTTATATACATATATAAATATATAAATACATTATTATATTGTTGTAAATGTACCAATGCATTTTGGCTGCAGTGCAACAATGCATTAAGCTAAAAAGAATACATTACTTCCATTAAGAGACTGTCCGGCAAGAAGTCTTTCATCAAACTATGGCTGATGTCTAACTTGTGCCCACTCTCTGAGTAACAGAGCACTCTCAGCCATTAAGTAAATTGGTAATCTCTCTTGCCAGTTTTGGAAATGGCACAGTCCTGATTGACCCTTTTTTTGCCTCAACTGTTTGGCCTTTTCTGTACCTCACCTGATTTGCCCTTTCTGTGCCTCACCTGATTGGCCCTTTCTGTGTTTCACCTGATTGGCCCTTTCTGTGTTTCACCTGATTGGCCCTTTCTGTGCCTCACCTGATTGGCCCTTTCTGTGCCTCACCTGATTGGCACTTTTTGTGCCTCACTTGATTGGCCCTTCCTGTGCCTCACCTGATTGGCCCTTCCTGTGCCTCACCTGCTTCATTAAAATCTTCATGTGATTTTTGCTTCCCCGGCAGTAGGCTTCAAGTATGAGGCCGAAGCGCAGGCTGACAGAGGACACGTGCATTTCTGACCTGCAGGAAAACACAGACCAAGGATCCTAAACAGCTGACGCAACAGACTGAAAAATCATTCTTCTCTCTCAGAAGCCATTTCCAAAAAAATTACAAGAAATGTTTTTTTTTCCCTTCCCCCCAAAATTTGAAGTCCTCACTTGTATTCCCTAAGGCCTGACCCATTGCTGCAACATACTCTGTTAATTTTGGCAGCGAGCTACTGCCCTCCTCTAAAGCCTGGGCTGCCAGATCCCACTTCCTCCCACACTGCAGTCCATCAGCTGAGCTGCAGTCTTTGCATAGGGGGAGTACACTTACACAGGCAGACTGCAGGGCAGGCCTCTAGAGACGTCACTCTTTCACAGTAAAACTAGAAGAAACCCACCCTCCAGCTGAAAGTGCTGGGTAATGCTACGGCTAATCAAGAGCAGACCCATGGGGCTGCTGGCCAGTCAGATTCCATAGTGGCCCGCATGAAGCATCACTTCACTGCAACTCACTGTCTAAGCAGGACGAGCCAGCCTACTAATGCATCTAACACAACAGATCCGCGTAAACCCTGTAACAATAAAACGTACCTGAGATGCCAAAACAAGAAATGCCCAATCTTCTTGTTGGAGAGGGCTCTTTCCAGAAGAAACCTTGACAAGTCACAGTCCAAGTATGGCTCATATTTCAGAACTTGAACCAGCTGCAGCAAGTACTGCAACAGTTCATTATCACTGTGGAGGAAAAAAAATAGAAAAATGAGCAACACTGACCCCTGAGCTTAACAGACCCCCCGGGGGACTATCCCCCAATGACTTTCACAAGAATTCCTGAAGGACATTTTATAGGAAAAATGTATGGGAATAAATGCAGGATGCTTAAGTGAGATATGAGGGAACTCAAAACTTTCAGAGCAGGACCGGATATGCACAGCAGTCCATCTTAAACGGCAGTTGAAGGCCTACCGGAGTTTTCTGAGACATCTGATGGTGAAGGAACGGACGTTGCGGTCCGGGAAGCTGTAGTCCAGCAGCTCCAGCGCATGAAGGGCAGGAAGGTCGGGCCACGTGCGCAACAGCGACACCAACTGGGCAGGAGGGAAACGCACAGGAGGACATTGAAGACTCGCGTTAATGCTGGACCGAGCGCAGCGATCGAACCGCTGCTTCTGCGCTCTGCAGGCTTGGAGGCGGGCTTCTCTAGAGCCTCTCCTCTCCTTTACGAGCCTGGTCTCAGGCAGCGTCCCTGGGAGCGTGATTTTCAGTGCAGCCACCAGCTAGAAGCCTCGAGAGAAACGGCCTCCTCGGGCACGTCAGTAAATTTGGGTCCGCCCTCTGAACAACAGCTACACACTGGAGCCATGCTGAGAGCCAAGGCAGATTTTTACCATTTTTCCTGATAAAAAAATCCTCTGCACATGAAAGACCCTTAACTCACCCTTATGAGGTAGAATACCCCCTGCCAAATCATGAAGCCTTGAAGCTTCATCGGCACACAGGAGAGAGCACGAACGCGCGCCATCGATTGATCGCCGTCATTCATAATTAATAGGACAGGAAATCTTATCGCCTGACAGCTGTGTGACATACATCCGGTAACTTTATACGCACAGTACTAAGGAACGTGGATCTTTGAAAACCGTGTGGCCACACCCAGCAAACAGCCTATGTGCTGAAGGAAAGGAGGAGCCTCTCAGCGCACAGAATCCCCGCCTCGCTAATCAAAGACAGAGGCAGGAACCGCGGCCCCCGGCAGACGGCCCCACCTGCGCCACGTCCTCGTGCTTGTTCCACTTGGTGATGAGGAGCAGTTTGGACAGGCTCTCGGGGTACTTGTCCCGCAGCTCGTAGCGAAGCTTCCACAGCACCTCCTTGTCGTCCTCGAAGAACTCCGTGTAGTTCTTGTTCTCCACGATCTCGCTCAGCTTCGTGTGCTGCAAAGAGGACGGCACTCTCTGTGAAACGGCGGCCTTCTCGTCTCACCGCAGGGAGACGGACGGCTTAGCTAGCACGCTAACATCCCCATTTCCACTGCTAAGAGGCCTGTACACCCACCTGTAGAGCTTCCAGTGAACTCTGCAACCAGCTAATCCCAGTAAAAATGAGTGATAAATAGAATAAGGCTTTTTGACTCATTACATTACATTGCATTATATATGATGTTTTTATCCAAAGTGGTGTACAATCAGCACATACCAAAGGTCATTGGAGCAAACACAGGCCAAATAAAGTACAATTCTATCATAAAGTAGCAGCTATACAAAGCCATGAACATCAAGTCGAGTTCACACAGTACATCGATGGCTACGTCTTAAGTCAGGAAAGCCATGGCTAAGCCTTAAGCTAGAAGTGAGGCACGATTACAACAGATTGCAAGAGACATGATAAAAGAACTACAACTTCCAGGTCAATGTACAAGTGCTACAAGGTAAAAGAGCTAGAAGATCTAGACAGAAACTCACTGAACAAATCTAAAAGCTTTGCTGTCCCAACGTCAAACACTCTTGCTGGGCCAAATTTGTGATTTTCTAATAACACGTTAAGTCTCTCACATGACCAAGTACATGTGTGTCATTGTATGTGCATGGCCCACATCAGATAGCACAGTGCCATCGTATTGTGCTGATATTGTGTAAAAAAAAATGTTTTAAATAAATTAAAAAAACTGTGTATCAGGGATGTGATCATGAAATCTCTTACCTCTTCCATAGTGGCCACAATCTTCCTTCCATTTATTCCAGTTTCATGTATCTGACAAAAGAGAGAGGTGATTTAACTAAAAATCAGCTGCACTCATACAGACAATTGTACATCAAATATCTAAATTAGCTCTCACCATCGCTCAACAGTAAAAATGCACACAAACACACACGCATTTACACAGTGGTGCTGATTATACAACAACAGAAAGAGGATGTGCCCCCTCCTACTGTTAACCATTGCTGATGATATCTTTCCACCAGAGGTCAACGGTCACCTTAGAGTTGCTCATGAAGCGAGTATCCACCAAATTAGCCCAATATCAGCCCTCTCAACAGTCATTGCGGTCTCCGTTTGCACCCATGCTCGACATACATACCCAGGCGACCAGGCCACAGCCTTTACATATGGAACCACAGATTCCATTGCTCCGACCAACATATTTTTTCCAATTTGAAACCATGACAAAAGAAGACAATATATGCTCAGCTCATAGAAATAATGCTTAGCTTATAGGTTACAGCTCAAAGTTATAACACTGCCCTTATAAAAAAAGCTCTGCTTACAGTGCATACAGTTTTTTGTCGGTTACTCTTTCAAACAGGCTGCCACTGAGTGCATCACAGCACCAGATGTTTAAGATTTTACAATTTTCAAAAGACAAATTAGACAAAAATGTATAAATAATTATCTTAAAATATACTGATTTATGTAGACAGGGAGATGGACAGAGACAAGAATAGTGTAATAGGACATAATAAAAATATTACTGCAGTAATGACAGAATTTAACACAATTGAAAACAGAAAATAGAGATAATTTCAAGATAAGATATCTGTAACCCCGGGCCCATGCTCACCCACACAGTCACAGGAAGGTTAGCATGAGGAGACGGGTGTGATGGGACTAGCGTGCACACGTTGTTACATGCACCCTGATCTACCTTGTCAAGGGGAGGGTAGTAGATGGGATGGGGTTTGATGTTTGGAAAGCTGATGAGGAGTCCGGCTGTGCTGTCGGTGTTGGGGTTGATCTCCACAGTACCCATAGGGTTCAGCAGGTCACTTTTATCATCTGCAAACACACCGGAGATCTCTAAATGCCTGACAGGATTCACCGTGCTCCCTAATATCATTATAAACTGCTACTACGGATCAGTACACTTGAGCTGTGTAGTCAGTGCAAACAATATGTATGTAGTTAATCACAGTGCAAACACCTCCATTTCCTCTTCTGATCATATTAACTTATATTTCTTATACTTGTTTTATGCTTTTTATATCTTAGGATTGTTTTTAACATTATAAATTTATTTTATTACTTTTATTTTATTAATTTTATTTTTATTAGTATTATTATTATGTTTTCTTTATTATTTATTTATTTTTATTTTTTATTTACTTCATTTCTGCTATTATCATTATCAATTTATTTTATTACTATTTTTATCTTATCTTAATACCTGTGGTACTGATTTCTATTGTTTCTCTTGTAAAGCACTTTGAGCTGCATTTTATGATATGAAAGGTGCTATATAAATAAAGTTTATTATTAATAATAATAGTAATAATAATAATAATAATAATAATAATAACTTCCCTCTTGGAAAGAAAGCAATCTTAAACATCGCTTATCACATCATCATTCTTGTTAAAATATACCCATCTTTCAACATCCCGCCCCCACACCTCAGTTACTAATCAAAAACCACAACTATAGATAAGTAACATTGCATCTCATTGTCTAATTTTCACCAGGAGAATTCGATATGTATGTATGATAAATGTATATCCTAGATTATCTGAAATACCCCTTCAACATAACCAGAAGCCCCCAGTTGACACCAAAACTAGGACTGAATTAATTTGTCATTATAAATGTATACTGAAACACGAAAGGGATTGCCGGACTAAAACAGTCTTCAATTGGCCAGCCCAAGAAAATGTGCTCGTGCTAGGTTCAAGAAACACACTCACCACATACGCACGGAAACTGTCTGTACTCTGTATGTGTGTACTTTGAACGCATGATGTCCCACTTGAGTACACACATATGTAGCTATATGCACAAATGACAGCTTTAGTTCTGTCAAGTTTTGCACATTTTTTAGAAAAGCAGCCAATTTAAAACGCCAGATGATTCTGTAGAGTCTCAGGCAGAAGGAGCAATGCTTCTGTGTTTGTACAGTAAAATCTAAGATAACTACCTGGAGTCGATGGCCAAGTGGACAGGGAATACTCGCCAGTCTTCAGCTGGTCCTTGTAGTCAAACACCATAGTGTTCACCCATGATAAAGGGCAATCCTGCAGGGGCCAACACAAAAGAGGTACACACATTTTTAACACTCACCACCCTCCTCTGCAGCTTTAAAAATGACTCCATGTCCACACTGTGACTCAAAAAGTTATCTGTGTTTTTCCAAATAGTTCTTCCTTCACAAGACGTGGCAGTTTAGAGTGCGGACGCATACTAGGTTCAGATTGGGCTTCTGAAATGAATAGGAGTGAGATTTAAAAAAAAAAAATCAAAGCACTAACTTTCAAAACAACAACCTGAACAGCTCGCATCACTACTATGTACTACTACCTCTATGAGTCATAAGTGTTTAATGTGCAACATCTGCACGTTAAACAGTTTCACCTGTAGACTACACATCTGTAGACTTAGTTCATCATACAGCAAGCCATTCAAAATTTATTCGGATGGGATCTAAAATCTCAGCCTAGCATATAGCAAGAATTTTTTCAAATTTGTCTTTTGGAAGTGCAAAGTCATACGTTTGACAGCAAAATACCAAAAAAAAAAAAAAAAGAAACGGAAGAGCATCATGTTCCAGCGAATCAAGTGACATAAAATGCAGTTGATGAGAAAATGAGTAAAAAAGAGATCTGTCGACACACGGGTGTTGCAGACACAAAAGTTGAGCGCAAAAGAACTCCAGACAACTATAAGCAGCAGCTGTGAGCTAGCAGAGCGAAACCAAGCCAGCGAATCAGAAAAACATCCCTCCGCTTGAGCAGTGCTGGTCCCTCTGCGCTGGCTTCACCCAGACTTCTCTGCCAGCACACATTATGGGGGAAAGGGAGCCAGTCAGAAAGCCGACAGACCAGCATCTGTGGTATCAAGAGGCGCCATTTCTGTCACATCCAGGATCCTTCTGCCACGTTCCAACGCTAATTGGGGGCAGCGGACTGTTTTCTGATCGGGCCAGTGTCTCGTTACACAACCTGTGACGGCTCAACTCTTGCCCTCCCGTTTCGGACATTTCCCATCTCTGCCACCCGAAGCGGATCAATGTTTAACTTTATTTAAGTTGCTCAGAAATTCCACAATCCTCCGCACTCAGTAACTGCTTCTATGGAAATGTGTTTGCAGGTGTTGGAAGGGAAACAGGTGCGCTTGCTTACATCTGACCAAACATTTTTGACCACAGCTTCAGCTGGCAGTTTCATAGGCATAGCAAACACTCAAACACAAATGTGGAGAGAGAGAGAGAGTGGAAGTGATAGAGTAAAGGAGTGAGAGGGAGAGAGAAAGAACAAAAGACAGAGAGCAAAAGAGAAAGGGAGAGGGAGAGGAGAGAGAGAGAGAGAGAGAGAGAGAGAGAGAGACACCGGGAGAGACTGACACAAACAAAAAACACAAACTCACACATATCTGAAAGCCGCAGAGATTCGGGCTGGGACTAAAGCGTTATGCAAAAGCTCAGGTGGTTGTGGCAGGGCTTCCGATCAGACACTGAATGCTCTTTTAACCAGCTTACACAATTATGCTTGTGTATCAGGCTGTGGGACAATATGTGCACCACACAGAACATTCATAAAGCACATGATGTGCTGATGCTCTGCATCACAGAACTTGTGCTGACATATTCTGTGCTTACCCTCTTAATTCGACCGTACAGCCTAGAGTACAAATGCCCAGCCTTCCTTCTGCTTTCCAACCAACTTAAATGAGAGTACTTTCTCATCTTTATACTCTAACCATCATTTAAAATGGACAAACGTACGTCCATTCCAGAATTCAAGGTAATGTTACAGTTAAATCTATGAAGAATCGATAAATCTGTCATGCACAGGACTTCTATAACCCTTTAAAGGAGTAACATGGTGGTTGAACGTGACACTTCCCAGTTGTCTTTAGGCAACAACAAAACAAATGTGCATAATCTTTTTATTATATAAATAAATCTTTTTATTTATTATAACTATTTCAATGTACTTTAAAACGTATTTTTCTAAGCCTAAATTTCCCACTATAAAAGTTCACCCGAACCATCTGGGCGTGGTAATGAGAACTGTCAGTTAGCTATGATTGACAGATCGTGCCCCGTTACCATAGCTACCCCCATGGTACGTGCTATT
This sequence comes from Anguilla rostrata, assembly GCF_018555375.3. Classification (NCBI taxonomy): domain Eukaryota; kingdom Metazoa; phylum Chordata; class Actinopteri; order Anguilliformes; family Anguillidae; genus Anguilla; species Anguilla rostrata. Next base: position 31,376,661 of record NC_057945.1, read on the forward strand.
TTTGGGAGACTTTTCACAAGCTAGCTAGCTTAGTAGTATATCAAGTATCGATAGATAACTAAGGTAAGGACGTTGACTTATATCCAATTATAATTTTTGCTATCTAGCTAGCCAAGTTAAGATAAAAGCACAACTATAACATCCTCATAAAAGCAAACTAGCTAGCTAACGTTATCAATAACATTTCCTTATGAAAGCAAACTACCTAGCTAGCTAACGTTAGCTAGCTAGCTAAATGAATACAACCAGAAATTATCTAATAGTCCTTAAAAGGCACTCTAATTTAAGTGAACCTAACGTTAGTCAAATATTTGCATTGGTCTGAACTATGGGTCTCGAGTTATCCATGGGTTTACGGGGCGTGGATAGGGGAGTGGTTACTGTGTTCGTGACGCACCAAGTTGACAATTTTCTCAACCGGTTGAAAATAGGATGATAAATGTAAAATGCATATTCCTCCAAAAATACAGAACGGACATATTTAATACTATACTCATTGTGTTTCTTCAATGCCTCTTGTGCAAATAGCACATAAAACCGAGAAAGTGTGAAAATCACCATAGTACTCCTTTAAGGTGCAAGATCACATATACGGGATTAGAAACTTCTTAACTGAACACTCTGTAACAATCCCTACTGGTAATTGAAAGCAATGTCCTAGAACACTAAATTCGAATTTTGAAAAACATTCCAAAAAAATCTACTCTTCAAAGACAATTTGAAGAGGAGGGTAGTTAAATGACTATTTTTACGATGATCTCCAACAAAACGTGCGCATAAAATGATAACAGATTGTGTTTCGGGGAACCCCTCACTCAGTTAGCTAAATTTTTTTCCCGCTCTTTTTTGGACTCACAGCCTTCTTGTTCTTCTTCTTGGTTGAGCGTGGCTTCTTGCTCTTCTCGATGACGGCGTAGAGCGCGAAGCAGAGCTTGGTCATGCGCGGCAGGTCTCCCACGCTGATGTCGAACTCCAGCTTCTGGTCCCACCGCGGCTCCGAGCACACGGCAACCTCGTTGCTGGTCACCATTTTGCAGAGCAGCTCGCCGCCATGGAAGAGGCCAGCCTGGACCACCAACTGGGGAGCAAAGAGAACCACCGTCACACAGCAGGCCTCACCCCAACAGCCGCACCATTAATAACCGACGAGAAGCGGGCAGTGCCCTCCATCACCTTCAACCATCACTAAGCCGTGACATTCTTTTTCCGCCGTGCCCATTCACACAACACAACACAGGAAATGAACGCTTCTGCCTGGATGTTGTAAAGCACAGTGACTAAACGATCTGCTGCAGGGCTCTCCGGAAACGTTCTCGAGAAGTTAATTGGCTTGCACACAACGGAGCCCGGTGAAACCCATTGATCCGTGCATTAGCACCTACAGCGATCTCTGCTGCTGAAGTGCAGAGTGCTACAGTGTGAGCGTACGGTGAGACGGGCTGACTGGCCTTTGAAGGCCTCCAGGGGAGACGGTCGGCTGTGGTCTACACAGGACAGAAGAGCTCACTGTTCCCACGTGGCTGTGCGTTCATCAACACGCCGCCCCTCCGATCACGCCATCCGCTTCTGCGAACTGATTCAGATCTCTGTGACCGTAAGGCCCTGAACGTTGAAAAACATTTCCCCCTCAAAGTCAGCGGAAGGTGGCCTGCGTGGGCCTGCGGTGTCGCAGTCAGAGGGGGCTGCAACGGAATTCCAGTGCAGAAAATGGCAGAGGCCCCGTGGAACATGGCTGGGGGCGCCCACCGGAGTCAGCACCAAACCTGAGAGGGCTAAACGTGCAGAGAATCCTCCTCTGTGCCAAACAAAAGTGGTCTCGTGCAGGAAGCTCACTTTCACTACACCCCACCATTATAAGAGTAAAAAAAACAGGCAGATTAAGATAACTACGCTAGATCTTACGAGCAGCATAGAGAAGGGCTTTACGTAACAAGTAAAAAAAACGTAAGCTGTATTTTGCAGTGGCGCGATCAGTAGGTATGCTAGTACTGGACACATTTAAATTAATTAATTTCTCCATTTTGTTCATGTGTGTAGATTTCATTTCTGCACATTTTTCACAGACCCAGATCCAGATTGTGTGCTTTACTACGACAGGGGAGCGCGCAATCATTTTCCTAAAACTTCCATTATACATCTTCAGTAGCTTACTACAGTTTTTGCACACATGAGCATGCATACACCTCCCCGGCTTCCGCCCTTCACATTTTCCTCTTCTCTTTCCCCTCCCCCTTTTTTTATCTGTCAAAAAAATGTGAAAAAAAAACTAACCGCAGAAAAGGGGTTAGAGTGATACGAAGAACTAGTGACAAAAATTCTGCCCTTTTCTAAGAATCATGGCCTTCGCGGGGAGGCGCTAAGGCTAGTCTCTCCCCACTTCCTGTTTTGAAAAGTTTCAACAAACCGCTTCTGATGAATTATGGGAAATATGTGGCCGGGGTCACATGACCAGACCATGGTGAAGCGTGCACCTCCTCCCCCACCTTTCTGCTGAAGGCAAGGTATCAGTAAACAGCCTGAAGCTTTTTACAGAAGAGAGCGAAACCACCAACCTTCATCCCTTCGTCCGCGTTCACCCTGCTGCCTTGCACCAGGTGGATGCAGAACGGCTCCTGGATTGACCAGAGCGAGGACGTGGTTTGCTGTTCAGAAAACAAGGGTGGACTATCAATGACATTTTCCCATGTGTTTACCTCATGTGCATATTTACACATAACTTCAATCGCACCAAAACCAGGCTTGTTTTTGTCTTTGACAAACACTTAAAACTGTCAACCCGTTAACGCAAGATTAAACCAGAGGGTAAGATAAGATTTTGGCACCCTTCAGCTTTGCTAACGAAATGAGGAACTGTGTAAACTGGCAAACAAGAGAGGCTTTTACAGTAAGACAGGGGGCTGGCTTCTCAGTTCTTCCTTAATGGCATGACAATCAAGAGCTTCACTTCATCTAGCTATAAAACACACACCCTTGGGGTTCATTGCAGTTGCATTGGACAAACTGAAGAGAAACAGGTTAAGCAGTTACCTCGCCTTCAAACTCACAATTAATCATATCAGCGTTCCGCTAGAAGTGAAATTTCTACAGTTATTTTCCCATGATGCCTCAGTGCGCAACGCCAGCCGCAGTGCCTGTGGGCGGCCCTTCGGTGCCATCTGCTGTGGCGTCCCGCTGCCGCACCGCGCGTGACATTCCTCGTGAGGACAGCCATTAACGGCCCCTGCACGCTACGCAGGGCCGTTTCTCGGGAGAGAAACCGAGAAAGGGCCAAAGAAAGCGTGCGGTTTGACCCAAAACCCTCTCCCCAGTGGCGACAGGAGCTCGTAAATGAGTAAGCTAGCGCGCGGCGCGTTCCGCCGGACGGATCGACGGGTTACTCCGTCAAGTATGTCCGGGCTATTTCAAAGTCCGGAACGCCGGTTGAACTTTGAGCGAGCGGAAAAAACCAGAGAGGGCAATTAATTTTTAATGAAAGATCTCGGGTGAGCAGGCGGGAGCAGCCCCCTCACCTTTTTGAGGGGCAGTGGAGGGGGTTTGGACGAGGACCGGACTTTGGAGAGTTGGTTGTTCAGGCCGCCCTGCTCGTCCTGGTATTTAGCCATAGTGGAGTAGTGCACCATGGTCAGGTGTGGGGTCAGGCCATTGTGTATGCAGGTGAAAATGTACTGAGAGGGAAAGAGAGCGGAGACACATTAATAAGATAAATTTACCTTTCAGAATTCAGCTCTTAGTCACAGAGTAAGCAATTATCTTTACTGCAGGGCACTCCAAGTTATTCCAATAAACTCCTTTCACTGAAACATTTTTGTTATAAAAGTAAGACTTAAAATGCAAAAGTAAATGCTGTGCAGCACAAGAGACTAAATGGGCCAACCAATGAGGTTGCATCACTTCCCCGAGCTGGTAGCTATATGACTCATCACTGCAGGTACTGCTGTTTCAGTATCAGCAACAACGTCTCGACTGGCTGACACGAGCTGCCACAGTGAACTGAGCTGGTAGAGCACAGACACACACACGCACACACATAGACACACACACAAACACACATAGACACACACACAAACACATGCATGCACATGCACATTTACACACACACACACAGACACACACACAAACACATGCATGCACATGCACATTTACACACACACACACAGACACACACAAACACATGCATGCACATGCATGCACATGCACATTTACACACACACACACACACACACACACACAGACACACACACAAACACATGCATGCGCATGCATGCACATGCACATTTACACACACACACACACACACACACACACACACACACACACATGCACGCACGCACACACAAGTACAGACATGCACACGCACACGACACACACACACACACACACACACACACACACACACACACGCAGAAGGTCTGAGTGCGGGTCCTGGGTTACTCACTTTGAACTGGCACAGGGGGTACTTCCCGTAGATAAACTCCCACCTGCTGTTGACCTGCAGGGTGTAGTCCTCGGGCTTCTCCTGCTTCATGGGCCGAAAAACAGTGGCCTTCTTCTTCAGTGCGCTCCGCTTCAGAGACATGGGGAGATCCTGAGGCTCCAGCTGAAGCATGAAGCTTTCCTAACGAGGCCATTCAGAATAAACACACGACAGGACAGATACAGTGTTAACCAAGCTTTGCTCCATAAGTACAGGCAGAAACAGGCTTAAACCAAGGTTCTGTAGTGAACGTTTTAGTTGGGTTTTAAATGAGAAATAAGGTCCTGTAGTGAAAGTTTTGTTTGGGTTTTAAATGAGAAATAAGGTCCTGTAGTGAACGTTTTGTTTGGGTTTTAAATGAGAAATAAGGTCCTGTAGTGAACGTTTTGTTTGGGTTTTAAATAAGAAAAAAGGTTCTGTAGTGAAAGTTTTGTTTGGGTTTTAAATAAGAAAAAAGGTTTGGTAGTGAAAGTTTTAGTTGGGTTCTAAAAGAGAAACAACGTTCTGTCGTGAAAGTTTCAGTTCGGTTTCAAACCAGCGCTCAAGCGGCCCAAACGGGCGGCGGAAGCAGAGCAGGGGACTCACGTCGCTTCCTTCGAACTTGACGTTGACGATGATCTTCTTGGTGCTGCGGGCCTTCAGGCTCCCGGCCTGGGGCAGTAGGACGCAGGGCTCCAGGTCGCAGGGGAAGCTGTACTCCACCCACTGCTGCCAGGGCAGGCGCTGGCGGTCCAGCGCCAGCTCCTCACAGAAGCCCCGCATCTTGGAGCGGAACTCGTTCACTTCGTGGTTCTTCAGGGAGTCAAACTCGTGCAGGCCTGGTGAAAGCAGAAACGTGGCAGCTATGAGAACAATGGCACCTCCACTTAAAGCAACTGGAACAGCCGACACTGCAGCCATAGCAACAGCGCATACAAGGTTACACTTCATAATATAAAGCAGCTAAGGGCAACATCTAGTCTGCTACAAAGAAAAATTGATATTCACAGAGGAATAAAATTGAAACTGGATTAAAAAGACCACAGATACTAATAAGGTTTTGGGACTCTTGGGTGAGCAGCTCTTGGATGAGCAGCTCTTTGGGTGAGCAGCTCTTTGGGTGAACAGCTTTTGGGTGGGCAGATCTTCACTGAGCAGTGCTTCGTGTGTTCTTAAGAACGCGGGGTGGGTGAGGAGCAGACCTTTGCCGATGAGCAGGCTGATCTGAGAGTTGATGAGCTTCTCCACGCGGTCGCCCTCGCGGGCCACCAGCCGCAGGATGGACAGGAAGGGCCGCACGTCGCACAGGCGCCGCAGCTCGTCCTCCAGCTCCTCCTGCTCCGCCGTCTCGTTGATGCAGGTGAACACGTAGGCGTCCGGGTCGCTCAACATGCCGAAGAGAGGCTCGCTCTTCGCGCTCCGCCATAACATCTGAGCCGCAGAGAGCCCGGCGAAGGAAACAAGGGTTTAACGGGAAGGCGTGCGGAGGAGGGAAACGGTCATTCACAACGCTCTTTCATATCCCTTTAAAACGACCACCGCCCCAGTCCCCACTACACTGCATGCCTCGAGGCCTGCCTCATCACTGCTGTACAGATTCCCCAGTATAATGATCTGCAAACCACGTGGACAGTTCATATTATTTATTATCTCATCATATTAGTCATTACTCATGGATGAATGATGGTGACTGTGCAGCACTGAGAAAAAATACTTTGATCGTGCTACATTGAAGTGTAAGCTACAGATCACGTAAGAAACTATACTGTATACTACTGTACAATACTGTTCCTTTCCAGTAAGTGCATAACAAAACAACAGCCACATACAATGACTTCTGTAAAATTGTTGTGCTGTGGTGTACTGCAGTTACACTTACACAAACCACACAACTCTCCAAATGGTTCCCCAATATGTAAGGTGTGGTGTGTACGCAACTATGCGTTTCTACACACTTCCTCCTTAAATGACACCAATAGTTCCTACATTTAAAACAACTCTGTGCAGTTTTCTCAGGGCCTATTTCTTGTTGCTACAAAAGTGGCAAAAAGAAGAATGCTGCTGCATGATTAACTGCAACAAAATTCTTTGATTTGAATAATTTTTCAGCACACAGGCAGAATAACATGCGTGTTCCAATAGTGCGATGCTGAATCATGGTAGTGTCAAACAGTCAAATAAACTATCCACAGCGAAGAACAACAACAGAACTTAAGAGCAGCAGCAGCAGGCTGATTCATAATTTATCAGAAAAGGAAGCACATGACACCACTTCCTGTCTGATTAGACTGAAATTAGATGATGGTGAAGGCAGGGCGGTGGGTATCAAAGACAGAATCTGTCCTGCAGCGATGCCAGCACTCTGCGCAACATGTCACTCAGAGACTATTTTTATCCTGTTATTATTTGCCTGATCAAGCCGAACAAACAAAGAACCACTCGCATTAAGCCCATCAGGAAATGCAGTCTGGGAAAGCAATGTCAATTCAATAACATTTCCCCCCCACGAACCACCCCCCTCCTCCCCCCTCTCTGCAGCTACACACTCCATTCAGCCATCAAACAGACATCAAATGCAGCCTGCTACCACCCACTCCCCACCCACACACCACCCATTTCCCTCCTCCCCCCCCCCCCCAAACACACCACCCATTTCCCTCCTCGCCCCCCCCCCCCAACACACTTCCTCCAGGCCGCCACCGCACAAGCTTCACCTGCAATGCTCAGCTGACACGCTACTTCTCACTCTTTTCCCCTCCCACTTTGGAAATGGCAACTGCACCTCCGCTCACTGCTGTACCTCCCTTTACCTGCGCAAGGAGCACCGAAGCTGGGGCAGGCCCCCTCCTTCAGTGCCCTCAACTGGGGGCCGGTGACGGTTTGCCATACTACGGGCAACACAGAACTGCAGGAGAGCTAGCACTGACTAGAGGAGAGGTGCATCAAACCCAACTATATCACTGGCAGGAGCTTATACAGCAATAGCTGAGCAGCCCTGACCAACCTAAAGCCACTCTGCCAGTGCCCAGCTAGTGGACAGACTCCCAGTCCAAATCCAGTAATAGTGGGCCTATAACATGGCCCAGGCCCAAACCTGTAAAGTCAGCTATAGGATCAACCGTGGTGAGAGCCTCTGTCAACTGTTAGCTGGGATCTGCCACTCAAGAGAAAGGTCTTCATCACCTTTTTGATGGAGCCGATGGTGTCATTGCGTGACACGGGGAGGGACAGGTAGATCCCCGTGGGCAGCAGGAAGTCCACCTGGATCTGCTGGCTCTCGTCCTCCCAGATATCCAGCATGCTGTGGACCCCCGGCGGCATAGTGACTGCCACTCATCTACAACCAGGTCAGCTGCTGGACAAACAGGCAGACAGAAGAATCATTTGCATTTTTTTGTGAAAGGTCTATTTCCATGTATGTGGATTCTCCTTATACAAAGAAAAAAGACAATGCATTTCAACACACTTTTTTTCCAGAATCGAAGGAGAGACCTTTCTTAACATTCACCCAATGGAAATGTGTAAAGGAAACCAGACTGTCTTGCATCCAAACTCACACAGCATGGTAATATCATATTGTGTCAAAGCAAAAATATTCATGTTATGTAGTGAAGGTGGGGGATTTCTTCACACACAGCTGTTAATGCTTGACTGCCAACAGCACACTTGTGGGAAACGGCGTGTTCGATCATAAGAGGGAGATGGGTAGGGCGTGTGCGGGAATCCAGGTGAAATTTGGGACATGTCCTAACACCTCTGACCTGAAGCCTCAGTCTGTGGAAAAACATGATCTGCTTGTGGGAGAAGAGATAAGCAGTGGGGCACCCAGCCCACGTTTCCATGTTTGGGTGAAATTCCACAGTCGACGTGCAGGGAGTGGACGCTATTCCAATAACACCAATGGCCTGGTTCCAGAACATTCCTGGTTAATTAAACACTTCTGTGGGAGGCGGAGGGAGTGGACGGCTATAGTGGTCATCCCATTACCATGAGGTAACCAGAACTGCCCCTTCTCTGCTGAGAAAGTGTGATACTGCTCGAATTAGCTTAATTCACTCACACTGCCATCACAGACGTGCAGATGGTCCGAGAATAGCAGCCCATGGTGACCTCTATACTGGCTCCTGCCGTTTCCAAGATTTTTCCTCTTACGTGTGATCCATTGGATCAAATTTTATGGTATTGTTTGTCAATTTCAATTCAACCAGGGAAGAAACCCACCAGCAGGTTCATATACTAACCCACGGGTCATGGTGATCTCTTAAAAGACGCAGGGCATAAATCTGTAAACTTCTCCTGTGTAATGAACTGAAGGACTGTATTCTAAATCACCAACAGGGGCACAGCTATTTTAAAAGAATTTAAATATGGTTCATAAATGTGTTTAATCAAAATGAGTGTGGCTTCTACTCTGTTCACAGGAACTCAGTAAAAGGAGGGCCAGGGAGTTTTTGCAGTTCACAAGAAGACAGACTCAGCATGAATGAGATATTCGCTGTCCACAGCTGCCTGAAGTACAGCAAAAGCACAGTTTAAGAACTAAGAGACGTGAAGCGATCAACAGCCATTGAGTAGTTTTAGTTGCCTATTCCCAAAGATGTGCTAGTAAACCAATAAGGAAAGCTTACACCAGAGTCAACCAAACCTGTATCACGTACGGAGTGGCAAACCAATAGCGAAGAGGGGACATTCGTCTAATGCAGCGTGGTAAAGAAACATGAGCCTTGAGACCTGACGATGCTCAACCCATTACAGTCGAGCCAGGACAGTCCCCCAAAACCAGGGTTCACTTCCATAATCATTTAACGAGTACTAACTGGGACTTGAAATTAAGACTCACATTAAAGTCAATGCAGTGCTTGAAAATTAATCCCAATTAAAGCAATCCGCTGGACACACCATATACACACACCCAAAAAAACACACACACAATATCAACCTACAAAGGTCTGATTCACAAATTTTACAGCAAATGCTCTATCAGTCTGCTGTAAAAATCTATTGTTTATATTTCCTTATAGAACTAATTTGAGGTTACCTTATCCTGCCTATAATAAAAAAGACCATTTACACCCACAACTCCTTTCTCTTTAATAATATGGGGCCCTGGCTATAAATCAGTGACAGGGAAAAGCATCTCTTGAAAATGGAAGAGGCAGAACTGCCCTTCAGGGCATGGAAGTGCTCTCCATTAACCTCAGTTCTGAGGGAAACTAATCATGTGGCTCCTAAAACAACTAATTTTAACTGCTTGTAATTCAGCTTGAAGGCTGAAATCCAGGGGCGAATGTCTTCTGACAATTGAAACATTTTTGCTGCAGACAACAAGTGAACAGATCTCTCATCAACCTATCAGATTAAAGCGCTGGCGAATGACAAGTGGGCATAAACATCGTCATATTCCCAAACAAACAAACAAAAAAAACAAAGACCATAATTGAAAAAACATCAGAATTAGGGATTACAAATTTATAGATAGAGTGTGGGTCTGCGCATGACTACTTTCAAAGGGATCGGCTATGCAGAGAACGGAAAACACAAAAACTAGGCCTAAAAAAATGATAAAACTGAGCACTCCTATGTTCTTTCAAATCTGGGTTTGCCGATTAGCACCATCGTGTGAACTTTGAATTTCCCTTAAAGAGCCACTTATTTGTCTCTGCTAGCTGCAGCTTCCCAACATATCCAGCATACCTTGCACACATAACTCCCAAGACGCGGCAGGCTAGGGCTGCCAAACCCAGCTCCTGGAGATCAACAGTCCTGCAGATTTTCACTCAAAGCCTAATGTGGGAGACCCGACTCCACCAATTAGCAGCTCAACAAGATCTCCTTGAGTAAGGTGTGCTTTGTTAGGGCCGGAGTGAAAACCCACAGGACGGAGGATCTCCGGGAGCAGGGTTGGGCAGCCCTGCAGGAGGCTACATCCTCTTCAGCCGTGCCTTTGCAACATGCACAAGGCTTACCGGTAACGGTCTGCTCCGATTGCGACATGACGCTACACTTTCTGCCACAAGATCAAGATCATAAAGAAAATATTTGCAGAGGAAGTACATGAGCTGATAAGACTGGTGGGAAAACAGCAGCAGGCTGAGAAATGGATAAAAGGGACTGAGAAAATAAGAAAAAGAGAGAAAAAGGGAGGAGAGAGAATCACCAACTCTCTTCCACTTAAGAGAAAGCCAGTTTTTTTCCTATTCTCCACACACCCTCATAATAAACAATGTTGATTCATCCACGTTATTTTTATTTGCAGTATCGTGTACATGCAAAGACATGGTTGAGGTCTAAGAACGCAGCTAGCCAATTCAGACAGCAGCATGGTGGTTAAGGAAGTGAGCTTGAAACTCAGTAACTCTGCTCTGCTGTTGCAGGTTTGGAGCACTTAACCTTCCTTCAGTAAATCTTTACATATAATGCAATGAAACTAAGTGAATGTGGTTGTCTATGTAAATAATCCTGGAATTGTTAAAACATTTGGGGGTGTCCAAGTTACGTACATATCTTTCCATTAAAATTTCAAAATGAACCAGAACAAATATTTTTGTTTTTCTTTTGCCTGAGTTTGAAACTCAATTCGACAGTGTCTGAAGATAATCAGAACGCTGTCGTTCCACTGGGCCTTTGTTACTTTATTTTTTTTTAAATCACCTAGCGTGTAGAAAAGTGTAGTGTAGGCTAACTCGGTTTACTAGCAATGCATTCGTCAATTTAATACAACTTGGAAAGTTAATGGTTACACTATACTATGCACATCACCGCAATTAACTGCAATGGAAATATCAACTGCAACACCTGAGAGACACAACAGCGAACACAGGTTAAAATTGAGAGCTTTTAATCGCTGCGACGAGTGTTCTATTTCATCTTCAGACTAGCTGAAGCATAAACCGCACATGGAAATATACGGTCACTCGAACTTTACAATAAACCGTCATCACTGCAAAGAGCTCAAGTTACATTTTAAAGCGAAATGAATTAATATGGAAAATCGATTAAAAAACACGGATTAAAGCAAGGAACGACATATTTGGCTCCCAACAGTGCGGAGGAATCTTAGCTATTGAAATAATTGTGCATAATAAAAATAATGTGATTCCTCGTATAATTGAAATGTCAGGGTTCAATGTCAATATTCTAGGCAAGGAATCTAATGCTAAAATGATCAACATTCAATTAAAACACTTAAAACACCGTCTAGTTAATCGTGTATAACACGATTTGTCACTTGCCTTCGCTGAAGATGATTAGCCGTACGATCCATTTAGCTAGTTGCCCATCTCTATACAGCAAGTACAGCCGTTGCCTAGCATTCAGTATAAACTCATACGAGACGGCCCACTGTATCTCACTGTAATATGACTCCCGCTCTCCTCAAAAAAAGACGAATTACTGTAGATTGTTGGACTCTACGGCCAAGAAAGTGATGGAAGGAACTAGAGTCCGATGGCGTTCCGTTTCTCGTCAACTGGGAGGGAGAAGTGCAAAACTGCACAGCGCTTACTTCGCTTAGCTGCTGCAACCACCCCACAAACCTGACTTTTCGAACGAATAGGGACCGTCTCAAAAGTTATCTTTTCACAAAAAACTTTTTTCGAAATACCCATAAATCCACGAGAGATAGCCTACAAAATTCTCCTTTTGATATGAGCTACTGCAAAATGTTGGAAAACAAAGCTTATAAGTTTAGACACAACACACATTATAAACAAGGTTCATAAAAGTGTTAGCCAAAGAAAATATTTTGCTATAACAAAAAATTGAAATTTAAAAATAATTGGCTGTTTGAGCTGAATGAGGATTAACAATCGATATCAACAAAATCCATGTGTTTATGTAATGTGTGTAATATTTTTTACAATGATAATGAACAACAAAAAATGACAAGTGAATATGGTATATCAAATCAAAGTCCCAAAAAATAAATGTGCGCTTAAGCAGCACTGAAAAAATACATGACACAGGAAATGCGGTAGGACTAGACAAGTATTTTAGTGCCACCCCACGCACAAACATGAAAAATGAGCGAGTATGTTTCATTTTCCCAGAGATAAAGTACATGAGGGATGATCCCTTACAAATGAAATTCAGCCCAAGCCCTAAAACGCAGATAAGAAGCCTGACCTCACATTGTACGTCAACGACAGTCCTCACAGATCATAAGGGATCATATTTTCCAATTTCCTATGACTTTCTCCCATCTTGTCTGTAAGCTATCCGTCTTATCACCTCAAAACAGGCAGTGTCTCTGCCACATCCCTGTTTAAACACTGGTGTATTACAGTCATACAGGATGCCAATGTAGGACGTTAAATATGTTTCTGCATACTTTGGCGGGCAACAGTAAATTTTAGACTGTTTACAAAGCACTACTGCATACGAGTTACAATAAAATATTATGTGTACTTAATAATCAACATTCCCAAACATTATGATTTAGATGCTGTAAAGTCCATAATAAATTATATATATATATAACCTTTATTTAACCAGGTTAGTCTCATTGAGATTAGAAATTTCTTTTTCAGGAGAGACCTGGCCAAGAAAGCAGCAGTCGATTACAGACACAACTAAATTTCAACATTTAACATACTATAAAAGCAGACAAACAGCAATGTTCAAAGTTTCACAATCTGGTTAACATGAGTAATCTGTAGTGCAACTAAGGGTCAAAACAATTACAAGTTTCACTTTCCTCCATAACCTTAAGCCTTATATATATATATATATATATATATATATATATATATATATATATATATATATATATATATACACAACACACATGATAAATATATGGCTACTGCTGCTGCTGCTGCTGCTGCTGCTTTTACTACTATGACGACGACTACTACTACTACTACTACACACACATTCATACAACACACCAAACCTCATGCAACAAAAACAATTATTACATTTCACTGTGATCATACATTTGGCAAACAAATATGTTATTTGCTTATTATGAAGGATTTTATTTACTTATGCTATGCTAATTCCAGCATTTTAAATCCCTTGGCACAGGCCTAGAGACAGAAGGAAAATCCATAACAGTGCCCTAATGCATTGCAATGTTCCTTTTTATAGATGTTCTGGGAAAAGCCTTCCCATGAGTCATAGCTCCAACTGGAGCCTTTCCTGAATAGTGTGGATATGGCTACAGCACTGTATATACATCAGTGATGCTGAAGAGGTACTGGTGCGTCTTTGTGCCTAAAAAGAGTGGATGTTCCGCTCAGTCTGCCGTATTTTTCAGTGTCCAACTTACCCATTACCAAACTGGACAGTCAACATTTAAAACAAAATACATGTATAGCGTGCTATAACGGAAAATACATTTTAACACAACACGGTGGATTGAGGTAGATAATGGCAGTTTTGTCATTGAAGGCAATGATAAACAGCTCCATGGACTCAAACGCACAACTTGCCGTTACTCTCATGCACGTTATTGCACAATGCAAGAAACAAACAGCCAGATTCTCTCCCATCCCAGTCAGCCCCATGCTAAATTAACAATTGATTGTCATTTTGTTCACCAATTCCAAGTTGTCCCTTACTTACCCCGGGGCACACATCCAGTTGTACTGCCAAATCTGTGACACAGCAGCGCATGACACAAGATGACAGGGGCAGCCATGACACCCTTATAGAGAGACACAAGTACAGTATCACGGCAACAGGCATTGATGAGCCTAGCGCCCTCTAATGTACCTTTAGCACCTCTGTAAACCACACAGCCTGGATGTTCACAGCACTTTGTGTGCCTCCGTTAACCTAAAATCATTGTCCGTTACTCAGGCGACTACAGAACTGACACCTCTGATGAAACATGGACTGTACACAAATAGGTAGGTGCAGCATGGGCACTAACAAACACGCCTCAAAACAGAAGTGTGTTGAGGGAATTAACACACCATTTGAACCAGTTTTAATAAAGTAATTTTATTTCTTTCCACAAAAAAAGGAACCCTCCTTCATATTTTTAGGTCCCTCCCATCACTGTAAGATCTCCCATAAATTCAGGTTAGAGAAGCACACACCTACACCTGAGCCAGCACACAGCACAGCGAACCAGTATACCCAAAATTACAGCACTTTTATGTATTAAAAAGTGCTGTAATTTCGACATGGTAAAACCAAAATGACCCCCCTGTTGAAAACCGGAAAACCAAGGTGATAGAGGACTACAGTTAACACACTGCTTGTGCAGGCAGACCGCAGGTAACTCTTCAACCAGAGGCATCCCTCTGGCATAAAATTGAGACAACCCAACCGATCGATTCCCTTCCTCCTTGGATGACACTTTGGCCGATTACACTGTGGGACTGCCCACTATAACTGGCAATTGCACGGTCACAATTGAACACCAGACTGTGGCGCTTGTCACCACACTGAACAGAGCTGGTCGGTCCATCAGGGTATATAAGTGACTGCCTCGCACCCTGCCATGGTTAAGGGGCCTGCGTGGTGTTTTTTTTATTTATCATTTTTATTACTTAATATTTTGGGCCCCGTTTTTAAGATCTAGCCTAGGGCCCCACAGACCTATGGGCCGGCTCGGACACTGAGTGACAGTGCTTTAGCAGAGCTAGCCACTTATTCACAACAGCCACTGATTAAACATACATGCGAAACTTTGGAAATTTGAAATTACTAATATACACCCGTATGTATGCTTTTGGTGGACGTATTTGGAACATTTGGAATATTATAGCTATTTTTATGGTTATTTTTCTGTGTGCAAACTGACCACAAAATAAAAATGTAGAATTAACAGGGAAATAGTATAATATATGAAACTTAAATTTCCTTGCATGTGGTCATGGTCAGATGGAACCAGATTACCTGTATTAAAATATCTTTAACCAACCTTTTCAAGAAATCTAATGGGACTGGTGCTGAATAAAATATTGAAACCAATACTTGATTTCAAGCAATGTATTACCATAGCATTATACAGAAGACATTTTCACACAAGGAGCAACAGATATTTAAATATATAGTAATAAAATATATGTCACCATTAAGTAATGCCTCAATAAGAAACATGAGGGTGTCCCCTTAGTATAACTCCCTAGTGGTATTCTCAGACTGCCTAGCATCCATCCTGAACCCCTTTGATTGGAGAGATACAGGGCAGGGCTGTGCTCTGGGAGAAGCACACATTAATTAGATATTCTCTTTCTGCATGTCATCCCTGCTTGATTCATTATCTGGTTCAAATAACCCAGCGCAGCAGATGGTTCCCTCTTAGCAGGGGGAGTTCAAAGGGTCCACAGAGTGTCTAAGAAATATCCGTGTACTTCAATGCAGTAGGCAATTGTGCTACAATGAATGGCTCTGGGAATATTCTGTACACAAAGTTAGACAAAGAGAAAGTTATCAGTTCAGGCATGTATACTTGGAATTTTATGCGGGAAGAATTTTTTTACTCTGTGGTATTGTTTGTAATTAATTTTACATACAAATATTAGGGACGACAAGCTGAATACCATGTATAGGATATTACATGTAGATGTAAAAAAAAAAGAACAATGCACAGTACACATTTTAGTGAATGATTCTGCCCAAAATAAATGTAAAACATAAACAAAAATCCATTTTCACATCCTCTCCCTAAAAGAGGCTGTTTTCGGTTACTTTCAAAAGGAGAACTTTTTCATCCATATATCAGGAAAGAGGAACCTGGTCAGAGTAGCTGAAAGTGAAACCATGATTGGACTCTAATTCCAGCAGAGACATTTGTCTCCCAGTTTTATTATCACATGTCTTTAACCAAAATGCATAATCCCATATCTAATGGGATGCAATGATGTAATGTTCTATGAAAAAATACACAATCAAAACTCTTAGAAACCTAAATAAATTATGTTTTAGTTCACTAACAGTAGAATTTATTTTAGTTTGAGTTTGGTAATCCAGATTCATGAGCTTCTCTGTACCGCAGAAAACAAAGTTTCCACATATTTTCTACAGCGTGTCTGTAAATCAGTTTCTCAAAAAGGCCTCTCTCAAAAAGGGTAGGTAGCAATAGAATAGGAATCTTTAACAGAACTCTGCCATTTTGAGAAATTAATTTAGCAGACGCGGTTATACAATAGAGAATATTTATAATGTAAATACGTAAATGCTCAGATCAGGGTTTTTTGACGAGGTACGTACCCCCTCAAAGTGAATGGGCACTTGCGGACTCAGGGGGGGCAGAGAGGGTGACCGCCCCCCCCCGGTGCCCCCATGGTTGAAAAAGTGCCCTCTAGAGTGGCGAAAATGAGAGGAAGTGCCCTATTGGCTGCCCTTCACATGGGAAAAAAATGATTGAGTGCCCTCTAGGGTGCCCCTTCATGCAATAAATTATGATGATGTGCCCTCTAGAGCAAGAAAATTCAATAACGTGTCTTAACGAATGCCCTTCTAGTGGAGAAAACGTGATGCAGTGCCCCATAAGGTGCCCTTACAATGGTCTAAACTTGACGTTCCCTATGGGTGCCCTTCCAATGGAAAAGAGTGCAGTTATGAAGTTCCCTCTATGCCGCCCCTAAATGACAGTGTCCCAATGGGTGCCCTTTCCAGTAGAGAAAATGGGATGCAGTGCTGTATAGGGTACTCTTACAGGTGAGAAAACATCATCAAGTGCCCAATTAGGTGCTCCTCTAATGGAGAAGTGTCCCTCCAGTGGATAAAATGCGATGCAGTGCTGTAAAGGGTGTCCCTACCTGCGTGAGAATGTGGGGAAGTTTCCTAATGGATGCCCCTCCGGTGGAGAAAATGTGATGTGGTGCCATATAGGTGCCCTTACAATGGGATAAACTTGACGTTCCCTACAGGTGCCTTTCTGATGAAAAAAACTAATGAAGTTCCCTCTTAGATGCCCTTCCAAGTGAGAAACCACGATGCATCACAGCTTTTTGCGTGCTGGTGGGGCCCCATGTCGTGCAGTAGGTGCCCTTTTTTATTTTTTCGCCCCTGCCCTTCAAACAGCCTGAGTCCACCACTGTGAATGGGTACAATGATCTTATCACAGCTGCCCAAAAATTGCTTCATGTGGTACAGCGTCAATTGATTCTGACATTCCTTAACGTGCTTTGTAATTACACTTTACACGCGTAAACACACGTATACAAAACTGACGTTTTGTCACAAGTAAACTTAGATGAACTGATAAGTACACAAGAACAAACACACAAGACTCCGTGAATATTTGTTGCCTAAGGCAGAATTTCGAATTAACGCATTGCTTCCCACACACCTCTCGCTTCCCACTCAAAACCATAACTGCCATTCCCACCCACTCATAACTTCAACTTTGTGAAACAACAAGCTAAAAACATTTATGATCCTTGCACCAGGATCACATTCTCTTTACGTGTCTGGTGACAGGGTGAATATCAAAATACAGACTAGAAAATAGCAATGAAACCATGAAATTATGATGGATAGAAATGCTGTCCATTGTATAACACCTTAACTTTTTTTATTGAAATATATAATATATATATGAATTAATAATTATATCCCCAGAAGACCAAATTGCTTTCAAAGTACATAATTATAAAACAGAGTTCATCTTCTTATGCCTTAGTGAAGGACAGAGAATTTTTTTCTTCTTATTCTTGATTTGGCTCTGTACTCCACAGTTACCGATTTGTAATAAAACACACGTGGTTAAAGTTCAGATTCTCAGCTTTTTATTAAAGGGTATTTTTTTAAATACATTTTGGTTTCACCATGTAGAAACTACAGCAGTTTTTATACATAATCCCCCCATTTCAGGGCACCATAATGTTTTGGACATATTAATGTTACAGTATGTAAATGAAAGTAGTCATGTTTGTAGAGCACTTTGTCACATATCCTTTGCATGCATTGACTGCTTGAAGTCTGTGACCCACAGATATCACCAGGTGTTGAGTATGTTCTCTGGTGATGCCCTGCCAGGCACATACTGCTGCCATCTCCTGAAACTCCTGCCTATATGAAATGCATGTTCAATTGGATTCAGATCGGATTAATGACTTGGCAAATCAAGAATTTTCTAATTTTGCTCTAATTTCTACATGGTGAAACCAAAGTGTACAAAATACTCTTAAATAAAAGCTGAGAATGTGCACTTTAACACATGAATTTGATTATAAATCTAAAATTATGGAGTACAGAGCCATAAAATGTCTTCATCCCAAAAGTTATGGAGCTCATTGCATTTATTTGATTTTCAAAGGTAAGTATACATTTAATTTTCATCCTTAAACAATAACTCACAGTACTGCATATGAACTGTAAACTATCAACTTCAGTTTTAAAATTATCCACGCAGTTAAGAAAAAACACAACTAATGTATTCCCTTAAAACCTTACTAAATCTGTTTTTAATAAGAATCACTCAAAATAACCTCAATGTGAATATCTGATATTTCATATCTGAATTAATGGGAAATTATTCAGTTCATAACATTACAGTAAGATACTGTAATGTGCTGTACATACGCTCATGTCCACCAGCAGCAGAATCTCAAGTTGGCAATGTCTGAGCATTCCACTACATGGGGAGCATTTATTTTGACACCGACTTCTAAGCACTTTAGATATCACACGGACTTACTTCTATTTAGCTACTGAAGTATTTGTCACACAACATTAAGTTTAGCTATCAAATAGAGCGAACAAGGATAATGAAAAATCAGTAGAGAGCGTACGCTATGAACAGCCATATATCGCACCTGTGTAGAAGGGATGCAGGGTTGGCTGGAGATGGTAGAGCTGAGAGAGTAATCTTTTAAAAATCATTAAAACAGTTCTGCACGAGCAGTACCAGCTATAAAGACTGGCATCGCTAAATCTCTAGCACGCTTCAAGAATCTGACTATGCCCCGGTGGTGGCCTCCCGTCAATATTGTATTGATGATTAACATTATGGAGATCATACTTGGGATGCAATGGATCAAGGTTTCAGTTCCAAACCATGTTGACAACTGCAGGTAATTCACACGTTGCTCATGGTCACTTGGAAAACAGCCCATTCAGGGGTAAAGGGATGCTAGATGACTAGACCTACTGAGACAAACCCTGTGAACCACAACTGCTGCGTGTTTAAACAGTCCTTCTGATACCAGCGTTCCAAACAACCATGAGTGTCTGCGGTCAAGCGTTCAGAGCCGCACACAGTCAGAAAGTGCAACAGTGCTGCTGGGCGAAAAACAAAACAGGAAGTCAGAGTGCAGAACAGAAACTCAGAATACAGAGCCAAATAAAGCTGCAGCCCACTTCCCCCCCTCCTCCTCCCACTCCCCCCCCCTCCTCCTCCCGCCCACCCCTCATCCCCCCCCCCACCCCCCACCCCCCCTCGCGACACCCTCCTTGCCCTGCTCCTCCCACCAGTCACCACAGAGCAGCGAACTGCACAGATGAGCTACTGCCACTTACGGTAACAACAAAGTTTCGAAACAAACAGCACTGAAAGGGGGAAACCAGGGGACTGTGCTCAAAACTGTGTCAGCACCCCCCGCACACCCCCCCCCCCTTAAAAAAACCCCAAACAAACACAGTTTGTAAAACGCATTAAAATGATGCTTGATACTGTAGCCGTAGCTCTTACTCTCCTGTCATCCCGGCAAGCTGAAGCCAAGATGCCCCTTCTTTTCTGTTTTCACTATTGCTCAACTGCTTTGGTCATTAACCGTGGAACCAAAAACCAAAAAACCAAAGATTTTGTTTCCCCCTTCATTTCTGTTTGCCTTCACATTTTAGCCTACTAAAAGTCTGCCATTTTAAAGCCAGCAACCAAGTAAAAAGAAAACATAAAAGTGATATGAACAAAAATAACAAATTAAATTGATAGAATTCCTATTCCTCTGACCCCCAATACTGTCTCCTATCGCCATAGCAACAACTTTCAATACATGCCACTTATTCATCCTTCAGATAAAAAACACACAGTCAAATAAACACCCTTCTTTACAATGAAGTTAATATCCACTCTGACAGACATCAAACTGAGTGGCTTTCTCCCTAAAATGCTTTTTAAACTTTTTAACTCTGTCTAAACAGAGAGACAGGACTAGCCTGTGTGCATAAACTACTGAAAAGCAGCATTTTGAAATATAGAATTTAGAAATGTCTTTTATATATGGTCTTCTCCAAAGTTACTTGCACTCTTGATAAAGAGCAAAAAAGGTCAGAAAAAAATAATCAACACAGAAAACTATATTCTTTCATTCTAATAAAACTGCAGATAAAATGTTCTCTTAACAATTATTTTATTTACCATATAAACCAAACAAAATAAAATCTTCAATAATATTCTACTGTCTAAAGTTTGCCTTAGTATTAGGAAATGAAACAAGGCCTAAAATTGACTTTCTGGTTCACTGAGGTATAAAAATGAGATAACATCCATGTGAAATACATTTTTTATTCTTCACTATGTGTAAAGGCAGAGAACACACACATGAAGAGGCAAATGGGGACGAAAAACTAAAATATAAAATGAAATTCCCACCACTATTAAATAAATTATTAAAAGGTTTAAAATCACTGGAACAGTTGTATACCCTCCCAGTAGAGGACGCAAGTGTATGTTGCCCCTATGCACAGCGATATAGACGGTTTAGGAGGAAAAGAAATTGCACATTTTGGTGATCTTCACCAAGTGCCAGAACATTTTAGTCAAAAACCTGGCTGCTTCTGCCAGGAGGCTGAAACGTAACCACACGCGGATCTTCCAGAAAGACAATGACTTCCCATGCTCACATCAGGAACTACAACAAAGAAATGGTCAACTGGCCACAGAAATATCATTTTGCAATGGCCACCTCAGTCTAGGACAGTCCATAAGAGCAGACCAAATTATCTCAAGGATCTGGAAAGATTCTGCATGAGAGAACGGTCTAAAAATCCCTTCCTGTATGCAATGCGTGCTGATATAATAAGGCATTACAAATAAAGGGTCAGTATAAAGTACGGAAACAGGGGATGCGATCTTTTTTTTTTTTTTTTGGAAATAAATATGTAATTTGAGAAATTATTCTTTTTGGTTAATTTTGTTGAAACACAAATAAAGTTAAATAAATTCAACATGTTGGGAATTCTATACTCAATTCAAGCAATATATCTCAGTATTGTACAATAAGTTTGGATGTACAATATTTGTAAGTATGCAACATTTTCCTACAATCAAGTTCTAATATATTTTTTACATCAAGTATGGCAGAACACCCATTACATCTTTGTTCTTTTTCAAACGACAAGCTTCTGGATCTGAATTAATAATCAGGACCATATTTAATAATAATTTGGGCAGCTGCATATAAAAGCAACGCAAAGCTACAACTGAAGAAGTTCATGATCACATCTTTTATGCAGGATCAGTTTGTTTACTTGGACGGTTTTTTTGTTTGGTGATCATTTTTCCAAGGCCTTCATATTCTCATTGCGTGTATTAACACTGTTGAGTTAATCCATGCAATGAGAAAAGAAACTGTTGGTTGTGTCCACATCTTGGGGTGCTTGGTGGCTACTGGTTACAGGAGGGCTTAGTAAAGCTACGACCGTCCTAGACGCTTCTCTATCACCTGCAATTCCGACAACCCCGTTACCCATCATTCTGTATGTCTTTCGTATAAAATTATTGGGGATACAACTCTTTCAATACATTGCATTCTACAGACCACGACACAAAAAATGATAAAATTTCTAAATACTTTTAAAAATATGGCATGAATATTCTTTCTGCATGAATTAAAATAAAAACATCTGACCACATAATGCCAAAGCCGATATCTTAGACTCTTTCTGGCAGAAAGTTTAAAAGTGGAAAAACCTATGTTTTTATTATTTCAAAATGTTGCTTGATTCAAAAGACAAGGTATTGATAGAATGACTTAGCAAACTGGCCCAAAAAAAAAAAAAAAAAACACCCATGAATGAGATATCTGTTACTGTAACTGCAAATGCCTCATTACAATTCACAAACAAAACACTGATGAAGCATAATTTTAGAGATTGTAACACTAGTCATATATATGATGACATTTCCTTGTCTACTTTTGGTCAGTTAGAGGTGCATGAAATTAAAACAATCAATCAACGATGATCAAGTCCTGGTAAGCTAAGGCAAAGAGTGGTGTCAGACTTTCTGGACAGGCAACTAAGAGTGGCAGTACATAATGAACGTAGAGAGAAGAGTAAAAAAGAAAAACTAAAATCTATGAATTCTGTGATAACATGGAGAAATACAAGACACCAACGTGAATTGATTAGACTAGATTACAAAGTATTATAAGGCCAGCAGCATTTGTCATGGTGTTTATATTAAGTGGAAAATGACATGCGACAAAACACTAGTAAAATAAAAGGTCAGCCTCGCTCGCCAATTCTGTTTTACCAACCACAGAAGGCAGCTCTGCCTAACAGTCAGGTCGCCACTGATGTGATATCACTGAGATCACAGCTGATTTCTTGACTGGTTTCAAGGACATCGCATATTTGCTTGTATAACGGCGGATTCGAGAGGCAAATAAAGAACGCCGAGCAGAAGAGAATAAACACTCAAGGTTGTGCATTTCTACAGTGTAAATGAACGGGCATTTCCATGGACTTTGGATAGAATGGCTGTCTGTGTCTTCAGTATTGTTTTTCTTCTTCTTCTTTTTTTTTTTTTAACTTAGCACTGGCCTCCCCTCCCCCAGCATCCTCAACTATGGTGCCTTTATCTCTCTTTTTGGCATATCTTCTTAAGTGGGGAAGTCATCTTAGTACAATGTCATATATAGAAATGTACAAATACTGTGCTGAGGAGATAATGGGTAATAGGTTAGATTTTAATAATATGCACGCTTCCAAAAAGTTTCAACTCAACTCTTGGGAAAACCCAAACCTATTTTCACGACAAATCAAGCAATTTCTTCAACCCCACTTTGCAGTGAATGTGTGAGTAACCTTCCTTGCACATTAAATCATTTTTGGCAACCTGAAGACATGAATCCCTGTACGATTTACATTTTAGTTTAATTTAATAAAATTGTAAGTTTATCTCTGTAAAACACATTGTGACGTACAAACAACAATAAGACCTAGACTTCACAAGAAATAAATCTTTGCATTACAAATCCACAGAGATGGAAAGTACATATTCACCAGTGGGGGGCAAATGACTGATACCATCTTGTAAAACAGTCCTTCAAACCTGTGGTGGAATTTTTCCATATCTAGATTAACCAAGTATGACATGTTACACTTCTGACCTCGTGCACATGTTAAACAAGGATTTCCCCTACAGAAATGTTAAAATAGGATTTCCCCTGTTAAAGTGAATACACACCTTAAATGTTGCTGAGGAATAAAGAATTCATCTTCAACAAATGAAAACAATGGAAAATTTATTTCCGGTCAGGTTACAGAGTCACCTCAGGAACCAAATCTGGCAGGGCTGACTGACTAAATGACGATTCGTAATTAGCGCTAACCTTAAATGCAGTGTCCCAAAGGTCCTGCGGGTGTTTTGCCATCAAAAAGAAAATTTTGTTGCGTGGTCACAATACTGTATCATACAAAACTGCAAACAAATTAAAGCTAATGGCTCAAGTAGAAGTACCCTAAAGATACCTTGGGGAAATACCCTGGGGGTTTCGCACGTATTCACTGTACAAAAGCAGACTTAGTAAATCTACGCGTTCGTATAAAAGCTACAAGCTGTAAGAACAAATGTTTTAACGGCTTTAGAATGGTAAAACATTACTTAATAATTTAGTATATTTGTGCAAAAGACATGGTCAACATCATGCGATGCAGCAATGGAACTGCGCAGAATATTTAATAATCAGTACTGACTTTAGGTACATATTGTTATGTACCTAAACATGACATGAATTAAAAATATGAGGTGAAGAAAAGGCTCACCTTATCCATTTTCTTCCTGCAGGAAAACCCAGTGCCTTGTAAAAACGCCTGCCAGTAAGTCACTACCATAACCAACTTCCTCCCTTAGCATCTGTTCCGAGTTCCTTATTAAGCCTCAAAACTGCCCATGCGACTATAACCCCCGCCATGGTGATAAACAAGTCAGACCGTTCCAATCAACGGAAATGGACTACATCTCGTCGGCTTCACTTCTGCAACAGCGCCACCTGGTGAACATTTCTGTCTCTGCCATTACTGTGATTACTTACTGACTACGGGAAGACCATGAGAATCCAAGTGCACGCGAGCCATTTCCACGTAAGAATCAAGGGTGGACAACATGTCGTCATATATAAAACTGCTTCTGGTTGCTGGTAGGCTATACTACGCTTCAGATACTGGACAATGCCAAGCAAGACCATATGATGAATTTACATGTTTAGTTGCGTCTGACCTATGCTGTGAAGCAATCTAATTCTATTACAGTGAGCCACATTGTTATGGAAGGTAAAAATCAAATGAATAGCCTATTATTATAATGAGCCACGCATTATTATTATTAATAATAATAATAATAATAATAATAATAATAGTAATAAAAAAGTTATGCATTGTTGTAATATTTCCTTGGACCACACACCCAAATTTGCTGTGCAGTCATAATTCTGTAAAACTAGATTGCACAATTTAAAAACTGTGCACCAGGTGGCGCTTTCCTCCTTGCTTGATAGACGCTCAAACAAATGCTTAATGAATCACATAGCTACCAATCATTTCACTAATTTATGACATTATACAGTTTAGTCAGGATTTTCAATAGATTTTACTTAATTTAGGTAATTGTATTTCCAATTGCATTAATTAGCTATATCGAAAACTGGACAAGGTCTTTGCATCAAATTAAAATTGATTGGATTTAGCCGACTGTCCTGGCCATTTTGCATCTGCGAATACGTTAATGAGTAAACCAGCATGAGTACGGTATCACTTCTATTGTAGGCCTAGAACCCAAACTCTCCCCAGGCAAATACCGCTAAAAGCTGGTCAGCATTGACACGAAGATTTGGTTTTTGGTGGAAGTGGATGAGATTGGCGATAATGGACGTAGCTCGGTTGGTTAAATCTGACACGTTTAAAATTAAAACAGGTTATAGCGAAGTTTTAATAAGTTTCACATACACTGTACCGTTTATGAACAAACAAGAAACCATAGAAAGCAACAACTGCAAATTAAAAAAAACATGCATTCAAATATATTTGCAAATATTTTATTACAAATATGTTATAAAGGCTAGGCTACCCTGTAAACATTTTAAACATATTTCAAACAAACAAAACACGTTTTTTTGTTCCAGTAAGTTGTACAAAATTCAGTTATAATGCAAATGCCAAGACAAGTAAACCTGCAAAAACAAGAAAAACTGTCACGGTTGCAATCTCAGTCTCACAAGACAGGCTACCAAGCGGTGACATTCACATTAAACCTTGATTTTAATTATTTTCTCTTAAAACATAAGGAATCTTTAGATCTGTTGGTTCTAAAAATAAAAAAACATGACACAATTGCCAATTTTATGACTATTTAATAGGCTGTTGCCAATAAATGAAACAAATCATGTAGAATCTGTTATAGCTACTGAAATGAAATAAATAAAAGAAACTTCGAAATGGACGGGAAACAATACAACAACGTTGCAAAATGACGTTCTGTTCCACAGCTATGAATGACGACAAGAATATTTTAAACACATTTTAGAGTAATTAATGCGTGCCTCCTCCAAATGAGAAACTATTTGCTGAACAAGAGAAAGGAGTCCCGCTAAACGCAACTACAGTTGAGGTGAAAAATTATGTAAACCAGTGAACAGCGTTAAACTTCATCGTAATTTTAACTGTGCAAGGCAGTTCCCCCTCTGCTCTTTGAAATCCAGTTTTGACATGAATGAACAAAAAAGAACAGTTAACACGAAATACGCACAGAACCGAATGCATATTTACCAAAAAAAGAACTCCAAAAATCCAAGTCCAACTAATCATAGTAATGCATTATCGACATGTCTGGCTGCCACGCGCAGGATAATTGGTGGTAGCTACCAGTGGACCCTGCAGCACTCGGACTGATTGACTGGGTGATGCCCGTATACGGGCTACTGTTGTGAGACACGAGGACATTCGGGTGTCGGTAGTATGGGCTGTAAGACGAGTGTAGATGGCTATGGCAACAGTTCACTGAAGAATTGGAAAACCCATCTGAGGACACCGGGCTGGTGTCTCCGCTGGTGGACTGCAAGTGCTGATAGTTCACAGATGTGGATTGGCCCAAGGAGCTGGCCTGGGGAAGAGACCATGAGCTTCCGACGAAAGGTGTCTGCAAGTACTTTGGATTGTGGTGCAAGTAGTAGCCATCGGGGTAGTTCAGGTAAGGCTTCCCCGGCAAATACGGGACAGGCGGAGGTTTGTACGGTCTCTTAACTCGTCTCCGGCGTCTGTAATTCCCTTTATCGAACATATCGTCAAAAGCAGGATCCAAACACCAAAAATTACCTTTCCTCTCCCCACCGCCTTCCCTGGGTACCTTTACGAAGCATTCGTTCAGGCTGAGGTTGTGCCGGATGCTGTTTTGCCATCCCTTTTTATTTTTCTCGTAATAGGGGAACCTGGTGATGATGAACTGATAAATCCCACTGAGTGTCAGCCTCTTCTCCTGGCTCTCTTTGATAGCCATTGCGATAAGGGCCACGTATGAATACGGGGGCTTTTGAGAAGCGTCCACTTTGTCCAGTTCATCCCCTTTCTGCCCGCTACCATCGCCCGAGCCCGGACTACTGACCGTCGTGATGGAGTCCAAATCTTGGGTACTCTCCGTGCCGTCTGGGTTCTGCTGCCCACAGCAGTCCTCGCTGTCCTGAAATCTGTCCATCATCTCTGTTTTTTCTTCTCAAACAGCAGTTAAGGCAGCAAGCCAGCCAGTTTATTTTGCACGCTCTTGCGCGAAATGGCATATCAAACAGTGTCCCGGTGGTTACATTGGAGTGGGTAAACCCCTCCCACAGAAAATTCTCGGAGTAGGTGAAAACTTTTTTTTCATTCAACTTCTAACATACTTCTGGTCGAAAGAGTCTTCATTTTTGTTCAGGTTCACGTGGCGGTCAATCATATGTTTTGACAAGCCACTGTCCATTGCTTATGTTCCCGTGGGAAACTACAGTAAACAAATTACCTCGTGTCCTGAAAATAATGTCAGTACGAAATGTAAACGTTTTCTTTTCGAAGTGAATATTTCACTTAGATCCTGGGTACGTGCTGTTACCCCAATGCCCTCAATGCCGTCAAATGGTTACGTGCATTGCAGTTGTTATATGTGTAGTCTATTTGCAGATGTTTTGACATAGGCTGGACTTTGCATTTCCATATTATAATGTATGGTTGGCTGTAATTTAACAACGATTGGGGCAGAGAAAACGTAAATGCATAAAGCATATGTTTTGAGAAAATTCATTTAAGAACACAGACCAGAAACAACAAAAATCCAAAGGTGAATTAAAATGAATAATAATAATAATAATAATAATAATAATAATAATAATAATAATAATAATAATAATTTTATACCATTATTATCATCATCATAATCATTATTATTATTATTATTATTATTATTATAGTAGGACTAGTATTATTATTATGATATTCACATTTTGTAGATGGCATAACATAACATAATGACTGTCATTACATGATGTCATAACAGTGAATGTCATGCATTAAAAAGCGCAAATATAGCATTTACGTTACAGTAAAATTTAATTCATCAGAAGATGCTCTTTGTCAGAACGACGCATAGCATAGTACAGGAGAAATGTATCGGCTGATTAATATGAACAATAGCCTATCCAGGCCAGGGTAATGTTAAACGAAATAAACTGACAGTTCAACCTAAATTGTGGACTATACATTTTTGTACCCTAACGTAAACCTAATTGTTTATTTTTTTTTTTATTGAAAAGACTAGGCTACGACAGGCACGCAAGGGAGAAACATATGTTCTTACATGCATAACTGAAACAAAATGTTTTGTTGTAACGTATGTTAAAACTGTGCCATGCATTAAAATCAGCACTGTCATTCGTGTCACGCGAATTTTATGCACAGAATCGCAGAATCATTCTTTGTACTTTGGCGCACGTCCTTTGTTTCAATTGTGAAAACCTGTGTGAAGTAGTTTTACATCTGACCAAGAACGTAATACACAAATCCACTATACATGGCAAGTACTAACCTGCTGATTTCGCAACAAGGAAATTCCCAGTCAGTAATCATGTATCACCATTCAATAGAAAGCGCGCGCGCGCTCACACTCACACACACACACCATTACTGCCTACAGAATGACGAAGTGTGTCAAATTGCGCTCTGGTCGCTATCACATAACTTTCAGTTTATCGCCTGTCATTTGTTGAATTGTGATTTTTTTCTAAGATGGAACACAAAGTGATCTCTCCATAATGTATCCCAGTTGTCATACTTCAGACAGAAGCAGCTAAACTGCGTTATGTTTACCTCGAACCAAACGGTAATTAGGGTCAATGAGCCAGCGTCTCATTCGGTAAGAAAAAATTAGACTTCTTAGTAACGCCTTAAAGAAAATTGGACTTTCATGAGAAGAAGCCTATGCCTCCTGGTCACGACATTTCTTAAAATGTATTGATCAGTTACGTATAGCCATTCACAAATCTAGATGAGGGAACTATGCCTCTGACGGGCCCCATAATACAGTAGGCAAAACAAACCGCGCCGCGAGGAGCATAACCCATCCGTTCTCTTCAACGGAGGAGCAATAACCAGCTGAAATGAATTGGTGGTTCGGCTTGAGTCTCACAATCAGGAGCTTACTGCGGTAATTTTGTAATGTTACAGTAGGCCTACTGCTGCGCAATCGTGTTCTTCCTGTCTACAAGGGGAATTCGCTCTACGTTAAGATTGAGGGGGGATAAATGCTAAACTGGCAGCTTTGGGATCTCCACCCACACACCGTCAGGCATGCAAACCCTGGCTGTGGGAGACCTGGGATAATCATAACCTGGCCTCCGCAGACAGACTGTCTGCCTTGAACAAGTGATAGGGAACAAAGCAGACCCTGGAAGTAACGAACTCATCGCACCAGCAACACTCCTCTTTTCTCAGGACTTCCTTTGGCTGCTGAATTCAATTTTTATTTCCATATCACAATATTTATTGTAATTTTTCCACACAAATATTAACTCAGATTATTTTGTAGTCAGATACAAAACAGGGATTTATGGTCACAGAATCTTAAGGGTGAACCTCAAGAGGACACTAAGTTACACCATATCCTCTACTATTTAGGCTACATGTATGATTCTCCGGATAAGAAAATGGGCTAGGCTGTGGCTAACAAAGTGGCCTGCTTTAGAATAAAGGTATAGCAAAATATAATACAGCAGTTTAGTATGACACATTAAAGGTGAACGGGCTTGTTCCAAAAAGCGATTTTACAAAGACATGACAAAAAAAATAAATAATAATAATTCAATGTGACAAATAAATACATGAGTAAAATTAATGTCATTGGATATTTTAAAATGATTTTAGATGTTTCTTATCAAGATAGTATTGAATTTCACACTGTAATGCCTTAATTCAGCATTTTTATCATATGCTGTCCAGTTTCCTTCCACCAGAAACTGGACAGCATATGTATTCTTATTAGTGTGGTTGCTTAGGCAATATATTAGACTTAGCACATTATTATTAATTTATATTTATTCGCTTTTTTGACCGTACTCCTCAGGTTTGCGTCACGTACCGTGCAATATGTCAAATCGAGCGTTGTCTGAGACATGGTGTGCTATTACTTGTGAAAGAATGTTCAAGTTTTGAAAAAAATTTGAATTTCTTCTTGCAATTTTCCATGAGATTTGAGATAGGGCAATGTTCACTTTGTGAGTCAATCGTTGCGTCTCACATTTGTGATTTCATGGTCTGTCTTCTAAAAACAGTACTGTCGGTCTCGATCTAGGTTTGGAAATTGGCCATTTCTCAATGGGAAAAATTTCCAAAGTCGCTAAGGCATGTCTCATTTGACATAGTGAGATACTTTGTCAAATTGGGAGATCAGCCTTTGACCCTTCTGATTGCCTGTAATGGATGAATTTAATAACTTGAACAGTTAATGCAAAAGAACTAGGCATCGGGTATTGATCAGTGAAAGACTCACCGCCTAGAACTCCAAGCAATCCACATTTCAAACAACTTCACCTCACACTAGGAACACTGAGCCTAGAACTCATAGCAACCAACTAACTAACACTAGACCACCTGAACACCATAGCAAATTCTTGCCATAACATGAAACCTGGCTTACCATAGCAACCACCTAGCAACACCTAGCAACCACCTTAAAATAGCGAACAGCCAGCAACATCCTAGGCACAATCTGAGCACATACAACGCTAGCAAACACTAGCAAACCGGAACACCATAGCGATGCTAGGACACCTAAAACTGTTCCCATAACATAACACCTGATACACATCCCCTAGCAACCACCTAGAATCATAGCAACACAGCTTCACAGCTTTAGAAGCCGTAGGATCCATAGCAACCAACATAGAACTCCTAGCAACACCTGACCTAGCCTTAGATACTCCATGAGCCTACCTTGCAACACCTAGGACACAGAACTCCATAGCAACCACAGAACACCATAGCACATTAGAATACCCTGCAAACCCATAGAAAACACCTAGAAAAACACCTCAAATCCAAGCAACCACTAGCAAACTGCTGACCACCTAGAATAAACCTAGCAACACACTAGCATGCACAAATCTAGCAGAACACCTAGCAAAACCTAAGAACTGCCTAGAACTCCATAGCAACCACCCAACACCCTGCAACCGCTAGAATCCAACACCACCTAGCAACACCCTAGCAACACCTAGCAACACTTAGAATCCAAGCAACACAGCAACACCTAGCAACTGCCAGAACCATTTGCAACCCCTAGCAACACCTAGCAACAACCCTAGCAACCACCAGGCACCAGCAACCACCTAGCAACACCTAGGCAACCACTTAGAATGCATAGCAACCCTAGAAACACCCTAGCAACCACCTATAAACCTAGAACCACCAAGCAATCTAGCAAACCACTAGAATAACCTAGCAACACCCTAGCAAACGCTATATAAACTCCATAGCAACCACCTAGCAAACCACTACAAGCCTTAGAACTCAGGCAACCACCTAGCAACACCCTAGCTACCGCCTAGAACTCCATAGCAACCACCTAGCAACACCCTAGCAACACCCTAGCAACCACCTAGAACTCCATAGCAACCACCTAG
This sequence comes from Anguilla rostrata, assembly GCF_018555375.3. Classification (NCBI taxonomy): domain Eukaryota; kingdom Metazoa; phylum Chordata; class Actinopteri; order Anguilliformes; family Anguillidae; genus Anguilla; species Anguilla rostrata. The sequence goes on from NC_057945.1 coordinate 31,408,380, forward strand.
CAACACCCTAGCAACGGCCTAGAACTCCATAGCAACCACCTAGCAACACCCTAGCAACCACCTATAACTCCATAGCAACCACCTAGCAACATCCTAGCAACCACTTAGAATACCTAGCAACACCCTAGCAACACCCTAGCAACCACCTATAACTCCATAGCAACCACCTAGCAACATCCTAGCAACCACCTAGAATACCCTAGCAACACCCTAGCAACCGCCTATAACTCCATAGCAACCGCCTAGCAACACCCTAGCAACCCCCTAGAACTCCATAGCAACCACCTAGCAACACCCTAGCAACCGCCTAGAACTCCATAGCAACCACCTAGCAACACCCTAGCAACACCCTAGCAACCACCTAGAACTCCATAGCAACCACCTAGCAACACCCTAGCAACAGCCTAGAACTCCATAGCAACCACCTAGCAACACCATAGCAACCACCTAGAACTCCATTGCAACCACCTAGCAACATCCTAGCAACCACTTCGAATACCCTAGCAACCCCCTAGCAACCACCTAGAACTCCATAGCAACCACCTAGCAACACCCTAGCAACCGCCTAGAACTCCATAGCAACCACCTAGCACCACCCTAGCGACCGCCTAGAATTCCATGAAACCCCTTAGAACTCCATAGAACCACCTAGCAACACCCTAGCAACTGCCTCAGACATCATAGAAACTACCTACCACTGTTCACTCCATTCAGCACAAAGTCGACTTTGCGTTGGCGGCAACCACACTTCACAATTTCTGCAGGAATTGTCTAGTTGTGATTGCAGTTGCCTAATATTTATATTTATTGTGGTACTGTTTATACCAAGTACATTAATTCAGACTTGAAATCCAACACTTGAAAACCAGATTAAATCTATTTATTTACACAGATAATGTACGGTGTAGGTCTACGTCTGGTGCCTGAGAATCACACATCCGTAGCAGTCTGTTCTAAAGACAATAATATGGGAATAATATCGCTTCAGAATCTCACTTACTAAAATTGAAGCAACACAATAATGGAAAACCTCTTGAATCCTGACCATGCTAGTGTTTGGCAGCCCCATAGGGCAGCTCATAACTGACAGCAGGGAGGGAGGGTTTCCGTTGGCGGGAAGATGTTTCTGTATTTTGGGGCTGTGTGGAAGAAAAAACAGATGTCAGAGCCATGGGAATGAATTATCTTTGGAGGAATCTGCTTTTGAATCTGTGAAAAGATGTTTTTGTCGCTAAAAGGCATTTTCACAAGTTTTTGCAAGTTGTTGTTTCACAATAATTTATCAGAACTTAAGAAGTTAACATTTAAATAAAATATTTCTAATTGTCTTGTAGGCAAATGGATGTAATTCAATACAATAAGAAAAAAAAGAAAAAATAGCAAATGCAGTGATACAATCTGGGTGAGATAAGTCTGTGGACAGGATATCACTTGTCACTTACTTCATGCCAAGTTCATTTCACATTTTCAAAAGAAAATCTTCAGGCCTCACAGTAAGGATGACATGAGACAAATTATGTTACCCGACAAAACATGAAGGTTAACGACTTGGTGCTCACCTTAAATTCCATGATAGAATATATTTTTTCCCATTATATATTCTATGCAAAGTGGCCTTGGGTTTGAAAGGCAGTATATACAGTGAGCTCCTTAAAGTTTGGGACAAAGACATACTTTTTTTTTATTTGGCTCTATACTCAGCAATTTAACGTTTGTAACCAAACAATTTACATGTGGTTAAAGTGCAGATTCTCAGGTTTTTAAGGGTATCCTTATATATTTTGTTTCACCATGTAGAAATTACAGTGCTTTTTATACACAGTCCCCCATTTCAGGGCACCATAATGTTTAGGACACATGGCTTCACAGGCGTTTCTGAGTAGTCAGGTGGGTTCAGGGTTTGTGTAATGCAAATATAAGAGCTTTCAGTATCTAGTCTTGACTCTAGGCTTTTGATTGCCTCTATGGTCTGCTATTGACGTTTGTCAACATGAGGATCAGAGTTGCATCAATTAAAGTCAATGAAGCCATTGTGAGGCTGAGAAATAAAAAATAAAAAAACAATAAGAAAAAAAAACAGTCAAAGAAATAGGCCAAACCCGAGGCTTACCGAATCAACTGTTTGAAACCTCATTAAGAAGAAAGAGAGCACAAACAAGCTCAGTTATCACAAATGGGCTGGTAGGCCAAGGAAGACCTCAACAGCTGATGAACAAAGAATTCTTACCATAATGATGAAAAAACCCCAAACTCCTGCCCGACAGATCACAAACATTCTTCAGAAGGCTGGCATGGATATGTCAGTGACTACTGTCCGGACAGAACTGACAGACCTACATTACATTACATCATAGGCATTTGGCAGACGCTCTTATCCAGAGCGACGTACAACAAAGTGTACAACCGTAACCAGGGACAAGTGTGTTGAAAACCCTAGAGGGAAGTACAGTTCCAAGTGCAGGGAGCAACTGCGTAGTTTAACTTGGACCCTGATGGCTAACCTGATCAACACAAACAAAAGCAGCAGCAAAGCAGTCTATGCAAATAATACGTGCAATAATTAAACAAGTAGGCACGAGTGCAATAACTAAAACTAAAATAAACAGCTTACCTAGCTACATACCTAAGCTTACATAGCCAATTAGACTACAGGGAGGTAGGGAGAGGTGGGGAGCGAACTACAGAGGCTACACTGCAAGATGCAAACCACTAGTTAAACCATTATGTACTGTATAAAAAGTTCTGTAATTCCTACATAGTGATGAAAATAACTTAAAATAAAAGCTGACAATGGGCAATTTAGCCCCACGTATGTGAACTCTTTGATTGCAAATCTAAAATTGTGAAGTATAGAGCCAAATCAAGAAAAAAAATATGTCTTTGTCCCAAACATTTATGGAGCTCACTGAATATAATTACAATTATTCATAAATTCCATCATGTTAACTCTGCACACTGAGGACTGAGGAGAGGCAAGAGTTCTGTGTTCACATGTAACCTTTTATGGACTGTGTGGAGCTCGTTTGTCAAATGAAGCGTAACAGCCATTTCAAGATTTGGCTTGTTTTGATTTGTCTTCCCAATCAAATATAGAAGTTCAAATTACAGCACACTCAAAACACCCCATAATATGCTCAGAGTGAAAGAATGCTCTACAGTTAATACTAAGAATAACTGACAGTGGAGGTAAACCTAAAAAAAACAAGTCTCACAGCTGTTGTATGGAATTGATTCTGCTGTAGACTTGCAAAGCCTTCCCCAAAAAGGGCGTTAAATGACAGAAGTGGATGAAGTGAGAAGATTCATGTGCACATATTTGGAATTATGTGAATATTCCATATACAACTGCAACAATAAACCACTACATACTACAACTATCAATATTTCAATATTTATTTCACTTATTCAAACTCCATTCTTCCTCTTTCAGTTAATGTATCGTTGCTCCATGGATCATGAATGACCAACCATCACAAGGGAAATTCTTAGCCAGAACATAATTCAAATTTTATTTTATTTTTTTACAGTTCTACTTCAGGTGAGTAAATGGTTCTCCATTTTCTGCTTTTGTAGATAAATTGTATGTGAACTTGTTGACATTGCATCATGATTTAAAGTACAAAACTGTAATGCAGTTAAGTAAAGTATTTAGTTGTTGAATATCATTAAAAAAACATACTGCAGTATGGTTAAAATATAATATGTAATTTTTATTATTAATAATAGTAATAATAATAGTAATAATATTTTTTGTAGTTATCAGTAACTTAAAGTTGAGCATTTTCCTTCTTTAATTAATCTTGTGTGAAACCAACTGGCCTTTGCTTGAATCATCATCTGATGTCAGAATAGAAGAAAAAGTAGCACATGATAATTTGTTATGAGCCAAGAAAAAGGTGAGCTAATGAGAGATGGAATCAAACGGGCACAGAATTGCTCCTTACAGATGCTGTCATAGATTTAGCCCTTGGAAGGATAAAAAAAGGAAAACAAGACCAGGTCAAAACCTAGTATATGGCTGGGCCTAACACACTACATCCAGCCGAACAATGGTGTAACTTCATAACTCGGCCGACCAATGGTGTAACTTCATCACTCAGTCACTCAGTCAGACATTCGCGTTTATAGGGCTGGCCTCGCTGTTGCGCTCCAGCCAAAAAGGACAGCATACTGGTCCCCCTGGTTATTGTAATTTGTAAACAGCTTGATAATAACCATCATAGTATTTTTTAGCCATGTACATTGTACTATACTATTAGCTGTTACTTCACCTTTATATCTTGTCTTTATTTGTACCTTCCAGTATCTTTCAAATAGTGTTTTCTGCACTGGGAAAGCACTTTGAGTGCACTGCATGAAAAGCCATGTATACATAAAGGTCTGTCAACTTTATTTAACTTGCTGGATATTACAGTTAAGAATATTTTTTATCTAAAAAACTATTAATTGCATAAGGATACAGCACTACAGAATTTCAACTCGTTTTGTTTATGAATCACTCACTTACAAGCCCAAACAGAATATCTGCCTGACTCGGATTACTTCCTGCTTGTCAGTATGTGTTCAAAACAATGTTAACAGACATTATTCAACCCAGCCCCTTTTCAAGGTACTTCAACAAAAGCTGCCAAGAGGATTGGATGATATGTTATTGGCCCAGATCTTATGATTCAGGGTGTGGCTTCTGATTAGTCAGAAAGTGATGCACATTATTTGTGTGCATTTAATTTGACAAATGACCTAATCTTTTAAGTGTATCAGTTACCTGAATATCTGTGCTAATCAATGAGCTAATGTTGTCAGCCTTATTGTTTATCGTATTGTGCGCTGTATTACCCGCAAATACAATTTTTTGTTGTAGGGGGACTAAATTTTAAAACTTAGATACACACTCAGATACATTTTCAGGGTCACAGGATATTTGGTGGCTGGACATCCCATGCTCTGCTAGAAGTATGCAAAAAAAAAAAACAAGCTAAGAAAGAGCTTTTTGTTCAAAAGCATGTTGTAAATTCATAGTTTTCACCATTCACACAAACTACTTGATATTTCAGCAAAACATCTATCAATAAATTCCAATAAGGTGTGGCCAATTGCTCATGAATGCACATAAGGAAAGTATGAGTGGCTATATTCCACTTTTCAACACACAGAAGAAAACGCTGAGATGAGATTGTGGCTTAAACTGAAACTAATTTCACGGTGCTTCCAAAAAAACTGCAGCTCAGTATGAGACTCACAAAGGGACTGGGAGAATGCCGTTCTGCTGCATGGCGTGATGTCACAGGGCGTACATCAGTTTGAACAAGAATGGTGGGTGGCACACCTGTCCTTCAATTCGGGCATGCAATCCTTTCCTCCCCCTGTGGTTCTATCGACCGGGCAGGCAGATGAGCTACCTCTGTGTTACGCCTCTGTACCTCCTGCTCCTCATCTGCACCTCCTGCTCCTCCTCTGTACCTTCTGCACCTCCTGCTCCTCATCTGCGCCTCCTGCTCCTAGTTTGCATCTCCTGCTTATCGTCTGCACCTCCTGCTTCTCCTCTGTGCCTCCTGCTCCTGGTCTGCACCTCTGGCTTCTCCTCCGCAGCTCCAAGCATGAGCAAACTTTTACCTTTGTATTAAATTACATAGCTTTCACCTCACTGTGCCGACGACACGCAACTCTTTCTCTCCTTCTCCCCATCGGACACACAGGTCCCTGCCCGCATCTCCGCTTGCCTGAGGGACATCCAGAGCTGGATGGACAATCACTTTACTCACGGCCACAAAGGCTGGGCCCCTGTTGGGATTTTATCTGAAGCTGCAGGTAAATTCAGCTACAGATGTTGCAATATTTTTACATTTAGCTTCAGGCGGACAGACAGTGATGAGCTCATTTCTCAGAAATCAACACAGTCATTAGTCAACTCGGCTGAATAGAAGCCCTGAAAACCTGAAACAGAGCCAAATGTAAATAGCCTTTTAGGTGACAGAAATGAAAGAAATTAAAACAGAGCAACTGCCAACCATTGTCTCCTCAAAAGAGCAGTGACGAAAATCTTTTATTAGGGTAACAGAAAACAGAAGCATCATTATTAAGGTTGTCTAGGCGAAAAATAAACTTATGGATGAAAACATCTTTTGGCCTTGATAAAAAAAAACATGGATTAATTCAGCATCCATATAGACAGCTTAATGCTAAAGTTTATTTCCCTTTACTGTTTATACCTGCCGTGTCCAATTATATGCCTTGGATCATTTCCTCCTCATCAAAGGTACTGGGTGGGTTTTGTCACACAGTTGTAATTCCACTGTCTGAGGAAGGTTATAATTTCTCATTTTGGCAACAGTACTACAGTACAACAGCCTACCCAACGCTAAACCTTGCTTGATCTTGCCCTTTTGGCTTTCCAAAAAAATTAAATTCTGTGTGTGCCTTTTTGGATTTATTTTTTATTATTTAATGTCTTTATTATAAAATATAATACTGAGTAAATATAAACTGACCGGTGGGTTGAATAATGCATGCATGTAGCAACACTTATTAAAGCAAAACACAAATTAAAGTTGCCTTATGCAAGTTGCAGGACTGATGATACTACATCTCTTTCAAAGGTCAAATGGTACAATTCCTACATTTATCTGTTAAACTCCTCTTTCAAAGCTTACTAAGACATACAGTAACCAATTAAACAGAATTATCTGAGATTAAGTAAAGAAAAAATACAACAAGTTCAGTGGTGAGAATTATTACACTGTGAACTGTGCGTCATACTGTCCTTTGACATTAGTGTATTGCGGTTCAGTAGTGAGAGGAGGAGAAGATGCAGTTTTGTAATATGGTGCTTAGGCGGGCAAGATCAGAACATTGTTTACTGTGTGGTGAGGAAAGACTGTGGTTCTTTCTGCGTTCACAGTTAAGCAAATGATACATTTGATGTTGTGGTAATGTTGTCTGATGGTGTGGGAATGTAGCTCTCCCTATGGTACTTTATCTGTTGAGGTGAAAATGCAGTTTGTACCATGGGTTGATGTGAGGTGAGAATGTGGACTGTATTGTGGGTTGATGTGAGGTGAGAATGTGGAGTGTACCGTGGTTGTGTGGAGGGTTGGGTGAGACCTCTGCTTTGAGTTGACCCCAGGGGGGAAAAAATTTCGGGACCAGAGGGGCAGGCAGGAGGAGTCAGGAATGGCGGTTCTAGATGCAAGGAAAATCAATGCAGCTTTTTAGCTGCCCAAAGTGCGTAGGGGTCGCCACTGCCATGCAGAGCTGGATGTGTACATCACTAAACAGGCCACAGGTGTAGGACAGGGACCAGGTGAAGTTGGCTGGCTGCCACATCACATGAAAACATACCCAGAAAAGAGGGGGGGGGCATCAAAGTGAAATGCACTAGCTGTCTGGCCGGCTGCTAAATGGCAGGGATACTTTCTACAAGATTGTTTAGAAAACACAGCTGGGGCGACTGGAGGTCACCGTTTTGAACCTAAAACTCCCCTTACTTTGATACATTTTTACGTGGAAAAAACTTTTCTCAAGGTTCACAGACGGGTCACGCTGCAACTGGCTTATAAACCTGCCCTCTGTGCCTAAAAAAAGGTTAAGGAGGGTTTATAATTTTGGTGCATAAATCTGCTAAAATACAACTACTCAACTACTTTTGTCATTAAAACAACTTTATATTTTAAAAATATATAAATGTGAAAATATTAATGTATCACAACGTAGGCTCTTGTTCATAAAACTAATGATTTGGTTTTTTTGTTTTGAGTGACAAAATTGTGGATCTCAAGTGACATGGAAGCATACCTGCACATAATTAACTGCACGTTGGCCAAGAATATTAGTTTGACACATTCGCATGTCTATGCATCCATCTGAAAACCTATCTGCAAACTCCACCATCCCATAACAGGCTAATGTATAATAGAGTGGTGTGCCTTAAGACTTAAATAATATAAATGTTGCAAGCTTCAATACTTTGGGAAGCTGCTGCAAGGTGCATGTAGCAAGGGAAGCACATGGAGGGTTTGCTTCCACTTAACAGGTAGCCTGATTCTAAAAAAGTGAAAAAAAAAAAAATTATAGGCACATAAGATAAGTGAAACTATACACCACTGAATGAATCACAAAATGTCTCTGCTGGATCTTATATCTAGCACCTAGCAAACCATAAATGTATTTCTGAGAAAGAAAGAGCGAATGAATTCAATAAAAAATAATAAATAGTAAAGGTGCTTTCAATGTCTGATAATCGGAGTGGAAGGCGGAGAGGGCAACCATTTCTCGCTGAAGATACGTGGCTGTGGCCGGAACAATGCCTCCTGCACACCTGCAGGGTTTAATACCTGTGTGGGAGGCTTTGAAGAACCCGTACAGCAGCCCCCCGTGCTCCCCTTTGTCACTGGTCCAAAAAATCCAAACCAGAAGTATACCCAATATGTCATTATATCCCAACGCGCACTTCACCATCTCAAAAGCCAAGACCATGGAATTATCATAATAAGAAAAAAGACGTACTGCACTTAAAAAAAAAAAAAAATTAAAAATGAAAAGCTCTATATACAAGACCTTTTCAATTAATTGTTTTTGCTTACTTACCATATTTAAAATTCAATTTGCCAATTTGAAAGTCCTGTCACTGCACTGCCCTCTATCTGAGAATGTGCAGACCGGCATGCAAGGTGACAAAAAGCAGCCTGTACAGCAGAAGTTAGCCATCAGAGGCTGTTTGTGCGTATATTACCTGATTATTTATCTAACAATTATGTTTCATGTTATTCTTGGTTGGAAATATTTGCTGCAAATGTAAACAGGCTTTGCTATTACGTTAATCAGTGCTTTAGCTGCATCTTCCTTTTATGCCCTCAAATTTGATATTTCATACCAACTATTATTCTAGGGCTGCTGTGGGCCTCCTTTACGCCACTTCGAGTAGGGTTTCCAGCAAAGCCCATCGCCATAGTGACACAGATTACATTATAGCATCAATTCCCTGTGCCAGTTACCCTGTGTTTGAGCCTGCAACATCTAGGCCGCATGGTCGTGTTCTGGCATCAAACAGGTTTGACTGAGTGAACCCGGAGAAAATATATAGGAATTTCTCAGCATGCTTGTCCATCACCCCTCACAATCTTTAAGAAAAAGCTGTCAATGGGGGGGGGGGGGGGGCGGGCACACCTTTTTGAAGTTCCAAAGCATGGATTCTTTAATTGTAACACCTGCTCAGCTGCAGTACCACGAGTGAAACGTGGCCCAGAATGCCGGTCCTACATCACATGCCATTTCATCCTTGTGCAGGAAACTTCTGCTGTCTTGAAATAGACCACATGTACAGGATATGTTAAGTATACACAAGCCCAATACCTATCAATGGACCAACTGCCAACATTTTAAATGTTCTTGGCCTGTGAAAAGTTTGTTTGTTAGCCTCTAGGCTCATCCCATTAACCACTCAAGCAGTGGAAACATATAATCTGACATGTGCTCCTAGAGAGTAACATACCACTTAGAACTCAGTAGGATGTGGTGTGGCCACCCTGCAGGTTGTGTCCCATCAACCTTCAGCTCATCCATCACACTTACAAACTCAGACAGCTCTAAGCGGTATCTGCAGGAATTAAAGGCCATGTCAGGACAGGAAGGACAAGGAATATGGTAGCCAATGCCTTCCAGATATTACTTTTAAAATTTTTTTAAAGTTTGTTTATAAATTCATAGCAATTCAAACAACGCCTATAGAGCTTGCCAACATATTTGCTAAATCCAGACCACTCACTATAGCCACCAGCAAACAAGCATAATTTGTGATATGACAACCAGGAACATTTCTGTAAGAAAAGGCTTCTTTCAGGCAGTAGCATAACACACAATGAATTAGATTTCATCTAGGCCAAAAGCACAGCACTGCAGGGCTTAAAAAACACAAGGTGCAGTGTAAGGTTACGGTAATAATTTAAAAAAGATACACAAAAGAGAAGTACCTATACTAATGCAAGGTAATGTTAAGCATGTTCAGATGCAGGAGTGGTTATGTTCACTTTGTTGAGAAGATTCAAAGACACAAACAGCTGCCTGTATAATATCACTCCTAGGGGGGTGAATACAATGAGCAAACCTGGCAGAGGCTAGTAACAGTTTCCATTAATATTACTTATATTCTCTTGGTCTCTTGGTGGTAGATGACAATAGGTTGAAATCTTACAAAAGCAGAAGTAAAACAAGAAGTAAATCAAGCCCCTCCCACCCCTATCCCAAAACCCAATCCCTCCCCATCCCAAGACCCCAACCCTCGACCTAAACAAGCAGCTATCTGTAACTGGGACACGGTAATAAATAAATAAGTAAGTAAATAAATAAATAAATAAATAAATAAATACAAAATTGAATTTATGTGAGAAAATAGTCCAGGAAGGGATACCTACAAAACAGCAGGCTCTTGAAAACTGACAATATAACATTAATAAATGTAGCAAAGAAACAGAGGGAACAGTAAGGAAAGGGAATCAGGGTTCTGTTTTGCCTAAGAACACATCAAGCATTTAAATGTTATTATTTGTTTAACCTTTAATTGTATTGATGTATTAAAAGATACCTGTATAAACACTTACAGAGTTTAGAAGTGAGCTGTATCATATCACAAATATACTGGTCCAACTCTCACTATGTCAAAATTAGCTAACAATAAACTTAAACCGCAGAAATAACAATTTGGATGAATGCCACTTAATAAATACCTATAATGGTCTAAGGATGCAATTGCAGCAGTGCAGTGCACTCATTCAAAATTGCTTTTATAATAATGATCTTTAGTTAGATCACAGGCTGGAGGAGTTTCAGCCCTGTAACCAAAGCAACAATTATATGGTTGCTGTAGGATGTTTTTTGTTTGCATTCACAATCAGTGTCTTGAATCCGTTTTTTTTTTGTTTGTTTGTTTAATTCCACTTTTCTGTCCTATTCAGGAGATAAGGAATACCATGTGGTCTTATGTTTCTATCCACAACTACACAAAACCTATGGAACCTACCAAAACCTGCTTATATCCTTTGTATGCGGTCTTGATTTGCCTACATAAAATATCTTTACAAGTATTGTTTGTGAAAGGGAAACACGGCATATGTTCACATGATAGGGCTACACATCATGTTCCAAAACACCTATGCAGCAGGTTAAAGCAAATGTTTAAGTCTGATTAAGTGTTGTGAGGCAAATGTCTTTTTGTTAAGTCTTTGCAAGTAACTCTCTTCATGTCTCAACTGAAACAGAGGGCATTTTTTCAAAAGGCATGCAGACAGCAAGCAGCCGATGACTTCACTGAGGCAGCTGTCAAGCTGGCCACTGTCATTAAAGGAGAAGGTGCCGAGAAGTGCAGGCCTCATTTTTAGCCCTGTTAGTGGAAGCAACCGCGCTCCACCCACAGCTTCACAATAGTAATTTATGGAAGGAGAGATCACTTCCCACACCCTCCTAATCCCAGCATTTAAACAACCTTGTCTACCACCTTCCCGATTCACTGTGCCGGGCTCATACAAGAGGCCTGCACCAAATGCCTCACATTGCTGACCAATGGAATATTGCAAACTCATACACTGTAGTATAGGCCCCAATTCCCATCTCTTGCTGTAAAATGATGTTTGACCTAGCAAACGGGAGGCAGAATTAGTTTTGAGTTATTAGTCTGTCAACTGGCTGCAATTTCTGGCTTGCTAGTCAACCATTGTGAGGAACATTGTTAAAATAGGGTGAGGGGATAACTCATTTCCTACATGGGTTGACTGATTATGTCAGCAATTGAAAGCATATAAGGCACTAGATGCTATATTAATATGAAGTTTGGCCTCCATCAACTTGCGTTACCTTAAAATACTACAGCTGTTCTTCAAAAAAGGTGTCACCTGTAGCAAAATAAATGACTGCTTTAAAAGCATGAAGTTTCGACTGCCTGGTCATCATCAGGTCCGTAGCCCGTAGAGCACCATCCACATACTCATCGCGACCTACGATGGCTGATGTTCGGCCCACACGCAATGAAAAAATAAAATAAATGTAAAGACCCTTACAACAGATTGACAAGTTGATCCACCAAAATGGAGAAAGTCCAATTTATCAACATGACCAGAACTCCTGCCTTCCTGTACATGATTAAACCAGTTCACAGTTTTTATCTTATTTTTCAAAAACCATGAAGCACTTCATCACTCATCACTGAAGCACACTTAAACGCATTGTTGAGAAAGTATTTCTCACCTGTCACTCAACTCAACAATTCCAGGCAACTGGGAAAAAAAGTTTTTCTAGGTCACCTTGCGGCACTGTTAAAGGAGTCTTATTTCTTGATCGAGGATCAAATTTACAAAGACATTCAGTGGCTGTCAATTGCCATGCTTTGTGCACACTAACTGCAACACTAGATGGTAAAGTCAGTTGAAATTTATGCAGAGGGTACTGGTCTAATTTTAAAACTTTAATCCTAAAAAACCAGAAAGCCTTAATTACACAATTACACACTCCAATGGTAAAAGTGTTTTCAGATCAGATTAAAACAAGGTGATATGCACCCATGCATTAGAAGCCTTCAAAACAAAAATTCAGTACAATACCATTGCACATGATGCTTTTCTTTGAGGACATTTTAGCTAGTTTTACATCACTTTACAAGCTAGCATATTATATTGTACATATACCCTTTGGAGGGAAAACATCAGCAATAAAGCTAATGCTATATAGCCAAACCTTAAAATGAGGAAAAGGGGAAAGGAAGCTAGATTGATAACATCTCAGAAGGACATTAAATGGGTCTTGGTCAATGCGTTTGCAGACACAAGGTGTTTCCATCAGGGAATCATAAGCCTACTTATCACTTCCTAAACAGTAGAAATAAAGTCTTAAAGTCTTCATAAATACTTCAGCCTTTTTAAAACTTCTAGCATTTTAATAATTCGTATAAAATAACATGGATTACAGTAGCAAAAACAGGCCAATAATTAAACAGTATTTCTTTTTTCCCTTTGAATCTATTCTATGTTCAAAGTCAAAACTAACAATTAAGGCAATATTCCTGTGCTAACATGATATGACTGTCTGCCTTGCCAGTCGTATAGAACACTCACCTGTGCAGGTGAAGGACGGGATGGTTACTGTGGATAAGGCCCAGGTCAGGTGACCTTTCTGACCCAGCCGTTGGTGCAGGAGATGAGAGATTGGGGGGGGGGGTGGGGGGGGCCTGAATGAGCAAAAAAAGCAACTCTGGAAACGTCCTCTTCGGGTGAGATGAAAGTATAACACAACAGCAGGTGCGATCACAGTGGCGCATCCATTATAAGTGGGATATAAGCTCTTACCTTTGGTCTCAAAGTGTTGAACAGTATTATTAAGGAAGTAATTCCCCCTTTTGGCCAAAAAAAATTAAATTTGGGTGACCGGATGGATGCTGTCCTCTTGTAATGTAGAAGCCGTCCTTTAAGCAATTGCATGCGCTTGCTACAGTGGTAAATACAGTATGCTACGACACACTAAAAGACAAAAATTAAATTTCCCAGTTGCAAATCAATTCCTGTATTATGGCTTAAAAACAGTCAATCTTTCATGCAAAGTTACAGATTCCACTTAAGAGCATTGAAGGACCACCCCACATGTTCATCATCTTTAAAGACAGACATTAAAATACCTTTGTACGGTAAGCTGTTGGACCCAATCCAGCAACATCCAAGTAACTCTGCACTGGCAGACCTTGCAAGATTGCAGGAAGAAACTAGTCTTATTCATTACTTTGAGATAACGTGAGTATGAAATTACTGGACGTGACCGATGTAAATCAGGAGTCAACAGGTTACCTTGAAAACATTTGAAAACCTGACTGAATGGGAAAATGTGCATGACTCAAATACTTTCAAATACTGATTGAGGACTGTTTATATTAAAATTGCTACTGTACACACTGAGTTTGCCGTTTTTGCTTTTGCAATGCATGATTAATCTAATCACAAGTTTAATCTAAACCTTTTTCACATAACAAACAAATGCTCATTGTGCATGATGTCATTACTACCACCTTAATATGAATTTGGGTTATATGTACACTTCAGCAATAAGAAGCCCCTGACAAAGGTTCTCCCTGCCCCCTAACATGACTATATGAACACAGCTCATTCAGAAACTTCAAAAGGATATCTTCAACAGTTAGCCATTAGACAGCCTCAAAGTCTGTAAGTTTCACGATGCAGTTCTTTTTATCAGATTGACATTTTTTTCTTTTTAAAAAGTCAGAGGTGCCAGTGGTGCAGGGTGCAGGCTTAATAAATTCATCAAAAAAAACAGTAATTTCAGTTGTTTATTCGATTAAAATTTATTTGGTTGAAATAACAGGAAATAAATGATACAACATACATTCTGGAGAAATGGTATAACTACCAGTATATACTGTGAGGAAGAGCAAACACAGCTGTGAACCCTGAAGAGACGGCGTCCATTACAGCGCAATAAAATGGATGGATCAAATCATGGAGGGACGCAGTTACTCCATATTAGAGGAAAACTCCAGCCTGAAACACTTCGACATTGTTAGAACTTGCATATTCATGACGTAAAACGCAACCCCGGTCCTATTTTCCTATTTTGTGTAGCATTTCAGTTTTTCCACAGTTAAACTGCGAGTTCTCTAGACAACGTGACATCACACTGTAATATTGCCACAGCGGGCACAGTGGAGTTTAATAGGAGAGTCCATCTTCAACGCACTATGGCACCAACTATAAGTATTGGACAGTCATTTCAGTTAGGGGTTTTGCTTTGAACCCCTGCTAATTGTTTTAGCCAGGAGTAAGTGCTTTAGCCAGGAGTTTTCCTTTAAAAACCTCAAGTGCCATGTAATTTTCTGAGATGGCCTCAAGAATACAATTCAGATTTACAATTGATTGAAAATATTTGTTGTTCCATCAGGGTGCTGATCCTCTTCTTTGTTTTGTGAGTGGAGACAACAACTTAAATTATACTTGATCATTAAGTAAAATACCCCAAAATAAGGAAACAACTACAGTGCATACGAAAATATCACAATGCGCTCAAATGAGTTTCACAAAGGCAAACTATTTAGCAGTTGTATGCATACTGCAATATTGGCATTGGGATAAAATAAAACCATTAAAAATAGGCTAATTCAGTGTAAAATGTGTGAAATATCCCTTAGCTTGCCTTTTTTAATACAAATAACAAATTTTGATGAAAAACAAAGTACATGGTGATGAAAAAAATGTATTAGGATCAGTTAGCAATCAAGTCATGTGAGCAAACGGCAGAGTATGACTGGACTAAGGGGGAAAATATTCACAGCAAATCAGCTTTGCACTTTGGGGAGATCAATTCCACTGCTCACAGCAATTCAATCAAAAACTTTTTCATCCTGCTGTTGGCAGAGATGACCCAACAATCACTCATCACCAAACAGTTCCTGTGTGCATACTAATCGAATACAGGGCTGACCACAAACATCTGCAGCTCAACCCAGTAGCCTTATGGGAAAACTGATTTTTGCATATTACGAAAGGTTTTGGCTTTGGAAAAATACTGCAGTTCACCTAAATTCATGATTTCAAAATGTACAGTTAATCTATGATAACAAAAATAATATAAACACACAAAAAGTACTTAGTGCAAAGTTTTCTGTGTGCAAAATACTTTGGGTGAACAGAATTCATGGTACTGACTTTATTGGGTGGATTAATAATCAGAAGAAAATAATACTAAAAACAGAAGATCTCAAATATGAGGGAACATACATAATCCAGTTTACCAACGGCTGGAGAAAAGAAAAAAAAAAAATAAGAACATACAATCTACGGTCAATTATTCACACACTAATTTAATTCACAGCAATCTCTAAAAAGACAATAGAAAAATACAGTACACATACAGTATCCATAATTTAAAACAATATACATGATAATACTGGGTCCTCAATCAGCATCTATGTGAGCTGCCTCTAAATTGCAGTATTGATCAACCATTTCCCCTATCTGGACCTGAACAGGATCAATAAAGATCAGCTAGTGTCAGCTTCACTGCAGCTTATGGCAGTAACTGCAAGTGCATGCTATATGATTTATCATTTTTTTAACAGTTCATGAAAAAGTATTATACTGGAAGACTACTAAATTAGCCACTAAATTATCACCTTAGTGTTGTCTGCAATGCATTCACAAAAAGCTTCCATTTCGTCCAAAGAGGTTAAAGTTAAAATGTGTTGGGAATTACATTATGCCACCATGCAAGAAGTTTGCCTTTCCAGTCATCTCACAAGCAATGCAATATAATGCCAATATAATATTTTACTGAAAGATTTCTTCAGTACAGCTGGGGTAAAAAAAAAAAGCAAAATTACAATATTATTCCTGAAAGAAACACACTTCATCCTTTGCAAACATGCCCAGATTGAGACTAAATGTGTGGGATTCTTACACAGGTAGTCTGAAAATCACATGGACTCAAAAATCCTGAAGGGAATTAAAAAGCAAATCTTAATGGCAAGAAATGAAGAAGCAGAGATGATAATTTACACAGATGCGTCATTATTGTAGGGATTACTATAGTGTTTCAGACTGTGAGAACAGGACCCGTCCACTTGTCTACAAAGCAGTATCCAATACTTATTAGAGAGATAAGGAACCTGTTTGTCAAGGGCCAGCTTCTGCGGTGAGTGCATTAGCGCCTGCTTTTCTGTTGCAAATGCTTTGTCTAACTAGTTGTTCCACTTTACCTGAACAACAAAACCCTAAATAATCCTTTTCACATTTCAAGTCAATACATTATTTATTTCGTGAATCATAATAATTATGAGTGAATACAGCAAGAACACATAACCCGATTGGCCTTTCTGCGCGCCCAAAATTGAAAACAGAACAGGAATGAGAAAATGTGAAACCGTGATACATACAGAAATAAAGAATTTCTGGAAAAACAAAGGCTTTCGACAGGCAGGTTACCCATACGACAGAGTCATCACCATGGGGAGCAGCATGTACTGTAGCCACTGTAGTACAGTAGATGGTAGTGTTCACTATGAAACAGACAAGCAGAATTTTAGCTTCTTCACATTTTAGCAGGAGGCATAGTGTTTTCTCACTGGTTTTTGAGTTAAAGGTGTCAAATACTATATGAGATATTTAGTTAACTAGATAGTTAGCCAATGGACATATCCATATAAATGGATATTAACATATTGGTTGCATTGGTGATTCATTCAGCACCCAATTTTATCTCTCCAGTAACTTAACAGTTAATGTACTTCTCCTACGCTCATGGTTCATCTGAGGAATAATATTTTATTGTTGAGATGGAGTTTAGCCATTTAAATCCTTCCTAATCACACTGTTTTTCATATTGCAAGAACTGTTTCTGCATTGGTTAAATTGTGCCAAAATGCTGGAATAAAATGCACTAATTAAGAATGATTATTTTCACAGACACACATCATTTTTAAGGATATCACAGGGCACTGTAGAAAGGGGGCAAATATGCTCATTACTATGCCATGGAGTGGAAAAAAGACTTGCCAAAACAACTACTTTTTTTATAAACTAACTCCACGTTTCTTTTGTTTTGAGACAAAATCCTGCAGAGTAAGCAAGCTTTTCACATGAAATAGGAAAAGCTTTTGTAATTTTATATGAAAAATTCCAAAGGACTTTTTTTCAGCTTCTGTGCCTTAGGTTTATGCTACTTTGTTTGACCAATCAGTTATTTCAACACAACCTGGTCACAATGCAAAAATGCAGAGATTATCTGGTGGTTATTTAATTGCGTACGAGGTCCACAACTGTCCTTGGATGCATAATTCCAGATTTCACAAACTAAATGAAAAATTAAAACTCTTTGATGCATTGATGGAGAGGACATATAGCAATGTAGCCAAACAACAAGCAAACATGGTTCATCAAAAAAATTAAATCTAGCCATCATAAAAGCAGTTGCAGCATCAAAGGAAAGTACTGCAGCTGACTTGCAAGTGAAATTTGTCACAATAAAAATAAGAACTTTTCCTGGCAGCTACTTTGAGCTACAGCTGTCAATCGTCTCAGACCAACCATTGGTCACTAACATGTTTATCACTTGTTTGGGAGAAAACGCTTAACTTCAATCACATTCATCAATCAGTGCTCCATATATACATGTATATATTTTATGTAGTGCTTTAAATCTAATAATTAATCAAATTATTTGCTCCATTTTTTACTTTTAATTAGCATCAGTGCTGAGGGATTTGGGGGACAACTTAAAAGAAAACAAATACTTTTCAATAAACAACCATTTACTCTGTAGTATTACCATTATTTTAGTATAGGGCATGAGGGAAAAAAATAAATAAAAAACCGCCGAAGCTACTGAAGAATTTCAGATGGAAAGATGGTACTGACCAGTATCCAATTGGCTAATACTACTGAATAATTGGTGAATAGAGGTATAGAGAGAAAACTGAAGAAGACCCCAGCTCCACATTGGAACACAAACCTCATTTACAAATGGGTCCTATGGCTTCTTTGTCGGTTTAGTTTCACAATGCGGGTGTCACTGTTCAGACTCTGACCTCTGACCCCTGGTTCTCCCCCGGTCTGCGGTTTTTTGTGATGCCACAGCCGCAGTGAACCCCGCCAAGCAGCACAGGCAGGTGGCGCTGAGCTTGACAGTGTCCAGCCAGCTCGGGACATCCTTCAGGTAGTGTTCTACCAGGTGCAGCCCCATGACCAGGAACCAAAGCACAGAAGCCACAGCGTCAATTCGCCTCAGCCTGTAGCATTAAAACAAAGTGTGGAAAGTCCCAGATTTAGGATTACATGCAATGCAGCGCAGGCAGTAGCCTAGCCAGCTCAGCCCTCAGACCAGCACTCAGCAGCTCAGCTCAGCTCAGTCAGCAGTCACTCGCTCAGCTAGCTCAGCTTACCAGTGTGCAGTCGCTCAGTAGTCGTCAGCTGCTCAGCTCAGCTCAGTGCAGCTAAACTCAGCTCAGCAAGCACAATATCCATTGATTGTTCTCATGCCAACTTCTGGCCTTAATGACTTAATAAAGCCCTAACATTTACACCATCTGACATTTGAGCTAAATTTCTTGATAAGCGCATGAATGACAACTGAAGACTGTTATTCTGTCCCTATACAAGAGATTTCATTGTGATCTAATCCAGTGGTTTGCAGCCGCGTTCCTGGAGTACCCCTGTGTATGCAAGACCATCATTTTAAAAAGCTGTTAATGAAAACCAGCAAACACAGGGGTACTCCAAGACCGAGGTTGAGAACCACTGACCTAATCTATGCGTGAGCCAGTGTTGGTGTATATGCGGCCAATTAGCTCATTTAGCCAGGATAATTGGTGGAAACAAAAACCTGAATGCACACCCGCCCACCAGGACCGGAATAGCCCACCCCTGGATTGAGGGGATCATGAAATAGTTTTAAATTACTAATTACATTTTCTTAAAGGCAAAAAAAAGCCGTTGTGAAAACAACATAAACGGAAAACTACAATCCGACAGGTGACTCATTTTTCACTTGTAAAGCAAAACCACCCATTTTGCATGATGTTGCCAAGAATTCCCGCCTTGGGATGTGGACCAGGATTCCATCAAAATAATTCAGTTTCCTTGTTTCTCCAAATAACCGCCAACGTCCAGATGCGACATGCATACCGGTGTCTTTTTACTGCATTAATATAAACAAATTATTAGCCTGAAGATTTCCCCCGAAACAAACCCTTCTCTACCCGAGGCGGTTGAAGGGAGCTCACCTGACGGGCCCGCCCAGGAGGACGCTGCTGACGCAGGTGAGCAGGCCCAGGGAGACCACGGCCACCTGGTGCGCCTGTCCGCAGCTCCACAGCCGCCGGGCGTTCCGCAGGGCCTCGTCCGGCAGCAGGTCCGGCAGCAGGCCCAGCACCTCGGGCCACGCGGCCGCCCGGGCCTCCTCGCTCCCGTTCGCGGGGCCTCCGTTCGGGACCGGTTTGGGGACGGACGCCCCCCCGTCCTGCGGCTGGGGGGGGCTGCCGGGGCCGAGAGGCTCCCCGGATCCGCAAAACGCCAAAGCCAGCAGGAAGGCGCAGGCGAGGAACGCCAGAACGCGGAGGAACACCGCCCCGGCGGGTGCTGGCGAGGCGTGCGGCTTCTAGAGAGAGGAGAAGCGGAAACGTTAGGACACAAGGGCAATTCAAACATAAAGGAGTTTTTTTCCTACAGTTCGACAGGCATGCATATTAGGAGGCAAGAGAAATGTCTCCAGCAACTCCTTAATGTGCAAGAAGTGGATGGACAAATAAAGCTGTCCATTCCAGCCATTCTTTATTGACATTATACATGTGTTTATACTCTTCAGCTCCCTCTGCCACAATATGCCATGCATCACAACAGCTAGTGCAGCATTTCAGAAGAGGATGAGAAGTCCCCCGTGACACGTAAAATCAATGATAATCCTGAATCATATTAATATCAGATGATCATAACAATATTAAATCAAGGATGCAAACAGCACTCCCTTTGCATAATGGGTTTAGCCATTCCAGGTCTTACTAGAATCAGGGGTAGCTGAGCTGAATCCATCAACAGGATTCTAAAATGACCTGGGGGATATTTAACCAAGCAGGATTACCGAGTCAGCTGGATAACAGTGCTGAGTAAAACCTGGAACGGCTCTTTGTACTTCAGTCTATGTTCCAGATTTGGGAGGGTTCCGGGTTTTACTCGATGCAGTTCTCCAGCCAACTCAGTAATTCTGCCGGAATGGCTCGAACGGCTACACAATGGGAGCGCCGTTTCAGGTTCCTGTTCCCGTGAGGTGGCCCCCCCTCGCCCCTGCCCGCCGGGGCTGCCGTCACCTGGCTGAAGGCCCCGCCAGCGTCCCGGCCACGCCCCAGCTGGTGGTGGTTGAAGAGCAGGGCGCGGAGTCGGCGGTTCTGGTGCTTGATGTAGTACTCCACCGCAGTCTGGCACGGCCGGCACAGCTTGTGCGTCTGCTCCACATGGCGCTTGAACTCCTCGATCTCCTCGTCGTACTTCCCCTGGTCATAAAAAAAATAAACAGGCATGTTATTGTAAATAATTCCTAACCTTTATAACCTTCATTCCATGCGGTTAACCCTTCTAATTTACAGGTAACTATAATTTAACTGGTTACGTTTATTGTTATTAATTAGTTTAGTTATTAGTTTAGTCTCATTTTAAAAAATAAATAAAATTACAACGACAAAAAAACACAAAAAAGGCAAATACTAAATTATAACCATAAAGGTTCTTTTTCTGTCAAAAGCAAGCAGTGAACAAAAAAAACTGTAGTCTACTGCACTAGACTGGTAGCACTGCTTCGGAATAGTGTAGCTTTGTTGTAACATCATTTGCAGATCAATAATTTCGTTGGAAGACCCAACCGAGGAAGTGCATATTAACAGATACATAGAGACCACGTTTTTTCTGCATGATGGCTTTTTAAACGTTTTTTGCAAACATTTCTGCAGATGGAACACACCAAAAAGAAAAAAAAAATCACATGAAAGCAAGAATGCAAAATGAACAGATCTACACGCTGCAGTACAACACTCATCAAGAGCAGGTAACAGCTTAGCCGGCACACATCTCGATGTGCAAAATATGCAAATATATCGGGAAAAAAAAAAGTTTTACCGCACCTCTTCCTCAAAATGCAAATAACCAACAGCAGTAATACAGTCCAGAAAATTGACCTTTTTCCTACTGCACTCTCAAAAATCACACAGCACATAACAGACCAACACAACGGATGGAAAAAAAGATGAGAATGGATCTTTGTTGAGACTTCCCTTTCTGTCGCCAGTGTTCCGACTGTTCCACAGTCACCAAACCTATGCAACACAACACTGACTGATGTCACAAACCACTCCACAGCTTGGATGGCTGGTGCTTAAAAAAAGGCAGAAGGGAACGCCAAACCTTTCAGTCTGAACACTGTCAAGGCCCATTATACGCAACGGAGATACAGAGCACAGACATTTGCACTTACCAAGTTATGTAATTACAGTCAGAGCACAACTCTGCAGCCCGGCTATATTTAGCCCTCCTAATTGTTACAAGCCTAATTAAATGGCATATTTGCAATTTCCTTCATATTGATGGAGGAATGGATTGACTGATGACATTTCTTCCCAGTGTAGCAAGGCCCAAACCGAAAGAAAAAATGAAAAGGGAACATTTGCAAAAGATCTCAAGCTGCACAATGCGAGACTCGGCCATCCGTGACTGACATTCCTCCCGCGATTCTTATCGGGTGAGTCTTAGCCCTAGCCAGTAAGGTACCTGGAGACACAAAACATACATTTCTGGTAAAACCACTCTGCCCTCCAGCAAACAGAAAGCATCTCAGCCCACACTTATTCCCTGGAAACTCATCATAGATTAAAAAAAGGCAGTAGTAGATCAGGTGACCTTGGCCTAACCCTCACTTTTACAGATCCACAGTGAGGCTTTTTAAAAAAGAATTTAAAGAAACAGCTCTCCCTGGCTGCTTGGGCTTCTAACAGAATGGCAAGGATCGGGGAAAGACAAGAGGGAACAAGAACAATGCCACAAAATTATTGGTGGCTGTCACAACACCAAGCTCGGGGGGTGGAGGCTGACAGCAGCTGGGATGAATAGGCAGGGAAGACCCAGAAACAGGTGTACAGCAGGCCTACAGGACTAAGCATGACAAACAGAGATACAAACACTTAATGCTTCAACATTTTTTATCATTTAGGAGTCACTCTTGTATAACAGCCTATATACGCACTAAATATTCATTGCACTGACAGAAACAACAAACAAAACAAAAGAAAAACGGTTCCTCATGAAAAAGCTTGCGGTTGTGCCATGCAAATTTATGCGCATTTATTCCCTGAACAAATATTTCTGTGAAATATTTTCATTTCCATTTTTACTTGACAAAGAGAGGATTCAAGCAGCTGTCATGCAATGCATTTTGCCCAGTGCAATTCAAAATGTGCACCCACTGTGCCCCCTAGTGTGTAACACTGGTACTGCAATACACCTGCTCCTTAATTTGGCTTTCCTGTAATAAGTAAAAAGTAGGGCCAAATCCTATTCAGGCACAGGTAAAATCAATACGGTATGTTGCAAATTGCACAATGCACATTACACATTAATATCCTATGAAGTTAATTAAATGAAATTACCAAGTATACAACACCAAGTATCTGTTTACAATATATCAAACAAATAATTCCAATGAAAAATGAAGTTGCAATCGAGACAATTTTAGAATGTATCATTTTCTTAAATGCCAAATGGCACTTTCATCCTTTGTCCAAAAAAAAAAAGACACATAAAATTCTGATGATGGAGCACACAAAATGACATCTACGTGGGCTGTTATGGGTTTTTTTGGAATAGTAATATCAGGTTTTAACTGCATTTCAGTGAATACATGAGTGAGAGAAAGAGAAAGAGTGAATATAAAGTTATACTGAATATTATACAGAATTACACTTAATCAATGCAGAGGTGACAGAGGTGCAACGTACATCCTCCCTTGGCACAAAGGACGCGAGCTGCTTGATCTTCAGGGTCTGCTTATTGTTGCACTTCCTGCACACCAGCATCTGGCAGTTGACCCACTGCAGCGTCTTGCTGGTTTCGGGGCGGGGCGAGCCGGCGGGGACGCCCTGGTTCAGATTCTCCGTGTACTGGGCAGGAATGGCTTTGTTGTAGTCCCCGTTCTGGAAGACATGCTCAGAAGGGTCAGTAGGCCACAGGAGCTGAACTACACAACAATTACAGTTGAGGCCAAAGGTTTACATACACCTAGGCATTTTGACCCACCGGCATTCTGATATAGTGAATTGAAGCTGAAATAAATCTGTCTCAAATCGATCGTTTTAAAATGACCGCCGATGTGAACAAAGTAGATGCCCTAGTTGACTTGCCAAAAGAAATGTATGGTAACATGAAATGTGTGGAGTTGTAAAAAACTTAGTTTGAATATCTTTAGAATAGGTGTATGTAAACTTTTGGCCTCAACTGTGCCTTTTAAAGACACTGGCTGTAGTAAACCAACTGCACCTTTTTCATTTAGGTACACGTTCATTTAACTGCATCCAGAAAAGCCCTGAGTGCAGTAGGTGGGGCTAGAGAAGTTTAGTGTTGCTACGCATTGGTTCCAGTATAAGGATGATCTAACCTGGAAGTACTTCTTTTTTCCTTTACTCAGCTCTTTTTATTAGAAACACTAGCTTATTCAATCATAAACATTTGACCGTTGCACTGGAAAACCATTAAAAACAAGACTTTTCATTTTTTCACAAGTCATTTTGGGGAGTTCAAAGATCACTGAAACTAACTTGGTATCACAAACTCAGTTACCAAGTTAGTTTCATTTTGTTTAAGTTGTTGATTGGCTAAAGAATCCACACACCTTGCTCTCAAGGCCTTATTTTGCTTCAGACTGAAAAAACAACCACAAATAGCAGACTATATGGCCCTCCAACACTTGAATTTGACACCCGTTTTAGACAGCAATCAGAAGCGTAATGTTCCACAACAGAAAAATTTTGCAGACACTCATTTCATCAAACAAAAACATTCTGCATAAATGAAACCGTCCATGTTCAGCTTACCTCCTGAAAACCATTGTACTGCTCACAGTTGGGGCAGTCCCAGCAGTTTCTGTTGCCATATGGAACCACTGTGTCCTGGTTGCAGAACCAGCAGTTCACACCAACATGAGTGGGCTTTTTTCTGTCCGATAAAAAAAACCAACAACATACCATTTACAAGGAAATCGTGCCAACAAAAACAACTTCTTCACCTTCCTGATTCATTACAACAAAGAATATTTTTGTAGACACCAGTCCTGACTTGAATGCACAGGAGCTGGTGGTAAAACAACCCTTCCTGCACTGTGGGGTGGATGGGCTCTTTACAGCTTACAAAGTTTAGGCCTATAGCAAATCTCCGGTGTCAGAGATTCTTATAATCTTATCATACATGTAAACTTATATGCATACACATAGAATTTTCCTATTCAAGCAAAATTACAGCGAGACAAAATCACTTTATGCCGCGCCATCAGGCTGCAACTATGAATTCTTGTTTGTCTGCCTCAAGAGATTTAATCAGATCTTTCGAGTGGAGCAGGAAAACACCAGTTGCCATCTTTGACTTTCTTTTCTCAAACTGGTTTAAATATCATCGATTTTCACAGACTCCTGGGATAGAAAAGCAAGTTGATATTTTGGATTTGCTATGAGTAACTACTGGGGGAAAAGTTCATTTATTTATTTATTTATTGCGAGAACTAGCATCATCAAGTGCACAGTGCAACTTTTGTTTAGCAAGTGTGTTATAAAAACTGCACAGGTAACCCAATAAATAAGATAGGCCTACTTAATTTGGTATATGGGGACCAATGTTGAGAAAGACCACGGCCAGAAACAGCATTTTTCATTCTATATTAGCAGTAATACTCACACTGAGCACCTGCTAAGGAATTTCCCATCCCTGCGTCCACGAGGACGCTAGTCTGGCATAGGATACAAGTATAGACTACTAGTTTGGCATAGGCTATACGTGTAACCCGATTTCGACAAGATTTATTAGCTTTATTAGCATTATTTTGACGTAGATAAGCTATATTTTATAAAGCTAGCTCATAAATTATGTTGAAATCGGGCTATAGTCTGATTTCAACATAATGTATTAGCTAGCTATATAAAATATAGCCTAAAGTATACATTCAAAAACAGCGTTCCTTAGCATGTTACTAAAGACACCAAACTTAATATCCAGTGAAAGCTTTGCAATTGAGAAGCCACGGCTATTGATGTTTTAACCACACCAGGAGAAGGTCATAACCTTCGTCTTTCTCAGTCAGTGACTAGCACTGCAGGATTTACAGTAAAATCCTTAAAGACAATCAACTCCATCCACAACTACTGAGCTCTTTGTCTCGCTAAACCCTGAAAGCGAAGAGGAGCCTGTATTCAGTTGCAACTGCTGAACAGTCGCTGCTCTGTCAGACTCAATGGCATCGTGTCTCCCCCAAGTATCAGTGCGTCAGAACAAAGACATTTATGCCATTGCCTGCGTCTCAGTGCGATCAAATCTTAAGACCCAGTACACATCAATTCGATTAAATATAGTAGCCTATTCGACGCCATCAATATGTAGTTATTTCTAATAATTTAAAACAGAGAGTGGTTTGTGTCTGTACTTCTTTTTCCACCAAACCTGAAAGACAATTGCTGCAAAGGAAAGACAGCTTGGCGAGCAGCTGTCTCGCCCCTGAGCGAATGGTCCATTTGTCTCAACAGTTGCTTCTGTGTTGTAGACTATGAAGATACACCAACTGAAACTTACGGCCATTCTGTTCAACACATAAACATTTAGGAACTTATAGCGGAGTTATCCAACGTCGGAATATAGATATAATAGCGTTCAAACATGTAAAACAGTGTAAAAACCTACACTCAGCACATTTTCTGCATGCACATAGGCTACACCCCGTCGCAAAATGACAACTGTGGTCACAGCATTCACATGGGGAAATTGGCCATTCACGAAGGAAAGCTTCGGGTCTTAATGTTACTTTAGTTACATAACTAGTTTTGCTAAGAAACTATATTTAAAAGCACGCCAATTCGCTAGACACAACGCTTTCCCACATTATTTGGTATGTTAGTTAGGAATTACCTAATCGTTTTTTCAATACAATTCACAAGCAGCTAAAACTAGATGCATTATCGTGGACTTTAATACCCCAGACAAATCCATTAGCTACGTTTCACACGGTGCGGAGGGGCGGTGCCAACAGGACAAAACGTGGATTTGAGATACAACCAAATACAAGCTAACAGACAGGCGAAAAGCGAGCAAAATCCATTCGCAACACAAAGCCCATGCATACACTGCCGGCGATCATACTCATAAAATGTTGCTATCGAGTATGTACGAAGTAGACCTTTTGGGGTCACAGATGACGCTTCTTGGACCCCCGTTCTGAGGCCTTTGTTATAATGTACTTCGCCCGCTAGCTCCAAAAAGCCAAATAGCCACTTACCTCGTCGCTATTTTGTAAACCAGGGCTCCAGTGGCACAAGCCGTAGCACCCACGCCTCCGTATGTTACGTGAGGATATTCTGCAAAAATCTGGTTAAAGACCTCCATTGTCCATGGAGTATTACACGGTTTATCGGCGCCGTTACCCAAGACAGCTATAGTAGTTTACTAGAAAAGTAACCAGCTGGCTGGATTACCACTGTCCAACGCTAGCTCCTCCCAATGAACCTACGAATCAACCAATCAGCGATGCCTTGATATAAAATCCCGCATGGCTGGCATCTGATGTCTGTGTACTTTATTTTGGCATTTAAATGGTGATAGGGTGACACGATTGGGTGCATATGTAGCTCGAGTACAGCATTCCAAACTGCTTTCTCACTAATTCCCTTTTCCCGAGTAGGCTACTTCATGCTAAGATCCAGGATAAGCGTACCCGGATAAAAATATGAATACCGAAAGTTTTTGTGTGAAGAGTAAAAACACCCACTCGGTGAGTTTAGGGACCTACTCCCTGCAGTAAAGTCAATCTTGGTGATCACATGAGCAAAGAGGTGGTTCGACTGTCTGCAGGACTATGCAGTGGGGCGTATGATCAAACAAGAGCAGCAGGGTAAAGAACATAACTGTACAATTATTTTAGTATTAGAACGATCACGTGCTTCCTTTTGAATTGCACGTCAATACGTTTTGCAATTCAGAATTCCATTAGTATAGTGTAATTAAACAAGATACAAACCTTTACAGCGTTGTATCAGTAGATTTTTGATCTAGAGCAACAATACTAAAATACTTCATGTAAATTTCAATGTTATGAAATTCGTAATTACAGGACGACTGGATTTAACTGGTCAGCTGGTTATAAAGACTGTCTGCCTTAGCTTTTAGCTTTCTCCTAAATTCAGATAAATATTTTCCATGATGTTAAAAAAAATCATATACTATACAAACAAACATGTTAATTCATGCATTGTGTGAAGCCACATTTGACAAATATGCATTTATGGCCTCGTTTTGTGTAAAATAAAATTATTTATTTTTTGTTATCAAAAAACATCAGGGATAAAGAGCAAACAAAAACGGTCACAGATTAAATTAAATTCCAGGTAGTACCCGTGTGGTTGAGGTCCTGAACGAACAGGTTAATCAACTTCAAGTGTTCTGAACTAAACAAACATCCCCATAGGAAGAACATGTGAATATTTACCATGTGAGCAAACTGTTGAACCCAATCAGAGTAAAGGCCATTTTAATCACTGAAGCACACGATCTTGCATCCGATTTAATGTCCAAACATTTTGCTACATGATAGACAGACAGATTATTATTTATATTCAGAGTGCAGTGCTCTTTGTGGTGGCCTCTAACAAACAATCTTCGGTGTTTCCTTCAATTATGTGCATTACTCTGGCATATTTTCAAATAGATTTTGTTCTCAAAGTGGTAAACCCATTTCCTTTGGATATTTAACAAACAAACAAACAAAATAAGAAACAAGTGAAAATAAATATTTTTTTTCTTACATAAAATTTACAACATACAATTCTGTGTCATTGTCCCTTCTAGGATGCGTTCCTACAGATGCGTCTGAAAAAGGAGTGGCCGCTGTCCTCCTCTTGGAACACTTTTAATTGTCCTGCAATGTGATGTAGCTGGCGAGCAGGAAGTCCTCTTTCCAGCTCCCATTCAGTCCAATCAGCTATCAAAGGAGCCTCCTTCCTGTCAATGGGAGCCATCGCCTAGCAGGTGGACAATGAGCTCGTAAGAAGAGAGCACGATGGCTGTGTTGGGAATCTGTCGGATGAGCTGTGGAATCAGTCCTCTATAGAAAGCGGCATAGCCCTCCTCCATGAACACCAGCCGCCCCGTCTGGAAGAAGTGCTTATACTTGCTGCCCTCTTCTCTTAGCCTCGTGCGGATCACCTCTGAGGGTTGAGAGAAAGACGGAAGGATGAGTGAATGACAGACAGGGAGAAAGTCACGTCCTCCAACAGTACTGTATTTTGCGCGCATTCAAACAACAGCAACAACAACAAAGATTCCAAAATTTTTGTACATCACTTTGGATAAAAAAGCGTCTGCTAAATAAATGTAATGTAATGTAACATTATGGGCAGACGGGCAGGCAGTGAGCCAAGAGTTTTAAAAATCAACATTCCTCTGAAGTGTAGGGATACTCCACACCACACGGGGGCAGAGTTGCGCTTCTAGTGGTACTCGGCAGTTTTAAGTCGGCTGCAGCAGGCGTTCTGAGCAGGGTTTTCGGCTCTGGCGGACCGCGCACTCACCGTGTGGGTAGGCTATGCAGGAGGCGCAGCCCTTGGCAACGGCGGCGGCGCCCATGAGGCCCAGGAAGTCCGACGCGCCCTTGTTGTTCCCGCTGCCGTGCGAGAGGAGCCGGCTGTCGGCCAGGTGCTTCTTCAGCGTCTCGTAGATGAGGAAGCAGATCATGGTCTCGGAGATGCCGGCGTACGACGCGGTCAGGCCGCGGTAGAAGCCGCGCGCGCCCTCCGTCCTGTACACGTGCCGCGCACACTGCAGCGCGTTCATCTTCTTCTCCCCTCGCGCCCTGAGAGAACGAGGGAGGGAACGAGTGAGAACGGGGAGGGGAGAATAGAGTTCAGGGAACGGCTTTTAAATGCCGGAAACAGCATGTGCTATCATTTGAAAAGTGCTTAAGCAAATCAAATTTCATTTAAATACCAAACATTTCATAATACAGTACAAACAAATCATTTGTAAACTGCACTTACAGTAGCTTAATTTTCCATTACCCCCACCCCCCCTCCAGCCCCCAGCAAAAGAAAGTAGTTCATAGTCTTATTTGACTACAAAATATCATGTATTTTATAGCAGTAAATGGGACTAAATCTTCTTCCACCGCGAGGTGCTGGTTATTTTAGAATCATAGCCATGTTTAGCTCTGGCTATCTGCTCTGACATCATGATAAGAATTTCTGACCTCTGCTATTTCCAGCAGACACGGACAGTGGCTCTGTGCACATGCTGCTGTGCCAAGGCGGATATTTATAATTCGGCACTGGTCATGTGGTGGCAGGATTTCAGGCACGGTGTTCTTTTTCAGGGAGGATGTCCCCAGTTAAGAAGGCTCAAGGTTTAACAGCCACGGTCAAATGAAGTCTTATTTAATCTGAATGCTCAATAGTTGTGTCCACTAGCCATGTCAGATAAACCAAACACGCTATAGGCATATAATACTACGTGGCCAGTGGAACATGCTCAGTGAACCACACTACATTACTACATTGCAAACAACATACCTTTTTTCCAGTTGCATTCTGGTCTTCACCATCCATACAGGGTTCATCAAGGAGTTTGTAACAAAGGCTGAAAAATGAACAGGCCAGATAAAATATTTATGAGGGAGGAGACCAGCCAAACAGCATTGCAACAGAATAGAAGTGGTGACACAAAAGTTCTCTTTCTCTTTCCTGGATGCATGTAAGGAGAACACTACGACACATTAGGTCAAACAGCAAAATATGATACGAAACCAATTATTTGTAGCCTTCGGTGCGCATGTAGCTCTCCCCCCCCACACATCACACACACACGCGCACACACACACACACACACACGCACACGATTGACATACGTGTGCCGTTATTGACAGCTGCTTAGGAAACAGCTCTTTAGCCTGACCGCTAGCGGACAAACACAGCGCCCCTTTGGCACAAGGCATTTTGGAAAATGTACAGTACACAAAACACTCATCCAAGGGCAGTTACCTCTTTATTTGTTCCAAAGGCCTAGCCTTTTTTTGAAAGTAGGTTTTAATAACTATTAATAGTTTATGCGGGACATTGGGCACACGTTGACGCGGCTTGGCCTGTTGTCTCACCTGCAAAGCCAGCTGAGGACATGTGCACCAGCCCACTGTTGGGAATGAAGACCCTGTTCAGCTTCTCCTTCGACTTGGAATACGCAGCAAAGTAAATGGCTCTGTGTGGGACAATGAAGAAGGAAAAAGGGAACATTAGCCAATCACTTGAGGTGCAAGGGACTTTTCTGGTTTAATTAAAAGAACAACATTCATCTTTTGTAGCTGTGTGTGCGTGTGTGTGTGTGCGCGCGCGTGTATGCACACGCACAGTGTAGCCTCCCTTTTCCTGTATGCTTGTGCTAGACTGCCCATTCCACACGGAATTCTGAAGCACTTCTGGGACAGCCCAACGGGAACACATTCACTAAATGCCAGGACACAGGCCCCTTAAGCACAACTTTGAAACTGGACACCACAGTGCTGGAGCAGCCAAACTGCTAGCAGCAGATGGTGCAGTCAGCACACCCTGACTGCACCAACTGTCCAGTCCCCAGACATACCCAGCAGCGCCTTGGTGAAAAATTCAACAGGTCTTTTAAATGAAGAGAAAAAAAAGAAACTGTACTTTGAGAGCCTGCACAGCATGTTCATTCACTGCTGTACAGAGTATTTGTGCTGTGTATTTGTCATTCAAAGTTGGGCTGCTATTAAAATTTCACAGATGGGCTCAACAAACACCAGCCAAACATCAGCCCCACCCCCAGACCGAGCCTGTCTTGTTAAACAGCTCCAGGACATGCACTGTTTACTGTCCCCTTGTCTGCCTGGTAACTCATTACCTATGTCAAAAAATGCTTGCAGCATTGCTACTTCGTAGATGGGGGGTGGGGTGGGGGGGCTCGCCATAGCTCTTAATAGTGAGCATGAAGGCCAAAAATTTCAGCCAGAGGTCACCCTACAAAAATCTGAATGACGCAATCCCTTTTCCTGTTAAATGAACCAAAATACCACAATGGGCAGTGGGAATACTAGCATTTTCTTGTCTGTAAATTTAGCTGCATTTTGAGGCTGCTGAAAGCAATGTATTATGTTGTGTAGTTGAGTACATTTGTGTACAAAATCTAAGCAGGTATTATAGATTGCCCTTCACCTTTCATACCCATCGCACAAAAATTGTGCTTTCATTGCACTAATAGACAAATGCTTCAGGACAGAATGTTCCTCCTCACAGTGGCACTTTGCATTTACCTCGAAGGCGCCACTCCTACAAGGTTTGGTCCCAGGCCTCGGAAAAGAGATCTCGATCCCTCTTTTTCCAAAATTGACCTGGAATGTGGAGAGACAAAGAGGCAAGGATGAGAACAGTTCCCTTCTGTGTGACCGCACACATGGCGGAGAGATTTAGGCCGTTTGTTTTTTTTCAAGCTGGCGAATGATCCGCCGCGTACACAACCCCTGAAAGAAATCGTTGACACGTCAGCACACGTACGGGACACAAAGCCACGCCTCCCAGCCCCCAGGAGAGGTCACGATTTCCCATTGAGCGAACGCTCTCCCCTCCCCAAATCCCCCCCGACACACAAGCCATCCCCCTCGTAAAAAAAAAAAAGAACGTTTATTTTTCCAGGCCGACGCGATCCCTGGCCTTTCAGGCCCGTGACGGCTTTACGTCAGTCCACTCTAGCAGGTTCACAATGCTGGCACGATGACTTGGCCAACACACAGCAGATGAACATATTGTGACAAAAACAAGCGTCATATGCCTTCAGTAGCGGACAAAAAGTGTTCATGGAAGGACCAATAAGACCCTTAGATGACACGTAGACAAACTGTACCACTGTGAATGACATAGCTTTAAAAAAACAGTCCTATTCAATCGGTGCAAGTGCCTTATTAAACACTTAATGGTTAAATTGTTAAATAATAGTAAGCGCTTTGCTTCCTCAGGGACAGTGTCAGAAAATGGATACCAACACACAGGAATCCATTTTCTTTGCCACTTTTTTAAATGCAGAGATCTGTCAGTATTCGTAATTTCCAGTCTTTATTAAATGATTAAGTAAGACATACCCATTATAACATTCGTGAAAGTTTTTGCTATCAGGATCCTAATTAAGACCACGGGGTGACATTGTATTGGGGCTGTACAGTACATCCAATAGGTCATCACCTTGGTTGTTCTGCGCAATACTACAGCCTTAACACTCGAGTTCCAGCAGCCAATCGTAGGGTGAGCACTGTGAAATGCGACACCACCCGGCCACACCCACTCACTGAAGTCCCGCCAGAACACGACGCCCCTCGGCATTGGCAGGTCATTTAAAACCGGTTTCTGAGCCAGAAATAGGCCGACCCCTCCATTAACAGGAGCCTGTGTAGAACGTCTGCAGGAGTTACGCAACAGCTCTCAGCTGGCGAGCCAGAGCCAGAGCCAAAGCGAGACCCCAGCGTCAGTGCTATCGCAATCATTAAAAATAAACAGGTCACATTTAATAGGTTTTTTTTTTTTTTTTAAGCTACACTCATTTTTTAAGTCATTCTCCCCCTTGCTCATATTTCACTAGATTACTGCAGGCGCCTGTCAGGGGGAGCGGGTGTCAGATCCTTATCAGGTGATCCATGTGACCGCAGTAACCGAAGAGCACTGACCTACATGGTCAGTACCCTTGCGTCAGTGACTGGGCAGTGCCTGCTGGCCCCAGCTGGTGCTCTAGATCCAGATCAGACCGGTTCAAAGTAAGCAAAAATGACTTTAGAAAAAGGTCTGCCAAAACAAAAAACAAAAAACGAACATTGCCCCCTTACCTCAAGACTTGCAGCAGACCTGGCGTCATGGATGCGGGCCTAATCACACCGGCACCATTCAGAGTTCCCAACTGGACCTGGAACACGGGTCTGAGGGTGAGCCCCGAAGACTGCAGCCTGGTCTTCAGCACCTCCAATGGGCAGGTCACGATGGCTCCAACCGTGCCGCTACACCTGTGCACAAGCAGGCACAAAACAAAAATAAGATTAGCTTGTCGTTTTAAATCACTTTTACTTATTTAAAAAAAAAAAAAAAAACTTTATTACAAAATTTGTGCAAACCGAACCATTTTCAAGCAAATAGAACATTCTAAACTTGTACAAACCACTGCACCTCAAAAACATATTTATCCAGGAAACAGGATTGGAAACCTGACTACCAGTGAAACAGTGCATGGCAAGAATCTGAATGGGAACTTACAATTTTCTTCCCTGTTTATGATACATCCTGAAACTTTCATACATTTACTCAGCTAATTTAGCACAAGCCAATATCTTCCAGAATATTCCAAATAATATCAATTATCTTTCATAATATTCCAAGTAATATTAATTATCTTTCAGTATTATAATTTGTAAAAAGAAATAAATACATAAATAAATAAAGTTAAAACTGGAATAGAGTCCATCTGAAATTAAAATCAGTCAAGCACACTGAAAAGTTCACTGATCACAGGTCAAGTTCACCAACAGTTCAGAGGCTCAGAAGGTCATTCTAGTCAAACAGCAAAACAAACAGACCCGGTGAATCTGCAACGTCGTTTGACGCAAGTAACTTCGATCAGAAAAGGCAAACACAATTAGCCAATAAAGTATGACATCCGGAAGAGGAGATTAAGAGGATGCCAAAAAAGGATGAAGGTGATCGATCAAATCTGAGAAAAACAGGGAC
The DNA here is from genome assembly GCF_018555375.3 of Anguilla rostrata. Lineage (NCBI taxonomy): Eukaryota > Metazoa > Chordata > Actinopteri > Anguilliformes > Anguillidae > Anguilla > Anguilla rostrata. The sequence goes on from NC_057945.1 coordinate 31,442,902, forward strand.
TAGATTCAGCTGTAAATTATGCTGATACAGTATGGAACACATTTGTTGGCTAAATGGCTTTAAATCATCAAGGGTCCAAGGTATCAAATGAGCCTCAATCGTGCTGCTGCCAGATATGCAGTGGATACTACAAGCAGTGTTTCAACAGATAAATTGCATATCTACTGCATATCTGGTAGCAGCATAGTGGTTTGAGGCTCATTTGAGGCTATGGATCACTGGTGGATGGGAAAAAAATGTTTAGGATAAAAAGCCCTAAAAAAAAAAAGAACACTGCGTTTTCCAATAAGTCTTATTGTGCCAAAAAAAGGTGATAAAAAAAAAAAAATACCTTCAGGTACAGTACAAGGACATGTCATGAGACAGATTTATTTCCATTCTAGCTGAATGACAGGGAGCACAGGCCCAGGAGAGAGCAGCTGCAGGGCTTCACACGTAAAGCATTCCTGCAGAGCGCTGGCTAGGCCAATGCTGGATCACCGGGCAGCACGCACACTGTCACACGTCCTGTCTTCTCAACAGGCAGCCCGTACATTCAGCTGCTGCCAGAGAGGGCCAGTCGCGTTAAGCAATGCAACAGTAACCGGCACAACCCTAAAATAATGGACTTGAATTATTACAGAGGCATAACGGAAATGCCCTGTGTTAAGTCGGTAAAATGGAACATCAGAATCCCTATGATGGAGAGTGAAATTGAGAAAGCATGCAACCTCGTTAGAGTACAATATTCATGAAAACAAACTATTACTTGAAAATTATTGGTGCTTGAGACTGAAACTGAATGAGTAACTATCATAACTCTCTTTAGGGACTCCTTTTAGAAGATGAAATTACTATTCTTGGCCATGAAAGGAAGCTTTGGGCGGCTGGACAGAGCCAAAGATGTACGCATTTAGAAGTAGATGGAGCTCCACAGTCCTTGAGCAGTTGGTCTTAAAATAATACAGACACAACCACCCTTGTGATGAAGCATTCAAGGTAGAGCAAAACGGAGAAACTGATATATGAAACGTGATAGAAAGGCAGTTGTTTCGCATTCCAGGTCTTCCCACCAGTAGCAGGCATTTCAGAAACTTGTTCTGTCGCACCAACATCACATATTTTGTGGAGTCTGTTGAAGGTGCAGGGGATATCTTGAGTCAAATGGAGCTGTATCCTTTCTGTTAACTATTCCAAGTATGGTAGTGACTGTCTCTGGTTAGTATATACCCCTGAATATCTCAAGAGACTACCTGGTTAAATAAAATAAACATACCTAATGAAAAAGCCTCAGCATCCAACTTATTTGCTATATCCTTGCACGTCTGGAAACTCAACACTACAAGATATAGCCAAACTGCTCAACAAAAGACAAATGTTCAATGCAGTATGTTGCCATGTGTATCAAAATGTTTCTGCATTTCCCACACAGTGAAAAATTCCTCGTTAATTATGTTGAATAAAGTCGACTTTATTTGCACAGACCTCTGTCAAGTTTAGCCCTGATTCATGGATTTAAATATACCTTTTTAATTAACAAGCAGTTTCAATAACCTTTAACCTGCATGTATTCGTTCTTTGTATAGATTGTGGAGAAGTGCTAAGAAGCCATTAAACGTTCACACATACAAACCTAATATGCTCGCATGCACCACTCGATTTACAAATAGGTGGTCGCTGCCCGCGTACAGTAAGCTTAATGTTTAGGCTTAGGAGCTGAATAACAGGAAGAACATTATAGTTTAGACAATAATTATAAATTTTTCATTGGAAAACTCGCGCTTTAGTAAGCGTGGAGGCAAATACGTTTCATTGTGGCCACATACTGTCACGGGCCGAGCATGTGACACGAGCTCTTCAGAGAAGAAATCCACGATTAAGTCTCACTTACCCTCCAGCGAACAGATGTAAAAACGTATCTTTCTGTGCCATTTTCAAGCTCTCATAACACTCAACAAATAAGAAAAGAAAATGTATAAACTTCGCTCCAGCTATCACACAAGCCTAGTAACCTTGGTCTCGCTGTTCCACCTTTTTTACACCCGGCGTTTGGTCAGGAACTCCTACTGCGCAGAATCAGAAAAACGTACAATGACGCACATGACGGGGTGGGGGTGGGACGGGGGTGTTGTCCGTGACGTAGCGGCACTGAAAGCGATACCGGGGACTGTTTTAGCATGAAAAAGCATATGACCGACGTAAGGTTTCAAACTGCTCGATGCTCTGCAGTACGAAACTGCATATGCATTTCAAACGCAATTTGCAGTCACATGCAAAGTAGACCAAGCATTTATGTTACGTATTAGTCTAAATTAACATTAGTTTAATTGCAGTGTCCGACCTTTCAAATTCAAATGAATGCAACCCAATAATTATTTTTATTGAACGTATAAAATAAATAAACAAATAAAATCAAGCCTTCCAATAACATAATCTGAACCGTTAGTCGTTGGGTCGTTTGGTCTGTAGGCTGGTATACTGCTGCATTATTGGAATTTGTAAAGACACTAATGCAAAATGAAAGCAGACCTTAGTTGGCTTTCCTCTGTCCAACGGGATACGATCCCTTTTAAACACCAATTATGTCTGTATTTTATTTGAATAATATAAACTGCATGGACAGTATGTTCAGATTTTGTATAAGTAGGCTACTATATAAGTCCTGTGTGAACCACATTGGTGGGTTCAAATGAATAATCTATTTTCTACCCCAGTGTTGTATGGGTTGGTAACTTGGGTATAATATAGAACACGATTACATATTCAAAAACAAAGGGCAAGGTGGCTGATGGCCAGTGGCACACTGTATGGGACACGTTAAATACATTAGGCAGTTGCACAGGCACACTCCTGCAAGATCTTGGTTGTTAAATAAAAGATTAATGTGACAGAAAATGTGCCAAACTGTCTTGAGGATAAATAAGTGTGTGAAGGGTGATATCATCAGTTTTCTGGAGCAGCACATACATTGCAGCGTCATATTATAACAAGCCACGTTTCCGTTTTAATGTCCTGGTTAACTGATAAGCAAGTTATAGCCCCTCCATGATAACACAATGTACTGTACAAGCAAGTTTGTTTTTTCCTTTCTCTAAAAATGAAAAACAGCAACCCAGCCCCCAACTCCCCAAGGAAAAAAAAACTTTTGCTCTGCAGTACATTTGTTTTCTGATATTAGCAATGTCGCCTCTGACAGAAGAGCAACACACAGTAACGTACCCTGCTATAAAAGTACAGCAAAAACATGCCTTATCAGCTTTTACTGGGCAGTAAATACATAAGAGTGGCAGGTGTTGTTTCCATTGCAGTATGTGTGTATGTGTCTGTTGAGAGTGGGCAACCTCTAATGGAAGACAGATGATACCTAGGTTAAAAAACATGAGGCAGCTGACAGGGAAGACTGAGTTGTGTAACTGACCTCTAACCCAAAGGAGAATGGGAGAACAGCATTCCGCAGCATTACTGCAGAATAACGAGAAAACAGTTTGGCCACGTTTTTAGCACCTTGAGAAGCATAAGTGCACGTAAATGTTTCCAGGGGTTCCTTTCTTAACTTGATCAGTTTTTTCCCCACATTAAAAAAGTCTGCTTATTTGAATCTGTAAATATGGATATGGAAATTAAGTGAAGAAAGTAAGTTTGGATAAAAGCATACTGGTTAATCCCGCTGATGCAGTAATTTACTGTATTTGATGTCATGCCAGCAAATGACATCAGCCATACTTGACTGCTGTTACGATCAACCTATAACAAACTATGTACTGCTAATACAAGCAGCTAAACCACCATATAATTATTCTGCCAATACAAACCATATACTGTGTGTAATGCTCTACTATAGAGATCCACTTAACGTGATTCACTGCTACACTGTACTCTGTGCTGTGCTCTATTATAATCCATCAAAATGTTGAACACTCTGCCATTATAATTCATGAAATTATATCTGTTAGAATAGAGGCACTTGCCATTTTATTTTTGTGACTTCACATGTTAACGCACAAAGTGCATTATATACAGATCTTTCTCAAGGATTTTACAGCATGCTTTTTGTGCCTCATTTATGACATGAAAAATGTAAGTGTGTGTCCTTGTGCATGGTGCGGAGTACCCAAAATGGGGAAAACAGCAATGAATTTGTAAAGAGAAGGTGACCAAAATGAAATGAAACATGGAATGATAAGCCCATCTCATTCACCAATGTGAGTGGAATATGAAATAACAATCTGCTGATCCAAATATTGTTTAGGATTGTCATCAATACTACATGGCCACCCATCAATTCAAAACACTGCATAAATACACAAAAGCAATCACTGATATCATGGGACTACAGTGATAAGGTTTCATTGGAATTATATTTTATTTTTTAATTAATTAATTAATTTTAATTTATTCTTTTTTGCCAGTTCAACTTCAGTGGCTCCAGTGGATAAAAACTTTTAAATGAATTACCATCAAATCTATAGCGTCCTCCTAACCAGCAAACAGCAATGTGGATGATCTAGCCTTGCCCTGTTAGCAGGGACTTGTTCTGTGCCGAGTAATGATTCACAGAGAGAGAGTTCAATGGTTGCTCTAATCTTTGCAATTCTGAAGATTAAAAAAGCACAAGGAGTAACATTTAACCTAAATCCCGCTGTTTTTTTTCATGACTTGTTTGCTACACACGGGTTGTCAAAAAAGAGACTTGGGTTAGAACACATTTGAAAATTTTAGGTCACATGGTTTTAGAAAGTGACAATGAGCCTAACTTTCTGGGGACCCCTGAAAGTATAACCCAGACCTAGATGTCCCTCCCAAAATTAGTGTATCTGCCCAGTGGCAAGGGCGGGGCAGAGAAACAGGATAGTTTATGGTGACAATGAGGGTCTAGAAAACCTGTTTAACCAAGTTCTACTGGCCTGTTGCTGCTGTTCCAGTGGCCCAAGGGGTGTTCTTTTCAGTTACTTTCAGTCAGCACAGAGATGCCCCATAGCCAGTGGCGACTGGTGAGCTGAAAATTGGTGGGGCGCAAAACTTTCCTTTAAACTAATCATTGATCTCAAAGTGCTTTAATTAATTTCAGTGATTAACAAGCATGCAAACGAGCTGACTAATCATTACATTACATTACAGGCATTTAGCAGACGCTCTTATCCAGAGCGACTTACACAACTTTACAAAGCATTTTTACATTGTATCCATTTATACAGCTGGATATATGCTGAAGCAATGCAGGTTAAGTACCTTGCTCAAGGGTACAACAGCAGTGTCCTTACCCGGGAATCGAACCTACGACCTTTCGGTTACAAGTCTAGTTCCTTACCCACTGTGCTACACTCCGTCTAATCAATTGGAAAGTGACAACAGCTTTGCATTGTGTTTGGGTGATTAAATGATTGGCCTAAATGCGATTTAGAAAAATCATTTTTTAATCACTATCAGTGGCGGAAACTTCTCCTGATTTTCCTTTAGTATCAATACAATTAATCCACAAAATAGCCTACTCAATATCATCATATAGCCTATAGCCAGCTCTCCCCAAATAGGCAGTTTTAGCAAGTAGCCTATAGGCCTTATAGCCTACATTTATTTTCATTTGCAGTACGAAATTGTGCATATTTTTAATCAACATTATTTGCGTGTACTTCTTTCTTCGCACTTGTATTCATGGCAAATATCTACAATGTGTAGATTGTAAACAATCTTGCAGCGCAGGTTTTGTTTTTGCTGGTTATTCTGAAAGCTAACATGGTAGATAACTGACTGGTGTGTCTTGTTTGTTAAGTGTAGACTACTTGGTGATTAAAACGGATTTTTAACGGATAAATTGAATTTATGAATTAATCCCCTAACACGGTATGAAGATGCTGTGTGTTAGGCTAGGCCACTTGCCATTTGATTAGTCCGATTGTTGGCATGCTTGATAATAAAGGAAAATTAATGAAAACAGGTTCAGATCAATGATTCGTTTAAAGGAAAGTTTTGCGCCCCACCAATTTTCAGCTCGCCAGTCGCCGTTCCTTAGCTGCAGAAAGGAGTTGTGGATTTACACCAGACCTGCAGAAAGGCCGGTCACAGTGCCAATGAAACAATAAAAACTCTGTAGCAACCGGCAGGCAGTCTATAAATGATTGGTTGATGGGATTTCAAAGTAAACAGCACTCTTGGTGGCCTGATCATTTTTGCAGGTGACAGTATATTTGATTTTCTGGATCTTTAGGCCAATAAATATTGCATCCCATGACAAATACCATGACTGTGCTTTGCCATACTCACTGGTCTACTTGAGAGAAGGTGTCTCTGGATGTTATTTAAAATAATTTCAGCCACTAAAATGAATAATATACAGAAGTGTTTAAGTTATTTTAATTTCATTTGTTGTTCATGGGGGCATAGGACAATTACACAAATGATTATGTAAACTTGATTGAGAGTATTGCATCAGATCTGTTCAAGCAGCGGACATTAAAAACATTTTAGATTTACCTTGAAAGTCCACTCTCTCAAAACACATGACAAGTTTTTCACTTGTTGCTGCAAACCATTGATAACCTCTTGCTGGCAGTGAGGTTCCTACTGTAGTCCTCATCTGCCTATTGCTGATCTCAGTCAGATTTTTGGATTACATATACAGTTTCTGCAAGGCAAATTTAAACTGGCCTGCCATTGTAGTAGTTATCTGTTACCACCAGGTGTCACCAACATATTGCCCTCCTAAGTTTAGCATGTTACTCTCAGACAGGATCACACTATATACAGGCAGCGGCTAAACATTGGCAAAAGTAAAGGGTCAGTTTTCAGAACTCATTCTAATACACACGCTAAATCAAATTCATACAAAGGCTTCAAATGCTAATCTAATTCAGGCGAACTGTAACCAGGAACAGTGTCCCTTCTGTCTCAATCCCAGGCCCTGCCAAATGTAATCAAGTTCAGGGAAAGGTCTGCGGGGGTCTGTGGTGACGTCCATACAAATGGTGTCTTTCAGTCAGGTTGCCTGTATGATATGCTGTGGTCTGGGTTCTGCTTGACTGATGTGATAACTATGACAACAAAAACGAGATCATCAACAGGCCAGCAGACTTCTGTTTGAGCAGGTTATTTTTAGGAAACTGAGGGGACATACTGCAGTCACTGTATCGTGCTGACGCCTATGATTAAGGGCAGAGAAAACACTGCCCAAAGATAATTTAATTGATTTTACGAAAGGAACCAATGATTCTAGCAGCACGCATCCACTGTCAGTGGATAGCCCTCACGTGTGGCCTCAATTCAAAGCAAATCAATAGTTTTTAAACTCACGAAGACAGTCAAACTCCAAATCACTTTTTTGACATTGTACACATTTAAACTCACATAAGGTCTCATTGAAGACATCTTGTCTCCATTCAGCCTTCTCACATTTTCACTGGCTGAAGTCATAAAGCCACCTGTTTGACGTTACGTAAGCATCCCTGCTAGTGCCAAGGTCTTATGGATATGCATTGTCTTACATATTAGAAAAAAACATGCAAATTCAGTCCAACTATGGCATTGCACTTAATTTGCAACTACCCCAGAGAGTGGGGGTTGTTACATCAAGACTAGAGCAAAATTTTAACATAAAAAAATAATAAAATAAGCATTACCAGGACTGTAAGGCACTTAAGTCACAGCCCACACATTTTTCTCCTCTTCTTGTACACTTGACAATCTTGGCCCTTTTCAATTTACATTAATGGGAAAATATATTTCATTTGCAAAAAAAAGGCAGAGATATTGCTTGTCTCAGAAGCGCTCACAGCATGCTGCCCTGACAGAGTAACAGAAAGATGGGTGGGTGAATTTCACATCCTGTAAATCTAGTTTTGTGGAGAAGCCCACAGCTGCCTTGCAGGACACCGAGGTGCAGACTATGCTCATTACGAGCGAACTTGACCCGGACTGCTATGCCCACTATGTGCAGAAGTGTTATGCTAAACATATGGTGTGACCTGGCCTATGGGTAGTTACGTAACTGGCAGACCTTGAAGCCTCCGGCACATCTGTTATGATGTTCTGGTGCTTAGGTAACTGGATTGGTTGGGGGGTGAAAAGCCTACCTAGAGAACTCACCACATGTAATCGCTTTAAAAAATTCTGCTGAAGAAAAGAATGCCTTGATTGGCTCCGATTCCAGAACCAGCATATCTGTATAATTATGAAAGTCCCAAAGACAAACAAGCTCTTCCAGAGAACCAGCCCAGGAAACCTGTTTTGGGGCAGGATTGGGGGAAAAAAATGTGAGAAAAAAATGAGTCAGGTTACGCAACAAATACTCCTCCCAAATTCATAATCTTGCATTTGAATCTGTTTGCTGTCAGGGCATATTTATACATGATCTCACACTTTTTTGCCCCTGTATAATTTACATGACAGAAATGGTTTTTGGTCCTGGGGTGGGGAGCAATCCTAGATTTGAAGCCCTCCAGAGATTCACTTCCTCTTCAGACACCTTGCGAAATGTGCTGGCTTGAAATTTGAAAAGATATAAATCAGAAGTAGTTTTTAAAAGCATTTAACAAAGCGGACTAGAGTGCAATAAATTACAGGAATAATACAGTATGTACCCTGACGTAAAAGCATTCCAGGGGTTCTCACACATGGCCCTGTGAACGTTGGTTTCTGTTCCATCCAAAACTGTAACCCCCCCTGAACTGAACGAATTGTTCTTAAATTGACACTTGTAAGGTTTGCTGATGGATCATTTGGTTCGGTAGCTTGCAGTTGAAGGAGGGAATGGTGCTGAGCAACATGCTTAACCTGAATTGTTCCAGTTTGATGTATAGTATGTTCATTAGTTCAACCAGTCCTCGTTTAATGGCGTGAGTTTTACCGGTGGCCGTTGCCTACCCTACCCTCCCCTGTAGCGAGACCACTTGGCTAGTTTCAGGTTGCTCCTCAAGCACAACCTCCTCACGCAAACACCAGTACCTCATATATTCAAAGGCAGACGCAAAAACACATTTGGCCCAGAGGAACACAAGGCATAGACATTTTCCTGAAGATCAGGTTGGTAGGGTCACTAGGGAGGCGGTCCTGACCCTTTTAGAGTCCAGCTTTAGCAGTAAGCCATAAACACGACACCGCATCAAAGCCTATCAAGTGAAACTGACACCACGTCAAATAAAATAAACCCCATCCCCCACCCCCCACCCCCCTACCCCTTCATTCCTGTGGTAGAGGATGACATAACCTAGGGACATGTAGGAGTTGTACTGCAGACAACAGTTCCTGTCAGTCACAGCCAGTGTGTGGAAACAAAGCTGGACAAGGCATGATGGGATACTTTTTTGTGAGCTGTACTGTGTGTCTTTTCACCAAAAAACTGAGGGCAGGACATAAGTGTGAATACTGAAGGATATGGAATATTATATAGAAATACAATCTTCTGTGCTTCTGTATAAGCGCTATACATTCCCTTCTCTGTGTTCCAACATGGCTGTAAAATGTATTTTTAATTTCAATTGTATCAATTGTCTTTAAAATATACTTTGGAATGAAGAGCCTCAAATTGACAAGCTTTTTTTATTGCATTGTGCAGTTAAACATAATCTTGAAATGAACTTACAGTACACATGACAATAAAGAACGGTAGTTCTTAATGAATGTTTTCTGACTTGAAATAATGACTCTAAGGTAACGATGTCTGATACATGAAAAGCTATGAAAATATGAAATTGTAGGCTACAGCATGTGTGCCCTCAGTACAACCAGACCTGAAAATTCCTCTTCATGGGAAACTTTATCAAGCACATCAGTGTCTGTGAAACAGCAACACCGAACATAATAAAATTAACAGCTTCTCATAACCATGCAGCAACGGATGCTATTCGGGGAAATAGCCTGTACACATTTGAATTCTTTCTACTGGGAAAATAAATGATCTTGCTCTAGTTGATGCAGTCTGTCCTATTGCCTCTATGGCCTGGAACATATGCACCATGAATTTAAGAAGGGCATTGAGACATAATACTTTTATTAGCAGTCTGTTTAACAGGCTTATTGTCTCTGAAGTGAAAAAGGAAAGCGAAGTGTCAGTTGTATTGAGGAGATGAATAAAAACATTGCGTTAAAGGAAAATGTCTGGTCATGATTGGAAGGATAAAAAATTAACTTATTGGATGGAAGAGCACTACATTGTCTAAACAGATGTGTTAAAAACTCATAACGTGTTACTTTTAACACATCACCATTTCTAGTTAAGGACAACACATTATGTGTTACTTTCAACACAGTCTGTTTTAAAAAAAAAGCCTCCCTTTGTAACACAAAAAACTGTCTATTTGTAAGACAAAAATAGTAACGTTGACGCAAAATGTGTTGAAAGTAGCACAAAAGAAGTACCGCAAAAAGAGTGTTGGATATTAGCGCATCCTTTTAGAGAATGTAATGTTTCAATTAGTTCCCAAGCTGGTCCAAATATGAACATCAGCGGTTTATATCCTGGTGCATCATAGACCCATCTCAGAAGGTAAGGTTGCATAGTCCGCGAATGGACAAAAACAAAACCATGAAGAGAAGAACATTGGAACAATGGCCAAATGTTAGCAGGGAGACCTGTGTGTGAGGTTGTTCATAGGGCAGCCAAACTCAACCATATATTAATCCCCATTGTGGCCAAGGCTTAGTTTCATGACCACAGTACTTTCTGTATTATGACACATTACCTGCTTGAATACAAAATAGGAGGTGTGTGGACTGTTCCCTCTCTTTAGATACACATAAATAAACAAATAAGTAAATAAATAAATAACACACACACCTTTTATATGATGTCTTTGTGGTCTATGCTCTTGTCTGTGAAGCTGAATCAAAGTCAGTGATTTTTTGGGAAATCCAGCTGACACCGGTCTAAAATTGATTTCTAAGAGAGGGAAAGAAAATAAGAGGAAAACAGGCAGCTTCACTTAAAGACTTAAAGTCTCCACATCTGAGAAAACAGCATGACTCAGTCACCACAATCAGCAGCATACACAATCACTGCAATCAACAACAGACAGAATTATCGTCATTACATTAAAATCTGATTAAAGCTCAGCCTTGTTCTGTGGCCTTTGGGATAGCATTAAGCGAGAGGAACAGTTGCCACGGCTGAGCTTCCACAGCCCTCTCACACCGCAGAGGTGGCCGGAGCACGAACAGCGATAACACAGGGAAAAGCTCCTCCGGATAACGGAGTGGAATTACTGAACACTTCCAAGCCGTCGGTTCTGTCACCGGAGAGGAAAAGACCCCAGGTGCTTCGCTCCTGTCCTCAGTGTGCACGACCATTACTGCTGCACCAGTGCTGCTGTAGGCCACTGCTGGGTTTCCAGCACCACTGTTATAATAATAATAATAATAATAATAATAATAATAATAATAATAATTTAATTCACACAACCTATAACATTTAGAATATACATGCCATAGCACTTTCAAACCCGCTAAAAAAAAAAGATAAAAAAATAAAAACCAAAGTAACAAGGTAAAATTAGACCAACAAAACATAGGCAGCATTGAAAATGATAAGAGAATATTAAGAAGCATAAATACAAAATAAAAATGACACAAAATGAAAACATAATTCACCCGAAGGCGTTATTTAAAAGTGACTTAAAAGTTAAAACTGTCATCTGCCTCACCCTTTCTAATGTTAACAGGGAGTGAATTCCAGAACTTGGGAAGACCGTGTCAACTTCAGTTTTTTTAGTCTGGGGCTCGAGGGCTCTCTCAGTGAGGACCTGGGGCAATGCCCCAGAACCACATGCCTTTGCTCTGGATCGCGACCTCTGCAGTGACAGTGCCATCCATGTTGTTCACGGCAACCTCTTCAGCCTACTCGGAATTCTGCTCGTCAACATCTTTGTCAGTTTTTGACCAAAGGCCTTCTCCTTATCGGGTTGGCCCCAGGACAGTATCCGTTTGTCGCATGTCCTCCAAAGAAATGTGCAAGATATGTAGTAAATAATTTGCTTTGTCTCAAATAACAACGGAGAGAAAAACAATGTCCGTCGTGTCTGCTGAGTGAACGGGGTCAGCAACAACATCACATTACATTACACTACAGCCATTTAGCAGACGCTCTTATCCAGAGCAACTTACACAGCTTTCACAACGAGAGCTGAAGGAACGCAAGCCTGGTAGTGATGCAACTGAAATAAGAAACAGTTGCTTATTTTGAGAAATAACAGGAGCTGAATGGCAGACCTTTTTCGACTGTGATGCCTGGTTTATGGAAGTTGTGGTTCTAACAGACAACATATGGAAGAAAGTTCTGCAAAGGCCATTTTCTTCAATGGATCAATTGTGCCTTTCGCCCCCCCCCCTTTGGCTCCATGAAAAGGAGGGGTTGGGAACTTTACTGTACACATGTTTTACACATGTGGACAATTTTAAGCTATCATGCAGTACCATTTAGGCCACGGTACATTACAGTCTGAAGGGAATTTTATAGGATATCACCGTTTCTGTTTCGGTCAGTCGATTGAAACCTGGTAATTGTGTTTGCACTGAAGACATTTATGCATTAACAACCAGTTAAGCATGGTTGAGACTAAACCCTCAAGAATTAGTAAGTGGCAAATAGGAACAACAGTAAGCTGAAGCTACGATTTCCCATTTTCTTTTTTCATTTTTCAAAACACAAACCCCTCCAACTATATGTCTCTTCACCAGATATGTTAAGTGGGTAAAACTGTCACTGGGTCTTACATTTATATTAGCATTCAATTAATTATCACTTATGAAGAGGAGCCTAAATGAAAATAAACAGACATATTTTGTCACCAGGAGCAAGAACTTAGCAAACATTGATTCTACTGGGGGGGAAAGATGCATTGGGTAAACAGCGCCAACCCCTGGTGACTCACTGTCATAGCACAGCAATAGGAATGAATACACTGAGGTTTTCAAAGTTGATGAATCAGTTTTTAAAAATTATTTTAAATAAGAAACACTAAACTTCACAGTTATCAAGGAAGACAGCTTATCTTATCTACATGAGTCAGGCAGCTGTTTCTGTTCCTAGCACCGAAAGTCTACATATGATAAATCAAATGTCTAATTTGGGTTCCATTTTCAAGGCAGGGAATTCAGGAGAATATTATAATGAGATGACCAAAAGAAAAAAAATTCCTAGCCATGATCCACATACAAAAATAAATAAATAAATTATTACACCTTACGTATGTTTTTATATTATTATGGCTATTTTTGTGAACAATGATGAAAAAGAAAGAGACACAAATACAGAGAACTAAATTATACTATGACCAATAAACACCACAAAGGTTCATGGCCAAGTGAACATCCTAACAGATTACTTGACTTTTCCCAAGAGCAGCAACCCAATTTTCATTGTCAGTAATTTCCCATTACAAATATATCACTTATCTGTTTATGTCATAAAATATGCATTGATTCTGTACTGTTGATATCACAAAAATATTAAACAGAAGATAAAAAGATAAACACAAATAGTTCAAAATAGCTGGACAATATTCAGCAACCAATCAAATTAAGACAGACATTGTGCATTTTTATAGTCCTTTGTTGGAAAACAGTTAAAACGGACTGCAAATCATGAACCAAGTAATCTTCTGTCTCTCTTTTCATCCTTGACCAGTTACCAGTACATTTTGACCTTCGACTCCATCCTTCAGGGTTCCTCCCAACCACAAGAGTGGTTGTCAAGGAGATGAAGGACAGAGAGTCGCTGCCAATCTCTAGTCAAGCGATGATAAAAAGCAGGTGAAGGTTGTGAGGAAGAGGGAAACGGAAGGATCACACATTTCACTGATAGCTGAGGGTTTAGATTGTGTAACACAACATATTCACAACCACTGAAAGATAATACTTCACCTTAGATGACTGAAAGTACTGACAATCAGAAAACACAGACTTCCACCTGTATTAGCCTCACTGATTTCCCTCATGACAACTGTACTGCATATTACTGGCCCTTGCCCTGGCCTTTTCTTCCAACGAAACGGAAAAGCTGAAGGACATTTTACAAGTGTGTGTATTGACTGGGGGTGAGTTTATAGCAGAGCACTGCAGTGGAACTGTTGTTTAGCATTGAAGGGGACCATATGCCCACACTGCCACCAGTCCGAATGCTTATACAGATGCAGCCACTCTCACTCGGACAAGTGTCAGAGTCCCACAGGTCTCACAAACATGGATTGAAGCAGGCAAAACAGAGCTGAACAGACACATTGCGCCCAACGGCCCATTTTCTCCACTGTCATTTTCCACAATCACAAGTATCCCTTGGAGAGCACTGAAGTCTTTTCACGTCTGATTAATTCTGTAATTGTAGTCTCAATTTTAGTCCTATTACAGCTTTATTTAGACACACAAAATGGTCTTTTCTAAATCAATAGTAATAAATCAGTGTTCATTTTTATGTTTTACTGCAGCAAACAGCGCTAGACTGAGCACGCTTTTCCAGAGGGAATAGAAAACCAGAAAACCCTGCGCCAAATGGTTAGGCGAGGGTAATGAAAATGAACTCCCCAAACCCCAGAAAAAGAGATGTTGTCCATGAATTCACACCAGACAAGTTCAGTTGGCAAATTCAGGGACTTGATTCAGCCCAATGAGTACTGAACAACAAGCCTTCTGTTTTAAATATCCTCAAAACACGATTATTCATGATGAACTGCAAAAACTTTAATCATACAGGCAATACACCGACATGAAAAGAAACACAATACACGCGACACAAGCACATTTTGCCCTGCGATGGACTGGTGACCTGTCCACGGTGTATTCCTGCCTCTTGCCAATGCATGCTGGGATAGACCACAAGCACCTCCTACAACCCTGACCAGGAATAATTGGGTATAGACCAGGGGTAGCCAACCCAGGTCCTGGAGAGCCACAGGGTCTGCTGGCTTTTGTTTTTTACTCGGCACTTAATTGATCAATTAAAGCAGTTGATTACACAGTTAACTCACCTCACCTGGTTTATTTTGTGTAAGTGGTTGTTGTATTGAAGGTCAAAACAAAAACCCGCAGACCCTGCGGCTCCCCAGGACCGGAGTTGGCCACCCCTGGTATAGACAATGGATAAATGAATGGACAGAAACATTTCCCACTCCTGTTTTATAAGAGAGGCTTCTTTCACTGATAGTAAGTTACTGTGTTCTGAAAGTCATTGGGAAGGACTAATGCCCCAGTAGCTTGGGGAACCATGGCCTACTTACAGCATACATTTAAATTTTAGGCATTTAGCAAACTTACATTCTTTACATACAATCCATTTACAGAGCTGGATTATTTTAAGTGCCTTGCTCAAGGGTACAATTGCAGTTTGCCACCTGGGATTTGAAACCCGCAGCCCCAATCCCCTTACCATTATGCTCCACTGCTGCCCTTACTTAAGCCAGTTGTGTCCTGCCACTGGGGACACAGATTTGACTAATGACAGAGCCCGGGGTTGAACCCACAAAAATAATAGCGGCTGTTCTGTGCAACGAGACTTTGAGGGTGACGCCATTGAATTCAGAGTCGTTTCAGGGCCTTGCAGCAGCTGTGTGCTGGCATTGATACTTTCCCTCTAGTGCCCTGTTAAGTACCTGGAAACTAGTTATTCAGCAACTCTAAATCTAGACATGAGTCACATGATAATTGTATTGAGCAAGTATAACTATGGTCTTCCTCCTGATTTTCATTCTACAAATAAGTTAATGCGCTGATTTAAGTCTTTATTTTGATAGTATAGATAAGTACAACATATGACTTAACACAGACTGTCAGGTCACAATTATTTCAAAGGGCATAGATGGACCGTAAGGGGTTTCTTTGGCAAGTGTTGATCCACATTGCTTCATAACAACTTGGTTCAAACAGAGTGCACGCCACAATTTCTTCTTGTGTCTCAAATTTTGCAATTCATGATTGCAGGGACACCTAAAGGCTCTTTTGTGTTCTGCAGGGAAAAGAAGGAGAAAAAAGCATGAGGTCACAAAGTACAT
This sequence comes from Anguilla rostrata, assembly GCF_018555375.3. Classification (NCBI taxonomy): domain Eukaryota; kingdom Metazoa; phylum Chordata; class Actinopteri; order Anguilliformes; family Anguillidae; genus Anguilla; species Anguilla rostrata. The sequence goes on from NC_057945.1 coordinate 31,458,849, forward strand.
TAATGTCTCCTCCTAACGTGATTCCCGGCCAATATGCAAATGAATACAGTCAGACAGACAGTGAGCAATGTCTGGCTTTTCCAGTTTTTCCCCTGAACACATGGCCGAGGCTGACGAATGCCCAGTCTCCGCTCACACTGTACTGTGCAGCAGTGGGCAGCTCTGGCCAATAAAGGCGGCAGTATGAGGAGAGATCTCCACCTCACAGCCCACAGAAGGTGCCCTTTGACACGAGTCTGAAAATCAGACAAGGCTCCCGTGTGAGCGGGGATTGGCTCGGCAGGGAGGCTCGATGCAAGAGAACAAGGTTCATCATTCGTCCAGGCCATGAACGTGCACCTATTCAAACAACAAGATGGGTGCCGTCCAAACCGGTGTTCTGTCTCAACTCTGTGGAAGTAACAAGGTATAATACAGACCTGGAAATTACAGAATATGTAGGAAAATTAAGGGACTGACTTACTAAGAAATTGGTTTAAAACGCTTAGAAACCAGGGGGCACTGCATCAACATGCCAGAATCAGGCTCAGCCAACTGTATTCAACAGTCATTTGGAATGTTGCGACTTCCAAAGATGCTGCAGCCAACTGTATGCAGCCTCAGGAGGCTGACAACCACAGTCAGCGCATGAAACAAACTGGAATCGATTCCAGACCGAGTGGGCACTGCCACATGCTGGGAAATGCTGTCACAGGATGAGCCACACAGTAGCCCATTTTTGCCAAAACCTAAAAACAAGTAACCTCTGCGTGTGCATCTCAGCACGACAAAGTGCTGATCTACCACATAGCACCTGTGCAGTACTTGTTGAAAATGACATCATCGGAATAGTATTACAGAGCAAGGCAGTACCAGGAGAAATTTCCAGACAGAACATTACATTTCCCTCAAGGCAGAATGGTATCAGTACCTTCTGGGATCAGTGCAAATGCTAAAACACAACTTTTTCCTCAAAGCTTTAAAGATTATTTTCTTTTTAACTGAAGAAATGTAGGGAAATTACATGGTAGTACTTGTGTTTGGAGGTTTGGAGCAGTGCCATTTTCTAGTCAGGAATCCAGGTTTCTGAATTCAAGATTATGGGTTCGGTACCCAGCGGTAGTGCTGCTGTTGTGTCCTTGAGCATGTTAAATATCTGCTGCAAAGATAGATTGTATATAAAAATGTAGTCTGTTTATGTGTTGCTTTGATCTCAAATGCTGTAATGTTACTGAAAATTATTATTCCATTATTAGTTGCCAACATTTTCCTTATTGTAGGGAAAATGTTGGCTATAATCCTTTATTAAACTCTCCACATATCCATGACCCCATTAATTAGATTTAACCTTCTTTAGCCTAGTAAATTACTTGTAATACAAAATACTTGAAAGATAACTTTAGATATAAAATACTTGTAAGATAACTCAAAAAAAATCATTAGATAGTTTTAGAGAGTCCGTTATTACCTAATCCTTAACCAGGCAAGAACAAGCCTGTACAGCACTAGTATTAAAGTATTCTTACCAGCACATTTGCCCCAAAGATTCTGTACAGCTGTACCTGCATCAGGTTCCCTGATGGGGGCACTCTCAAACTCTGGACCAAATAAACCCTTAGAAACATGTTTTTTTTGGAGTGTTAGATATTTCACTATTTTATTTAAGGGGTGAATGAATTAGGTTTGCTGAACTTGATGAATTTGATGAATCAGTGCTACACAGACAAAGGACAAAACAGAAAATTTGACAGACAGGGTATTAAAAATCATCAGCAGAAGACAGGTCTTTTGGTCTAAAAGAGTTGGTCTATGCATTGCATACAATCACAAAAATCTTTCAATTTATTATTATTTTTTGTGGGGGGGGGGTGGTGGTTCAAGGGGTGGGGGCACGCTGTGTAAGTTGCTCTGGATAGGCCAGTTAAAGGCCATTTGAAGCCAACAGTCTCCATGAATGTGATATACGTAAAATTAACATAATGCTAAATTTCATAAATCCAGAATAAGTATATCAGAAGTAAACTGGAGGCAATTTGACTTATTTTTTGATATCATTAGTCCAGTTTTTTTAATGTTTTGTTTCCTTGTTTTCCAAAAGTAGTCCCCGCATGACATATTAAGGAAAGAACAGAACTGCTCTGCTGAGGACAAGCTGCTGACATCATATCATGCATCATTTGCTAACGTGCGTCAAACCCAGCATCATCAAACAGCAGGGACAGGCATTTTCATGCTATTTTTATTAGAGTCATCATATTGCAGTGGCCATGAATAATGTAGCAGTTTCCTCGGTGACAGATAATTGAACTTTAAAGGATAATAAGGTGACAAGCCAGGTAATGTCACGTCTCGATCATCATCTTTTCTCATGCATTTTATTTAGCTTTTCAGCTGTAAAGCAAATTGTGCACAATATATTATTCTAGATTCTTCATTTTGCATCTCACATTATATGGATGCTCGCACATTTAGGGACCAGTTCCTCAGTGCTGCCGATTCCCCAAGATCAGTTTCCCCAGTTTGTACTGTGAAGGGGATATAAACATAAACCATAATAAAGTGCTGGAATTGTGATTCTTCATTAACGCTTTCTTTCTGTTTGTTATGGAGTGTCATGCATAGACTAGGACAGACCGAGAGGGCACAGAGTGGTTTCCTTACCTGCCAGTATTTTAGTTTAAATGAATGATAAGCATACGAAATTCAGCTGAAAGTGTCTGTGGATTCTCCTTTAGCCTTTCCTCAGGGTGCCTGTCATTTCTGCATTTCTGCACCAACGCCATCGCGCTTGATGCTGTGTCAGTGCTGGTGTCTGTCACACGTGTCTGTTCCCGCGATGCCCCGAGTCCTTCCTAAACATCTCCCAGGGCCAACCCAGCCCTGTCAGACCCCCGTGGGCCCACTCAGCACGACCTGGCAACTTGGCAGATACAAATCGATGTCTCTATTTCCCTTTCGCACCCTCAGCTAAACCTAGCTGCTTAGAGGCCTAATGGGTGAGCCACTTGTTTTCACCACACTGTTAGGAAGGCGAACTGTCGGGGAATGCAACACTGGCAAACACATGCAATGAACTAAAACACAAACAGGTCCACATCTGAATGGCTGACAAGTTTTGGAGTGGCTTAGTCAAAGTCCTGACTTGAACCCAATAGAAATACTGTGGCAGGACCTGAAACAAGGAGTTCATGTTTGAAAATCTACCAATTTTCCTGAATTAAAGCAGTTCCTCAAAGAAGAGTGGGCTAAAATTCCTCCACAGCAATGTCAAAAACCGATACCAAATTATACATTAAAAACATATTCCAAATGAATTACTACTTCGTGTTTGCTTTTCTTATAATGCCTCCAAAATGAAAGATATTGGCGCATCAAAGTGTGTCAATACATTAATTCGACATGAGGTCATCTTCACATGTCGTTCAACAACAATGCACAAAATCCCTCCATTCAATGGCAAAATACAAGCTCAAAAGGTCTTGTATTTTACCATTGCCATTGCCATTTTACTCACAAACCTGTCTGACCCATAAGATGGTCAGGCAGGTTTGTGAGTCCATACGGTATTAACAAACAGCAAAACAACGCAGAGGGCTGTTTTATGTCATGTGATCAGCAGTAGTAGTTTCCTTAATTCAACAAGGGCGCTCATTTCCTGATGGCTGCTCTATTTGGCAATGATGGACAGCGTTGTCACTGAACCACTTTTCCCACAGTCAGATTTCTCGGTCATCCATAAAAACCTGTACAAAACGATTGGTGCTAAATGAGTCACCCTTTACTTTGAAATATCACGAGGGTTCATCGCCGTATACAGGGTTACTTCAAAAACAAACTGCGCACGCATTACTGCGAATGATTTATTGTGGACCTTAGAGCTCAGAATCTGTTTACACTGTCGGGTAACTGCTGTTAACAACCCAAGCGGATAATTACTATTGCACACATATACAGTAGCCAGTGTAGTCCAGAGCCAAGATCGAGTCTGTAAGTCAAAGTGTGAGGATCACCAAGTTCGTTGTTTTTATTTGCCCAATGAGAGCTCTAATCCACAGCTGGATGGTCTTTTTCGTAATAAGGGCAACACTACACAAAGAGGCAGTGTCCCTCCGAGGCGTTTGAACTCACCAGCGTGCAGTCATGGGAGGAGAACCCACCTCTCGGTGAGCGTAAGGCTTTCAGGGGAAATACACTGTGCTTACGGAAGAGAAACACGTGCTTTAAATAAACGGCGGACAACCAAACAAATAAGCAGGGAGCCGATTTGGTTAGGCTGTTGCAATAAACGCCCCTCATGAAAGCTTCCGGCCTGAATTTCAGCATTATTAGCCTAACCTCTGAAAAACATTGTGTCAGCAAGAGTTCTTGTTCTACGTAATTGCAGCTAAAGAGGAACCTCTCTTTCTGTGCCAGAACTGATTGAGTTAAGCTGTTTACTCTGTGGCCTGTAGATCTCAGGACAGAGAGGGGTTTTGTGCTGGATTAGCCCCATTTATACTATAGTTCACAACTAATTTGTTTACTGCTCACTGGCCACGCGGCGCGTCAGCCACCATTGGCTCTTCTGCACAAACAAGTTTACTGTCACTTGTTTTTGCACAGAAGGGATATGATCTGAAATAAATGACTCCCTCATTTGCAATAATTGGCTGCCTAGTAATCAATAAACAACATCATAAACAGATGTCTGCAGGAGCACAGGACACAGGAGAACAGAGACTCCTTAAACAGACCACTGAAACAACCAAACCATGGTAACCAAGGTTTTATGGCAATTTTGCCAGAGAGTAAATATCTTTTAAAGAATATTTACACATTTAAGATGAAACAAAGTGGACTGTTTGATTGTCCAGAAGGCATTGCTCAAGATGCTCTAAGCCTGAAAGGAATTTGGAAAGCAGAACACATCACATGTGCATCACTTCCTTAACTACTACTGCTTTACCTGCTTCTCTATTTTCCTTATTCATTACATCACCAGCAATGATCCGTTCTTGTTTTCAAAGAGAGCTAGTCAGTCAGGACCATTGCAAGGCCAGGACAAGGGTTGGCAATTTGCATGCAATGGCCAAGAATCTCCTGGAATTGATCGGGAATTGCTAAATTCATTCTGGGAGTTGAACTTTTTAAATATTTTTTTTTTGCGGTTGCAACATAAAAATTGAGAAATAAAATAATAGTACTCTTGTGCTTACTGCCTCCCAAAAATTGACATTATGTTGAAACACTGGCATGTTCAATCATGGCTGATAAGATAAACTGTCAACAAGCTCAGCTAAACATGGTCATAAAACGAGATGTGCTATAATTTACCATGCTGTCATCTGGAATTTGTCCGATGGGAGTTGGCAACCCTAGTCTGAACTCAGGATAGGAAGAATGACTTCCTTTTCCAAATACAATTTGACAAACACTGCTCACTTCCAAACAGCATACTTATCGTCAAAAAAATGTAAATACTTGAATACTTTTTTCTTTGTGGGAGGTTATAGTTGCATTATCTATTCCATATAGGTTACTGCAATGTTGACTTAACTTGCTATCAGTTCAGACAACTTCTCACCATTTTAAGTGACAATTAGAAAATACAGATTTCAAGTCAAAGGTATTTTCACAAAGTGGCTGTACAGAGATCCAGACTGACCCCCCCATGAGCATGCCTTGGGCAAGGAAAATCTGAAAAACAGTGGCAAGGAAAATCTCCCTGGCTTGTAACAGGAAGAAACCTTGAGCAGAACCTGATTCGGAATGGGAAGCCCATCTGCTGCTGGCTGGCACCGGTTAATAGGAACAAAGCTGATTACAAAATACAGGCATAATAAACAGAAAAGTGACAGTACATAAATACCAATGACAACATGTAATTGAAGCTGGGCAAGGATGACTCTTGCTGAAAAACCTATTGTTACTGACATACTGGTTTTAAAATAGCTGCTTGGAATTACCAACCATTCTAACCTCTCAAAACACCACTGTCGATCAGTGCATATTCTGTAATGACTTTATCAGTTCATTGAAAGTAAAGCAAAGCAAACACTACACATCTGTAAAAAAAAAATCTGTCTGCATGCTAAATCATTAATATCAAAAAGATCAGTCCATTTGTTTAGACTACCCATAAACACACACACACACACGCACACACATACACAATACTTAAACACATAAATATGTTTCCAATGAATCACAGAACTGCCTCAACCCCCCATCCCCCCTCAACTGACCTCAAGGAAGGCAAATTTGTGAATGAGTGCTGACTACTACCTGATACGACAGAGTCCACTGTTTTTCTTTGCTATACTTAACTGCAGCGCCGTCTGGCAGGAGCAGAGGGCAAACATTCTGCTTCCTGTGTGTTTTTTTCTTCTCCTTGACTGTGCGATTGGCTAGCCTGTCTGCACCACCCGCTAACATTAAACAGCCCTAGCAAGAGCATGCTGAGTGGTATGGCTGCACTGCACACAAGAAGGTTTAATGTTGGAAAAGTGTTTCTGAAAATGGAGCATTTACCTGAGGGTTTCTTAAGAGTCGGCGCACAGCACATGTATGTGGCTCTTGGCATGTAGTGCTGAAGGCGGCGAAATAATTTTGTTAGGTTGTTTGCGACAACCTGACATGCCAATCGACCCGTAAGGAAGATATTACTCGTCAATTTTTATTTGAGTGGATTCACAGATCACTGTGTCATTCCCTATACCCTGATCCCAAAGTGTACCCAGGTCTGTACTTGACTTTCACTTGTTTGGGCACATTATCCGCCATAGATCCAGGGCCATGAGACACCCACACTGAAAACAGCTAAAAGGTCAGGCACTAGACAGGAACCTTTGCTCATCAGTCCTGTCAGGCCCAGCTCCCCCTCACCCCTCCTCCTTATATTTATGCATATTAAGCCCCACCCCAACTCCAACTTTAATACAGAAGAAGAGATGAAAATGTTGTTCTCCAAGTCTATGTTTTTATTCCTTTGTCGTTTCTTGAAACAAACAAAAATGCCTGTGCTTGCACTGACAGACTCGTGATATCTCTACCATTTCTAATACTGTATGTTCCCATTTCAGTCCTCGAAGGATTATCAAAATTCTGCAGGATAAAAATGTAAATCCTCATAGAGGAAACATGTGGGGCCATTGTGATACATGTTGGCCCTGCACAGCCCCCACCCATTAGACTCAAAGAATGAAGGAAACCCGGCTTTGCTGCAAAGTGGAGGTATGTTTCTATGGCATGAAAACACATTCATTCATACAACCCATTTCGGTGCCAAATATCAGGAAACCAAAAGGACCGAATTCTGCTTGCCCTTTGAAGGGGAAAAAACTGAAATGAAAAACTGAAAAACATTTTTTACAAAAAATGGCGCATTCGGAGAAACGTGTGTTGCGTGGCCGAAGGAATTTCAGCCCACGCTGCTTTGCGTACGCGAGTTCTGAAAAACACTCTTATGTGCGTTCAGTGTTTCTGATCACCTGGACTGTTTGTTTGTGCGGCCATTCCACCAGGCAAGTTCCGCAAGGGGGGCGGCGCCTGGAGGACTGGAGGACCCGCCAGAGCGATCTGCGCCCGACCCCGGCTCACACGCCTCACTGTATCTCTTGGAAAGGCATCCCAGGGCCTTGTGGGTAAAAGGCCGCCGCAAATGAATTCAGTGGCAGAACACCCCTGCATTTCACAGAGTATGCTGTGTGCGTAACGTCTCTCGCGTCAGTGGTGAGACAGGAAAAGGGGTTTTGAGTTTAAACATGAGGCACTTCATGACACCTTTACACACCCTCCCCCCACCCCAACCCTCCCCATTGGCCTGCAGGGTGTTTCAGGGTATTTCCCAAAGCCATGCATTTTAACATCATTTTGGCCAGGAGAACAACACCTATTCTGTATGTAGTACTGTGCTTCCTCTCGTTTTATTCATCTTTATGTTCTTTTTATTCGCAGTTGCATCTGGAACAAAAAAAAACCAAAAAAAAACCCCAATTGCAAAATTTTTCTGGGGGGATTTCCAAAGCTGTTCAATTACATGCTCGTTTTCTTTCTGTTCTGCTGCTTGAATGGTGCCTTGTCTAAAAAGCTGGCTCTTTGCACACAACCTCGTTTAGCTTTCAGCTTTTCACATGTCTTCCTGTGGATTAAAGCAAGTGAAACTGGCTTTGAGAATCGCTCTGCATTAAAAGGTCTGCACAATACCTCCAGCATCATACACTTCTCTCACACAGCCTACGGTCACAGACAACCCCTCATGCCCTCACTCCAGAGCCCCATCCCCCCCCAACCCTAACCCTAACCCTAACCCCCCATCACTGCACCATATTAACCGGCTGGCCGTGAGCCTTACCTCAAAGTTCAAACCCGAGCCATTCTGCAGATGGTGTGATGGTATAAAGTATTTGCATAGGCTTTGAGGTTGTCTGGCCGGGGCACAAAGAGCAGGATATTTCACTCAATCAGCTCCACTCAGGGGAACAAGACGGCGCTTTAATAAAGAGATGGTGTTTATCTCTTCAGCGGTGAGAGCTTTTCCTCCAAAATAAATATTTCCTCTTAAAGCAGTCTGTGCTGAGGCTAAAAGAGTGCGATGCATTGATTTTTATTTTTATTTTTGTAATCGCTCTCAGTTTCATCAAAGAGACCCACCTGTTATTCATACATTCGTTGAATGCGCTCTCTTTTCATAGTCGGATGGAAAACCATATTAGCAGTCTGCTGTAAACTGAGCTCGTGATAATAATGGCTATATCACCACTAAAGGTATTCCTCGAGATTCAGTCATCACCTCTACCACAGTCAACCACTAAACCACCTTAATACAAAATGATTTACCTGAATTCAATCAACATTCATTGTTAACTATGATTTACAAATAAAAACAAGTGTTTTTTAAAATATATTTTGGACGGAGTGTAGCACAGTGGGTAAGGAATTGGGCTTGTAACCGAAAGGTCGCAGGTTCGATTCCCGGGTAAGGACACTGCCGTTGTACCCTTGAGCAAGGTACTTAACCGGAATTGCTTCAGTGTATATCCAGCTGTATAAATGGATACAATGTAAAATGCTATGTAAAAGTTGTGTAAGTCGCTCTGGATAAGAGCGTCTGCTAAATGCCTGTAATGTAATGTAATTTTCATTGTGTTTTATGAAGAAACAATACTTCCGCATTTAAAGTGTCAAAAATGAGATGTTGGCTCTAGTTAATTGTGCATAATATAATACCAGAATAATAATTTTTTATATAACAGCACTTTCCGTTAAATGGCGTGCGAGTTTGATTTGGGGGGCTGGAGATGGAAAAAATTAGAAAATTCTGAGAATGCACACGGGCATGCAGGTCCAGGGAAAACAGTGCTCCCTGAATTCAAGCTGTACATAGTGTAGCCCATGATAAACGCTCAGGTGAGAAATTCATCATAAACACCCAGCGTTCTCAAGACATTAAAAGAACCACAAGTTCACTGAACTCTACTGGCCTGGTTTAGACCTCACCTTTATATAACTGCCAGCGTACATATTTATGTTCTTTTAGAGAAAGCAATATAAAGCAGTTCCTGCGCTCTAACCTAGCATGAACTCAAATAACCGCAATAACGGTTGGACAGGCAGATTATTATTGCACGCAGCTTATCAAAACAGTTTACGGAGGTAATAACCACGCTGCACCCAGTCTTTCTAAAGAATGTTTGTTTTGTGCCATTCAGTGTATGGCACATACTGTGATAACCCCGACTTTCTCAAATTGATCAGATTATGTGTTCCGGAAAGAAACACATAATCGGTCTGGTATACTACCACTGTAATATTACAGTTCACCTGCACAAGGAAACCAGTATATCAATGAGAGCACATGTTTGTGAAACAGAACATTAATGTATTTTCACTTTCAGTATTTTGTATTTTGATTGTTTGAGAAATGCTGAGGATTCAAAGGGAAAAAAACACCCCCAAATTATTATAAAATGCTAACATAAACAGAAAACAAGTGTGCTGGCATCTTCATTTTTTTAAGACACTGTTCCAGTGCATAGATGAGACCCACAGTCTGCTAGCATTTCTCAGCTGTGACCACAGTCCCACAGGGTGACACATAATTGGAGCTACTGGTGTCTTTAATCTTTATTATTCTAATCAGATGAAAACAGCAGAGGGAAACGAAACCAAATATGTATTTTAAATGATCAGTTGTATTTCTGGCAATGGAAATAAATGCATCCACTGCACCCACACTTTGAAGAACCTCCAGAGACTGTTTTCCTACTGGCTTTTTGCAGTCTGTGCTGCATCTACAGTGCCATTGAGTATTTGAGATAATATATTAACATGAGTACACCGAAAATGAGACAAATACAGTACATGAACATGTAAACATGCATTCTTTTCCATGACAAACTAGTCAATGGACTGGCAATTGTGGCACAGCACAGTGCTGGCCAACCCTCTTCTGGGAGATCTAGCTTCCTGTAAGTTTTCAGTTCAACCCTAATTTGGCACACCTGATGCTACTAATTAGCATCTCAATGAGATCTCTAGCTGTTGGATGAGGTGTGGGTTAGAATGAAAACCTACGGAACAGTAGATCTCCAGGAACAGGGTTTGACAGCCCTGACATAGCATTTTGTTCACATTGGAGCAGGGGTGTCAAACCCCAGTCTCGGAGGCCCGTCTGCTGGATTTTGGCGTGTTTCAGCACGAGTAATTCACTGAAGTCTTTAATTGGCTAAAGAGTCCACACACACCTTGTTCTCAAGGGCTGAATTGGCAGCTGGTAGAACGGAAACCGCAAATACCTGCAGACACTGTAGCCCTCCGGGACAGGAGTTTGACACCCCAGTGTAAGAGCAACAGCTAGCTAGCTACTCACTGTCGAGCAAGGCCTATCACATGGCCAATGTCAGTGTACAACATGCACAGTGCAAGTTAAAGTAGTGTATCATGTCAAAATGGTTAAGAAAGCCCTTGTGGTTGAATATTAATTGGTACCTAGATTTTTTGTTGAATTCCCAGTCATATCAATTCATATAGTTATGAAATTAAAACTTCTTGGAGTGAAGTTCATGCGCACAAGACAAGAAGTAATGTGATGCTTCCTTCCTGATTGATTGACAGTGATGTTAAGCAGTTGCTGTCTAAGAGATTCTGGATCCAGCATTTAATCTGAAAAGCTTTTATACAGCTGGATATACACTGAAGCAACGCAGGCTAAGTACCTTGCTCAAGTGTACAACGGCAGTGTCTAACCCAGGAATTGAACCTGTGATCTTTAGGTTACAAGACCAGCTCCTTACCCATTATACTACACTGCCGCCTTCATGACTGAAGAGATATCAGTGAGTAGTGTTTAGTTACCAAGCAGATCCACTCATACAGTAGTCAATAGCTTAGTTCACAGGGCTGGCCATTTGTCAAGATGTTTCCTGTGAAGATGTGTCACTGCCAAGAGTCTGTTTACCAAGTAAAGAGGTGGGAGAAAAAAAATCTTCACCCCCTTCTGGTTAATAATAATGTTAATAATGTTATAAAGAACAACTGATTAATTGGAACCAGGTAAATTAGACTGCCCCCTTCAGTTCTCATAAGAGTTCTCGTTAGAGCAGAGGCTGCCAAACTTTTTTTGGTTGCTGGTTTTATTTATTTTGTTTTTACCTTGAGAACAGCAAAAGGGTTTCGGAAAAAAAAAAAAAAACCCTGACATGCACTCATTTCCTCAAACTGGCCTGGCAGAACACAAACAGGCTTGTCTGTCACCTTGGGTTTTGTAACGGGTTTTTTTTTTTAGAGCTTTCAGCAGCAGCACTGTCGAGCAACAGGCTTCCCCAGGTCATTAAAACAGACAGGTTCACAATGCTGAAACTCGCTTTTCACTTTAATTGGGGAACTCACGTCCTCTCGCATTTCCTTCTGCTACATTCTCTTCATCTTAACGAGGGATTAAAAATGAGATGGGGCTGGATGGCATTTATTCTCTCATTCAGCCCATTTAAATCTTTTATGAGTCGAATCAATTAACAGGATTATGAGGAGAAAATTAAAGCAGTGGCCCTCCACCCTGATCGCGACACAGACCTACAGAGACAATATCTCAACCCAGAGGTTTGTGGTTCATATGAACAGCACAGAGTACACTGCATGCATGGCTAGAACTGAATAAGCACAAACATATAGAAAGCTACTTTAGTAATAAAGTTGATATATGAGAGAGAGAGAGAGAGAGAGACAGACAGACAGACAGAATGAGAGAAAGAGAGAAAGAGAGAGAGATATGTGGGTGAAGTCTGTCATTTGTCTGGAGGGAGCAACTGCTTGAATGGCTGAAAGTTGAAAGTAAAGAAGGAGGTAAGAAAGGATGTATGGCTTTTCATTTCAATGAAACAGAATTGCAGCACCAAACTATATGCGGAATGTTGGGGGAAAGAGCCCATTGAAAGCGATGCTGGCAGAAGTCACATTGTGGTAGTTCAGTGGCAGCTAATTGCATGAAATACCTGAAACTGTCCAATAATGCAAATACAAAAAAGGCACCTGACAAAAATCAGCAAGCTCTAAATGCCTGCTTGTACAAATTCATTTTAGGGTGATTACTGTGGCTTCTCACCACAGCATGATGTCTGGGACAGCCTGTACAAGAGCTGGAATCATCAGAGGGGTCTATTATACTGGACTCGCACAAACAGGCCAGGGCACAAGTGGAGCTATGCTTAGCCTGTGTTACCATGGCAGCCCCAGTGATCCGTGGCGATGACTCCCGCCACCTCTGGCTGCTGCTCTTCTGAGCACACAGACAGACTCTTTTCCCTGGCTGCCACCTCGTTTGCCATCTGCTTGCGTCAAGTTACCTACATATCTTTCACCATCTGCGGGGACAGGTGAAAGCAACACCTCCCACACACTGTCACCTGCCAATAACTCACTTGTTCCCCCGGTGGGAAGACATTTGTTATTACTGTCTTACTAAATAGGAAATGTAACAGGTTTTCCTGGTTAACCTGCAGGCAGCATTATGATGATCTTTCAGATTCATCACTAAAGATCTGATTAATTCATCACAGCCGAAAAAAATGCCAGTCCTTTAAACAACTCAAACTGACCACTTAATGAGATGCAGTCAGAGAATAGTCAAGCAGAAAAATGTTCTAAAATAACAGTAAAGCACTGCATATGAGATTTTGGTTATTTATAAAAAGGCAACTTTTTGTTCAGGAATGGAGGGCTCCAGTCAGCAGGTTTTCAACAAAAACTACTCTGGCCAATAGGAAGCCAGCATTCTGCCCAGGTCAGCTGTGCATGAAGTGTATTTCAACATCATGGCTGTGTCCAAAACAATCTACTATCGAATATACAAGGTGTATACTCAAAAGTGGACAAGTAAGCTGTTTCAGGCACAGCCTGTGACTGTGCAGCTCAGCTAGTGACACAGAATGGGATAAAAAAAGGTTGGATGTAAAAAGATCGCGTCAGTTGTTGCAAATTCAAATCAACTGAATTAGGACAGACTCAAAAACACTTGCTGTAAGTCTAAACAAGTTATCACATTGCATACAAGACCAAACCTCCATGATAGTTTTTTGCTCTCAGACCAGCTGGATAATAACGCAGGGAAGCGGGCCAGGGGACAAGGCTCAGCACAGCGACAGCTCAACTCAGCTGAAATGTTTGCTGAGAAAGTATGAACACCAGTCTGGAGGATGAAAGGACATACATTTCTCCTTCCTTTTTTTGTGAATATCAATTCTGCTAAATTACAGCATGTGATAAATGCTATGAAAACAGCAGAAGAAAAGAAAAAAGCAGTGTCATGGTGTCTGGTTGAGGCTGGAGAAGGAGGAAGGAGGAAGCTGTGGTCGGCCGGACCGCGAAAAAGCGAAGCTGCCTCGGATTCACAGAAAACACAGTCGCGGTCGATATCGCACAGGGGGGTCATGACTCACGTCCAAACACGCAATGTGCGATGAAGCATGTTTTGAAGGGTCTGGAATTCTGAGCTCTTAATGACCCCACTGACTTACTGAATTGTTTTAAAAAAAGAGAAGTGGAAGTAAAGATTTGCGATTCGTCGTCTTGGAAATGATGGGTCAGGGTGATGAAATCGTCTGCTAAAGGTGATCGTTCTCAGCTGATAGTTCTCATAAAGCAAAAGGGAAAAAAAATTCCAGTCTCACAAAATTTGAAAAATATCATTAAATGCAATGCTATGTTATCTGAGATACATTAACCACAAAGTGCCTGTTACGTAGATTAGCTTTTCTGCCGTGGAGTCTGTGATGCCATATACAATGAATTGACCATTAGTTCACAACCTTGACCATGTACAGTTTCCTCAGTTAATAAATTATTTTTTACTTAAAAAGGCAAATGCAAATCAGACATTATTAATGCCTGAATCCGAGAGGGTATTTACCTCAGAATGGTGCGGCTGGCCCTATGTTAGTTTCATTTTATATATTAATTAAATCAGATCTCTCAGACAGCTTCAGGTGCCGAGATTGCTTTCATTATTTTGTCTGGCCTTAGTATTTGTGTTTATTGCTGAAAGCTTCTTACCTGAAAGAAGAGCCTGGACAATGTGAAGAACTTCGGGTTGTATGCACTTCCGTATGCACGTCCCACAACTCATAGTGAAAATGGAAAAGCTGTATTTGACGTGTGTAGCTGTATCCTGAGCAGATAAATCAATATTTTAAACTATACAGTTTATAGGACCATTGACAGCTATTCAAGCATCTGTATAATAGATATTCAAAACTAACTCCATTTCAAAGTGATTACCACTAGATGCACACAAGGAAGGTGTGACTGGCTGAGCTAGACTTCAGATAACAAGTGTCATCTGTTCAATCAAGGCTGCTTGATTGCAGGAGTGTGAGTTCGTGGTGCCAGGTTCAACCTTTTAGGCCTAATTAGCTGCATTGCACTGACCTAAGGGATTGAAAAGCCATTGGCCATTTTTTACCAAAATGTGGTGGGAAGTAATATTTAATTCTCTGTTTATTGAAGGCAGGTCCTCAGCCTTTAGATCACAAATACAATGAGAAAGCAATCATGTCTTAAGTATAACTTTTAAAACTGGTAAAAAAATTAAATAAATAAATAAAAAGGCATCAATAATTGAATTGAATAAGTGTAGGTATTGTCAGGTGTCTGCCAATAAGATGCAGCAAAACTTATTTTTTTCATTGAGAAGTACACCTTATTTAACGTCCATTTGAAATGGAAAGAAAATTGAAGAATTATTCCTGCTCACATTTCATGTTTATCTAAAGGGTGCCTTAATGTTAAAGTATTTGTGCTCTGTTTATTGGTAGTAGCTTTCATAACCTAACCAACAGTTCATTTTAACCATGACGACTGTCAACTTTGTACCAGTCCGCATACACATTTATCTATGCACAGTACCTACTGTAGACGCATGAAACAGAAGAGCAAAGGCCCCATGAGCTAGTCACAGAAACCAAGATTGTGGTTAGACTTTACTCATCTGTCATAGTAATCTGCTTATGACTCATATTGTCTGGCTGCTAAAAGATGTGGTGTGCATATCCACCACTGTCTCTAAAACACTGTCTGGCCCCAACTGCCCAATTCCACTCCCCTACCCCCTTACCCTCCTTACCCCTGACTGAGACACAGCGCTGCTCACCTGCCGTTGACATGATGAAGGACCGGAGCAGTCACAGCTGCCCAGTTAGCCCAGACGAATGGACCGGCAAATTAAACGGGATGCATCTGCCTGTCTGCAGTCCCCATTCATCAGCCTCCCCCTCTGCCACATGTTCTGTGGATTTTGGCTGCTGTACAGTGCAGTGCAGCTTTGATGTCATTGATTCCAGCGCCATCTCCCCCCCCCTCCCCCTTACACCCCCTGCAGGGTGGCAGTTTGGTCACGCCTGTGGGCTGGGGACAGACGGGCACAGTGAATCACTCCTCTGGTTTCCACGCGCTGTTAAAGCTCTACTCCTGTGAGGAACACGTCTCAGTCTTCATCTACCTAACGGGGCCCTGGTCTCCTCCCGAATGAAGTGCGCATACAGTAAGCTTGCAGCCTGTCCCGAGCAGTTTGGAAGAAGTAAAAGTAATTGTGCACAGAGATGACTTCCAAGAGGAAGTGTTCTGAAACTCAGTTCAGCATTTTCCTTGTTTCTTTTTTGTCTGTTTTTATTTTTTGTTTCGTTTTTTGTGTAAAATGAAAAGGAGCGTGAATGTTTTTGTAAATGTAAGTATATTCCATATTTGAAGGACATTAAATGATAAAGTATTGATTGTTTATTAATGATCAGGATTAAGTGTTCCAGTCCTGAAGCACTGAATATTTGTTAAAAGAAACTGAAGAATAGCATAAAAATGATACTTAGACACTTAGCTATTGTATGACAGAACAAAATGCCCCATCATGATGAATATGTGATATTACACAGACGACAGTTATCCAGACTTGAAAGAGTTGCCCAGAGATAATTTAGTCACAACATGAAATCATAAAAAACAGCACACGACTGCTAAGAGTTGAAACAGTTTACAGTTTACACACAGTATAACAGCAATTTCCCAGTCTACTTAAACTTTTGAACATTGAATGTCACAGAAATTACCAACCGAAAGGTTAGATGCTTTGTGAAAAACTGAATTAAATCAGTTCATTGCAGTTTACACTCATAGCAATCCACCTGCAATATGTCATCCTTTTCAGCAGCCAGTCATGTAACTGTAATGGAATTTGATTATTTGACATATGTCTGAAATCCACCCTCGAGAGCTCATGGAAGAACTGAATCAAGCTGACCCAAGAGCGCTGTAAGAGAGAGGGGGGTTCTTTACGGTCTGTCCAGATTCCATGGTGACGTGAGGGCGTCATGGCGATGAACTTCAGCAGCGTCTCGCCACAGGATGCCCCAGATGTTCTCAGACAGACCGTACGCTGCCTCCTGCATGTACAGGTATGCACAGTCCTGATCTATTGTTTTCTTGCACCAGGGGAGCACAGAGGTGAAAAGGGGAAAGTCACATGGCCACAGACTGTGCAGTCCGCAGCCCAAACCACCCACTTCCCATTACATTGCATGCAAGCTTGTTTTTTTTTTCCGCAACTTAGTTTGAGAGAAGCAATGTCCAACCTGAAAAAGTGTTTCAAGACCACATTTGCATAAGCATGTAATCTGTTGTTGTTTGGAATCTAGTGGAAGGGCTTGAGGGAAATTTCAATAAGAAAGGTACTGAAATACTGTTTCCAAACTCAGTACATATAAATACACAGGATCTCAAATTAGAAATTAAACAGTTGGTTTGCCAAATATATGAAGCCTGCAATGATACACAGCATACACAAACCACTGCCAAAAGTCATTCAATTTTTACGCAAATCCTGAGCTGTTTGCTTCAGCAAACCAAGGATCAGGTGTTGCTTTACAGATTCTTTAGCAATAAACAAGTTAGTAATCTGTGCATTGTTTTATAGAGGAAAGGAATCTGACTACACAACTCAAGTAAAAATGTCCATATCTCAGCTTTTTTTCTGCAAGAGTTAAATTACCTGTAACCAAATGTTGGCCCTTGGAAGCAGCAAAGAAGCTACATCTGGAAAAGAAGCACAGCTGCCAACGCGGGGAGCACATGATGGGTAAACCGAACCGTGTCTAAAGCTGCGTGAGCGGGCTTCACCCTCCACCTCCACCTGAATGGGGCTAACGACAGCCACACTGCAAAAAAAACACACAAAAAAAGTCAATCTTCTAACATAAAATTACATTTCTGTTACTTTCTATTTTCTATTTTGCTAAATAAAGCAAAAGGACTGAGGTGAGTTTGGCTTATTTCAAGATTTACCGATGGGATAAGACAAATTGTGCTGCTGGTCCTGTTGTATCTGACGGCTTCGTTCCACTCTGAGCACAGTTTCATTTGTTTAGCTTTGTCGTTTATTTATGACTTCTTTCTGAAATTGAACTGGCATGTATTACTGCCTGAGCTGTGCACTGTCTCCTGCCCTCCCTCTGCTACCACCCCCCCCACCCCGAGAGATTTTTTGATGCAAAGAAGAGGTCAGAGGGTAACTGAAGCCCTCTAGTTGCCCCCCTGAAAGATTTGGCCAGAAACATCTGGAACCACATTTGAATCCAGGACTGGGGCGAGGGTGTGTGGGCAACAGTTCATAAGCAGTTTTACGATGGGGAAAGGAATTGTGCAGGAATAACAATCTGATCAAAGGCCTTTAGCTGACAGATTTGTGTGTCTCCTGTTTGACTTATTATCCTCTCCCCCTCACACACACACACACACACACACTTGGATTTGTCCCTGGGAAGGCATGTAGGGACAGCAAGGGATAGGGCGGGTCAATCAGAGAGGGCATAGAGGGACATTTCTATACCAAAGCGACTTAAAGTGGCACAACGGCACACTGGACGCACCTACACCCAGCCAGAGTCTGCAGGAGGTGGTGTGAGAAATGAGAATGAGGCTGCGGCACGCGCCATGACAACGACACCCCGGCTCCCAGTGCAGGCGTCAACATCCGTCTTCAGAGACAGCGACTATACGTACGTATCTCAGACAATCATCGTGATTTTTATTCTTCTCAGATCAGACTCTGATTATATTTCATTGTTTCTTTATTTAAAACATGAAGTCACACTGAGAATTAAGAACTTTATGCATGTATGGACAGCATGTATTGACATAGGATTACACAAAACCATCAACAGTGCATAACATAAGAATTTTACATGGAACAAAAAAAAAATTCAAATATCCAGTATCACCAGACATTCAAGACAAATGCATTGTTCTGGTCTGCCACCCCTAGTCTCACATAAAATTCCATTAGAATCCTTAAATATGCCGCAGAGAAAACTTTGCTCCAGGCAAGGTTTTCTAACCCATGTTTTCACTCTTAGTCTGTCTGCGTTCACATTATTCTTAGCACTTGTCTGGAGTTTAATGGTTTGTCTGTTGCTGACTGTATAACAGCAATTAAATAAAAAAACTGAAAACCACACTTGAGACTATCCATTACTTAGGCACACTTACACACCCAGCTTGAATTCTTTAATTATCAGGATTACGAGCTCCAGTTATATCTAAAAACACAAACTAAAGAAACAAATTGCATGTATGGTGCTGGAGTCTGGAACACTGGTCTTGGAGAGCCACTTGGTCTGCTGGATTTTCATTGTGATTCAGCACATAATTGATCAATTAAAGCAGTCTATTACACAGTTGCAGTAATTTACCTCACGTGGGTTCTTGGGTCTGAACTGAATGTGAACCCGCAATATGTGTCAGCGAGTATGGAGGCATTTGGCGCACAGCTCACAGTACTTTGCATAAAGGTTCACCTGTTGGAAGGTAGGGTCTGATAAGGACACAGAGATAATGGCTTCCTAGCAGTAGTCACAGGAATACCACTGAAGCACGCCCTGTGACACAACTTCTCAGGCAATATAGGCCAGCAGCGCGGTGTAGCAGTTAAGTCTACAGACTTCAGATCAAAGCGCATTTTATTTTATATTAAAGTATACAATGCCCTCTGACATATAATGTATATGCAATAATTGTTACACATTTTATAAATGCCCTATAAAAAGCGTTTAATGCCATTAATAGCTCAATTTGTTCATTTTATTTTATTTTATTTTTGCACAGGCTTAGTATCCTTGTAACTATCGACTGTTTCTTTGTATTTGCCTAAAAGGAGAGCAGCATGTCTGATTTTTGATGTTTGATGTATCCTAGAATCTCAGTATTACCATGCAAAAGACGCTGGAGACAGGGATGGCGGGGAAGACTTTTTTATGACTGTGCAGCTTGTCTGGATTATGTTAGCCTTGAAGAAAGGGAGGAAGGGCTCACGTTGGGTCACAGGGTCTGGGGGTGATTTGTCAATGTGCCTCTGAGGCTTTGAAATCTGTACAGAACCCTCAGTCTCACCTCACACGCACATCACAGAAGCTCACATAAACGAAGGCTCTCTTCCTCGAAGTACATTTTTCAAAAAATATCTGATAGCAGTGACATGACAAGACTTGTTATGAGATACAGGCTTTGTGTGGTAATGCATAGCCTGCAGGCATTCATAATCGCAAAAAAAAATAAAAATCAGTTGATCAGCTGCTTGAGAGGGAGAGATAGTAACTTCCAAACTTCTTACTGTACATACAGGTACAGGTGGCGTGCAATTTTATTTAATTTAAACAAAGCCAATATTATGTCATGTCTCCACACACACACACACTCATACACACACATGTGCACACACACACACATACACACGCACACATATGCATACACACCCACACACATGCACACACACACACACAGAAACGCACGCATGTGTTCATGATTGTTTTTGTGCTTTAACAGATCATTTTCACCTCAAATGATTTACAGTGTACATAGTCACTTGCTGTGATAAGGCATGACTAATATATAAAATTCTCTTGCAATATTTATTTTTATTGGTTTATATGTTTTTATTCTTAGTAGCTTTAAAAAATGGCACATAACCTTATGAATTCCAATCCACTCTGGAGTTCATAATAATTTCCAGGCACACAGTTTCCAGGAAAAGCTGCCTTTTTATGGGAAACAAATTTAAACGCAGTTAAATTGGATGAAAAATTACAGAGACCCATCAGGTACAGACAATGTAATTAGTGATTGTCATTCAATTTCCAAACCTCTGCTCAGAAACTCCCTTTGTTTTTCGTGCTCTTTTCCTTCCTTCTCTCCCCATGGCACATTTGGGAGAGGAACAAATGGCCACAGTGAAAAATGTCCATGAATTACCTGGAGCTCCTCCTGTTGCCAGGCAGCGCTCACAAACAATGGATCCTCTGTAACTCGGTGAGTCCCAGAGCGCTGTGTGAATGCTACCTGCCAGTGTTCGGCTCAAACTGAAAACGTACCCCGTCGTGGGGGACAGGTACTTGCGTTAGACCAGCCCTTTTGTGATTATCGCCACCGTGCTTCCTTGAGGTTCGGCTGAACTTTTTTTTGGTCATAGCTAGTCATTTGAAAACAACTAGCCTGGTGAGCTACCTTCCTTGTGGTTTGACAAAGGATATATCATTTTTGATAACTGCAAGCAGTTCCTCAATCACTTTCATAATTTGTATATAAATTTATCGTAATTATTTTGGTGGTGTATTGTGCTATAGTTTGTACTGGTGCTTGCTTGTTTATTATTTGCATTTGCCACTGGCATTTGCCTGTGCTGTGCTGTAAGCCAACCTGGATAAGTGTGCCTTCCAAATAATGTGTTATTCCACAGGTTTCTTTCTAAACTGCTATGAGCCGTGCTGCTGAAATTGGAAAAATGTCAGGATTTAAAGTGCAACTGGAAATCGCAAGAGGCACCAGTACAGTGTAACTTCAAACATCCCATTTTCCAGAATGGTCTCAAAACGATTTGCCCTGATACCTATACGATGCTTTCTACCTCAAGCTAACTGTTCTCAGCTTTTGTCCTCCCCCCCCCCCCCCCATCCCCCTCCCACCTCAAACAAACACACACAGTTGGGTAATGAGAACCGGCTGCGCACGCTTGGTGTTTGTAAATGCTCGGATGAATCAGAGGTGAAGGCTGCAATAAAAGGATCTGACTGTGTTTTTGCGGGACTGACTTCCTCAGTGAGGTTCCTTTGATGTCCTCTGTACCTCAGGCACAGGGGGTAACACAGCCAGAGTCTCAGCACAGTGATAACTCGATCCATCATCCTGCACCTGTGTAGCCCTCATTGCATACCGTATCTGTGCAGAGGTGAAGTGCTGTGCTTTCCGTGTGCCGAGAACATCCCTTATGTGAGATTGCCCAACGCTAACCAGCTCGATCTGGAGCTACGAAGCGCAGTCCAAAGCCGTGTTTCCCCTCACGGAATCCTCTCCTGTTCCAGGACATGAAAACACTTCTGAAATGTGTCAGATGGTTTTGGCTTGTTGCTTAGTCACTAAAGTGTTTACTCACTGAGGGGGCTCCAAGAGTCTGCTGATAACGGTGACTGTTTCTGGGCTCCGAAAGACTGCGAATGCTCCGAAGCAAGAGGACGGAGGGTAGAGATTACAAGACACGCAGCCTTGAAAGAAAGCTGTGATCAAACACAACGGGAAGGGGAGGCAGCACACGACTGCAGCTTGATAAGTGATGAGCTCACTTGTTTGTCTTCTCTCTTTTTAAAATCTTTTTTTTTTCTTCCAAATCTCCAGCAAACCCAAACTTGTATAGGAGGCATGGCATTGAGAAATCCCTAGGCAGCTTAGTTGCGGTACGTACAACAAAGCAAACATTCCGGCAGGGACTTTGTGTGCTGTTATGGGAACGCAAGGGATTGGCTACACATTCGATTTTGCTAGTCAAAAGCAGAGAGAATGATTAGCTAGTCATAAAGAGTCATTTGGAGAATCATAAAAACGAGACAAAGAATCATTTGGAGACTCATAAAAACATTACTGATGCAATAACTTCAATCGTATTCCGGCCTAAGAAGTTAGCAGTGGAATGGTACATTTCTTGTTAATTTTAGCACAGCCAGCCTTATTGCAGAGGGCAGAAACACTGGCCTTAAAACCTCAGCTCCCCCGCCGGTTGCTGCCTCTCACCAACCACTTCAGATGGACCTCTCAGACCGGCCATTAAAAAAAGATCCCGGGCCTTCATTTCCAGGAAATTCCTCCTACCGCTTTTGAAATTTCCAAGAAGAAACTTTGTAGAATTGGGGATGCCCTGGCGTTAAAGCTATCTGAGATATTTTTCAGAGACCAACAATTACAGGACATATTACAGGACATGGAATCATTACGGTTAAGCCATAGTTGGCCGGAAGGCGTACATCATGGATTGTTAATAAACACATGAGAGCACAAGAGTTTAACAATGTCACACACTTCTACTCTTTTTAGTGATCATAGTATTTTTCTATGGAGTGTCTTGTCAGCATAAGAATCATATGAACCCCTCACATATAGCTCATGTGGTCCTCCCATTACAAGGCTAATGATTAACTCCCATCACTTTGTACGTTACCTCAATTCAACTGGTCATCTACATACACTTCAATCCATCAATCTTAAATAAAGATCCATACCCTAATACGACAGGCGGACATTATTCCAAATTCAGTACATCACAGAATTTCTCCTCAGATTGAGTAATGGCGAGGAACTTTATCTCCTGTCAAGAGATTCAAATGAATGGACTGCATGTGTCCAGACATTGTGTCTACTGTGACAATAAAAGATGCTGCTGAAAGGATTAGAATGAAGTCATGGCAGTTATTTTGTCATGACAGCTATCAAAGGACTCTCAAATCCTTTCCATCCCTATTTAAAATCACTCAAACATACACATATATACATGTATCTAATATAAAGCTCAATAAATTCTCTACATATGTTCAGTGAGATAAAACATTCAGCATTGCACCCAAAAATTCCACATATCACAGGCAGGAGTCATTAAGAAGCTGCAGACTACTAAAATAAATGCAGCATAGCTGCACTTAAGCATCTCACATGAAAATCAGCCTTTGCCCACAGTTAGGAATGGCATGCGGCCCGTTTATTTTCATTTACTTGAAGAGACAAAGATCCAGAGCTTCGTTTCCGGGGGTGCTAATGCAGCGTCACACGGGACGGGATGGAGGCGCTGAAGTTATTCATCGAAATCCCCCCGGCGTGCAGCTCTTTTGTCGTCCGGAACAAAAGAGGAACGTGCTCCCGTCCAGCCTGTTTGTTTCCACTCGACAATGAACACCATTCCACGAGACACAGCGATTAAAAAAAACCACCACAACACACAAAGGGAGTCTGTGACTTAGGACAACGTGGGTTACAACATCCTTGTAAACATGCATCATTCCACAGCTGGAAACATGGTTCTTGCATGGTCGCATATTCATTTGCAGCTCAGCCAAAGCTGTTATTCCCCCCAAATAAGTGAGGCAACTTTGAAAATATTTTGCACTTTTCCATGTGGAGAATCCTGTTGTATTTGTCCCCATACTAACTAATAATAATTAATGTTAATTTTTATAAGGGTTTTCTCAACAGCATTGCGCCTGAACTGCATGCACTCCTCCATATTGTGCTCCATCACTAGAGAGGCTAGTACTAATCAGAGAAGATGTATATCACTCACTGGGGGACAAGTAGTTTGTGGTCCCCTGGTGTGGTGCTGAGAGAGGTACCAGTAACTTGCAGAACCCCAGCGAACATAAACCCACTTTCCCACTCTGATTAACTGAAACCAGCTGCATGCAGGCTGTGTAAACCTTAAAGGCAGTGGATTTCCATCTGCCCTTGTGGCAACAACCTTTTCTGACTGAAGAAACTCAAGTTAAATTCACTCATTTATCCATCCAGCCAGTGTTCACGCTCTGAGTGTTTGTGTATCACCACTGGCTCATGATCAGATCAGTCAGCTAATTAAACAGATATTTTAAAATTAAATAAAAAGCATGGGGGAGGCTGAATCATTCAATCTCTGGAAGGGTATCTTGCAGAGACGGAAAGATGGTATCAGTGCACATTAAACTGTCCTCCTGGGGCCTGTGGCACCTGTAGCTGTAGCTGAATTGTCAGAGTGTGCCCAGTGCTTAAAATACAATACGCGGTCAGCCCTCTGTTCGTCATCACACTCCGACTCTCCTGCACACCCACAGCCCGGGCGTCTGGAGACTCAGGGCCCGTGGGCCGCCAGCTCAGAGGAGGGAGAGAGGGAAACGGTGAGCCGCCTCCAGTTCACATAACCTCAGAGGAGTCCCTACACTCCGTGATCTCCAGCACTGCGCTGCTGCAACCAGGGCGGGGAAAAAAAACCCCCCCTGAGGCTCACAACACACCGCTGGCCAGCATCAAGAATCGGCACGGCTATGTGTGTCCTGAGCGAGGGCAGACGACCTCAGAGGGGACGTTAATTAGCCGCATTCCTCAGACCTCCAATGGGGAAAACTAATGCAGAGCGGGGCCTGAGCCTCGCACAGAACTACTCAAAGTAGTTTTTGTTGTTGTTTTCGTCTTGTTGCATTTATGCTGGGAAGGATAGCAACCTGAGGCCTGCAGTGTCTACTCACAGCAGGCCTGACAATTGGCTTGCACAGCACAGATCAACAAAACATTCATTGGTCACAGAAAACAGCTCAGGGCATTACATAAGCACATAACCTCGTCTATTCGGCCTCGGGAAAACAAAAATGGCTGCAATCAACCGTAAAAAGGGCCATCTGGGACTACACCCTGATGGATTAACCTGCGGGACGCCAGCTGTGCCGTTGTTTTCTTTCTTCTGCTGTGCTCCTGCATTTGCAGTAACCTTGTTTCAGTTTGTTAAATCAACGTGAAAAGCTCCTCCGTTAGGAAGTGAATGCTGAATGTCGTTCAGACAAAACTACTGGAAAGCATTTAAAGGATCCTATCTTTCCAATTAGGCAGCATATGGCAGACAGAGCACACGGTTCTGCCAAGCGCAGCCTTCAACGGGACTGACAGTGTGTCAGAGAAAGTTTGTAACTTCAAAAAGATCCAAAAGCAGCATGGATTTGGGGACTGTCAAGAGTCATATCCTCGTAAATCATTACTTTCATATGACTGACGTGCACATTCTACAGAGGGGGAGTTCAGAGAGTTCAGAGGAGTCTGTGCCTCATCACGCAAGACTGCAAGCATCTGTAAGACCAGCAGTCTGCCTGTGCTAACTGCGCTAATGTGCTAAATGCACGTGGAGTGTTCTCCTACCACAGGGACTGAGCAGGTCAGCCGGTGGATTCCATGATGAAACAGTGGCAGCTGGACAGCAGCAAGAGAAAGTGTGTGGTTGCCTTTTTTTGTGTAAAACAAAAAAATTAATTCCGCTAATATTCAGTCTTGCACCATCTAGGTTAGGCAGGTGTTTGAGCACATGTTCAATAAAACTGCTTAAATAACATGGATAAATACATACAGATACAGTACATCCATACACAAAATAAATACCCTAATAAAGTGCTAGAATTTCAAACCGAGTTCAAAGATAGCAATGAATGGGAGTGGCCAAAGTTCCCAGTTTGACCTAAGAGTATAGTCACTGACAGAATCTGTTTTGACTTTGTTATTGTGAGATCCAATGACATGAGAACATCATGAGCGTGGACAGTTAAACTGCACACTCTGTTCTGGACTTTGTTTTGATTCCATGAAGTTTCCTTGAAATTGGTGTCACGTTGGAATGCCTGCAAACAGAACGCGCAGAGATCGTTCCCCGGACCTCGGCAAACGTTCACGGGTTCAGATGGGAACTGGGGTCATGTGAACCGGCTGTATCAGCACCAGAACGTGGTGCATCAAACCGGATTTCTGTCCTCATCTCTGTGCCCATGTTCTGAGGTCTTCTTTGCGGAGTCTACAGTGGTCCACAGCTGTGCACATCTGTCCTGCCCTGCTCATTTCCCATGATGCAACACATGTCCAGGGGTCCACAGGGTCATTTTGGACAGTATTACCTTCCATTTCCGTTCCACGGCCATAGTACACAAATCATTTGTAAAGCAGAAACCAGGGCATATTGGCTTCCAACCGTAAGCCTATGCAATCTTTTCCCCAAAGAACAAAAAGGTTGTTTACATAAATCTTTTTTTAAAGAACTCAAAACTATAGGTTAAGACACATATTCCATGTACTACCATACAGCATTATTGCTATTCTTAATCCTACCCAAATTCACATAATACCACTTGTATAGTGAAGTAGTGAAGTAGTTCCAATGCCGTATAAAACTGTGAATCCCTTTTCTGCATTTGATTCTCGCCTTTAAAAAATCTGGGACGGGTATCAGAACAAGGAGAGATGGAAGTGAACAGTTCCAGACACCCAAACACCATGCCGTTCCAGCCCAACTGCATATTTGAAATGAATGACCTCATAGCTCAGTTGCAGATCGCAGTGTTTACATCTCCAAGTACATCTCCATGGCAATGAGGCACCGTGTCAGGAAGTGGTTCAGTACATTGAAATGAACTCAGTTCCTCAGTTACGCACAACGTTCTCCTTACATCACAGCAAGGCCTCATTATTTTACTGTTACTTTGGCGATTACAGTTTCCAACAAGAACAACACAATGAACCACACGCATTTTCAAAAGGATTGTGCCATCTTTTCCCCTGAACTCACATATATGCAACTTTGTTACCCAGTTTATTATGTCTGTTGGATAAGATCTTCCCCTCTTGTTTCATATAGCACAGTTATGGTACTGGTGATGCAACAGTAAACAAAAGAACAATAAAAGAAAGACAACAGTTCTGAATTTCCACGTCAGAGGAAAAAGGAATCATTAAGGGGTTTGGCTCCAGCCTGCTGGTATGATGAGTGTGCAAAGCTTCACTACAGCATCACAGCATAATAAATACAAATGAACCAGAGGCTTTCAAGTATTCATGACTTGCTGATCTCTCTCTTGCCAAGTAATAATGGGGACTGGAATGTTCCACTGCAGTAGGTGTGGTGGGGGTGGGGAATGAATCTTGCGTTGCCCAACTACAGTAACCGCTCCACAGCCATGCAACTGGACTAAAGTACACAAGAGGTATTCAAGTATGATATGAGAGAGAGAGAGAGAGAGAGAGGTCCAAGTCAATGCTCGTTTCACAAGAGATGCATATGTTCAAGTCAATGCTCATTTCACAACATGAACTTTAGCCATTTTATTGCACCTCGGGTGTTCTCATCCTTGATTGCTCAATCTTATAAACATTCGGCAACCACGCAAAGATAAGGCCAGTTTACTAGTCATAAATGGTACACCGCATTTCGGGAAGGAGGGTGGCCGTGGATGAAATACTGACACTTTCAGTTACAGCTATATATACCCAGCAGAAAAGGGGAAGGCACAGATAACGGTAACCAGTACACATCGTTTTAATCATCAGCGATGCTTGAGGCATTGCAACATGTTTGATAATCATGAACACACGGACTCATCGTGACAAGAAAGCGAGCCCAGCAACGTCTAGTGCTACCACCTCTGTATCCACACATCGCAGTTTTGTTTTGGATAGAGGATATGGATTTTGGACAATCTGGACAGGGTCCAATTTTCCATTTTCACATACATATTTAAAGAGTGAAGACCACACAGCTGTAAAACAAAATGGCCGTCCTAGTCCTGGAGCCGGTGAAATTGAAAAACTGAGAAATGGGCAGCCAGCATCCTCACATCCTGCAGCAGCCGCTGCCTCACAGGGCTTAGCTAAGCCTTTCATTTGTGGGCTGCTGATTCTCCTCAGATGCACCACACACTCTTTTCCCCATCAGCCCGGGTTCTCCATGCAAACTCAAAACCTCCGGGACTAGTAACAGGGTCGCGAACGGAACAGCTCCAGCATTATCCAGTTCTAACACCTTCCATGCCAGCCAGCACCCTCCATTTCAAAAACAATGGGGCAGCTAGCTGTAGCCTTCTTATGCATTCACAACGCTCATTAGTATTGCCCCCCCCCCCCCCCATGAAGTTCTCTCTGTGGTCAGGGCTGCAGAAGCACTTGTAACTGAACACAGGAGAGCACTTGTGTCAGAGAGAGAACACTGTAAACCCAAATCACAATTATGGAAATGACTTAAAGCCAACAGAAGATTAATTTAGAAACTTTATTAGGTAGTTACCAACAGTATTTACATCACTGAATACAAAGAAAATGATATTATGCAGGCCTGATTGGCAGGGGTGAGGGGGGGGGGGGCTGGGGTTGTGCACATACGCACAAAGTCATGCCAAACTAGGACCACATGAACACAAGAAAATCATTTAGGAAACAGTCAAAGAAAACATTGTCTGGCAATTTTCACCTTCTGTGTCAAGTTAATAGGTCACGGCTGCACACTTGGGACTTTTAAAAACTTCTCGTAAATGAATGTCTTTACATCACTTCCCGTTCTCTGGATAAAATAGAATGGGTGATTAAGAGAACTGTACAGCAGCTTCACCACACACACACACACACACACGCTACAGCACCATCATCTCTCCTCCCCCGCTCTGTTCCTTGTGAGTCTCAGACCAAATAAAATTTTGATCAAATATTTAGCAAGATTTTACAGTGGGGAGGGGGATCCAGGGATGTAATAACAGTCCATCACAGTGTTGCAATTATGCCATTAAAAACAATACTTTTAAAAGCAGCCTTTAAAAAAAAAAAAAAAAAAAATGCAATATTCCAGTACTGCACACAGGCACTTAAAATGTCGAAGAGAAACCGGACAGTCCACCTGTGGGACTGAGTGAGGAGGGGCTCACGCCAGGCTAACAGCCCTGCGAAGGTTCCCGGTGAAAGGCGTGAGAGCTCAGCTGCTTCCTGATTGGGCGCCGACGGAGGCCGAGTTCCTCGGCAACATTAAAGCTTAGTTTGTCCCGGCAGCGGATACGGAGCTGAAGCACCGATCCGATTCGCACAGAGGAGCGGGGGGGGGGTTTGAGCAGAGATACCAACCGCCTGCAGCCCACGCACACACACACAGGGCCCCGACACCTTACCGGAGAATAAAAATTAGCATTTAAATTGAAAAAGGAGAAATTTAAAATGGATAAACCAGCTGGGAGGGAGGAGACGGTCATTTATGTGGAATGGTTGGATGATGGTACTGCAGCGTGGTGGGAGTGGGGAGTAAAATCAGGGCAGAGGTCGAGTCTGAGACGCGGCTCGTGTGACCTCTCTACGGAGGCAGTTTCGGGCGGGTGGCGGATGGAAAGCCCTTCGGGGGGTTGCACCGTGAGCCATTTTTTCCCCCGCTGTGGAGAAGAGGGAGGGCCCCCTCCTGCTGTCATTGGTAGAGCAGGTAGTTCTTGAGGGAGGCGGGCAGGGGCAGTCTGTGGATCTCGCCGAGCCGCTCCCTCCCCAGCGCCACTCTGACCGAGCGCCGGCACAGGTCCATCAGGGGGAGGGGCTCCGCTGCGAGGAGAAAGGAACAGGAAACTCAGGAAAAAACTCCCTACGCCGGTTTACTGTAGTGAATTAGTCAATGATCAGTCATTGGGCCTACACTAAACCAGGTTTAAAGAGTTAGTCAACAGTAATTAGACTATACAGAGACAGCATTCCTACGTTCATGTTCATCAACTACCTGTGAATGAAAATCTCAAGAGGAGCAAAGGATTCTGGGTACTATCAGAGTCACGACTAAGAACTCAAGGAGTAGCATCCAGACCGAGCGGCAGTTATTCTGGGGGAAATGGCATTTCCTAAAGCTGCCCCCTCTCCAAACAATGCACCTAAAAGTGGACTTAGTCAGACTGTGACTTGGGCTTGAGTAATGGGCCAAGAAAAGAAAGGAGAAGAAAAATCACCCTCACTCTGGGTGAATCAGCAATGTCTGGATCACCCCGTTAAAAACTAAAATGTCAACATGTTCTCATTATGAAACTGTGAGCGGTTCCCATAAGTGGCAGCCAAAGTGTTCAGCGCTCGGTGCCACGGCTCTGACTAATACTTTAAAAAAAGAACTTCACAGAACTCCCACAGGAAGGAGGGGAGAAAACGCTGTGAGAAAGAAACACCTGCATCCTCAAAAGCGTGTAACCCGTGTCATTGCCAGTTCCTCTGAGGTCAGAGTGAACCAGCCGGTCCTCTTCATACACAGCCTCAGGCAACCACACAGCTATTCTCACTTAAACACAGACACACACAGGATGGAGAGCTCTCCAGGTAGAAGTGCCAGACACACTGACACAAACTGGATGCAATTTCAGGTTCAATTCCCATCATTAAAATACAATTACCAATAACATTAGCTGGACAGTTTGATATTGTAGTAAAGAAATGTAGACACTGCCCCTCAGAATTTCAACATGGCTCTCTACATCAAATAAAATAATGTTTTAGTTTTTTTTTCCAATACAATAATCTCAATGGTTCGGGGTCAATTATTTCTTATAACATACTGCATTTGCAGCACTATTCTGTATATTCATAAATTAACATGTATTCTTCACAAAAATGGACTAACTGAACAGCAAAATCAACAGAAAAATTTAGTGTCTCCATTATTCTTCTCTCGTGTGGTGCGATTGACTAAAATGCTGAACGAAGAGTTCTGATGGAGAAAGAGAGAGGCTGTTTTTCAGTTGGAAGCTAGCAGTTCACCTCACGTCTTGGAAGGCACTACTGTACGTGGCAAAGGCCCTGGAAGATGTGCAGTCATAGCCATTATCAGCACTAGCAGGGTTCAGCCATTTTAAACCAGGGTACCATTTGAGCATACAGGCGTTTGAGCTTTAAATAGCTGTGGAAAAACTCTGATGGGAAATTAAAAGGGCCACATCAGAGCTAAAAACATGTCTGCCATTTGACTTCCTCTGATCTTTCAAACTAAGCAGGATCAGGGCTGATTAATACTTAGATGGGAGACTGCCTGGGAATACTCTGAGCTATAATTTTGGCAAGGACCTTATTTTGAATAAATGGATGTTCATTTAAGAAAAATAAATAAAAAAATCCCACACACCCTGCACACGACACTCAACTACTGGACATTTCTATTCTTTAGAATTATTATACCAATTCAAGTAGGATATATTTTGCAAAAGCTTTTTGCTACAATTAGGCCTACATCATACAGATTAAACATTTGATGATCATTCCATCACAAAACTGCAGATACAATGGCAGCTGATTGGCTGATCCTGTTAAATAAAGGGATAGTTTAAATTTTATGCACACTTTTCAGATTTAGTGTAGGTTATACATTTTAATTTGGCAACATATACCAAAACGAACACAAATCTAAACAAATAAACAAGATAAAAATCCCTTCAATAGGGTGAGCCACCCAGCAGCACACAGCAGATGGAATGATCATGGCAAATCGTTGCTCTTCTTTTGCCAGAGTGCATTTAAATATGCACAGAACGCATTAAAGGAATACCTCTCAAGACTCTGGCGTGCCTTCCTCTGGCTATTTTAGGTTTTAAAAGCCAATCGCAAACAGTCATCCTGTCAAGCTGCAACAAGCAAAGCAGCTACAATGTAGAGAGCTGACAAATCAACTCCATTCTTAAAATCGAGTTTACAACTGTTCCCCAGAACAGGAGGATTGTATTCATTTCGCACTGAAATCCCTGGGTGCAGCATACGGGTTTCGAGTGTCAGCTTCTGTTCGGCTTGGTATCAAATCACACACCGTGCCCGACTCCACACAGCCCACACATACATCCTGTGACCTCACAGTGGAGCCGAGCGCCCTGACACCTGCCCACAGGAGCCCAACCCGTTCTGGTTACAGATCACGCGGGCCAGAGGAAATCTCATTAGAACGATTCTGCACAGGTCGGGTGAAACCAAGAAGGACACCCATCTTTCAGAAAGAATCATCTTAACGCACACACACACTCAGGAAGAAATGACGCAATTTCTGGCAGAATAGCATCAACATCCAGCAGCTCTTCCATGAGTGAAAAAACACAGAAAGCAGAACTCCTCTCCATTTTCTACAAAGGGTTCCCAGACCACAAGAGGTTTCTCTATATTCCCAGAGTGTATAGGATCACAAGCAAATACAATTACGCAAAAAGGCACTCCTTTCAGTAAGATAGGTTAACTTAAATGAAAATGAGACAACTGAGGAGAATCACACTAATACTGCAAAGGGCCTTCACTGAGGTACATTACAGTACATTGAGTAAATGTTATATACTCACGATCGAGCCCATTAATGTAGCGAATGCGGATCTCACAGTGTCCCCACACGGCGCTCACGACGGGGTACAGTTTTTTGCCCTTGAGTCCTCTAAACGCAACGCCCAAATACTGTCCGTCCACGATGAAACTGAGCGTGCCCTCGTCCATGTCCAGCACCGCCAGGAAGGAGTCGGGCACCAGGAAGGTCTCGTCGGGCTCCAGGAAGGCGGGGTAGGTCTCGCTGGGCCGGTTCTTCCCGTCGTGGTGCAGCTTGTTCCGGCCCAGGTCCCAGCCCCAGGACTCGCCGTTGTTCCCCACCAGCGCCGTGTAGCCCACGGAGTGGAGCGGGGCGTCGCGCGTGGCCACGCCCACCACGGCGTGGGTGCCCCGCTGGCGCATCACCCAGCTGATCTCCCACACGTGCAGCCCGCGGGTGTAGCCCACGCGCCCCCGGATGGCGTCCGTGCTCTGCGCCACGGGGTGCCGGTGGAAGACCAGCTTGTTGTCCTCCTTGACGAAGATGTTGAGCGAGCGGTCGTCATTGTTCCACGAGTGCTGCACCTGCACCTCGGGGGCGGCGGGGGGCATGTCCAGCAGCATGTCCAGCCGGGCCGGCTTGGTGTAGTCCAGCGCCTGCAGCTCCAGCTTGAGCGGGCGAAACGCCGGGTCCCGCATGTCCACAGTCTTGATTCCTCCGGGAACCTTCTGCCCCATGCTCCGGGTGGGTTTTAGGTCCGCGGTTTTGGCCTTCTCCCCCCCCCACGTACCGAAATGTAAAAAATTGCTTCAAATTAAATACGGCAAAAAAAAGAATATCCTCGGCTGTGGCCCCGCCCTCCTCAGCAGCCTCATCTACCAGTCCAGCGGCAGACCCGGTGGCGGCCGCAGGGAAACACAGTCGCGCCCAACGCTGCTCGAGCCCACCTGCGGAGGTCAGAGAACAGGAAAATGCGTCACGAGGCTGGGAGATGGTGTCATGTGCCAGATCTCAGGTTTGACTGTGCAGGGGAGAAAGGAAGATAAATTAAGCTGTATGTACTCACAACACATGAGGAACCCTTATCCAGGAATGTGTTATCTGGCATACATCTAGCAGCCTAATAACTATCTACAGTATCATCATCATTACATTACATTACATTACAGGCATTTGGCAGACGCTCTTATCCAGAGCGACGTACAACAAAGTGTATAACCATAACCAGGAACAAGTATGACGAAACCCCTAGAGAGAAGTACCGGTCCAAGTACAGGGAACAACCGCATAGTTCAACTTGGACCCTGGTGGTTAAACTGATTAACACTAACAACGAGAACGGCAACAACGCAATCTATGGAAAAATAAAAATAAATAAAAATACAAATACAAGTAGTCGTTAAGACTGGCGCATCAACTAAGTCACCTATTAAACAGCTGCCTAGTTACACCCCTAAGTTTAGTCATTTACAGGGGGGGAAAGGAGGGATGGGGAGAGGTGCAGCCTGAAGAGGTGGGTCTTCAGTCGTCGTTTGAAATTGTTCACAGTCTCAGCTGTTCTGACCTCCACAGGGAGGTCATTCCACCATCGTGGGGCCAGAACAGACAGGAGACGTGTTCTGGAAGTGCAGGTGCGAAGAGGGGGAGGTGCTAGGCGTCCTGAGGTAGCAGAACGGAGGGATCTGGCTGGCATGTAGGGTTTGAAAATCTTGTGAAGGTATGCTGGGGCTGATCCCTTGACTGTCTGGTATGCCAGAACCAATGTTTTGAATTTGATGCGAGCTATAACAGGCAGCCAGTGGAGGGTAGTGAGCAGGGGAGTTACGTGGGAGTGTCTGGGGAGGTTGAAGACCAGACGAGCCGCAGCATTCTGGATGAGCTGCAGGGGTCTGGTGGCAGATGCCGGTAGTCCAGCCAGAAGAGAGTTGCAGTAGTCCAGGCGGGATAGAACCATTGCTTGGACCAGGAGCTGGGTTGAGTAGGTGGTGAGAAAGGGGCGGATTCTGCGGATGTTATATAGGAAAAATCTGCATGCCCGGGTTACTGCTGCAATGTTGTTGGAGAGGGACAGCCTGTTGTCCATCATCACTCCGAGATTCTTGGCGCAGGGTGATGATGTCACTACGGTGTCCCCTAAGGAAATGGAAAAGTCGAGGAGGGGAGAGGATAGAGCAGGAATAAAGATTAGCTCCGTCTTTCCCGGGTTGAGCTTCAGGTGGTGATTGTCCATCCAGCTCTGTATGTCCCTCAGGCAAGCGGAGATGCGGGCAGGGACCTGTGTGTCCGATGGGGAGAAGGAGAGAAAGAGTTGCGTGTCGTCGGCATAGGAATGATAGGACAGGCCATGGGCAGATATTACAGGGCCAAGGGATCTGGTGTACATGGAGAAGAGAAGGGGACCAAGGACTGAGCCCTGGGGAACTCCGGTAGTGAGGGGACGGGGTGGTGATACCTTACCCGCCCAGGCAACCTGGAAGGAGCGGTCAGAGAGGTAGGACTCAATCCAGTCAAGGACTGTGCCGCGGATCCCTGATGCTGCCAGGGAGGACAGGAGGGTAGAGTGGTCCACAGTGTCAAATGCAGCGGAGAGGTCTAGGAGAATCAGGACAGAGGAGAGGGAGGCTGCTCGTGCGGCATGGAGTGACTCACTGACCGAGAGGAGTGCAGTCTCAGTCGAGTGGCCAGGCCTGAAGCCAGACTGGTGGGGATCAAGCAGGTTGTTCTCAGAGAAGAAACCAGAGAGCTGGTTAGATGCAGCACGTTCCAGTGTTTTGGATAGGAAAGGGAGGAGAGATACCGGGCGGTAGTTCTGAATGACTGAAGGATCTAGTGTGGATTTCTTCAGCAGCGGGGTGATGTGGGCCTTTTTGAAGGATGAGGGGAAACATCCAGAAGATAGGGATGAGTTCACGAGGGAGGCGACAAAAGGGAGGATGTCTGGTGTGATTGCTTGAAGGAGAGATGAGGGGATAGGGTCGAGGGCGCAGGTGGTAGGGTGGTGGGTGAGCAGAAGCTGGGAGACTTCAGTGTCTGAGAGGAGAGAAAATGTGGAGAAACAGGGGGCGGAGGACGCAGAGGGGGCGGAGGACGCAGAGGGGGCGGAGGACGCAGAGGGGGCGGAGGACGCAGAGGGGGCAAAGGAGGTGCGGATGTCTGCAATCTTTTCGTCAAAGAATGCTGCAAAGTCATCTGCAGTGAAGGAAGACTGGGGTGGAGGAGGTGGCACGCTGAGGAGAGAAGAGAAAATAGAGAAAAGTTGACGAGGGTTAGAAATGGAGTTATGAATTTTGGTTTGGTAGAATTTTGCCTTAGCGGCAGTGACAGAAGAGGAGAACTCTTTCAGGAGAGACTGATAGGCTGAGAGGTCAGATGGGTCCCTGGATTTGGCCCACTTCCTCTCAGCAGCGCGGAGGGTGGCCCTGGAGGTGCGCAGGATGTCAGACATCCATGGACTGGGAGGGGATGAACGTGCTGGCCTAGGGACGAAGGGGCATAGCGAGTCGAGTGCTGAGGAGAGAGATGACGTCAGGGTGGAGGATGCAGAGTTAGTGGGGAGCTTGGAGAATGATTGAAGAGTGGGGAGGGAGGCAGTCACTCTGTGAGCAAGAGAAGAGGGTGATAGGGAGCGGAGGTTACGGCGGACAGTGACAGTGGGGATGGGAGGGGGAGAGGGAGGGTGTGGAGAGAGGGGGAGGGAGAAGGAGATGAAATGATGGTCAGACGTATGCAGGGGGGTAACCGTAAGATTGGAGCTGGAGCAGGTCCTCAGGAAGATCAGGTCTAGGAGGTTGCCTGCCTTGTGGGTTGGAGGAGAGTGTTGTAGGGAGAGGTCAAAGGAGTGAAGTAGTGGTAGGAAGGCAGCAGACTGGGAGGCTTCTAGGTGGATGTTAAAATCTCCAAGGAGGATCAGCGGGGTGCCGTCCTCAGGGAAGGAGCTGAGCAAGGTGTCTAGCTCATCCAGGAAGCTTCCCAGGGGCCCCGGGGGGCGATAAATAACAATAATATAAAGGTTAGCAGGGTAGGTGATAGAGACAGGATGGAATTCAAAAGTGGATATGGACAGGTCAGGGAGGGGGAGAACAGAGAATTTCCAGGTGGGGGAGATCAGTAGACCGGTACCACCACCACGGCCAGATCGCCGGGGGGTGTGGGAGAAGGAGTAGGAGGATGAGAGGGCAGCAGGAGTGGCAGAGTTGTCTGGTGTGATCCAGGTCTCTGTGAGGGCAAGGAACTGCAGGGATTGGAGGGAGGCATAGGCAGAAATGAAGTCTGCCTTGCGCGTAGCGGACTGGCAGTTCCATAGTCCCCCTGTGACCGTGAAGTTCTCACAGGGGGTCAGCGGGGGGTAGCAGAGGTTACAGGGGTTCCGTTGTCGGGGGGGGCCACGTCGCTGGAAGCGCCTTCTGAGGGGGAGAGCACAGACTGGAATGGGGAACTGGCTCATAAACTAGGAGGGAGCGACGCTAGCGTCACTCCGAGTGTACCTAATTAGCAGCTGAAAAGCTGAGTCGAATAACGCACTGATTACAGAGGTTAACAGTTTGTGATAGTGCAATAAGTGCAATAATCGCAATCTATCAATTCTAAGAATCAAACAATCTAAAAACAAAGACACCTAACGCAACCTAAAACCAAAGACCAGTTTCCACACAGGGAAAAGTTTAAAATCTAACGCGGTATGCAATTAGTAAATGAACGCAGATACTTATCCACTCTAGCAGGACGGATTTCAGCAGTTCTACGCACCTGGACGAATTATACACTTACTGCCTAAACTGGGAGTTAGCAGGGCTAATAAGGCGTCGCTCCGAATGTACCTAATTAGCAGCTGAAAAGCTGAGTCGAATAACGCACTGATTACAGAGGTTAACAGTTTGTGATAGTGCAATAAGTGCAATAATCGCAATCTATCAATTCTAAGAATCAAACAATCTAAAAACAAAGACACCTAACGCAACCTAAAACCAAAGACCAGTTTCCACACAGGGAAAAGTTTAAAATCTAACGCGGTATGCAATTAGTAAATGAACGCAGATACTTATCCACTCTAGCAGGACGGATTTCAGCAGTTCTACGCACCTGGACGAATTATACACTATCATCTACATGTATAATAAAATGTACATCTAGTGCCACCACACACCATGTGCATGTGGCACCAATGCAAGGGAGCTGCAGACACATTGACGGAGTAAATTAGGTTTTCCCAGCAGGCTGTGCGTAGGATTACGTCTAATTATACTCCACTGTGGGGAAGACCGAGCAGCAGCTTTTCACCGTAGCCATATTTTAATCAAAAGGCACGCGACGTGGCAGGAGGGAGGGTAAAATGAAGACAAGCTAACCGGTGTTTTATAACCCTTCATTCCACAGCAGGAATGCAATTTCACCTCCTCCAGCTGAAGGTATGCACACCCCTCCACACCTCTGAAATAAATTCACTCAGACCCAACTTGAAACAGCTCGCAGGAACCTCAGAGGAGGAACAGAGCGTATTAGCCATGTCCTTTCATTTGAATGTCTAGCCAAACAACAGGAAAAGTAATAAAGCATCGGACTAAAATGAGGAAAAGCAGGCGACGGTTTCCTTTTAAACGAAACCACGACAAAATGGGCTGGTTGCTATGCTAACGGGCCTTGACGCACACGGTCATCCAGTGATCAGGACACCGCTGACTGGCGTCACACTTGCAGCACTGTGTGAGCAGGGTAAAAAATTATCCACAATCCCCTTGAGGGCCAGCACCTGCTGCACCATGCAGCAACGACTGAGACATCCTGCAGTGCCCACCCAGCGGAAA
This sequence comes from Anguilla rostrata, assembly GCF_018555375.3. Classification (NCBI taxonomy): domain Eukaryota; kingdom Metazoa; phylum Chordata; class Actinopteri; order Anguilliformes; family Anguillidae; genus Anguilla; species Anguilla rostrata. The sequence goes on from NC_057945.1 coordinate 31,497,219, forward strand.
GGCGATATTACAGCCGCTCTCGGGTTCGACATGGTTTGGTTTATAGAGCTGCACACAGACCAGATAGGTGTCTGTGCACCTGCACCACCGACAACAGGTCAAATTAAGGATTTATTTTAAGCAAATTAAGAGCGCAAGTTTCTTAGCACACCAAACCGTACAAAGTCCGACTCTGAACAATGATGCGGTTTGGTAAGTGACAGATGACTGCGTCAGTAACACCTTCTGCTCACATGCGTCACCCCCGCTTCGTCTGAGCGTTTTTTTTTTTTTTTTTTTTTTTTTTTTAAGAAAAGACGCAACCTTAGGGGCCTTTCAACAATGCATTTTAAAAGTGCAAACTGCAGCAATATACTAACCATACAACTGATTAGCAAACAAACAATAAAGATGAAAATTGGGGGTGATGGCAACGTGTGGAGAGACTCAGCTGTAAGGCTCTCAGGCACACGACACTGTTCTATCCCACAGCACTGTGCTTCCAGGGGCTCATCCCAACACAGCAGACGCAAGGGGCTGCTTTCAGCCCAATAAGCATCTAGACACCCAGAGAGGATCGGCCTTCGACTGGAAAACGAGACAAACAGCCCGCAATGTGGGAGTCTCCTAAGAGGAGTGTGTGTGTGAGGAGAGAGAGAGAGAGAGAGGAGAGAGAGAGGGAGCGAGAGAGAGAGCGAGAGAGAGAGAGGGTGAGTGAGAGTGTGGTGAGAAAACAGGGAGAGGGTACGGCAGCAAGACAGAAATGTAGGAGGAAGAGGAGAGACTAAATTAGCGGTTACACAACAGGCGAGCAAAGTTGCCTGAAAAGCCCAAATTTGCATGAGGATTAAAAGTGGACTCGCTGGTTCAGACAAAAGGTGCCAGTGTTCCTTCGGCCCTGCGGATCCAAAAGGGCTTTTCTGCATTTCAATCAGCCCCAATCACGGGGTGCCAGGGCCCCCCCTCCAGCTGCGGGGAAAAAGGGGGAACCCGCAGAGGCACGCGGCCCGCTAACGCTCCAGGGGACCTCGCTACGGCGACGGAAGCGTCCAAATTAGCCGAACTCTGCGGTGCTACGTTTCTGGAACAGAATTACTTTAACCACTCAAAAGGAGAGCGGAAAGTAAGCGAGTTTGAACCCACGGTGTCGCTGGCACGTTAAACCCGCGCTACCCCCTTTCCTTCCCACGCATCGCAGTCCGCCTCCGTGTGGTTATTAATCAGCAAGCCTTCAGCCAGACAGACAGACGGACGTGCATTCCTGCAACCTGACCTCACCGTGTCCACAGAGCAACAGGCCCAAGGAGCGGCAAGCTTAGAGAGATCGCCAATGAGCGGGGGCTTTTTCACAACACCCCCCCCCATGCCCCCCATTCACAAAAGTGAGGACACACCCTGAGGAGGCCTCACAGGGAACATCATTAGACCTTCAGGGACAGGGCAGCGTACAGTACGAAGGACTCACGATTCTACGGTTGAATAGGGGACAGGAAACGGTTACCTCTCCGCAGAGGAGCGCGCAAATTAACACGTCTGGCCTTCCCTGCGAGCCGGACAGCCGTTGAAAAAGCTCCCGCTTGCATTCACAAACTCGCCACCCACTGCTTGCTCGCTTCATCCCCTGCGTTTGGCCATCGGCACAGAGACACGACCCATTTAAAATGGCCGCTCGCTCGCATCAGATCACAGGCCAAAACGCTGCTCAATAGACTCTTGTCTACAATTCAATTACACAGAATAGTCTTTGCAAGAGCTCTCTCCGCAAGCTTGGAAGGTTCAACAGAAAGCAAGCAATAAATACAGATTACATTCGGAGAGGGTTTAAACAGAGTCAACTGAAAAACATGGCAATTCATACTGGCACAGGCAGTGTGAAATATTAGCTAAAAGCCAAAGGCACTTCAGCTAGTTCTACACAGCAATAATATAACGGCTTCAGAAGTAATCAATACCGCATTTGATTTGTAGGTCCAAATCTGTTAAAGCAGTGGTTGGTTGTTGTATTGGATCATACAGTAACCTGGGTAAATACCACTGAAAAGCATAGTTGTCTGTCGGTTTTGAGTGCGTGCATGCTCCAGAGGGGATCGAATCAAAGCCCTTACTTAGAAACCGCAAAGCCTGAATACAACCAAAGCCTTAAGGCATTAACTGGAGTTAAACTGGAGGTCCTTAAGATAATTCCTTGAGATAATAAGGATTTCATAGACATGCCTTTGGTGAGCGGCACAGGCTTTTTAGGGTAAAGGCAGATTCTGGTCGCGCAGCGTGACTATGCAGTAAACACTTTTTGGCCCTGTTGTCTTGTGGTGTTCAGCACAGCTGTCTGCGCAGGGGTAATGGGAGGGAGACAGACAAACAGATTGCTCACCCACTGACTAGACAGATTAAACGGTTCCAGTCCTGCCGTGCGAAGGGTTTCGGGCGGACAGAGGTGCCGCAGAGCGGGCCGGCCCGGGGGACGCAGTCGCCCACCGCACCGTGGCACAGTCACGATGGGCAAGCCGAAGCCCCCGCCCACACGCCAGCCGGTGTGAGCGCCACCGCTCCGGCCGGGCACGCTGGCTCTAGCCTGCCGTTACCCCCCAAAGCGCACAGCAGGCAGGCCCGCGGGCGGGAGATGCGTCAGTTTCCCAAGCTGGATGCATCCGCAGCGGGAAGATACCCTGAGGAAGTCAGTAACTCTGTGAACCCGCCCCTCCGCCCCCCCGATATGAAAGGGAGCACAACAGCACTAGTCACCCAATGTACTGGAGCAGTTAAGGAAACCCACGGCGTTCCAGCAGACGGAGACCTGCTGTGCCACACAGTTTGCCTGCAGAAGCATCTTCTGAATTATACATCATCCACCAGCCCCCCCCCCCAATACCAAACTTTAGTGTCGGTTACTGGGCATACGAGCAAAACCAAGTGTATCTCCAGTCCTGCAAAAATTCAATTTAACTGAAGTCTCGAGGAGGGAGGCTCTGGTATTTTTGGCTGCGGAGGTCTGAATAGCTCTAGGCAGAACAATGTACTGTCACAAAAGCAAGACTGATACACTCATTCACAACACCATACGCTGACGAGACAGAGACCGGACTGGGTAATTCACTACAGGATACCGCCAAATTGTCTGCCGACGTCAAAAAAAAAAAATGCAGATGAAACGGTGAGGCAGAGGAGGAAGTGGTGAAGGCTGGAGGGGGGGGCGGTGGTCTTTCCTGGACAGCGTACGCAGCCATCCAGCCATCCAGCCACAACAAGACGGTTCAGTGGAAGTGCAGTGGGGAGACTCATTTCCTGCAGGGCCACAGTGGGCGTGCAGGCAGGGGGGGGGGGGGGGGGGATGCTGCACAGACTCACACCGAAGACCCGCTAAAGCAGGACCGCTTCGGTCTGATTCTGGGGAAATCTGCCCGGACGTGCGTCACTCACCGGGCCAGGAAGCCGCTGAACACGCCCTCACACAGCCCAGGCTAGAGCCGCTACAACTGACACACGCTTACAGTACTGGAAACAGTCACAAAATGACACTCATCTGCTCGGTTTGAGGATCTCTTGTGCTGCAATAATAGAATCCCATTAAAATGGTCCATCCCTAATATTCATAACACCAGAATGTGGTGCCACCCACTCCAACTGAACGAGCATAAATGTTGACAGTCGATATAAAAACTAGAAGGTTTTGTATTTGAGCCATGAACCCCTTCATTAAGCCTAAAATGACTAAAAAAGTAAGTCTGCAAGTTCCTTATTCCTGGATTAGAAAGGCAGGTAAGGTAATATAGCTACATTAAGACACTCAAATTAACGACACCAGATTTGGACAGTGATAAAGTACATTTTACTGTACAGGCTATACATTCTATTTATTTTTTTTTAAATCCAAGTCAACAGCAGGACAGTAAGCAATGAAGGTGGCACATTATCTGGCTTCCACGACCCCAACACACGCACCATAGCATTAAACATGAAATTACACACCTGTGCTGTAATCACAAACTGAAACAAGCAAATAATGTCCCACCACACACTGCAACCTTGAACGTCAAACAGCTTTGAATTTACACCAAGAAAACAAATGTTTACAACTGCTTGTAGAAGAAAATTAACACAGGAGGCATCAGCTTCCATATACACAAATACCTGAAATGCATAAAAATAAAACCACGCCCTGAGCTAAAGTGGCATTTTCATAATATCTATTGGTTCCCATGTTAGGTACCATATGACAGAAGCTGAAATTCTGTAGTAATATCACCCATGACATACTAAATTGTAGTATGAAACTGTACTACGATTCCTGGTTCAGGTTATGAAAGTCATAAAGGACAGGCCTGGAAATAAATACCATTAAAAGGCCCCTCATACTTGCCTGGGCAGTACAACTTGCGTCAATCAAGGTTTACAACTTCTCAATGTCGTTAGAGACACGACTCAACGGACGCTTACACCCGGTAACAATTCTACCTTTATACAGTAGGTGCAAACAAACATTCACAAGGCAAGGTAAGCTCATACCTCTGGTGTCCAATTCTTAAATCATACAGAGGGATGAGGCACTTATGGACAGACGGACCCTGACAAGCATGTCAAAAAATAGATTCCTAACCAGATTAAAACTCCACCATAATATCCGCTCACCGAAATAAAACTGTCCTCGCAAGCCGGTTTAAATTTGCTGACACACGCATGCGAGATGACATCAGCGCGGGGGCGGGGCATGCTGCAGCAGCGCGGCGCCGCATGCTGCGTTTGCAGACACCTGGGTGGCACATTCTGAGAGCTCCGAGGACAGGAGCCCTTTTCAAAAAGCCGAGGAGTCCAGATGCCCGTGATGTCACTCGCTGCGGTTTCCAAACCCGGGCCTGGAATTTCAGCTGTGAAAGGCTTCCAAGGAGAAGCCTTGTTTCTCCCCCCCCCCCCCACCCCTCCTCACCCCTCTAATGGCAAGCAGAAGAACATGAAAATCCCCAAGCACTCATTTGGAAACTGGAAGTATTCTGGAGAAACTGGTCTTTGTCCAGTGCCCACAGCACGTCACAGTTACCGCAAATCTGTGACCACACTAGACCATGCAGACAAAAAGAAACTACTCCTTTTCCCCTTACCTGGAGAACTCCTTAATGAGAGGGCAAATACTTCATATCGTACTTCACATATGCAGCACAGCTGTACAGCAAGCGGGACAAAGGGCCAGGCAGAGACTGATCTATGGCCATCTCTGAAAAAGCATTTGTAGAAAGCAAGTTTTATTTCACCAAGACAACCATCGCCCCTTGAAGGAGACAAATTTAAATCTCTCTCCACTTTCGTGTACTGGAGTCTCGTAGGCACAGAGACATTTAAATTAAAAACCAAATTAACTGCTTGCAGCTTGCAGTCAAAGGCAGTAAACTGAATACTTATGTGCATAAAAGCGTGCTCCAGTCCCTAGCTAGGGCTCAGTGTACGCATAATCTGGTCCCCAGTCACAGCAAATCACACTTGCTTTATTGTGCTCTTGGTACAAGTCCCGCGAGCCCAAACGCTAGCCAGCTAAATAAGATTAGTGATTATTAACAATCCTTTCGAGGACACAATGCACTCTAGAGAAAGCCCAATAATAACGTGTGCTGCAGGCCTCAGTGAAGAAACTACCACAGGGAGCAGCAAATTCAGCAGGTGACGGCAGTAGAAACCCTGTAGGATTGCCCAGCTGCCTTTACTTTCAACAAGACCAGGTAGGCCAGGTTTCCTACACAAACAAGTATTAAACAAATAAGAAACTGAAACTGACAGAACGCCAGCACTATGGCCAATACAGTATGTTAAGAACAACTGCATTGGGAGTCTTTAAAAAATAAAAAACCCAATTTGAGCAGAACTGTTTGTAAACCCTTTCACTTGAGGACATGGCTTATATAAAATCTGTACATTGGAGCACAGCAAAGAGGAACACTCTCTCTAAAGCGGAACGAAATAAGAACTTGAAGACGTCATTAGTTTACACGAATAAAACAATTCCTGAGGTAAAAAAATATATATACATAAATGAATAAATTACACGTCAAATTAACATTTAAACATTTAGGGAAAACGGTTACCGAGTTACGGATACCAAATTCTTATTGGAACCAGGTGGTGTTCTCAAACATGGTCCTGGGGGTCTCCTGGCTGTGTGGAAAAGAACAGCACAATCTCTTCATCAACCAAGGTTGCTGACAGTTCTGCCGTTTTCTTCCTTGAACCAATTTTTTAAAAACACAACGCAGGTTTGGCTCCTGGCATTTGCTTGGTGCGCATGAGTCCAAAAAAGGGCGATGGCACGGTCCAGATGCCAGACTGTGGGGTCCATCCAGGCAGGAGAGCAGGGCCATAACAGGAAGAGCTACCCAGCAGCCTCGCATATGGTTTTGTTTGTCGAAAAGCCATCAGCAGCCCAGCCCATTCAGCTTCTGAGAATCTTCCTCCGAGGCTGAAATAATGACTTTAGCATGGCTTCGCTTTTACACAAACGCTGTTCAAATTATAGCAGTAAAACGGTCAATACTCTAGCTTCCATTTCATTTTGCATGGTTGCAGCACGGCAAACATCATGGCTTAAATAAACTCGTACGAAACGGATTTTCCCCTCCCATTGTTATGGAGAGGTTTTCATCCCTGGATGTTTGCAAAAAATGATGGGCGATCTGAAAGGGATTCTGCCCACTGCCAAGCAAACCCATCGGGAGGGGGGCATGAAGGCAGGGACAGGGGGCAACAATGTCAGCTCCACTCCTCAAAGATGAAACCCAACTGCCCCAGAACTAGGATTGCTGACAGAGGGCATTCCCAAATTAGAATACTGGGAAGAGAGCAAATTCCAGAATGGAATAGGGCCAGTAGGCTGAACCCTTGACTGGGGCTGAACTTCCACGAGCCAGTTTCTCCGTGCTCTCAGACTTCACATCCACACAGAAGGGGAAGCTGTCACACGGTGACTGGTACCATTTCAGACACCACGACTCCAAAAGGAAAGCAGCCGAATTTTTAAACCCTGCAAAACTCCGTCTAGTTTGGTACAGACTGCAAGTCACAGTGAACTCAAATGCAAACTGGTTTACAGCTACAGAATTTCTCCTTAGCGTCAACAGGCCAGAACAGTCCACATTAAAACAATATGAACCGAGAACAAACTGCAATGTTGCCAACACGACCAGCAGAAAGGTCACTATGCCAGCATTGCCAAAACACACAGAATTTGGTCACTCAAAGGGTTTCTATACATATTCTCCCAATTCAAAAACCCCAAATCACATGTGTAAGCCTGAACCACTACTGAAACATCCTCTCATCACAACTGGACCATGGGGTGAATCGCTGAACTACAAGATGTAGCTAGTGCTTCAGTTGGATGTGTTAGCCAAGAGGCCAGCATTTAGCAACATGAAAGACTGCTGACTGCCTGAAGCAGGGGACAGGGAAAAAGACTGAAGAGCTTTTACAGATGTATGCTCCTGGGATATTACAGTAAACAGATCTCATTCTGGCTTTTGAGGATCAGGCTGAAAAACTGCTGAAGCAGCACACCCACCCAGACATGACCAAAGGGTCAGCTTTAAGCAAATATTTTTACAATTTACTGGAGAACAATTCACCCCTTAGCCTCATCTGTCCACTTGACAGAACGAGACACACACCCCTCCCCATGTCTGTGACAGACAGGCCAACAGCCGCACAGGAGTCAGAGATTGCTGTACAAGCGCCACTGGAGCCGGGTATGAGAAACGCCACACAATGGTAACCCAACCCCTCACCTGGCACCTGGATTTATTTTGTCCCCTTGCAGAAACCCAAACACATTCTGGCGCTCTCTGCACACCCACACCCCTCACTGCAGGCTCTTTGGCCTGAGGAAAACACAAGCAAGGCTGCCACATGAATGCAAGGTCATGTCTTCTCAACAGGGAAATCCTACAAGCATTTTGTTGATCTCCTGTTCAAAACTCTTGTCATGTACAGCTGGGCCCAAGGACTTTTAATCCGAGAACCAAAGGTTCTTTCTTTGCCCCGTCCCCCCCTCTCCGACCAAGCTTTTACTGAAGCCAAGGGGCTTCAGTGCTTACATTCCTCTAAAGACGGCCCTTCATTAATTGGACCACTGACCACACATCCAATGAGAAAATGCGGCTCACACATCTGCTCCTTTCCACATCATGGCCCTCCATACATATAACCCATTCAACATTTTAAAAAATCATTTTGTTACATTATGTACATGCTTTAGGAGCAACAAAGTAGTAGTTAGTTTTTACAAGTCATTCAATTTTAACTAGGCTAGAACTTTGAGGGCATTTATCATACTGGAGAGTCATGCAATGTGAACGTATTTATGGTCACAGTTCCACACATGGCCACTCATGAAGGATCAGTTACAGGGCTGCTGGGTGGCTCAACCTGTTAAGGTGTTGTCCTAGTGCAAAGAAGGGCCCCTCACTTGAGTACTGAAGACAGACACTGCCAGTGCTGACTGTGGCTGTCAGCCCCTCATGGCAACACACAACTGGAACTAGCATCGCCAATCCAAAATTGCAACTAGCAATGTCATGATGGGTGGGTTTCAGTCAGACAGGATGACGACATCTCATCGCACACTGGTGAGCCTTCTGGTAGATAATGCACCTGCAGGTCTGCCTGTTGAGCTAGACAGCCCAGCTAACAAAATGTTCTCAGTGTCGCTGTCATGTACAGCAGCAGCAATATAACAACATTCAAAAAACATCCCAGTAACATTGTGAGAACGTTTTGTGCTAGCTAGGAGGGTGTGTCTTCCTCTGACGGAGTACGACTTGTGCACTGCAGAGAGACAAGCAGCAGCAGCTGGCCCCACATGCAGAGGTGAAGCATGCGCTCATCTGACCTTTCCAAAATCGACAGGGTGCAAAAAGCATGAAAAATTCAACCCCTCAAGTGATTAAGTTAGAGATTATGTAATGTAAAATTTTCCCAAATTACAAACCTAAGTGCCCAGTGATTTGACCAATAGGTTGATTCCGGAGTAAAGCATTGATATGGAATTCATAGCACTGCCAATTATTCTTCCACAGAACCTATACAGGAATCAATGTGGGCAGCATTCACCACAGAGCCAATCTGTTAAAACTGCTCCCATATTTAAATCATTCATCTTGGGCTCAAAAAAAAACCACAAGCTCAAATAATGTTTATGACACTGAATATGTAATCTGTACATTCTTACGAGTAATTATAAATAAAAAATAAAGACATAGCCTACCTGTACCTTTACCAACATGCCAAATAACCCTATTTTATATAAACAAAAGAACATACAGCCAATAACTGTCAACATGGGTCAAAGGTGAAATTCTGATGATGAGGCTACCCAGTTAAGCAGCAGAACGCAAGCGGCTAATTTGAGCTCAGCGGAAACAGAAGCCAACGTACATGTAGGGCTTCAGGAGCGGGATTACGGAATCAATTCTCCAGGGGATTAAACAAAGACCAGTTCCACCCACACAGAACACTGAGCCATTCTCTCTCCCTCGGGAGAAAAACGCTCGAGTGTTGACTTGGACCGGGCACCCCTCAGATAGAGATATCATTAGGGTTTACATTGTTCAGGCAGCCAGACAGATGGCAAGGCTGGCACACAGGACCATTAATCCATCACGGCAGCCATTGTGTGGCTGCATTTGTGTGGCCTGGGAGAACAAAAACGTGCCCTTAAAGATAACTCCTGTCAAGGCCTTCCTGTGGGCGTACCCCATTAAAAGGGCCGTTTTGACCCCCCCCCTTATCATTCGTGGAACTTGTATTACAATAGTCACCTGCCACAGGAAAATTTGGCGGGAAATAGAGCACCGCGGAACGCTTAGGAGGCTAGCGTGTGCGTGGGCAGCGGAGGACCAGCACTAGGAGATCTCACGCCCCCTAGTCTGCACGCAGGCTTTTTGTTTGGGGCTTCCGACGCAGAAAAACACTCGCACAACAGGCAGTGTCTTCCAGGAATCGCAGGGCTTTCAAAGGAAAGGCAGCTGAGAGGCTGCCGTAGCCTCGACCTTGGCGCGGCGTATCAGAGCGCGTAATCACCGCGCAGCTGCGGCGGGGCCTCGTTCGGCGTCCCCGGGGGGGGAGCGGGGCCGCTGCACCAGCGGCAGATGCGGCGCACGCCCTTCCTCTCGCGGCACAATCGCGGGAAGACGACCGACAGACCGGCGGAGCGAGGGGGTCAGAGAACCCACGCCAGACCACGCCAGGCAGACACACACCGCAGGGGAGGAAGAGGGGAGGTGAAAAAGGTTACGACAAGAGAACACGAGACAAAACACACAGGCTAAAAATGCACCCCCCTCCCCACCAGGTTCCCAGCGCTTTAGGGAACGGGAGAAAAAAATACTTTTAAAAATGTCCACATTCATGTTCCTTTAATCAGGCCAGTTCACTACAAAAGGACTTTAAAAAGCACATGAGGTCAGACATTTATAAACTGTAATGCTTGGGCGTGTTGAATCTGCAGTCATAATGTGCACAACGAGGATTAGAAAGAGTCCCCTTTCACAACACACCCTCCCGATCCAAAGACTATGACTGCATCGCATTACCTTTCCGTCAGACTTTTAAAACAAGTCTGGCCCAAAGCAGTCCAACAATAACAAGGACTCCAGACATACTCAAGCTAATTGATGGTGCTGGCATGAGTAAGCACATCAGCAGCAATGTCTATCAGTTTTCCCAAATATGTACTCTTATAAAAAAAATAGTCTTGCAGGGCATTCCACTCGAGATCAGAGCCAAGAGATGTCGTAAATGATCAAGTAGGGCAACATTCACTGGCATATTCATAAAGTGCTATAAAATTAGAACTACACACAGGAGGAAGCCTAAATTGGAGGTGTGCCCTTTGACCTGCTATTCACATGACATTCAGTCAATTAAAGTAATAAAGGCAATCAAGAAGCAAGAGTTTCTGTACGATACAGCTGGCATACTTGCGCGACAATACAAGCTAATCCACTTGTTGGCCTGAGAAATGCACCTGGATGCTTAAGAATAGTTCCTCTAGAAGACATTCCAAGGAATCTTGGATACCATTTTACCCGATGCAAGAGAGCCATTTTGTGTCACCAGGTAAATCAGCTAAAATACACAGGTTGGGATATATACAGAAAAAAAAGGGAATCGCTGCTGGCTAAAAAGACTCCAGGGAACAGCACTCCCTTTGTATAGAAGCACCATGGCATCTTTAAACACTATAGAGAGTCTGGACCATTTACCCAAGACAGACCTCTTAAGTTCTGCCTCCTACAGAACTTATTCACTGGCCAAAGAAATGGCTTCATACATGGTCCAGGTCCAGTGGGACGACTGCCCTCCACTGGCCAAACAACACTTCCAGCAGCTGGCTTTTCTCATGAGCCCTCTGGTTCATGTACGAGCCCAGCCCAGCCCAGGGCAGCCCCACGAAGCTTCAGTCATTTGTTGAGGCTACAGGGTGGCATGTCTGGGTGGGATAAAGGCCCTTTAACTGTCCTGATGTACAAAATGTGTCACACCAACAGCAAAATAAGCAGTTAAATCATAATTACCAAAGCTGGACAAATTTACACAATGGAGGAGAAAAAAAAAAAAAAACCACATATGAACACTTCTGCTATAATGCTTTTAGAGAAAAAAGCTTCAAGTGCATTTTGCAACTATTAAAACACTAACAGCAAAGTCATACGAGGATACAGGACCAGCCCAAGCCAGAACAAACACTAAAAGAAACTCCCATTTTAAATTGAGAAGCTCAATTTAAAAAAAATCTTTTTATAAAAGGGAAATACAACATATCCGATTCACTAGAATAGCCTACTGCACTGCTGCCAGGGTGCGTTATTAAAGATACCAACAGAACACACCTGGTGGCAACACATTGACAGTCAAATGATTATACATGCAGACATTCAAAGTAGCCAAGAGAACTAACAAAAGTTCGTTGCATCACTTCCAAAACTGTTAGCAGTATGCAAAACTGATTATATATCCTATAGTGTATCACACAGGCCAATTGCTAGTGCCGTCCAACTATCTTCGCCTGATTCTTCACGTTAAAGTACATGGTAGAAAAAGGGGGTCGCAAAGCAGGAACTAAAGTTAACGAAGAGGTCGTTACAAAATATTTTAGGAAAGCAAATTAATAACAAGTAGGCCAATTATATGACCGCATCAATTATCAACGAAATTATACATCGCGCTCTTTTGATTACACACGCACAGCTTTGTCAAATCGAAAGTATAACAGGCCGTTAGCAAGTCAGTTATTTATGCAAAATGTTTTAAATTAAGTGTAGCTACACATCACATTACAAAACAAATAAACCACTACATACATACTAAACATTTATGTCCGAGTGGTATCCGCACAATGTCATTTATCATTTAACTCTTTTCATTCACTGTATGTGTTGAACACGGTGTGAGTGATAGATCGTAAATAGATAATCCCAATTTCGCAACATATTTACTTGTTACCGGCCCTTGGCTGCGAACTGTTAGATCACTACAGTAGCCTACCTTGTTTGTTGACAAGCTACTTACACGGGGTTGTATCCCCAATGCATTTCCACTGCCCAATGCACCAAGAGCGAAGATTTCTAGTAAAAGACAAATGCCAGCTGAAGCCCAAATATATCCTTGTGTAAATAACGTTAAAACGAACACCAAGTAGCTACTTCCGTTTTAATACAGGATACCATTATTTACGTTCGGGTACGGCAACGGAATTCGACCACTTGAATTAAAAAGTTAAAATTTGCATTCATTTCACCATTTAATATAAAATACCCACTTTATGATCTAAACGGACACAGACTCTTTAGCTATCTTTAGAATCGCTTACAAAAACTATTCCTCTTTTGAACCTGGAGTGGAAACAAAGCACGATAAACGTTACATTGAAATCATACTTTACCTGCAAAATTCAGAGCAACGCAAAAATTCAAAACGGAAGCAAAAGAAAACAACTTGTTATTCCCTCCTGATTGTTCCCTTGCTAATCCATGGCTATTTCTTTTATTCCGTCGCCTCTTCCTTTCTCAGGATGGATTTCTAGCCTATTGAGTGAAATGATGGCTGCTACTGCAAGAGAAACATTAGACTTTCTCTTGTCACGTGGTACATATAGCTCCCAGCTGCGAAACTGCACCTCCCAATTACAATAAACTACTCGGGCGATTACCATATTTCATTGGGCGTAATAACTCTTAAAGATGCAGTTAATCATTGAAATGACATATCCGTTTCAAATATAAACAAGTTTATACCGTCTGTTCTGGACCTTTTTGTTTTTTCATGATAGCTCTCGCGTGAAAGATCTATCTTTTTCAACAAACACACACAACCTATTTTACACCAATGTAACCAAGACGAATGGGGAAGATCGCGTAGGCTAGTATCCTTTAATTATTTATAATCAACGTTGCTGAATGCGCTAAATTTAAGACTGGTGCAAAGCTAAAGACCAGGAGGACTGTGGTGTTCACATGTTTTGGGGTTATGTAACTACATTACATGCTCTTTCAGCACGATGGTAAATGTGGTAGGCTTCTGTGCTGTAGGTCCTACCACTGTCACATTTTAAGTTCTCACCAAAGTTTTTATGTCTCAGATATTTGGGCGGGAATTTTCATTCCTGGTCGTGGGTGGGTCGCAGGGTCTTCTGGTTTCTGTTCTTACTTGGAACTTAATTAATCAATTAAAGAAGTCGATTTCACAGTTAACTGACCTCACCTGGTTTCTTGGGTCTGAATTGGTGTCTGATATTAAGGCGAAAACAAAGACCAGCAGTCTCTGCAGCCTGTCAGGACCAAGAATGAAGATCATTGTATTAGGGCAGTGGTCTCAAACTCGTTACCATGGAGGCCCGTGTGTATGCAGGTTTTCATTCACCAATTAATGCTGCCTTAATTGAGTCCAATTACTCATTCAGCCATATGCATTTAATTGCATTGAAGAACAGAATATAAGCAAACTTTTTATTTAGACAATGCGGGTCACCATAGACGTCGGGTCACCATTATGTGCAAACCTGCATCCCTAATTCAGCAAATAATTGAACTAATTATATAATCAAGATCTAAGCCTGGAATAAAAACCAGCATACACACGGCCCTCCACAGCACTGAGTGTGAGACCACTGTATTAGGTCAAGCTGAGGTTTAAGGGTGCCATGTCTTCCTATATCATTGATGCAATACCAGTGTATTACAGAGGCCATTGAGCAATGCTCTTGATATTTATGCGTTATGTGACCTGGCTTAGGCACATTTTGAAACACCAAAACAGCATGTTCCCACTGTACTGTGTGGTTTAATGTAAAAGGAGAACAACCAAAAAGTTTTTATTACTAGTCTATGTTTTTTTGTGATTGAGATTGAAGTTCAGTGTGGCTGCACGAAAGCATGCTGTAGGCTGTGACGCATGCATTCGTACTCACAAAATGAATGCACCACGTCAGGCAGAATAACACATTATGAAGAGTGTGGCCGACGATTTGCACCATATTATTTGACTTGGCGACAAAGATGTAGTCTTTTCCGACAAAGGCTCCCGTCAATAAAACGCTGATTTTGTATCGATTCCTGGGGCTGAACGGCTGGTTGGATTTTCTCCCCATAATATTGTGGCAGTACAGCCTTATGTGTTTGGCCTCCATGGCAGACAGATGACATCACTTTAGCTTGTGATTTTCAAAATTAGCATGGCAGCCCTGGTTTGTAACGCATTTGTAGCTGGAGGCAAGTATGATGTTACAGCTGCATGCCAGGAGAGGTCAACCACAGAAACTATGAGCAAAACAATGAATGAGCCATATTAAAAAAATTATATAAATGTCAATGCCATTTACTCAAATGTTATGAAATAATGCCAAATTTTGTTGGTTTGGGCCAATCTCAAATTTTATAATTTTACTGGCAAATGAACACACAAGTGGAACACAGTGCTCTTCATTTGTCAGTAATCTGAAGTAATGTTGAAACCCTCTTAAGGAATGTGTGTCACCCGTATAACTTTGTTTTTCTTGGTTATTACACTTTTCCACTATCCATACAGATGCAGGTAGTAAACATACTGCATCCATGTGACGTGTGAGTGGAAAAATGGCACGAAAAAATGTTTAACTTTACTTTATTGAACATGCCCGAAACTACACTGCAAAACAATCTCAGGAACATGAAGTGAAATGTACTACAAGTGTGGGACTTTTGAAAGTAGGTTAATCTACTGAATCAGTGGTAGGTCGACAGAGTGTTTTGATCGTTGTGAGGGAACTACCATAAATGTTGAATGTTTCCTCCTGAAACAGAGAGCACTAGGCAGTGACTTTGTCTGCTGCTCCGTATCGGATTCAGACTTTTGAGGGTTCAGCCCAGTACTCAGTATATTTAAGTACAAGGCTCATTCCACCCAGTACAGAAATAACACAGTGCACTTCTGTCTACTGCTTCTGAGCGTTAATTAACTTTTTGGCAAGAGGCCAGACTTGTGGTGAAGAGGGCCTAGTTTTCAGGTGCTGTGAAGCATTCTGCTTGCAGACATGGCTCATCGGTTTCGGTCTCACCCTGTACCCATATTCTCCCTCCAGATTCTGATGGTTGAGCAATAGCTCAGATGCTACACTCCCTTTTCCAGGAAATTGAATTGAAATGGGAGGGGGTGGGGGGGGGGTGGAGTGGGAGTGGGGCAGGGGCAGAGGTGGAGATTGGCACCGAGGGCTTCACGTGGCAAACCACTGAAGAACAAGGGCAGCTCGAGGTCAGTTTCAGCCCGGGCTCTGTCTCACGCACCTCTTGTGTGATGACTACCCCCCGCAAGGTAGTCATCAGAATGGATAAAAGAAGGGGCCTCTAGTGGCGCGGTCCGTAGAGCGCTACCCGCACGCTCAATCCGACCACCGGCCTTCGTCGCACGTCTTTCCCTCTCTCTCCTCCTAATTCTTCCTGCCTCTCTACACTGTCCTATCCAAATTAAGCTGAAAAAGCCCCCCCAAAAAAAGAGGGATGAATAAAAGAATTCATTAAATTGTCAGGCTCCACGGGCGACGCGGCTCCTGTGCTCCTGCAGACTCTGAGCGGTAGAGACGCGCGTACTGCCCCTCGCCTGGATTGAGTCAGCCGGCAGCCTGGCACCTCGGCCTCCGGAACCGTCTGGAGACACAGATGAGCTCATCCTCCTATCTGCAGGTCTCATGCCAGGCAGCAGCTCTCTGCTGGAGGCCGCCTGTTCAGACAACACACACTTTACCTTCTTCTCCTTTTTCATTCTGTTCTGGAAAGTCCCCATCCTCTCTGTGTGTGACAAATTTTATTTGTATAGGGTATTTTACAACAGTTGTCACAATACGCTTTACAGACAACCCTAGCCTAAACCCCCACAGGAGCAAGCCTAAGGCAACAGTGGCAAGGAAAAACTCCCTGTGGCAGATGGGGAGAAACCTTGGAAGGAACCAGCTCAAGGGAACCCATCCTCCTCTGGTCGGCTCAGGGTGCCGACTGGTGACCAGCATGTCAGCCAGTTTGCACAAGATATGATATGTGATGGCTCAGATGATGGTGGGCCTGGCGGTGAGGAAAGGCAGACAACTTTCTTGGCTTTCATGAGATTACAAATGTTAAACAGCTGCCTCGTAGGGAAGATTGCCCCATGTTCACAGTGACTGTATCACTTCCTTTGTGTTATCTCAGGTGACTGATCTCAAAGACACCAAGCCACACACACACAAGCGTACATGCAGAAACACACACACGTGCACACACACACACACACACATACAAGACACTGTAGATTTTTAGATTTGAATAAAAACAATGACTGATGGTGCCATTTTATCCGCACAGGTTGGGTCACAGAAATTTCACAAGACTTTCTAAGACGTCACGGAACTGTGAGAGGAACATAATTAAACTCTCACTGCTACAACAGCAGTAAACCTGACATCATCACAGGGACTGGAGTTTGCGTTAGCACCACATACTGCCCCTTAAATTGTTTTTAGAAGCCCACCTTCTTGGCCAATCTCCTTCAAGTCATTAGACCTGCAGATGAGTGATTGCTGTGACAGAGAAAGTGATTCCCATCATCAAACCCAAAAGCACTAGTGCCCTGAAGAGAGAAAAAAAGTCAAATCTGTCGCATTTCTTCTTAAAAGTTCAAAGAGTAACAAAATGGCACAAGTAAAAACCTCTGCAAGAGTTTCATAGGTACTGCAGGATCAACTCTGAACAAATTTTTACTCCACAAATTCATTAAAAGCAGACAAACAGAATACCTTGTTAAATTAGATTTTTTTTTTTAAACAGACAACAACCATGTTTACAAAAGTTGGCATTTATTGCAGGAAGTAAAAGGTTAAAATTTGACAGTCAAAAGCCAAAGACCTACCACAAGCAGGCAGGTATGTTCCGATTTATTCATATCATAGGCTTCAGAATCACTTTATGGCAGTATTTAGACAGCAGTACAAAATAACAAGAAAAATCATTCACTCCGGTTTGGTGATCAATCAGTGACTGTAAACAGTGAAAACAATAAAAATAAATAATTTTATCACAGGAAAACTTAATGCCAAGTGTTCTATAAATGATTTTAAGACTTAAAAGAAAATAAATCTAAATAGGCTATCTGTGTGAGCAGCAAAAATAAATCCTTATCTTTTCCTGGACTTGGACCACACATTTGAGATGCAAAAGCTAAATCTCAATTAAGTTGGTGTCTGTTCTTCATCTAGAAAGGCACTTTAGTTCATACACTATATGACAAAAAGTATCTGGACACCCCTTGGTCTGGGGCCGTTTTTTAATGGTTTGGGCTAGGCCGCTTAGTTCCACTGAAGGTAAATCTTAACGCTACAGCATACAAAGACATTCTAGACAATTCTGTGCTTCCCCAACAGACTGGGGAAGGCCCTTTCCAGTATGATAATGTCCCCAGGCACACAGCAAGGTCCATATAGAAATGGTTTTGTCGAGAAAAGAATGGAAGAACTTGACTGGCCTGCACAGAGCCCTGACCTCAACCCCATGCAACACCTTTGGGATCATTTGGAAAGACAACTGCGAGCCATCGCCCAATCAGTGCCTGACCTCAGAAATGCTCTTCTGGCTGAATGGAAGCAAATCCCTGCCGCAATAGTCAAACATGTAGTATGAAGCCTTCCCAGAAGAGTGGAGGTTGTTATAGCAGCAAAGGGTGGACCAACTCCACATTAATGCCCATAATTTTGGATTAGATGTTGGATGTCAGGTGTCCACGTACTTTCGGACAGGTAGTGTAGCTATGGGGAGGCTGAACTTGTTTCTGAAGCATCACACTCACTTCACTCAATAATTAGACACAAAAATAAGAGGGGGGGAGGGGGGAACACTTCAGAGGCTTGGTCAATGTACCTTCAAATAAAAGCAAATCACTGCACACAAGAGCGTAAAGACCTGGCATTCTACTGAGCTCAAAGGGCACGAGAACTCTAAACCTCAAATCACTCTGGACGACGGCTGGACAGGACAAGAAAGTCATAAAGGAGACTGAAGGCCCAATGAGTCCCGATGGGTGATATAAAGTGCACCATTTTGATTGCTCTCTCAGTAGTAAAATCAAGTTTCACAGCGTGTGGCGATTAAAATCCACTGATATAAAAACCATGTGCAAACAGTTCGTTTAGAAATCATCCCGACAAGACTTCCAGCAACCCTCCCCAAACCCCAAACTTCTCATTTTCAGATTTTTCTAAGTTAATAAAACCAAACAAGGTGATGTCATTACCTAGGCAATGCTACCAACAAGTTTAGTGTGTGTGCACAATCATCCTGGCATTACACCAATAAGGAAAGATTACTTGGAAGTTCAAGGTAAAATAGCTGCATTATTCAATCACCCCTTTAGGAAATGTGTATCCTTCATTATTTTCATTTCTTTTGATTATCACCCACACCAAATACCCCAAGCCAACAATACACACGCAAGCAGATACACAGACAGACAGATACACACACACAGTTGAACCAGTCACACAAAAAATACAAATCAACCTGCATTTCTTGTGTCTTTTAGAAGTCCATAATCAAGAAAATCTTGGACTGAATTAACTTTTTACAAAAAAAACGATTGTTGGCCCCAATACAATAAAAGCAACCAAGACAAATTAAATCTCACAGAAAAACAGAAGAAGGCTTGAAAGAGCTTTCAAAAGGTAAAAAAGTACAGTTCTCAGGTGTTTTATTTGGTAAAAAAACTGTTTCACAGTGATAGGTTGCATTGTGCCCAAACCTGTGGTGATGGTGTGGGGGGGGGGGGGGGGTCTCTTACCCTAGGAGAGCGTCATAGTCAATGTACCACACCAGCTTCCCCGCGGCGGGCCGCACCCCAGTGATGGGGTACTTCCGCGGCTCGTCCTTCACCCGGCTGAGCTGGGTGATCAGCTCGTGCTTGCCCTTGCCCGTCACCAGCACGCCCACCCTCTGCGCTCGATTGATGGCGCTGAGGGTGAGGCTCATGCGCTGGTGGGGCTTGACGGGGCTCTCCGTCAGGGCCACCAGCCTGTCCCCGTGGGCGGCCAGCGGGGTGTCCCGGAACAGCGAGGCGGTGTGCCCGTCGTACCCCACGCCCAGCAGCACGAAGTGGAAGCTGGAGGCGTTGACCAGCCGGGCGATGTCCCGCTCGTAGACCAGCGGGCCGCCGTCCTCCTCCACGCACAGCCGCTGGTTGAGCTGCACGGGCATGGGGTGGGCGTTGAAGTAGGGCAGCCGCACCTGCAGCAGCAGGCGGTCGTGCAGCGCGCGGAAGTTGGAGCCGGGCTCCGTCAGGGGCACGCAGCGCTCGTCCACCATCCACACGTGCGTGTGGCGCCAGGGGAAGGCGTAGTGGTGCAGCGCCAGCCGCTGGAAGAGCGCCAGCGGGCTGGAGCCGCCCGACAGCGCCAGGTGGAACTGCCCGCCCTCCCGCACCGCCTCCTCCGCCGCCGCCTCCAGGTCCGCCGCCAGCCGGTTGATGAGCTCCTCCGCCCAGGCCGACACCATGTCCGAGCTCCGGAACTTTCCCTGCATCACCTGGAAGCTCTCGGCAGCCCCCGGCCCCCCGCCGACCCCGACCCTGACCCCTCCGTCCTGCGGGATGACCACCGCCTCGCTGACGAAGGCCAGCTCCCGCCCGTGCGCCTGCAGGTCCAGCATGCTGCCGCTGGCGGCGCCCCCCGGGTACAGGCGCGGGAACTCGTGCGCCAGGGAGGCCAGCAGCGGCGACCAGAAGCCCCAGGAGGCCAGCAGGGTCTCCGTGCTGATGAAGCAGTCCTTGCGGCCCTGGAGGATCTGCGCGATGAGCAGCTCGTAGGCGTCCCTCTGCGCCGCGGGGGCCTGGACGTGGTAGTCCGACAGGGCCAGGCCGAACAGCCCGACGTCCCCGTGCTCCGTCACCTCCTTCCAGCCCTCGGCCACCGCGGCCGGCCGGAACAGGTTCTTGCTGACCAGGATGGCGGGGTACTTGAGGTCGCCGTGCCCGAAGTAGAAGACGATCTGCCTCGGCCTGCAGTGGACCGCGTCCGGGCTCTGCACGCAGAACACCTCGTTCTTGAAGAGGACCCGGGCATAGCCCACGCGCTCGTCCAGCATCTTCCCCGAGATCAGGAAGATGGGAACGCCGTCGAACTGGGCGTTGCCCATGTGCACCATAACACCTTTGAAGAAAAGAGGCGAAGCTCACTCGATCACGTTTTTAGATTTTCTGTTTGAGGTATCATTAGCTACATGTGCAGCCATGCGTCAGATTGCCCCCAATAAAGGTTTTAAAAAATGGCTGATGGTATATTTTATTACTGATATTAAAAACTGATGTTTTAATGAAGTATTAATATATGAAGTAGGTGCAACTCTAACTCAAATGTAGCTGTAACATTAATTGTACCAGTACAGAAATCCACATATAACAAAGTCATTTCCAACTCACTCACATTTGAAACAAGGAAAATCCAAGCGTTGGAATCAATTTAGCACAAGAGTTTTTTAAAACTTAAAAGCAAATCAGATATCAATTTTTTAGGAGTATGACACAAAATAAACTAATGGTAATGTATGAAATGGATCCGTTCATTAAATTAATTGTATCATTTTATGCTATACAGCTTTTCATTAGCGTACACTTCATATCTACTGAACTTCAAATCTTTCATTCTTCTTGTCAACATGGTCAGCTGATACACTTAAAAAACTGGCTATGAAATAACTCACTGGATTAAAATATGAATGACATGGCTGTCAGCTTAGACAATAATCCAAATTCCACCACTGCTAACTGTGGTTGGTAGTGGCTTAGACACAGCCTTGCCAAGAGAGGGAGGGTTTGGGTTGTCAGGGTAATCCCTACCGGCTCACCTAGCGAATACCTAGCAATTACCTTACATGCATGTGACCTGCCTGTGCCAGTTCTATCAGAAGGTCTTGCAAAGTAGTTTGCCGAGTTTTAGGGCACAAGAGAAGCATTCAGCTGCCTGCTTCTGTTTTGGAGGGCATACATGGCACTGTGTAGCCCCCAAACTGATGTTTCAGCAATAAGATGGGGCTGCAGTTGAAATTGGGCACTGTAAATTAGGGTGAAAATGGGAATATAACTTAAAATGATTTACACTTCAAGTTCATATCACAAACAAATATTCGAAGCTTGAAATGAAGACCAAGAACAGTGTCGGCAACTGGCATTTAAAAAAAAACAACATGCTTTTACTGAGAAAGGCATAAAAAGACAAGCAGCAACCTGAACTGAATTTACAGCAAAGCAGAAGACTACCCTGAAGTTAGCTGTAATGAAAGAGAAACTTATACATTTACATTTCAGGCATTATCTGGTGCTCTCGCTCTTATCCAGAGCAACTTACAATTAGTGCATGAAGAAAAGGCCTAGATTCATACATCACCAACATTACAAGTAGCAATTAATGAGAGTGCAGTGGTTGGGTTGTAAGACAGCAGAAATAGGTAGTCCTTTGTCACTAGAATTAACTTGAGGGGGGAAGGTAGAAAGGTTTCTTTTTTTGGGGGGGGGGTAGGTTAAACAGTAGAAGATGTGGAAGAGGGGACTGAGAATCAGGGTGGCAGGGGGTATGAGACAAAAAGGCAGAACGTTCTAGGAAAGCCTGTTTCATCACAGAAGAATAAGAGAGATGTTTTGCAAGCTCTAGCTAATACTGAAGGCATCCTTTGTTGGAGAGAAACTAGACAAAAAGAAACTAGACAAACAAAACTTTGTGGATGAGTGTGCTAAACTTCTGTGGTCAGCACGGACAAAGGCGGCGCAAAAAAAGTCACCAAATAAGCATCATCATCTGGTGATTATGAAACTTCTTTCAGATGTTTGATATCCATTTGAAGGGATCTAATTTAATATGCCCCCCCCCCATCCTCCAGTACCAGTCTGTGGGGCTAAGCCTATGCCAGCACCATGCTGAGCACAGGCAGTAAGGCTCATTCTGACCTGGACTCTTTCACACTGTACCTTCCAAACACATTTCAGTATCACTGGACAAGCCACCATTTCTTTTATTTCACATGAAATTACTTTTTCATGAAACCATTGCTGAGAAGGGAAAACCTGCACCGAACTGCACGGCTATATGCACTGTCTGTAATTTACGGACTGAAGTCTCACTACACTGAGCTCAGTTCAGCCTCTTTCTGATCTCACACAATCACGAAGCCCTGTATTGTTGGGGGCGGACACAAACAACACCCAGGGAAGTCGTGAGACACTCTCCGCTGCCAGTTTGACACTTAGCCTACCTTACTATAGGTGTGAACTTTCCGCACTGGTTCACAGGCGGCTCCAGCCGCGGTGCGATCGGCACCCTGACGGCGGCTGAGCCATTACCCTGCCCACGTTTCCTTCCAGCCCACGTTTATCAGGCAAAACAAGATCAGAGGTTACTTAGGACAATAAATCAGCCAAGAAGGCGTTTCTCTCTGTTTGCTCTTGGTTCTGCATGACTGGGAAATGGGCAAGAGATGGGGAAGATAAGGGGGGATAGAGAGAGAGAGAGAGAGAGAAAGAGATGGATAAAGAGAGAGAGAGAGAGAGAGAGAGAGAGAGAGAGAGAAATAGTGCTGTCCGGCACTATTTTTAAAGGCCAGGATTTAGGTGGAATTAAATCAATTTTATGGGACTACACGTGAAAGGAGAGGGTAGATCAAGCTGTCCCATTCCTTGCATGGTATTTTACAGCAGATCCCACCAGCTCTTTGGGTACTTGCACAGCACTCTCCCTATAAATCATTTGTTTGGATCATTGTTCTTTTATTTGTTCTGGAAAGCAGCTGGGCTCTCAGCATTACATTACATTACATTTATTTGGCAGACGCTTTTATCCAAAGTGACGTACAAAAAGTGCATTTCATGGTCATGGACAACCACAAAACACAGGTTCAATAAGATACAATACTTATTTTGTACAGCTATTTCTAGCCAAGAACACAGTCTAGTTCACACAGTGAACACTATTCTGACCTAACCTCTGCAAACCAACTAGGCAGAAGAACAAGCTACAGCATAAGGACAAATACAAATTACCAAATAGTGCTGAGTGGGAGGTGACATTTCGACAGATTCCCTTCCAGTAACTGAGTCAAAAGGCTTTCTCCAAGAAGAGAGAGAGAGCAAAAAAAAGAAAAAAGAAAAACAGAGCTGCCATCACAGGCCTCAAACCACTTAAAAAGAGGATTTGAGATGAGACCTGCTGGCGGTGTGTGGATCGTTGTCTTGCCCGTGCGGGACGGGACCTACCAGCGAAGGTTGGCGTGATGCTGACGTGGTCTTTGGTCTTGTTCAGCTCCTCCTGCACCTCCCCACCGTAGGCCTCATACTGGCCAATCACGGCGCTGCTCCTCCCCAGCTGCTGCAGAGCGTCGAAGACGGCCAGCTTGTTGCGCAGGCCCTCCTGGCTGCTGGCCCCGTCGGCCGGGACGCCCATGGTGAGCAGGACCAGGACCTCGGTCAGGTGGTTCTGCAGAACGTCCCGGATCACCCCATACTGGTCGTAAAACTGGGTTCGACCTGAAAGGAACAGTGATTCATGCGTGAGAAGCAGTCCGTCTGTAAGTTCCATCACACATACAACAGGGTCGACCAAAATATTCTAACTTCTCATTCGAACCTTTGGCCACAGCAGTGCTGACCAAAACTCTTGGTCTCGGTCTTAGGGATTCGCTGTGCCTGAGGGGTTTTGCTCCTGCCTGGAAACGTAATTCCCCAAAATGGGACAACATCTTTAACTGATCTCCATTTTGACTCATCCACTCACGATGAACCGTACCACATGTCTACGTGCGTGCCAGTCAGTTGGACCTGTGCTTGAGTATCTCACGTGTTCTCCTGGGGCTGTTTCTTTAGAAAGAGCTTACATGGACTGGTCGAGTCACACTGGTGAATGTTAAAACTGCCACCTTCCTGAAAAAACACTGCAAACAACAGTCAGCCACACCTTCAGATTAAAGACTAATCCATGAAAACATTTACATGTTTAAACTCTCAATAACCTCAGCTGACATTTACTCTGGATGGATTAAAAACCCTGCCCTGGATCTATAGATCGGTATTATAAAGACACACCCTGGTGAAAACTTTTTAATGAACACATATTTTAAAAGTACATTTTGGCATATTCAGCTCATGAAAATGATTGATCAGTGCATCCTTTATCTGTGGATTAAAACTGAGTGACAGTTGCACGGGAGAGCCATAGCTAAAGGTTATGTACACTGTGCTAGTGCCTTTAGCCATTATGCAGAACTCAGACATGCAGACACACCATAAAGCCCTTAGCAAAGACAACAAGCTGTTCATCACCTCATGCCTCCAGGTGTACAATGTCCAGCGCCTACTCACCTGGACAGAACAGCCTGCGGGAGTATGGCCAGTCAGTCAGCATAAGCAGGGCCTGTGAGGCCCAGAGAAATGTTCTGCTGCCACCTAGTGGCTGGTTTACGTTACTTTCAGTCTGCAAATGACTTGGGTCATTTAGGGACATCAGTAGATCTATTTGAGAGCTTTCAGCAGTTCAGCCGCATAATTTATTCAATGAGACAACAGGATATTTTGTTACTATTTTGAAGTTGAGATCTGAGGGGAACGTATACAGTACAACCATTCCAGATAAAGGTTATTCTATTATTTCTCTATTATTGATTATTCAACATCCGTACACACACACACACAGATTTAAACTTAAATTAACTTCCAAGTTTGAAGTTCTGCTGATCAGTCGATTAAAATTTTGTTCCACAATGCAGCTTACATTATTAAGCCGTTTCTTCCTAAATAAAACGGTTGAACTGCAATCAGATATTCCTAAGGTCATTTCAGTTTATTTGCTCAGCAACCGTTTGTCCCAACAGATTTCTTTTGCAATTCATTTTATGGGATGCAATGGAGCCTTTAATTGAAAATTTAACTCCACTGCAACGTGGCTGGATGAGGCATTGTGCAGAGACGCGCAGGCTGAAGGTCGAGCAGGTCGGAAGGCAGTTAGACTGATTCCTGCAGTGCTGGTGCTGCTGCATTGAAAGCCACTCCGTGCGCTCGGTGAAATGAGCCTTTTCCACTGCAGCAGCAGAATGCGCTGTGGCTGGGGCTCTCCCCCCAGGGAGAGCTGCAGAGACGGCGCAGGAAGAGCGCGGGGGGGGGCAGGTGGAGAGGGGAGCTGCGGGGGTGGGGGTGAATGGAGAGGGGGGCAGCGGGGGGGGGGGGCGGGATTGAGGGGGTGGGCCTTGCAGTACGAACAAGCTCATCTGAGCACGGTGTTCACTTCCTGAGCTACCCTTAAAAAAAATTAATAAAAAAATAAATTTCTGTTTGATGGATAGCATCTGCCTCCCTCTGGACCTCCGTGTGCAGCCCAGCAGCTGGGAGTGCGCACGGATGCCGGCGGCTCAGCGGGCCGGGATGACTGTACCAGAATACAGGGGTGCAGGGATGACTGTGCCAGAATGCAGGAGCCAGGATGACTGTGCTGGAATGCATGGGCAGGATGACTGTGCTGGAATGCATGAGCAGTATGACTGTGCCGGAATGCAGGGGCTGGGATGACTGTGCCTTCATTTCACTGGTACATGTTGGGATTTAAGGCCAATTCATATTCAAATTAAAATCCTAAAGAATTTTATCAATATCCAATAACGTGTTGTAAGGGTTTAAAGTTAGTGCCCTGCCGATCACGTCGGTCCAGACACCGAACTGTAAGGATTTAAAATTAGTGACAGGGACTAAGAGACCAAGTGATTAAGAAGATTAAGAAGTTTATTTAGATGTGTTTTGCAATGAGGAAAACCAAGTTTATCTGACTCCATAAATATGTATGGTGGTTGTGTGTGCGAATACGGGTTTGCATATACGTGTGTTGACTGAGGTGTGATGAAATGGTGGGTGGCAAGACTTTGTACCCCGGAGAGAAAGACTATCTACTGCTACCAGGGGAACCATTAAAAATCTAGTAACAGTTATAAGATACTTTGTATCTGTCTCTAAGATACGTTTCTATGGAGGCCCAAGGTGGTCTTTCTATAATCCAAAAACTTATGTAGGCAATACATACCTGGGATAAACCTCCCTATACCAACTTATAAGAGCCCAGTGTGCCTGTCTGCACATACAGTATCCCCCTATATTATTCACAGTCCACCACATTTATCACACTATTCCCAGTCATTTACATGCACATACATATAACACTTTCAACAGTTCATAATGTGGATAATGGTCAACCAGGTTCCTGTCTAACCCAACGGTGCCTGTGGTCGATTTTACGACATGAAAACAAACACTGTCATTGTTCCATCTGCCCATCCACGCTCCTGCAGGCCACAAGAGCCAGCAGGGCAAAAAGGTCGCGAACTCCAGGCAAACTCCAGATTGTGGGGAAATTGTCTTTTCAGCTGTGTTTGCAGCCTTCTGATCTTTATGACCCCAATCGTGGAATTTTGGCTGGGGCAGCCAAAATTTTACCTTACAATGTCATTGTATTGTTATGCAAAGACAATGCCATTGTAGAGTATAAGGTCTCAACTCATAAAATGTCACTCTGCTGAATTGGGTCTAAATCAGAATAAAATTACCCTGACAATGTCAACAGCTCAAAACAAAATCAGCCAATAAAACTGGTCGTATAAACTGAGAGCAAGCCCAAGAGAAACTAACAGGCCTGTGACATCACACAGACAGGTGAACTGCATCACAGACCAGCTGCGTACTAGGGCTGGGCGATATGGGCAAAATCAAATATCGCGATATTTTTGACCAAATACCTCGATATCGATATTGTGATGATATTGTGGGGATGACTATTGGTACAAAATTACACAATCAGATTTTTTATAAATAATCATCAGTAATGCCTATGTAATAACTAAGTGAGTAAAGGCAAATAATAGAAAAGCTAGAACAGTCAGGTAAGTTCAGAAAATGTTCCTTACTGTAATGCTGCCTTTAAAACCAGGAAAAGACAACACTTATGCCATATCACGATATTACGATATACAAAATCCCAGACGATATGTAGTCTCACGATATCACGATATCGATATAATATCGATATATAGCCCAGCCCTACTGATTGGATATTGGATAAGCTCAAGTTCTGGGGGGCTGGACTGATGTGAACTCTACACAATGAGCAGCAACACAAGTGTGCTGCAGAGAGTGGACTCGCTGTGACTCGAGGCAATCGAGAGCGGATTTGCTTGCAAGAGGCACACATTTCACCCTCGTAGAGAGCATTTGTTAATTACCCTGCACCTTGCTACAAGAATGACAATAGGCTTTTGCCAATATCATGTTTTGTGTAGATCAGAAAGAGTCAGGTAGAACCATCACTCAATAACCATTCACCTTTCGCATCCAGGGTTTCCTTCAGCACAATTTCTATCCTCTCGATGTGGTGTTTGTTCCAGATGGGCTCCAGGAACATCCTGTTCTCTTTCCGGAATGGCAAAATCTGGGAGACCACCTTTTAAACACGCAAAAAAAAACAAACGGTGCTTAACATTCTCCTTGTGGCCTTCAAGCAAGGACGGCTTAGTCTTAACTGACAGCCAACTGCCAGGACCACAGTGCCTGCCTGCAAGCAGTGGGAAGCCGAGTCTTGCAGGCAGGTCAATGGCCAGCAGGTCCTCAGACACACGTGCATGCCACAGGCAGGAGCAATGCACAGACTAATACAATTAGAAACTATTCAGGTTCAGGTATCCTGAATAATATTCAGGATCGGGAAAATCTAATTCATCCTGGATGTAAGAAACCCCTCAGATACACCAAATGGTGCATCGATATCACCAACACCAAGAGACCAAAATTTGTCACGTTGAGGTCACCTATAAGAAACCCCTCTGCGAACCAAAAAGCGAAGGTATCTGAGTGGTGAAGGAACACGTGTAGTCTTACCCGGTGCTACTGGAACGGGATTCGTTTAAGGTTCTCTCAGTTATCTGACTCCAAAAATAACGTTTTAACCTTTCCTCTGTGCTAACAGCTATGCACTGACAGAGGAGACTGCTGTCCGCCATTAGTGTGGCTTCATACGAATTGCCATCTAACTTGCTAGATGCAGACGTGTCTTTGGCTTGTGTAGCCTGCATGAATACAATTGTGTGTCCTGCTACGACACTGTACAGTATAGGCGAGTGACTACGGGGTGCAGATATCCTAAGTTCTATGTGTATGCTAGGACCTTAAAACTGCTAGGCCCATATGGTAAGACTCAAGGAGGAATGGCAGGCTAAAATTGAATGCAGTTCATTGTTCAGTGTGTCTAGTAATAATGACAATATTCAATGGTGCAAAATGTGAGTGGTGAAATGGCCATATGCGTAAATGGCTTATACGCCCAGGAGACTGTGTTGACGAGTCTCCCCGAACCACTGCGCTTACAGTATATACAAAGTGATGGAAGTAAAACACCAAGTCTTCAAATAAAGGCACAATCATGGCAAAACAGTATGGATCAATGATCCTGCTGGCACCACCTCTGTTAGCATATCACACCGGATTAACCTTTGTATCTGGCTGGGTGCTGACCCATACTGTAGGTATCAAGATCTTCAGTCAGCACCCCACCACTAAAGACACCACCTTGTTCCCCATGACATCAGTTTTCCAACAATACAAAACATGATTACACTGTATTATGGAGAACCTAAAGTTCACATAATGCTGATCCAATCAGATGTTTGCAACTGAGTCTGTTGATCACAATTGCTGACTCCCACTCAGCACAGTAAACAGCCTGTTTTACTTTAAGGGTCTGATAAGAGGCAGACTTCTGTGAACTGCCCTACATGGACATTTCATTATTTTACATCATTTCAGGGAACATTTAAATAAAACACTGTTTATAATACAGCTAAAATGATATTAAGTTTTGTAGAAACACGGTGCCATTGGGCTCCATACGATCTGATTGGGGTGTAAGGGTCAGTTTGCAGCTCACTGCAGCAGATAGGCACCCACCTGCTTTCCCAGATAGTGATCGATCCTGTACATCTCCTCATCCTTCAGGGACTTCTCCAGCTGGGCGGCCAGGACCTGCGCGCTGTCCAGGTCGTGGCCGAACGGCTTCTCCAGCACCACCCTCAGCCACGCCCCCTGGGGAGGCCGGCAGCTGCCGTTGATTTTGTCGGCCACGTCGGCGTACGCGAACGCCGGCACGGACAGGTAGAAGAGACGCCCCGCCTCCGCCAGGCCCTCCTGCGCCGGGCGCTGGCCCATCTCCCCCGAGAGGGCCGCGTAGTCCTCCGCCGACTTCAGCTGCCGGTACTCAGCCAGCTTGAGGAACTGGTCCCTGAGGACGGCGCAGCGGTCCTCAGACAGACCCTGGGGGCACGCCAGGCCCTTCAGGATCTCGAACAGCGCCGGCCTGCCCTTCTCCGCTTCGGACAGGGCGCCGCCGTAGAAGGAGAAGCTGTGGCCGCCGCTGACCTGGTCGGCGTAGAGCTGGAAGAAGCCCTGCCACAGGTACTTCCTGGCCAGGTCGCCCGTGGCGCCCACCACCACCACGGACACGTGCCCCTTGGGCTCCTTGGGCTCCTTCGCGCTGCCAGGCCGCACGCAAGCCCCGCCCAGGAGGGTCAAGCCAATCACAACCTTCCACATCGTCTCTCTCTGAGCACCACCGCCTGCAAAGACGGGGAAATGACATACAGCTTCAGTGGCCTCTCTTTCACACGAGCAAAGAACTTCAGTGTCCTGTGTGAAGTAGAGGGCATTTTCTTTTCCAATTTTTATTTTTGCATTTTTTCCATTTTCAGTTATTCTTCAGCATTTACAGCAAAATGAATGCTAAATTCACTGTCTTTGCTTCTCTAAAATGAAAAGGCAAAACACCTGACAGAGATTAGAGAGGCATTAGCAGTACCCAAATGGCCTTAACCCCACAGTACAAAATGACTCAGACAGAAGAAGTCACAAAGAACAAGATGCAGGGGCAAACTGTCAGCCAGCCATTACTCCTGTAGTCCACCCTTAAGGGTGAAGAACAAACTACAAATGTAGTTCTAAAATCGTGTGCCGGTTAATCTCCTTGGTCTTGGTTGGCATATTATCGCGTGCCACCGCTCAGTGCAAGCGGAGTTACGCACAGGTGATGGGCGGCTTGCCAGCCTAAATTGCTCTTGTATGCAAATGACTCCTGCCAGCGGCTCGACGCTTCAAAGTCAGCGGACGCTCTGAGCGACAGACGCACCAGCGCGCAGAAACGTAAAGAGCTGAGCGTGAACAGCGAAGGAAGCACCTGAGCACAACATGCCTGCTGAGCAAGCAGCCTTTCAAAACCAACGGCTAAAGAGTCCGGCCAATCAGTTTTTTGTGTCCCTGAGCAGGACAGGTCAAAGGTGACAAATCCTTACTAAAGGCGCGCTCCCATTCGGTGAATCGGGCAGATGACAGAACACAGCCGTATGCTGTGTGTCAGACGCCATTTTCTCCAATCAAAACAAAAAGACAGCTACAATTTTTTATGCTTTCTTCACGCCTCAACATATTGATAGCTTGATGAGGATAAAAAGCAATACAAGCTAATCTCCGAGCATGTTTAAGTATTAACTGCAGAACATTTTGTTTATCACCGAAAAATTTAATTTGAGCTATGCACGCTCAAAATATTTTAAAGCTTAGGAAATGTATTCATTACTAATGTTATGATTTACAATGCCCCATGATTTTGTAATGTCAATTCCTAAGACCAGTGTGCTGGTGCAGTCAAGTACTGTCTTCAGAAGACAAGGAGGATTATGATAGTCACAAAATAATCTTTGGAGGATTACAATCATCTACATCTGTCACAGGCAGACTGCAGGACCCAGATTAACAGCAGTCGCTCTGGCATAATGAGCCAAAGGAAGCCCTGCCGGCTGAGCCTTTCACTACCTGGGGGGGCAAAACAATAGCCAACTGTGCATTGTCACCCCATGGGCCCCCGTCAGCACCAGCAGCGACAGGATTCGGTCCGCTCTGTGGGGCCCGCCTCTGGGGCAAGGATAACCGCTTTCGCTGAACGCTCTTCCCAGGAGGCCCCTCTTAATTCCGCCATTTTCCCCCTCTCTCCCAACTTAAAATGCTCGATGGCGGCCATGAGGAGTCGGTTTACGGGGGAAGAGACGGGGAAGAACCCTGTGAAATCCGTTCTCATGGCGACGTTATAGCTGGGTACACACCACCACAAGGGAACCCAACCACGAACTCCTACTATGCTGACCCAGTCTGATGTCAAGTGAACCTCAAAGCAACAGCATATCTCTTAGACTTATTTTAATACTTTTTTGGACAAAAATGGAGTTCTATGACTTCCGGTAGCCTATATCGGAGTTCGCTAGATAAATAATAATTGGTTGTGGGATAAATTAATCGAGGGTTGGACAGAAACAACAGGTCTTTTCATATTTTGACGATATTGAAAAAGTGAAAATTACCGGTTTATCCTTTAAGTGCAAAAACTTTAGAGTCACTGTGGTAGCATAATGTCATGACGTAATATGCAAGTTGTAAAGGAATAATATAGGCTACTTGTTTGAATGAGAAGGTTATACGACTGAATATAGGCCAACACACACTGCGAGTGTGTTTTTCTTGTATTTAGTATTTTGTTTCGTTATAGTCACAATATAACCTACATGCTTATCTAAATCCATGTTTAATGGATAATTAATTCATTTCCTCACATTATAATGCAATGCTATTCCTGCTAATAATTTCTATAATTTGAACTTTTAGTAATTGTTTAAAGCAATGTTCTGACCCAGTAAGTTAGATAGTATTCAGTCGTCAGCTTAGAGGACATTTTACAGTATGCCAGAGGCCTTAGATATTCTTATGAAATAATTACACAAGGTTTATGAGGAGAGAAGAATCTAATTTACTGCAGAACTGTGTCGTTTTCCACATCACCCCACACTGTTATACAATAAGAACATTAATGAGGAATTACAGTCTCTGCTCAGTGCAGGATAGAGCTCCTACGTTTGCCATGTTTCAGCTGACGGCTGCAAGGACTCCATCCACACGACTGAAACTACTTGCTAAAGGCTACGGACCTGTATTACAAGCCAATTTTCAAAGAAGAAAAGATAAAAAAAGACTAGTTTTCATTATTCAAGTAATGTCAATCAATGACGCTACAATAAACAATCATGTCAAGTTATTGTCAACCCTGCAACATTCAAAATATTCACCAATCACAACACACTTCCTGGGATTCTGAAAAGCACAAATAAATACCCACCGTGGTATAGGCTACTTTATTGAAAAACAGAATATGGCAGACAGAGTTGTGGGGCACGTGGCTGTTAAACAGAGAAAGGACACACACAACTGCTCCTTATCAACGAGGTTGTACAATCAACCATGGCCCATGTAACAAGATTAGGATTTCACTGCTTTCCTACCAAAACATTGACCCACTTACTGCTAATTGCGTTATAAAACAAGGGGCGTTTGTCAGCTGGTAGACAGCAGACTGAAAATAAGCAGTGGCTGGGAGCCTGGAGGCATGCTAGTCCGCACTCCAGAGCCGACACTTCAGGCTACAAACACGAATGGGCAAAATTTTCAAATTGGGAGAAAAGGTAAAAATAGACAAAGATATGTTTTGGGAGGAATAAATGTCAGATCTCAGAGATGAACCAGAAGTGCTTTGTGCACGCGTAGGAGTGGTTGATCTGCTGCAGCCGTGCTGTCTGTACCAGTCCACAGATGCACAGGAACTTTTAGCATTGCAACACCACTGTCCAAACAACCAGATGCACTGCCGGGAAGAGACTGCCCATACAGCCAGCAGGGAGGTGCTCAGACGCTTACTCAATTACAGGCTTCTTATTACTTTCATTTGGCCTATATAGCCTATATACATACAGCACAGCTGTCAGGAACATGCATATGGCCCTGTAGGGTTTCCTCTTTGCAACATTCAAACCTCTCAAAACACACAGCAGTGCTCAATCACTTCACGATCACACACACGCTCCCGTTTTATAAGTAGGCTAAATGTAGCTAAATCGCTTACTGCAAATCCAAAGCTGACACGCTCACATCCTGGGTTCCACTTCCGCGAAACAATTCCGGCCAGACAGTTATAAACTAGTCACAGTGGCCATTTTCTAAATCAGTCATAATTATCACACCAAATTTTTTCCATCGCTTGTTCAGAACTGTCTCAATCCAACCAAATCCTTAAAAGTATAGTGTCAAAGTCACATTTCACTTAGGCTAACTCTCCTCTGTATGAAAAATTCAGAATCTTTTTTTATTACACTCATTTTTGGATTCAAATGAATGTTACTTTACAACTTAAACAAAATTATGAAAATGAATGTTAACCTACAATGTGAAAATGTTGTTTTGCCCATTGAAACAATTAAACATATTAAAATGTAACAGTAACTATAATGTAATGGAAATAATAGTATAGGCCTTATACTTTTAGAATAAGCACTGGGGAAGAATATGGGGTAATTTCTGTTAACAATGATTTTCAATGACGACAAATAGGCTATATACACAAGGATGATGGACCCAATTCTGGTAAAGTCTGCTGAGAAACCTTGACAAAATAAACATTTCTCAAGGGACTAAACACAAAGTGGAGCCAACAGTTGATGTTCATAGCAGTCCACACAGAAAACCAGAAAAATCACTGGCAGGTTTACTTTAACACTGCAAAATCAATATTGCAGACTCATTAATAATTGACAGATTTACCAAAATTTCTGCAATTTCCCAGCAGGTATTTCAACATTTCACTCAAGGGCATAGTAATACCAAATGCCACAATAATGGCGGTCCAGCGAACGACCTGACATGGAAGAGAAAGCATGGAAAGGAAATTCAAAGGAAATTCCATAAAAACATTAAGAACATAAATTCTAGCATTTATTTTCCTACTACATGCAGTTGCAGCCTTATTAAAACAAACAAAAGCAAAATTTGATAGTGGGGCCACAAGAGTGGTTTTCATGTAGGATGTATATCTTCAAAGAGTCTGTTTGAACAGATTGAAAAGATGCAAGGGGTTAGTAAAAAGTTGACAATAGTTTAAAAAAAACTTATCCAAGGTTTAGATTGTCATGTTTACTTATTTGCTGATAAATGATTGATCAGTAGCATTCCTGTGAATAAGCTCAGTGACAATAATAAAGGTAACTACAGAATATGGAGACTGTAAGTCATGGTTAGATACCTGTCAGCTACGTAGCCGTGTCACAATAGCTGTCCATATAAATAGCTAGCTTGCTTGCTTTCTTGCAAGACCATTGCTGTAGCTATCTATATTATCTTGCTGTTTGTTAATGACTAGCTAACTAGTCACCTTGGCATGGAGTAAGCAGATAGACTCAGATTTATCCGTCACTCAAAACACTGATCCAACCCTGAGAGACTGGATTGACTTCATTCTCTAAAAATGTAATAATTACTTCGTTAAAGAACTCGTCTTGTAACTCAAAGGTGTTGTGGGTTCGATTCTCAGCTGGGATTGTATTTGAATTGATTAAATATTAAACTATAGATAGAAATGGACTGCACGAGTGTCTGCTAAATGCCGTAAAGTAACAGTAAACTGGTGTTGCTAGCTTGAGAACAGTCATCCTGGACGCACCATAGGCTACAGTTAGGCTACACGAATCCGAAATAAGTCTAACGAGCTGAAAAATGACTCTAACAAAATATGTAACAATTTGCCAAGATTTGTCCCAACAATTGATTGGTGTAATGTTACTAGGTCAAATAACTGGACGTATGATATGTGGAAAGAGGACTGAACACCCGCCATACAGAATTTAAAAATCCAACAAAATCTACCTGTTACACATTTGAAAGGTTTTAGAGGCACATGCTCGTCGTACCGTACAGACCACTTTAAAACCAAAGGGACACGCAGTTTTAGCAGCTCGCACTGCCTACATGACAGAATGTCAAAACACATCGCCCACCTGACAGCGAAGAAGTAATAACAAATATTAAACATAATCAAACACAATACAAACGAAGCGTAGGCTAGCAGTATTCAACATCCTGACATAAAGCGCAATCTTCAAGAATTCCTAACCTTACAATAGAAAGTAATAGCATATCTGGATCATGCAACGCTTACCTGCTCAGACAACGACGCTGTTTAGGTTCAAAATGACACATGCACGTTTGTGAGCTGGAGATGTGGGCTTCCTAGTATGTAATCACGTGATAAGGATATCCGGACTAAGTCATGAGGTTAACGCATTTACAGTTCAAAAATCCATTCAAGATTTTGAAACGGTTCGATTCCGACAGTGAAAATAATTTCTCGGATTGTTATTTTTCTGCACCAAACCTAATGAAATGATCAGACAAAGCAATCTGTTGTTTTCGTTTGGAAATTTTGGTAAATGAAAAATAGCGCGGGCGTTGTCTTGACACAATAAAAATGTAGCGTTCACTACATTGTCCATTGTGAGCACCTGCTTATCGTTTTCGTTTATTTATAATTATTATAATAATTAACTGTTCAACTGTCATTTTTGTGGTGATTATAGAGATCGACTCGAGGACCCTGTTAAATGATTTTTTTTTTCAGATGTTGCGTGCATACGTTAACAATGAATATTAGCCACAGTGTGGGTGAATGGTGTAATCCGATGCTTCTTGAAGATAATGCATGCTTTGTCTAAAAGGTAAATTATCCATCTCCAGAGTCCATTTTTACGTGAAAGTTTTAAGTCTATTAAGTCAATGACTACCAATTATAAAAAATAATAATTTGCCATCATATCTGATATGCTGCCTGTTTGCTTCGATGATAAATAATTACAATAATGTGTTTTTAATTATTTTTTAAATGTTTTATTGTGGAGTTTAATGTACTGTAAGAAAAAATAAGGTTCCGGACGAGAAAATCTTGGTCTTCGTAGAAACTGTCTTTATTGGCAAAATATGGCAGCAACAGAAAATACACGTAGCATGTACTCTGGGAGCATCGAAGTCAAAATGCACCCCGACTGTCTGTCTTGGCCTTCTTTTAAGCTGTTAGTTGTGATTTGATTAGTGGTACCAGTGATGATTGGTGAGTGAGATGATTAGTTTCTGTCAAGAGTCACACAATGCCTTAGCAACTCTGCTTTGTTAATCACTCCCGAGTCAGTTTCATTCACCCTTCTCCCTCTCCTGGCTGATTGTATCAATATGGCACTGTCAGTCTTTACAGTGATACTGAAGTCTTGTGAGCTGTGAACTAAGGCTTTCTTTCATCAGTGGGCCCAAGTATTGCGTTTTGGCACAACCTCTGTATTGAAGATTTGTAGTTGAACTCAAAATCTTACATATCCCCCCTTTGATGGTTTATTTGCGAACATGGACCATCACTCATTTGGATACTCTTGCGGTTAGTCCAGCAGTATGGTTTCTTGGTATGGCATAGAGCATCCTTTACTCACATGCCTCTCCGGATACCCTCCCAGCGGGTCGCTCTCAACTGCTGATGGCCTCTGGGTGATGCCCTCATCTCGGGATACACCCCTCGCCATTGGACTATTACTGTGCCTCACACGCCTAGGTCCCATGAAAGCTTTTGCTGCCTTGTCCCAGTCACAGACCAACCACACTGTGACTTCTAATCCATTACTGACTTACAACCAGGAGAGAGAGAGAGGTAACCAAACCCGACCATGAAAGTATTCAACAAGCATAAGAAACCAATACATGTGTGAAGAAGTGGGTGTTTTGAAATGATATTTGTTGGGAGGAGATATGTGTGCTTTAAGAAAAACCTGGTGTGATGCGAATGGTGTATGATAATGCTTGCTGTGTGACAATCAGTGTAATGAGTGGTGGGGGAAAAGATGCATTTAAAACAAAAAAACAAAATGGGTGAAGGAAAAAAAAAATGGACATTTGGCCAGACAGTACAGGGTGGTCATAACAGTGAAACAATGATAATGAATAAACATTGCTTTCTATGCAGTGTTGTAGATACCTGCCTTTTTTTTTTTTTTTTTTTTTTTTTTTTTTTTTTTTAATATTGATATCAATATCAATAACAAAAATAATAAAAATAATAATAATTTTTTTTTTTTTTTAAATCAATAAGGTGTTTTTTTTTTTTTTTTTTTTTTTTTTTTTTTTTTTTTTTTTATGATATCAATATCAATAACAAAAAATAATAAAATAATAATATTTTTTTTTTTTTTTTTTTTTTTTTTTTAATTTTTTTTTGTTTTTGAATTGTAAATGTTTTTGATTGGTGAATCTTTTGATAGCATACAATATCTGACAAGAGACAAATATGCCTAAAACCAAATCCTAGTATGATGTCTTTGTCTTTATAGATTATCTATCTTTCTTACTTGTTGAATGATATGGTAACTTCTGTCAGACATTTCATGGATAGCAATCATGGACAATCAATCTATTTGCCTCGGGATGCATAAATGGATGAGCAGGTAAATCAGATATCTGCTTTTTGAATGAAATTTCAATCTCTGTTGCCTAATGGATGAAAATGTCACATATTCTTTGCATCGTTAAGCTCCTGTCTTCTGAGTGATAATTGATAGTGCAGTTGCAATGGTATGGATGTTGTTTACTGTCAGTCTTCTCCTCTCATCAGTCCTTCCTGCAAGTACGCATCTGTTTGGAGAACTTGTGAACCAATTAATTCCTTCAATTTTCCCTCATTCTTCCTTAAAAGTTGACTGTCCATCCAGTTAGACACTCCCAACCCAGCTCCAGTTGCGCTAAGTGCACTGTCCATGAACCCCAATAATTTCCGCCCTACTGGGGTTCCCGTTGAATGTGGAGTTTGGGGCCCCTCTGCCTGTTTTTCCATTGATGACCTGGTTGCCACCGCACCATGGTACTTCAGAAACGCCGTTGTCAATAGGTCCTTGTAGATGTCAGCCACACTCTCTCCTTTGCACAGCTCATCAACATCTGGAGACCACGCTGTCAGGTTCACCAGGACTGGTACATGGACCCACTGGACGTTGTTGATCAGGATTCCAGGATATGGTCTTGTCACTATGCCTGACTGGGGAGCGGGTTGCTGTTCTGGGCATTCCTGGAGCATCGCCACTGTCATCGGCAATATCAACATTAGGACACTCCCTCGCATCTTCGTTCTTTTCCTATCTTCCTGCTTGATCTGAAAAAAATAAAAGTGTACACAAAAATCAGTGCCCACCCCCCCAACATTTAGACAGACACAAACATGACGTGCGATCAGTTATTCTCTGTTCTTTTGTAGAATTTTAACTGATCCACATGAAACCATTTGTTTGTGGTTCGTCGTGCTGTTGCCTTGTACTGGACTTTATATACAGTTTCTCCACATTTGTCAATGACTGTGTATGGGCCCTTCCAGTTAGCTGACCATGGCCCAGCATGATGGTAATTCTTTACCATTACCTCATCTCCCGGCTCAAATTTTTGCTCACTGACATGTTGGTCATAATACATTTTGTTGTATTTCTGAATCGAGCCAATCTGTTGAGCCGCTTGCTGGTACATAGCAGGTAAAGAAGAACAGAGGTTTTTCAGAAAGGTTTCAGTCGCCCATCCCTCTATCATGGGTCTCGGCACCTCTAGTAGCAGATGTTCTGGCATTCGCATTCCCCTCCCTGTCATCAATTCATGGGGGCTGTATCCTGTGCTTTTGTGAACAACCCCTCGCACAGACATCAAAATACTAGGGAGATTTTGAGCCCAATTGGTGCCATTTTCCAATACCATTTTTCTCAATGCGGTTTTGAGTGTTCTGTTTGTTCGTTCAACCCCGCCTGAAGACTGTGGATGGTGAGCTATGTGTAGTTGGTGCTTTATCCCAAGTAGTTTTGCCAAGTCTGTATGAATTTTTCCTGTGAAATGCGTGCCTCTGTCACTTTCCAGGCTAAGTGGCAGACCCCATCTACAGTAGACTTGTTCCCATAATACCCGGGCTGTGGCGGATGCGGTATCGGACTTAATTGGGAACGCCTCTATCCATTTAGTGAATGTATCTATTATGATGAGAATGTACCTGTAGCCTCCTCTAGCTGCAGGGAGTGGACCTACATAATCGATCTGCAAATTTGTCCACGGTCCTTCGGCTAGACACGTGGGCCTCAGTCGCCCTTTCCTTTTCACTGGTGATGGATTAATCTGGGCACAGGTTAAACAATTTGTGCAATAATCTTTCACATTTTTGTCAACGTCTGGCCACCAAAACATGTTTTTTAATCGGTCTTTTGTTTTTTCTATACCTAAGTGCCCCCCCTGATTGTGGATATGATACAAAATATCATTCCGCAATTCTGTGGGTGGGATCCATACTGGAATGTCATTTCCAGTGTACAACAGCATGCAATCATGGACCAGGAGTTGTGCATCAAACAGAGTCAATGGGCCCTCCAAAATTGCCTCCCCATTCTGTTTCTGCTTGATTGCTTCCCGCAAAACTGGATCCCGTTGCTGCGCAACCTTAAGGTCTGTCGGTTCCCTGACGTTTACCACAGCAACTAGTTCTGGTTCCGGTTCCAGAACATGGAATGGTCTCCCTGCTACAGCTGCTTTCTTTGCTAGCTCGTCCACAGCTAAATTACCATCTCCATGTTGGCTTACTCCTTTCTTCTGATGGGCTTTCACCTTTAATAGAGCAACCTTATGTGTACAGGACTTGGCTGCTGTCCACAAAGCCTGTATGGGTCCGACCTGTTTTAAAGGTTGGCCATCAGCGCTGGTGAAGCCCCTTTTCTGCCAAATGGGTAAATACTCAGTGAGAGAGTTAACAACAAATGCAGAGTCTGAAAAGATGTTTAAGTCTGAATCTGGAAAAACTGAAAAGGTCTGTAGGACTGCTGAAATTTCTGCTTTCTGAGCTGAGAAATGAGATGGACATCTGTAAAGGAAATCCCCATTGTCCGAATGAATCGCAAAGCCAGTATGATACTGACCATCCTGCCAATATCGGGACCCGTCCACATATACATCAATGGCTCCTTCTATAGCGCACACTTCAAAGACACTGTCCAGAGGCTGGACAGGTTTAGTGTCACAAGTGTGAGGGTCACCTTCATAGAGAAGTGTACGGGGTAACATGCATGAAGATTTGTACACAGTTTTCAAATTTTTGGAACCCAGATCCAAAGTCCATCGTGCTAATCTTGAATTAGATACTCCTTTCACTTTGCCATTCAAAAGAAGCTGAAGGGGTGTATGGGGAGTATGGAGTGTCACTTCATTAAAGCCGTAAATGTACTCGAAATGGGACATTCCCCAATGAACTGCCAAAAGGTGCCTGTTACATGAGTCAAATGCTTTCTCAACCGGAGAGAGCACACGGGAGGCATATGCAATGGGCCGCAGATTCTCCTGAACTTCCTGCAACAGAACTGCTGATAGAGCTTCCTCAGTGGCTGCGGTCTGCAAAATAAATGGCTGTGATCTGTCTGGATTACGCAATGCAGGAGCTTTAATTAGCGCATCTTTCAATTTTTCAAATGCCGTTTGATGTTCTGGACCCCAATCCAAAGCATCAGACTTTTTCTTTTTCCCCGAAAGTAAGGAGTTAAGCGGTCTGGCAATATCAGCAAAGCCTTCAATAAAGTCCCTACAAAATCCGACTATCCCCAAAAATGATCTTAAAGCTGTGACTGAAACTGGAACTGGAAGTCGCTGAATAATCTCTACCTTGTGTGGATCAGGAGTGCGCCCCCCTTTGGTAATTTTAATGCCCAAATAAGTTACTTCCGATTTGAGAAGTTGCGCTTTCTTGGGATTCAATTTGATTCCTGCTTCTTCAAGGAGGTGAAGCAGTTCTGCAAGTAAACTGACATGCTCCTCCCTTGTTGCAGTCTGCAACAATAGGTCATCAACATACTGAATGAGACATTCTGGTCTAGAAAAAGCACCTAGCACATTTGCCAAACACTGGTGGAATAATGTCGGTGAGTTAGCAAAACCTTGTGGAAGCACATTCCAAGTGTATTGGGTATTTTTAAATTTGAATGCAAATTTGTATTGGCAATCAGGATGCAGTGGGATGGACCAGAAACCATTGGAGACATCTAGGGCAGAATAATAGTTAGCTTCTGGGAGAAGGGATGCTAGAACATCAGGTGTGGCAGCTACCACAGGCGCACATGTGGGGGTGCACTTGTTGAGTTCCCTATAGTCAATACATAAACGCCATGAGTTATCCGGTTTACGTACAGGCCATATAGGAGCTAGGCATGGAGATAAGCACGGCCTAATGATACCTTGTTCAAGTAGGGAGTCAATTGCACTCTGCACATAGGGGTTTGCTTCATTCGGGTAGCTGTACTGTCTGAGAGGGGGGGGGTCCCGCCCCTGCACATTCACCTCTATGACACCCGGATCAATGCGACCACAATCATGCTTGCTTTTAGCGAAAGCCCCTCTGTGTTGTCCTAACAGGTCTGATAGCTGGGTATCATCATGTGACAACAAGCTATCCAAATCATAATCCTCTGCCTTCTTAATAGCAAACACCGCATGCACATCAGAAATTTCGACTAAATCATCCCCACTCTGAGTATTGCGCCAAATACAATTATTGCCATAATCGATTATGTATCCCCGCCTCTTCATTATGTCTGATCCCAAAATATTGCGAGCATCACCAGTTGTACTGAACCAAGCCTTAGCATTAAAAGAATCACTGCCAATTCGAAAAGCCAAACTGTCCGACTGAGAAGCAATAGACACTGTACCATCAAAACCTTCCAGAGTAATTGTATTCGTGGGATTGCGAGGGTGACTATCTGAGTGTATAATTGACAAGGAAGCACCAGAATCCACTAGCCAACTGTTGCATCGGCCTCCAACAGCAACATTTACAATTGGCCTACCATAGGTATCTCGTTCCAAAGGTGCAATGTGGTTCACGGAGGCCTGGAACCCCTATGCTGAAGCATTAGCACATTTCGATCCCATCCCCTTATTAGCTGCGCGCAATTCAGCGTTTTCGGCGCTCAGTTTTTGTAAAACCGACTGCATTTCACTGAGCTGTTTGCTAATCTCCGAATATGGAGATGTTCTTTTTAATGTTGAGTTGCATTCCCTGGCAATATGTCCTTCCTTTCCACAAGCATAACATAAAATTACCCCGTTTGGGTTAAACAAGGGGGGCCTTTCACCCCTCGCTTGTCTCACATCCTCCGGCACATAACCTTCATTTTTCCACGACACCGATTTACGAGTATGATTCGGGCGTGATGTGGTCTCGGCCAGTGCAGCCACTGGTTGCTTTCTAGATTGGTTAATGCTGAGATTCATGTTATATGTCCCAACAATTGATTGTGTAATGTTACTAGGTCAATAACTGGACGTATGTATGTGGAAA
Source organism: Anguilla rostrata (assembly GCF_018555375.3). Lineage (NCBI taxonomy): Eukaryota > Metazoa > Chordata > Actinopteri > Anguilliformes > Anguillidae > Anguilla > Anguilla rostrata. Next base: position 31,540,021 of record NC_057945.1, read on the forward strand.
AGAGGACTGAACCACCCGCCATACAGAATTTAAAATCAACAAATCTCCCTGTTACATTTGAAAGGTTTTAGAGGCCCATGCTCGTCGTCCCGTACAGACCACTTTAAAACCAAAGGGACACGCAGTTTTGCAGTGCACTCCCTACATGCGAATGTCAAAACACATCGCCCACTGACAGCGAAGAAGTATACAATATTAACATAATCAAACACAATACAACGAAGCGTAGGCTAGCAGTATTCAACATCCTGACATAAAGCGCAATCTTCAAGAATTCCTAACCTTACAATAGAAAGTATAGCATACTGATCATGCAACGCTTACCTGCTCAGACAACGACGCTGTTTAGGTTCAAAATGACACATGCACGTTGTGAGCTGGAGATGTGGGCTTCTAGTATGTAATCACGTGATAAGGATATCCGGACTAAGTCATGAGGTTAACGCATTTACAGTTCAAAAATCCATTCAAGATTTTGAAACGGTTCGATTCCGACAGTGAAAATAATTTCTCGGATTGTTATTTTTCTGCACCAAACCTAATGAAATGATCAGACAAAGCAATCTGTTGTTTTCGTTTGGAAATTTTGGTAAATGAAAAATAGCGCGGGCGTTGTCTTGACACAATAAAAATGTAGCGTTCACTACATTGTCCATTGTGAGCACCTGCTTATCGTTTTCGTTTATTTATAATTATTATAATAATTAACTGTTCAACTGTCATTTTGTGGTGATTATAGAGATCGACTCGAGGACCCTGTTAAATTAATTTTTTTTTCAGATGTTGCGTGCATACGCTAACAATGAATATTAGCCACAGTGTGGGTGAATGGTGTAATCCGATGCTTCTTGAAGATAATGCATGCTTTGTCTAAAAGGTAAATTATCCATCTCCAGAGTCCATTTTTACGTTAAAGTTTTAAGTCTATTAAGTCAATGACTACCAATGTTCAGTATAAAAAATAATAATTTGCCATCATATGTTTGCTTCGATGATAAATAATTACAATAATGTGTTTTTAATTATTTTTTAAATGTTTTATTGTGGAGTTTAATGTACTTTAAGATACAAACGTGCCAGGTAATGGATACAATTTTGTTGCGTCATCAGGTAGGCCTATGCTATGACAAGGATCCCTTGAAAGGGGAATATAAAGCCATTTGAACTGTAATATGACATCATATATAAATATAGAAAGAGCCATATGGGAAGCACAGCATCCATATTCTTTGGAGTGCCACTTATTAAACAGTCTGATTCCTGTAACCTGACACCAGAGCAAACTGCATCAAACAATAAGTCAATAACCTAAAGTAGTCAGGCAAGTACTTGCTAAAGCCAAGCTCTTCCTCTTCCTGCACTGTCCACGTCACAAATAATATTGTTAATATCAAATGCAGTGCCAATGTTATGCCAGTGATCAAGTATTTCATTCTCTTAAATTGATTCCATGACGAAACTCATGATACAGCAAGAAAATATAAACCCGGAACTATTACAAGGAATTTATGTCAATCGCATAGATATTGTCAGAGATTTTTTTTTTTTTTTTTGCATGCAGCCTGGAAGCAAGTGTTCAAGGAAAGGATCAGTGGGTGCTGATGGAACTGAGAGACTGTTCACCTAGCACCCCCAAACCCCAACGCCCCCGCCCCCCCACCCCCACCAACTCCCCTCTCAAACAGCTTACACAATCATATTATTACACTGCACTGGAGGCGTATGTTCACCTCAATATTTGCCCTTATTCTGACATTCAGGAGCTTCTGGGGGTTCCCATGGGTGCTCCTTCTGCTTATTTAGTCTTAGAAGGGGGCCAGGCCATCCTAACCCGTCTGTGAAATTCGCAGACGTGAGTGGCGCTGTGTTCCCACTCTGTTTCTGTGGGAGTCCCTCCTCTCCTCTCCTGTGCAGGTCCTCATTTGCAGCCATCCTGGCTGAGCTCCTAGAGCCGTGTCAAAGCCGGTATAATTAATTTATCATGAATTGTCAAAGCTGCATTGTTCCCTGGGAGCGGCTGAATGCCCTTGCTCAAAGTTAGCTTGAGTATCTCACCACCCTTTGTTTGGAAGTAATCCAGGAGCACAGTTGAACCTTTTTTAAAAAAAATTTAAAAAAAAACTTGTGCCACAAAGGCAACGTTTTAGTAAACGAGCTACAATTGTTTCGTGAACAAATTTGATATGCTGGTTGTGGAAAGATATGCAAACACGTCTAAATTAAAACTATATGCGTATAATACTTCAAAGAGAAATACCTTGTTAAAACAATCCAGCTACAACAGCATTTGAAAATGCAAAGCAAAATTCAGTTTGTCTTCTAATCATTCTCATAATTTTTACACAGTTATGTCCATTTAGTCGTGAATGTTTAAATCATTCTACAAAAAGCATAAAATAATAAAAACAGCATGTTCTAATGCCAACAAGCTGTGGTACGTGTAGATACCTGCAGTTACAGCCCTTTGGCTTGTCCTGAATTTGGTTTCAATGAAGGATATACTGTATACACAATGCACCTGACAAAAAGGATTAAAGAAGCCATCTACACCTGTCACTTCATCAGAGAGAGGGATCTTCATTTGTTTCACACCTATACATACAGTATATGGTCTGGCACTGTCATGTGACTCAATCCTTTTTTTGTCCATCTGAAGTGCTGACCCCACATTAGACTTCATTAACATGCTTTTTACTGTGTGGCATCTATTTTAGGTTTAGATATTCTTTTATAGTTTCTCAAGTGGGAATTATGGGTTTTCCCATATAGTAAAATGAACTGGATTTGATCATGGACACATTTCCCAGTTCTGACCCTTTTCCTGCTACCTGGGGCATGTTATTAGGAGAGTAAACACAGCAGGTTTATGGACTAACTGTTGCTGAGCTAAAATCAGAACTTCTGCACTGTCCCCTCCCTTGCACCATTCCCAGGCTCCAGAACTGGATGCAGACAAAAAAAGTCTGGCACATGCCTTTACTCCAGGGGACATCTGCCAATGAGGTGGCGCTATTTACCTTTACCTGTGACATCAATGCTGCTGCTGGCGCTGGACGTGTTTCCCCAAGCAGCTGGTGGAAAAGACAGGGCTTCTGTCTGTCATCTGTCCTCCAAGGGGAATCACCTCAGACAACAGACTCTTCGGCTTTCTCAGAGGCCATTACCAGCTACATGTAAAGTTGATGACACATATGCATCACCCGTGTATCATGTTCTTATCTGCTGTTGCCTTCTCGTCAGCTGAGGTGAGAGTTCTGTCCTCTGACTTAAGTGTGGAGCAAACTGATTGGCTGGCTGGGTTCTGAACATTGAGTCAGGCAGCATGTGGAGGCTACAGCACTACTGTTCCCTTCCCTGGACTTATGCTGAAACGCTGCAGTATGTGTACATTAGCATGATGCAGGTGTGTTGCACTGAAAGACAACAGTTAGGCACTGTTTGTAAGGTGAAATTAATTATTTTTAAATTCTTGTGTTTCAACTTGCACCCATGTTTTTGTTCATGTTGCTTCTATGACTTGAATTTAATGTGCCTTGCCAGTAAATAACTCTGAACTAGAGTTACTTTTAAACAATAGAATGTTACTGATCATCGTGATCATCATCATAATAAAAAAAAACTTCAAAGAAAAGGACCTGTGGTATGATATCAAAATTAAATTATCAGTAAATGAAAAGTTATTGTATCTGACCTTGGGCATCTGCTCACTTTGGAATACATTGTGTTCTCAGTTTTGAATGCCACATTTGTTTGGATTTTCATAGTTTTGTAGTCAGAAATGGTGTCCGTGCAGTACTAAAATGATAATACAGTCCTTTCGGGACCTCTTGTCGTACAGACTGGTGGTTTGTCCATCTAAGGCACAAATCTTAGGTGCAGTGAGATTCTGCTTGGTCAGAATGAAATGCTGACACATTTTGAATTACCAAATCGATGCAGGACCCAGCAGTGATGGGACAAGCCTGCAGATATGATTGGGCACTCAAAAGTGGGACGACAATGCGAAAGTAAGGGGTAAGAAGATGGTTATAGAAAATTAATTATGCAGTCATAACAGAACCCTGTATCCAAACGGAGAACCTCGCTTAATATGACTATTTTGAGCCAGAATGTCCTCAGTTAATATTTAGCTTGGTAATTTAGATAGGTATGAAAGGTAATAACAAAGAAGAAAATTTTACATTTTAGGAGGTAGGAACAATATATTTCTACACCCACTGTAATCACTTCTGACTGGCTCAGTTACCTTCTCATTTATAAATAAATCATTATTAGGCATACAATGCAAAAATAAAAAGCATCCTAAATTAAAAGTGAACAGCGGACATTGTTTATATGGGTCGCAATGTTTTCAAATATTATTTTTACTGGACTGTAACAATGAGGTGGGAAAACAAGTACATGTATCAGAAGGCGTACATTCTAGTTTCACTTTTGCATAGCAGCCAGTGGGTTTCTAAATTCTAGCCAGGGCGTGGAACAATCTCACGAGTCATTCATAGAAAAGTCCCCTATTATTGCGATTACTATCAAACGTGCGAGGGGAAACGCTTATTATGCTTTTAAAACTGGTCAGTTTCACCCAATCTATGAAGGCACGTGTCAAGAAAATATAGGCTATGTGACGCAACATCGCGGCCAGATTTCTGACATGCATCGGCTTGCGCTTCCTCTCCAAACAAGTTTGAACATGTCCACTTCAGCCTCTTTCCTCTACTGCAGTGGATGCGTGGGTACCGCGCTTCTCAGGAATAATTCAATTTCTTTTTTATTTTATTTTATTTTTTACGAAAAAGTAGTCACTTACGTGGCTAAATAGACTCTAGGCTATTATCGGTGGTTTCGAGGGGACCCTCTGACAATGTTATATTGCTTCTGTAGTTTGACGCGGGTTAGCTGCAAATGGGACAAGCTATCTAAACAAGCCCGGGCAAAACCGCATACAGTGTAACGATGAAGAGCATGCCTGACAAACACCGGTAAGCATGAGAAAACTGGTTAACTGTTCGACTTTACCGATAATCTGAAACATCAGCGAACGATTCTAATAAAATAGTCGATTTCAACATAGTTTTATTTCAATAAATGTGCTTGTGCATTACGTCACAACAAAGCAAAGGCATTACAGATTAATTATAATTTTTACTGAGCTTGAGTGGGCTATTATGCTGACGGAGGGAAATATTCACTCTTGCAAAACTTGAAGTCGATGCTGTATGCATGTCGCGTTTAACAATCTTTTCTTAATTATGTGCAAAAAATTATAATCGAACAAACACTATAGCGCCAAAAATCATATTCCGACATAAAATGATACATTCAGCTACCTTCGTGTACTACTGCGAAAAATTTCCCCTTGAATTCCCCTTGATATCTCTAAGTCGGCCACGACTTTGCGTCTTTTTTGTGTGTAACAAAATTACTTTTCAATAGTCCATTTTCAAAGACTATTGCAAATGAGATGTTATGCATCACTTTGGATAGCCTTCCGCACTATGCTTAATAGGGATACTGGCTACTGTACATTTATATTCAAAGCATAATGAGCGTGAATTCACTTTTGCACCGTCGCTATTTTGTAAACCTTCAAACGCTTTAATTGACCCACGCATATAAAAGATAAAGTTTATGAATATAAATTCAGGTTTTGTATAAAATTGCGTGTGGGCTACATTTACCGACAATTACTTGTAGTTCCGCATTGAAAAGCAATGTTCATGTGGACTTTTCTCTTTCTATTTTTTCTAGAAATACTGTAAAGTGAGGCGTTGCATCTACTTTGGTCACGCGCGTAGGCGGCGAGAGACATCCGTTTTATGGGTAGATGATTCCTCCGTTTCCAGTTTAGAAGGTTAAGACCTCCGATTAAATATGTTTTACAATAAGTCATTTTTATGGAGGAGAAAAACGGGGAATGACAATGGCAGTGTAAGTAATTTATTTTGTGATGGGTATTTTCAAAGCAAAGTGTGAGATACTATTTGATAAACTACTATAAACATGCATTTCTTATGTTAGTTTGCTGATGACAAAATGTAATGAGGAAAATGCACAGTGCATACAATAAATAAGCTTCTTTTCTTGATCGTGTAGATTTTTCTCAGTCCAAATCAAAGGGGAAAATTATTCTTACTCACTTTAGAATATACAGTAGATCTGCCACTTCTGTATAGTCTTCATGTCATGGCAAAATAAAAATAAAAAGTTTATTTAAAAAGTGATTTACCCTTTTTGCAGAAATGATCACAGGACTTTTTGTCCCATGATGTCACATGCCTTCACCAGTAGGCTATGCACAATCCATACAGCATAGTGATATAACTCATCATGTAAAAGTTAAACCACTAGTTCAATTAATTTAAAAAGACCTGTTTTCATGAATGGGCGAATCATCTTTAGGGTTAAAATTGGCCTAGATGCGTCTCTGGTCTCTGTCTATATTTTCTGTCTGTGGAGTAAAATTCCTTCACTTCTCTTAAAAAGCAGTGTACATTGTTCTTCATTTTGGAACAATGGTGGAAATCGGACCCAGCTTGCTCATATTGTTTTGCGGGTACAACTAACTCGAAGTTGAAAAATACCACCAAGACAGTAATTGTTTCTCCCCAGAGTTGACCAGAAAGTCAGCTTCACATTCCCCATGTGTGGACAGAAATTATTTAGTGTTTTTTTTTTTTTTTTTCTGAGATTGGAGGGAAGTCACTAAGACAAACATCTCATAATAGTAATGCTTTAATTACTTTACATATAGAGAATTGAAATTCAGAAAAATTACTGTCCACTGACAAACCCTGTTGTCTTAGTGAGTTCATGTTTTAAAAATGTTGTTATGTTAAAATGCTGATGTTGATACATTATTGCTGTAAATAAGGTGCTAATTATAAAAAATAAAAGTAATGTTCTTTATTGCATGTTATAGAGTTTTATGTATAATGTGTTTGAGCAGATACCTGAACCTTTGAGACCAGGTAAATGTGCTGGAGAGGATCGTTGTGCAACTCCATACTCAGACAGAAGAGGGCACAGAGTTCATTTGTCGGCTGAAGACAGCGCGTGTGGCATTCTCATGGCTAACGCACTACTGTGGCACATATGTGCATGCCTACAGTTAATCCATACATGTGTCCCTGTTCTTCACTGCCTTGGCTTATGGCAGACAAGAATGTATACAATCAGAACTGAAACTGGAACAGCATCGTCCACTATAACACACGTGTGGTGAGGTTATGGTACTGGCGACAGCAAGAATTATAATTATAGTAATGTTATCAGTTGAATTCCGCAGACAGACGGTTGTAAGAAGGCTTAGATTAAACTACACCTAGGGAGATTTTCTAAAGGTAGAGCTGAGGATAGCTATTCTGCTTTGGTTTCATATGCAGGCAATATGGATTGTGGCCTATATTACTCCCATTTGTTTTACCTTATTCAAAAAGGACAGCCTTGCTTGACAGCAAGGACATTTTGGCTGCCACCATTGACAAATGGTCGGTTTATAGTGTGATTCCAATCTTATAAGTGTAATAATCATATTGATGCATGCTCAATAAATGAACTTTAAATAATGGAACTTTGAAAAACTGGATTACAATGAGCTCTTGGTAGATTTTTTTCACGTGATCAGTTTAATGGGACGAAGCAGTTAAGATATTTATTGTAGATGTTTCTCCTCGGAAGTGTGGTACTGTGGTTGCGTGTTTTGACATTTCCTTGCTTGGGGTTCATGCAGAAGCTTTGACTGAGTTGTCAAACCACCAAGTTAAAGATGCTGATGAAGGCTTATAAGGGGGAAGGCCACAAAAGTGGTGAAAATCTCTTTCTGTTATGAATATTATTTCTAGGGCTGTCAGTCAGCCTTTGATGCTGTTCACTGACAGGTATAACAACACACATCATCCTCCAGAAATTGCTCCTATTACTAAGCAGAGGATCTGTCTCTTCACTCGCATGTATTTTTGAGGGAAGGTGACTTTGTTCTCAGGGACCTTCATTAATCAATAAGATCACTTCCTGTTGATGAAATGTGTTTCAAAGCTCCGGCCAATCAGGGAAAGGCTTCAGTGATGCTACGGTTCACATGACCTGGCTCCTGGTGAGATGCTCTCTCTGAATTCTGGGGGATCTTCTCTGTGGGCGTGGAGAAAGAGCAGTGATTGATGTGATGAGTGGTCTTTCTACAGCACCTTTTTCTGATGTGGTTGGCTTTTCTGCGTCAGGGCATGACCTGCACTGCTCAGTGAAATGCAGCCTTTCAGTTATTTGGCCGATGAGTGCAGCATGACGATTAATTTAATGTTGCACACAGTTACTTAGAATCAAGAAAAGTATGACCATATACTGTAAGTATTTTGTTAATATCTTTCATTTTTGTTCTGACATTAAATCATTAATGTTGAGTGTAATGCATTTTTACACACATCAAGCATCCCGTTAATTTTCTGGGAATACTTGAGTTCCATTTTTGCCCTCTTTTTTGTTTGGGCATTGTTTCACAGACAGTCTACAATTTCTCCACCCTGACAGATTTCTGTACATGCTGGGATTCAAGGTCAGAAGCACCCATATCACCTATTCATGGAGCAGCCAACAGCAGTTAATGAGCAGTAACCATGAGTCAGAGAACTCAATTTGATGCTTATCCTGAACCTTCTTCGACATTGGATTGAAGAATTAATTAAAGATTTTCAATTAGCACATAATTTCATTTACCTTTTTTTTTGCCTCTGATATGGTTGCTCTGTCCATGCAATTCATGGCAATTATTTTACCTCTAATGAATAAGGAATTATTATATGTTGAAAAAAGATCAGCATTCTCTTAAATTAATTACATTTTAAAACATGAATATGGTGCCATCTCTATTCTTTACAAAATAGTAAAGCTGGTTAATAGTGAAAACTGGACATTTAAAGCAGTGGTAGGTTATTTGAGGACCCAGGGCCACATGCTCTCCATATTCAAAATCATAAAACAAAAACGGAAAAATTCTATAAATATTTCAATATACAAATAAATCCAGTTTATACATAGTAAAATGATGGAATGTTAACTTTAATTGATATATTCAATTTTTGCTGACAACAACATTTTGTAAGTTTTTAAATTTTTGAAAAGCCCTGTATCAGTCTGGGAGGTGTAGGGATGTTGACGTAATGGTGGCACACAGAGGAGAATTTGGGAGCCCATTAAAGGAACCCACTCCAAAACCACCAGAACTGAAGCCAAGCAGAGTCGGCTGTATGAGTTAAAAATGGTCTAAAGAAACACTGATGTGCTAGACCTCAAAGCAGAGGTGATACTCCCATGCCTATGAGTATTAATGGCATGAAGGTCTACCATGGGGGACATTTCCTCTGTATCCCTGCATCAAGTAAAAAGGCTTTGGTGGCAGAAAGGGCAGAGGTATCAGCTGTCTCACTGCATTAGATATCAGGGGTGTAAAGGGGGGAAAAGGACACTTCATGATAAACCAGCGATGTACAGTGTGACAGTGTCACCTGCCGCATGCTGGCGAATAGCACCGATGAGCTCTCCTCTGTATCCTTGCGTCTCTGCGTCACGGAGAGCTGGCTTGGGTTGTGCACTTTGACATGGTTCTGTGGTCATCGTTTCAGGGTGGCACGTGAGGTGAGGTCTACGTCCCTGTGATTTCTTTCACTGCTTGTTACCCACAATGCAGTTCTCCATATGTCATACGCATGGTAATAGCAAGCCATATTTGCATAAGGGTACCCTCTTGGCCCCTAATTGATTTTACGTAATGTAAAGTGCTGACTCATAAAAAGTGTTGCCAGATATGTTTCATATTTGGCCGCTACCTTCAAAATCATGTCTCTTGGCATTTATATTTTTGCAAGCTGTCTTGCTGCCTCTCTTACTGTGTGGTAGCCTGTAGCAGGGATAAGAAGCTATTGAGCATCTTGGAGCAGCCTTCCCTCTGCTGAGCTTTGTCCTGGGGTGGGGCCTGCTGTGGATGCAGAAGCAAATTTGATCACTCTATTATCTATTTTTTTGTACTGTGGAATTTGGTAACAGAAATTGGGATCAGGGGGGTTGCAGATTCGAGTCATAGCCGGGGCACAGCCCTTGAGACTGAGGGTGGAAGGAGTGCGTCCAGTTCTGCACTGAACCATTTCCTGATAATAGCCTGGGCTGCTTTTACTGTAGGATAGCCAGGGATGGGTTATACCATCAAGGTCTTTTCCCATGTTTTATTTATCAGTGGAAGTGCCATTTGTTATTTTGCTGCTCACAAAAGAGATATTCTTCACCTTTTCTTCACTGGTGTTAACTTTGGCAAAACAAAGCTACCCCTCCCCCCCCCACCTTCCCTGTTTGTTTATTCTGAAAATAATATAACTCTTACCCCAGGGTTCCAACTTGGCAGTCAAATGGTCCTAAATCTCAAATCATAAAAAAATAAAACATAATTGTAATTATTCTCTTGGAAAGGGCCAGATGCTGTAGTATATTTTGTGTGGCAGTGTGAACTTATTCCTGTACTGATTACCCACCCCAGTACTGCTCAATCAGAAGCTTGATCAAGATATGCAATGTCTGTTGTGACAGGAGTGGGGACTGTTAAGGGTGTCATGTCTTTCTTTGACAGGTCACTGGTTAATTGATTCTGCAGGTCATGTTTATATGAACCCATTTTTATAATAACCAAGGGTAAGAACATGTACACCAGATAAGAGCAAACCCCAGTACTAGCTGGTGAACTGAACACAGCGTAGCAAAGACAGAAATGCTCAGACCTACTAGACTAAGATCCCTCACTGCAAGCAACACTAATTGACACTAATATGCATATCACTAAAGCTTTTCTTCACTGTGTTTAGACACTGAGTGCGGCACATCGTTGAGGCCGACAATGCATTACACTAGTCATAGTTAACCCTTTGAAGAGTAGGTTGTTTTTTTTTGGAATACTTTTTTCCCCCCTTAAAATTCTAAATCTGTGTTCTAGAACTCGCCAGTCGTGATTGTTACATCAGCATTAGAACGTTCAGGTGAGAACATTCTAATCGCGTATTTTATTTTGAGCAGCCGAAGCTGAAAAAAAAAGTTGTGTAGAATTGAGGGGTAACCTTGAAACCCCCCAGCCTCTGCATCGCGGGGGGCACCTGCAGTCTCCTCGCCTGGGCTGCAGTCTCTGCCGCGTTCCGGAGCGGGTGGGTTTGGGTCTGTCCGCCGCTCCAGAGCGCTCTGCGCAGAGCCTCCGTCCCCTTCCAAAGAGGGCTGACCACTGCAGAGGAGCACTGCTGAAGTTTACCCCTCATTTGTACGTGCGTTTGGTTCATGCTGGTGGGATGAACTCTATCGGTTGGAATAACCGTTCAGCTCTGGGCATTCTGTCGTGTGTGTGTTCGCTGTGATCAGAAACATGCCTGTAGATACATACAGCTCATGGTCAGCCCCCTGGATTTAACCAGCATTTGACCTTAAAAGTTTGACTTCCAGATTTTTTAGGTTTCCCCATTTCTTTCGATGAGCATCAATCCTAAAACGTATTTGTGAAGGAAAGGGTAATTATTGTATTTCATTGTACATTAAAATTGAGGACGTACATTGATAGACTTTGTCGGTAGCTCATTTTTGTGTGTATAAATGTTGTGAGGTTCTTCTCTATCACTCCTCCAGACGAAACCGCGCCTGCACATCACCACTCAGATTTGCCTGCAGCTTGCTGAATGCATTGACTCACTGAGCAAAGCAGTGGTGATTTGCTTACCAGCAGATCTGTTCTAGTGATGTAAGATTCTGGTTAAAAGTGGGTCTTTTTTTTCTTCTGTTTTTGCTCTATTTTTCTGTCTTAGGTGCTGCTCAGTCTTGTCTGTTCGCCGGCCACCTCTCACCGCAAGTTAAAAATAAAGTCATGTCAGCGTGCGCTGCAGAGGTGTGCTTCAAAACGACGCTTTGCTCAACAATGGGGGATTTTTCTGTGGCGCGGGGGCGTGATCGGGCTCGCAGAGTCATACTGAGCTACTGTACTTTTTTAGTGCCATTGTGAACGAGGCAGCGGCGGACCGTGCCTAGCTGCCACGGGACGGGGTGCATATTCCTCCTCTTGTGCGGAGGCGAGGCGGGCCGTCCCGTTTCCGGAGTCGGGGCGTGCGGAGGAGGCGCACGCCCCCCCCCCCACCCCCACCCCGGGGGGGAGGTTGCGGCTGCATTTCCCCTTTAAAAGTCGTGGCGCACGCGGATACGCAGAGCCACATGCAGGATCTGCTGCGGCAGTCGGGGGAAGCACTGCTGAGCGCTGCAGTTTGTGCTGCCAGAGAGAGAGAGAGAGAGGGAGAGAGAGAGAGAGAGCACGAGGGTGGGGGAGAGAGAGAGAAAGAGAGAACATGAGGGGAGAGAGAGAGCATGAGGAGGAGAAGAGAGAGAGAGAGAGAGAGAGACGAGGGTGGGGGAGAGAGAGAGAGACAGAGAGAGAGAGAGAGCATGAGGAGGAAAGAGAGAAAGAGAGAGAGCATGAGGGGGAGAGAGAGAGAGAGAGAGAGAGAAGAAGAGAGACATGAGGGGAGAGAGAGAGAGCACAAGGGGGAGAGAGAGAGCATGAGGAGGAGGGAGAGAGAGAGAGGGGGAGAGAGCAAGAGAGCACGAAGGAGAGAGAGCTAGCACGAGGAAGAGAGAGAGAGCACGAGGGGGAGAGAGAGAGAGCGCACAAAGTGGAGAGAGAGAGCATGAGGAAGAGAGAGAGAGCACGAGGTGGATGGGGATAGAGGAGAGAGTGCATGAGGAGGAGGGGGAGAGAGAAGGAGAGAGCATGAAGAGGAGAGAGAGCACCAGGAGGAGGGGGATTCAGGACAGTGAGAGAGAGAGAGAGAGCCTGAAGAGGAGGGGTAAAGTGAAGAGGGAGAGGGATGCAGCTAACAATGTCATTCTGTTTAGGAGGCGTTGCTGCAGTCAACTTTGCCCTGCTGGGAGAGCGCACTTCGCCGTCCCCCGGGTCGCCTCCCGAAAAAGCGCCGCGCCGGTGAGTATGCAGAAGTTTCTCCCGCCTCGTGCACGTCTCTCCGCTGCTCTCGTGCGCGTCTCTCCGCTGCTCTCCCGGCTGATTCGCCGGGAGGCAGAAAGCGATCCGGAGAGCTTCCTAGTGCCGATGGCTGTGATGCTGTAACGCGGCGGAGGCGGTTGATGAGGGAGCAGCAGCAGCAGCAGCGCTCGTGTCGCCCTCGCTGCCGGCGCCCGCAGCGGGTAACGCCGCAGCCTGCAGCGCCGCTAACGTAGCCTCTGCGCACCGGCTGCCTTTCTCTGCACGCTCCCTTCAGCTGTTTCCTCAGCCGGGTTAAGATCTGAGCAGCGTAGGTGTGTGTTAGGAACCGATGCCGGCCAGGTCTTTGGGAGCGATCTGCAGCATTGGAACCCGACCCACAGGGAGAGGTAGATGACCGTACTGTACTTTGTATGTGGGAATTTGTGCGGGTATTTTTTCTTTTTAAAAAACGGCTTCGGGAATTTGCACAGTTGAGTGCGGCGGTTGTGGCCCTCCAGCTTTACTGTGCTTGCTGGCAGAAGTGTGTGCGGAGTGAAGGGAAGGGCAGAGGCTGCCTCAGAGGCAGGCTCTCGTGCCCGAGCGTGGACGGGACAAGCTCCTGCCCGCTGCTGAAAAAGCTGGCTGAAAAAAAGGTGAAGGATCTCGTGGCCACCCAGAGATTAGCTGGGGCTCAGAGTGGCCCGGCAGAGTATGAGATCGAGTGTCCTTTGGACTGCGCGTGGCTGACGGGCTCGGCGGGTTCAAACGCGATAGAAAGGCCAGGAGAGGTGGCTGTCATCTGTCCCACCGGAGTGGGCTGCAGGTAAAATGTGGCGTGGACCTTGTGGACCCGTGGTGGGACAGGAGCCGGGTTCCTCCCGTGCTGCAGTGCTCTGGCCCGGTACCCGCCAGCGCAGTGCTGTAGCTCGCCGACGCTCCCCTCCGTGACGTTTCGGGAGAGTAGCGGGATAGCCCGCGATCCTCTCGGTGCGGAAAGAGGTCCTTCGGGCTCATTTCCCTCCACCCTTCGTCAGTTATGCTTTCTTTTTCCTCAGATCCGCACCGCTCCTTCCCTGCTCTGATTGGGGGAGTCCGCGGGGCTGAAATTCTGCCTGACAGGTTTGATTGGCTGTGCTTGCTGCAGTGTCACGATTTATCTGCTGCCGTTTCTCGCCCAGTTAATCTTACGGGTGAGACGAGGCGCGCGCTAACAGGGGTAACGTATTGCTGAAAAGTTTCTGCGTGGAGTACAATTTGTACGAGGTGACAGAAAAAATCCCATCCCTCCTGCATTGAAACACTGGAGCCTACCTTCTGCTTATTGGAATTCTGTACCTTCTCAGGGTTCATTTCAGGCTAAACGGTGTGGCGTCCTCCTGTGGGACGCTTGCTGAAATCACTGCACACTTTACAGGGTGCGGGACTGCCTGGATGGGATGTGTGTTCAGAGTGCGCATGAACTTCGGGTCTGAGGCGGTGTGCGGTCTGACGAGGCTCTCAGGCTTCCGACAGATGCACTGGGCGCCTCGTGGCCAAAACTAAACTGCAGCAGACAGAGCACTCACCTGACATCCTCTGCAGCTCTCGCTCGCTCTCTCTCTCTCTCTAATGCTCTCTCTCTCTGTCTCTCTCTCTCTCCATTGCAGTGTGGTTAAGTGGAGTGCATATGTGTGAGTCACTGAGTGTGTGTGCGTGTGTGTGCGTGTGCGTGGGTGTCAGATAGTGTGTCTGAAAGTGTGTGTGAGTGAGTGAGTGAGTGAGAGTGTGTGTGTGTGTATTAGCAAGTGTGCGTGTGTATGTTTGTTAGTGAGTGAGAGTGTGTGTGTGTGTTAATATGCGTGTCAGTGACTGAGTCAGTGTGTGTGTGTGTCTGTGTGTGCGTTTCCTTTTTTTATGCAGCACTGTCCTCAAAGCCCCCCTGCGTAGCGTGCATTAGCTGCAGGGACGGCCAGCTGGCTAACTTCCTGCAGTGCTCGGTGTGACCCTGCAGCTTCCCCGCACTGCCGTGTGGTGGGATTTCACGGTGTGGACGCAGAGGAGAACAGGAGCAGCGTGGGAGTTGGAGTCCTCTCAGCCAGCGGCAGCCGGGCTCGCACTTGAGGGAGACGCTGGAGGTGAATTAGCTGCAGGATCTCCCAGTGCTGCATTGTCCCGCGCTCTTCCGCTGGGCTCAGATGATGTAATCGATGCAGCAAGCTGTGGACTTGCTTGGGTAAGGAATCTGTGCGTCCTCCCTGCTCACTCCGTTTTTTCCCCTCTAAAGCAAATCTGGAACTGTGCATGGTGCAGTCAGTGATTAGTGGCACGTCACTGGTGGGGGGGGGGCAGGGGGGGGGGTATGGGGGTGCCCGGTGGAGGACATTAACTCAGCATGCAGCCCCAGCACCTTTCAGTCCTGCAATAACGACCTTCTGTGTGTGTGTGCGTGTATATATGAATTATACATTAGTAGTGTACAAATAGTATATATTTCAGGCTTTTTTATTCTTAAATGACAATTCGAAAATTGGGCTTTAATTCCCGTGAGAATTCAGGTCACCTATTTCCCACACAGGTAATCTTTTTTATGTTTAAATTTGGGGAATGTAATTCTTGGGGGTTTTTTTTTTAATGATAATGTAAAATTGTGATGCGCTGTCTCACCGCTGTCCGTAGCGCATTGTTTTTAGTATGATTTTGATGTGGTTGGGTATTTCGCTTTTTGAGTGTCTTGTGCGGATGTCAGGAGAGCAGAGTACACACAGCGAGTCGGGTCCCGCGGCGCTGAGGCGCGGCAGGTCGCAGTTTAGCGATGCGTAGGTGCATTCAGCTTCCCGGCGGCTCAGTGCGCAGGCTCACCTGCCACCGCTGCGCTCGCTAAGGTGTGCAGTTATCTGAGCCCTGCGGCAAGACACTGCACACCGTCCCGTGTCTCACAGTCCCCCTGAGATTCCGGACGAATCGCGCGCACGCCTCAGCGCGGTGGAATATGTAGTTTTCTGTCACCCAGCTGTCATGTCACTGTTTCCTGAGTTTGCAGCACAGTTCAGTATTCACCGCCACCAGGCTATATTGCTTGCAGCCTTGCAATGCGGTGGAGATGTTCAAGGAGCTAAAATAGTGTGGCGTCTGAACCGTAGCCGTTCCTGTGCCTGTTTGCTTGTGTGACCTTTCTGAATATTATTTGTATTAAAAAAGGAAAATTAATGAATGTCACTTTGACACAGACATTTGTGTGTTTGCAAATATTTTTGTCATTTGCTCTTCACATTTTCATAATTGCTGTTATCTTCCAAACTGTGAGTGCTCTGCCTCGGTAAAGCAAATTAGAATGCAGTTGACATTAACATTTATATGAAAATCCATTGTTACCGTATTGAGAAGGATTTTTGTTGGGTAGCTCATGGGAACATGGGCACAGGTGATGGCTTTTTACATTTGTACTTCATTTAATTCAGCAGCAGCGAAAGAGACCCTGGAATATTAGAATATACCATTAATTAATCAAAGACTCTCCAGTGGCGTCATTGACCCAAACATGAATGCTGTCGTATTTATTATATTTCTGAAATTACCCACTAGCTCCTTAGGTCTATTTCCAAGGGTAGATTGCCTGTACAGTTTGGGTTGTATATAATTACAATCCTATATTTGTTGCCTGCCAGATTTGTCTCTTAGCCTCTAAGCGTGCTTGTATATGTTGGGAATGTGGCTACGGTGGCCAATGGGAAGGGAGAGCAGGATTCCGGCATATTCCCTCAGGCTCTGCAGATTATCACGTGAGCGCTCAGGCTGCATAGTGCTGATGTGGGCGAGTTATGACTTATGATTGGATTTTCTTATTGTTTATCAAGGTGTGTGTGCGTCTCCAAATGTGTATGTGTACAGTATGTAAGGGTCTGTGCGTATACGCGTATGTACATGTGCGTCTGCCATTTTTTCTGCGAGCCAGCCGACGTAGGGCTCAGCTGTTTGCTCAGACCCTCTGTCACAGCCTCCGTCCTCAGACGCCGAGCATATGCGTGTGGCCCTTTGGCCTCAAGGACGACGTATCGCCCTCTGTAGTGTTTTCGGCCGACGTTATTCATAAGCTGAGTAAGCGCGTATGCTCTGTGGACAGGACGGAACAATGAGTGAGCCCCGGAGGAGCGTGTGCGGTGTGTAAAGTCAGAATGACCCGGTGACAGGAGCAAAGGGGAATCAGTAATGGATGGCCTTAATTTCGCCTCTAATTTTCATGATTAAGTGGGACGAGCGGCTGTGAATCTTTCTAAAGTGCTGGAGAGAGCTACTCCCTTGAGAGGCTATCCCGTTACTCTCCCATAACGTCCTGTGCGTGCGTGTGTGTGTGTGTGTGTATGTGTGTGTGTTTGGCCAGGTACACATGTGTCCTTGTGCGTGCTCTTTCAGTTGCTCACAGTTCCTCACAGTAAAGATTTATTTCATTCATATTGATATTTGCATCTGCTATTTATGTCATTTTCGTGACAACATCTCTATGTGTCCTTTACATTAGTGCTAAAAGATGTATATCTAATTAAGGCCATCCATTCTCCTGCATTTGCCTAATGTAGGTCAGAAATTAGCCAAATCTCCACAGTGCTACTGTCTTGTCTGCAGTACATAGGGTTTCGCTGGCTGTCTGGTCTCTGTGGCCGAAAAAAATCTTTTTTTACTGCAGAAACCTGCTGGTGCGGCTGGGTCATTTTACGGCCTCCTGCATTCAGGAAGAGAATTTGCTTATAGTCAGGATGTTGAAGTGCAACTATCATTTCCCCCCCAACATTTAGCCTACGTAAAATTGTAGAGATAGAGAAATCGGGAGTACGTTCCATCAATGATGAAAAATGACCTGAATTGCATAGTTTTTCTGTGGGGTTGTTTTTTTTCGTTCCCCACCAGGGGGTGCTGTTTTATTTTAGGAGTGTCTCATGAGCCACATGCTACTCACAGTTGCCATCTCTTCAACCCTGATACATTTGGTTGAAAAGTGAAAGTTTTCTATTTGGGTAAAACCTGAGCTACATTGGGGTTAACTTAGTCTATTTATGTCAAAAACGTCTCTCAAACTTGATGTCCACCCCGACAGATTCCAGGTTTTGCTAACAGGGGTACTTTACTACTTACTTTATTTACTCTCTGTAAATTAACAGCAAGAATTTGATGACATTAACATGAAAAATATCCATGTTGTGCAAGGACAAGAAAACGTGATACTTAATGTTATTGATTATAAGATGGACATTGCAGGGCAAGCTGCAATGAGTCAGACCCTCTATATAAATGAGGTTGCAGTTGCATTTGTGTCAGTAAGGGTGGCTTTATTTTTACTTATAGACTGATGTGTTGTGCTGCTTATTTTAAAATGAGGTCAGTCCTTATTACTTCATATTCCATGTAACTGCAGACAGTTTTGTTAGTTTGAGATATCATTAACCAACTAAACTGAAAAGAGTCATGACCAACAGTCATTTAAGGTACAGTTCAATGGTTTTTTTAAACTAGTATTTCAGTTTTAGTGTATGTTTTTGATTGGCTCAAACAGTTTTTATGTGCATTGCACAATATTTTATTTACTTACAGAAGTTTCTGATGGCCAACCACCTTTACAATGTTATTTAATAGTTTATCGTCTAAAGCAGGAAAATACACTTCAGGTAACTCCAAAGCAGCTTGTACAGCAATTTTGCTTCCACAGACTGTACAGCCATATATAATAGAATCATTTTACATGATTTATTCTCAATTATAAACACAAACATCCTTACTTTTACTGTGGAGGAGCTTCTTTCATTGAGCGTTTCAGTCTCAGTCTCAGGTTGTAGAAGCCATAGGAAATAGTTTCCAACCGAAACTAATAAGAAACTGAAAGTGAACTGTCAGTTTAATACAAAGACAACAGAATTACAGACACCAACTTCTTTATTTTACTTTGTTTTAGGACCTCAAGAATATATTGCCACTTTTATAATCCTGACTGTTGTTTTTCCACGTCTTTGCTGAAGTCCCACCCTCTCTCCAGGCCTGTGAAGTAGAGAGAGAAGCAGAGACAGTCCCTGAGACATGCCCCAACTTGCACAGGCTTGTCCGGGTGAGTGCAGAGGTTTGTGGTCAGCAGAGTTGTCTGGACTGCGGGGAGCAGACGCAGAGGCGCACTGCGGAGAGGCAGCGAGAGTGCAGCTGTGACTGGCTGGCCCGAGAACGAACAGCACTGGGATATCATCTACTTGCCCCAAAAGAGCACTGCTGCTAAGGGATGAAGTGAACTTCTTCACCAGAAACATGGGTCCTCCTGACCCTCCCCTTCGCCCTGCCGTGCTTGAGGGGAGTTTCCTGTGGTGAGGCGGTTACGTTGTGAGTACGACGTCAGGGAATGTAGAAGCTTCTTGGTGTTTTACTAGGGAATTTTGAGGAAAAGCAGTAGTTCGGTGTTTTCTATTTGTGGATTTATTTAATTTTGTGCAGTGATTGGGTCGGTGTAGTAACACTGTTTCCTGGATATGCCGGTTATTCAAGTGTTCGAGGGGACTTCTGTTTGTTTCCTTCTTACCCTCTAGTCGTATTCAGTGTTTCAATTGCAGTCTGGAACATTTTCTGCCCTCAACCCTATACTTATATTCTCATTGGCTGTACAAGGAGAAAGTGTGGCTTTCTAGGGCAAGGACAATAGCTTTAAATACACCGTGTAACAAAGTTAGTGAGTAGCAGGCTCTCTCACATGTAGCTTTGTAAAAATATATATATTTGTCCTGTCTGAGCAGGCCAGGATAGCTGGTAGGGGCTTGCCGTGATAGTATTCGAGGCGGAGTGATTGTATTCTGTCCCCTGCATGTTCTGGGTACGGCATCAGCAATCATACAAAGTCTGTGACATCATGTGTATTATTAAAAGTGAGCAGTTGTGACACAAGATCTGTATTTCGATGCATGTGGAACCAGACATGGGTGAGTTGCTTAGCAGGATAAGTCATCATCATTTTTTAATTGGCCCACTCCAGAGCTAAGAACTGCTTTGAATGGCGTTTTGTTGTGTGCTTTTTTACTTTGAAAGGAGTCGTTAGGGACAAGCAGAGTTTAAATCATACCTGAACATCCTAGGGGGCGGTAGTGCACTGTGGAGTCTACAACCAGGCCTTCTGTGGCCTCACCTTTAAGCTGATCGTTGGGCTCAACCTGCCTTGATTTATTGCTGGATTAGCTAGTGTGCCAATTATCTGAATAACTAGCAAATAATCACAAAGCTTCCCCTTAATTGTGTCTTCTGTTGTTGTGTTCCCTTTCCTAAATTCACATTACTGAACACAAATGACAATCAGGGGTTTTATTGAGTAGAATTCTTTTCAAAGAATGGTCTACACTTTTAGCTGAAATCCTTCCATTACACACTATGTTTGAGCATTTCTTTATCAAAGACTAGCAAACATTAAATAAATGAAATTTTAAGTTTGATGAAGATATTGAAGCTTTCGCATTAAATTGCCTGATCAGCACCAATCAGATGAATTGATATTTACAGCCAGTATTTTGTTAATTACTTCTAACGTGAAGAGGAAAGAGTAGGCAACAATTACTCAAGTTCCGATAGTCTGTGCGTAAACAGCAGGGAAACATGACACACTTTTTGTGATGTAAAAAAGTGTCTCACAAAGAAATGCTACACCGATTAGTACTGGTTATTCCATCAGTCAGTTGCTTGAATAATAATCAAGTGATATAAACTGAAGAGTGATATTTTATGGAGCTTTATTTTATAGTATTTTATAATTATTTTATAATTTTCTTATTTCTCTAGTGACATTCAATGTTTATCATTTTTTTAAATTAAATTTTACTTTTGTCCATTTTTGTCAGTTATTTATACGTCTCTCTTTTGTGTGTTTTCCATGACTTGGTAATTTGATATGGATGTATTTTGAAAGATACTCGTGTGGAATGTTCTTCTGCTTGGGTGAAAAAATAAGATTTTTCTGGCATGTTTTGACACGACATGATTTGAGCTTGTATTTGAAGAAGTATTACGTCAAAAGAGAAATGATAGTCGTAGTAAACTAATTTTGTTCAACCAGTGAAATGGCCACTGACTTCCCTTTTTGGTCAAATAGGACCTGACTTCCAGGAAAAATATAGGATTATTAAAATTGTGCCTTTCATTTCTTAGTTCTTATTTTTTGACGCTTATATTAAACGCATTTCTGAATTCCTGGAAGTTAAAGTTACTGCAGGAACTACCCTTTGGCTGCATATTACAAAGAGGGCTCTGTATGACTGTTTTCTCTTCCACATAAAACGTATGATTGTCACTATGTTAGTAATCACAAATAATGTCTGTAGTTAATTTTGGGATATCACACTTTGAAGTTTTAACCTCATATGATAACACTGTTTTGTACTTCATATTAGTTCCACATTTAATAAAAAGTAATAAAATATATTTCTCCTTTTGTGTAATATAAAGAGCGTATAAAATTAAAGCAATTTTAGACGGGAATGTTATGTGTAATAATTCAGAACTCTGAAGTTTCAAGGTAATCCATCTAGGCCAGTTCCAAATGCTTATGCATGGACAGCTGCCTACTTAAACACACCTTTGAAAATATAAAATCCTTGGGGGCACAGTTAAGTATTCCTTAATTAGTATGTCTTAATTAGCATTAATCCCTGACCACCCTGTGCTTCTTTAGTGCGATATTGCACTGCACTGTACCATTGCACATGTGAGCAATATTTTTTACACATCATCACTTGTGGCTACTACCTGAGCATTGATTACTGATAACTGATTACTGATAACTTTCTGATAATTTGAAGAACCCCAGTGAATGCAGTGAAAATATTTTTTACTGTACTGTTATTTTCTGTATGAGTTATTTGCTCTCTGGATAATTCCTGTTTTAATACTGACTACATTTGCAGGGAAAAAAATGTTATTTTTGAAGTTGTTTTTTTTAAATACTATTTATAGGTACTACAAATCCAGTGTCTTAGTAATTATCAGTTGTAGGAACAGTGGGCTGCCAGGATGGTGCGTCGTGTTCCAACCTGACGCTGCAGGCAAAGCGTAACCTGATGAATTAAACTGAAGCTTCTCAAAAGCTCAGCCACAGCGGAACTAGAGCTTTCTATCACTTTTCAAATGATGTGTACAAGTTTCGCTTTTGCTGTAAACTTGGCCACAGCACTGATTTTTTTTTTTTTTTTTTCAATCAGCTGCTTTCGATTCTCATGTCCTCCTCCCAGCCAGCACTGCAGCAGCTGCTGAGCAAACAGTGAAGCTTTCTCTGAAGAACAAAAGGCAAAATTCCAGTTGGTTTACTGGAATCTCCGATCTCCCCTTTCTGACTCACCTTTAGCTATGTCGTGCTGTATATAAGCACGCAGGCTGCTTATGATGATGCTCACTGGTGGTTCTCTTGTCGTTGTTTCTCAAGGGCACGCGGCACGCACCTTCTCAAGGTCAACCGTTCGTCTGTGCGATGGCCCC
The DNA here is from genome assembly GCF_018555375.3 of Anguilla rostrata. Lineage (NCBI taxonomy): Eukaryota > Metazoa > Chordata > Actinopteri > Anguilliformes > Anguillidae > Anguilla > Anguilla rostrata. The sequence goes on from NC_057945.1 coordinate 31,562,462, forward strand.
ACGGGCTACCTGTTTACGCACCGCCGAGCCCAGGAGAGGGAGGTTGCCAAGCTGGCTGACTCCGCCGGGACCTGCGTTCAGGGTAAGACGCCCTCGGTTAATGGATCACCGTCTCTGTCGCTGTCACGGGTTCGCGGTGCGAGACCGCCTTGTTTTCGATGCGCGCAGAACGGCGGACCCTGCAATTTCACAGCGTAGCGCGTGTTACTTAGGAGGCCTGCTATCCAGCGAAACGGACACTTGAGTCACTCGTAGGGACTCGCTGGCATCGAAATCAGACATTTAAAACGAGCGCAGATATTAACAAAGCGGATATTGCCACAGGCCAGGTTAATCTCCACAGAAGCGTTTTCTCAACGCTGCCGAGTTTCGGTCTCCATAATATCGCCATTCACACCTCTCTTTGATGCTTCTGCTTTTCTGACTCCAGTTCAGGGTGTTTTGAAGCAATCTGTCAGCACACCAGTCAATTTTCATGAAAGGTGTGTGTGTGAAATCTGCTGAGCGCTAACCATTCTGACATTCTGATGGCTGTTTTCCCCGAAGCAAGATCGTAGGGAACGAGCAGAAAAGATTTAATAGAGAATTTGTTTCCTGGTTCATGTCATTGAGGTGCTGGGTAGTCAATGTGTTCCCCAGCCTACAGAACAAAATTAAAACTTGCTTAAGGACAGGAAGTTGAGTTGCTGCAGTGTCATTAAAGCTACTTGTGTGTGCTACTTGTAGATCACTACGGAGACCTCCATGCGCTTGTTCTTTTCCAGTGATGAGCTGGCACAGAGCATGTACCCTAAGACACACAATCCGAGCAGGTGCCACTTAAAGTCCAAGCATTTGCATGGTCAAAACCAGGGCTGCCCAACCCTGTTCCTGGAGATCTGCTGTAGGTTTTCTTTCTGACCCTAACAAAGCACACCTCATTCAGCTGCTAGAGATTTCATTGATCTCCTGGAACAGGAATGGGCAGCCCTGGTCTGAGCATTCAAAATGCAGTTTGCATGTTCTCCACACATTCACACTTATACAGCAAATGTGCTTGTCAGTATCTCAACTTTGCATGCGCAGTCCACACTTTTCCATGCAATCAAAAATCTTATTTGATGAAGTCACAATTTGAATTTGAAAAATACACTGTCAGAAAAACTGTGAAGCTCTCGCCTATGAGGGACACAGTTCCATTTTTTATTTATATTTTTTTGACTGACACACACGCACCCACCCACACACACACACACACACACACGTAGACACACACAGCCGCCCGTCTGTCTCAAGCATGTTGTCAAGGTTATCAGAGGGAGCCTGTGCAGTGTTCCACTGCTGAGGAGCTGGAGGCCTTTAATTATTGATGCACCAAAGTTCCACAAATAGAGCTCGGATTGATCTAACGGCTGCCGGGTAAACTGATACTGAGCCAGAATGCTGTGTCTGCACTTTGTACTTCCTGGTGGCTTCTGTCTGGGCAGGTCTTTTCCAGTGATGAGGTATTAGCATGTTTGTCTGTTGTACAGGGGGGAATTTACCGCAACCATGTCTGTGATTTGCAAACCAAACCACAGTTGCTTTTCTTTTTTTTCATGTGCCAATCAAGACCGGGAGAAGGATGACCCATCTGACATTTTAGGGTTACTGTGTGATTTTTAAAAAGAGTGTTTTAGATGACAGTAACTGACTGTTTAATTCAAGTAATTAAAAAATAACTGAAAGAACAACAGGCCTTCAAGAGTGAGATGAATGGTAGGACTATTCCCAATAACTCAACATGCTTTCTGGGTCCGTGTAAGGTATGATACAAAGGAAACTTTGTGTGAGAAACCTACGCACAACTATGCTGCCCTCACATATGAAAACAGCAACAGGTGAGTTTTATTGAAGCACACTGTGTGCTTCCGGACACCTTGAGTCTGTGTTGTCATTTGCAGTCCAAACGTGCATCCCCTTATAAATAGGTAAAGAATCAATGGGGGCAGCCTCCTACATTTTTTATACGTGCACACATCTCTGTATGTCTTTGTCACTTTTGGAAACCTAGGGATGAAATGTTCTTCAGGGCTCTCCATAGCCGGATAGCTGGAGCATTAGGAATAGCAATGTTCTTTGCGAACAGTCCGATGACCGCGAAAAATTAAATAACCAGTAGTTCTTATTCAGTACTGCGTCTTGCGTTTCCCTGAAAAGGTAGGGAGGCTGAAAATGTGTAGGGAGCGCAGTGAACTTTCCAGTGTTGTTGCAGGTGTCAGGAGTGACATATAACTAATTGAAAAGGCCTCCCTTTGACATCCTGTTGAGCGTGGTATCTGTAACTTTCTGCATTTCCCTGTGCCAGGATGCCAGGCATTTTCCTGTCGCTGCCGTGAGCACCCATATCCGCGCTTTCAGCCTCAGCTGATAAGGAAACAAATGATTGAATTCGGCGAGAGCGCTCCTTTTCTGTAGCTCCTTTGGTGCCATTGACAGCTGTGTGAGAGAGAGAGAGCGAGAGAGAGAGAGAGAGAGTATTCCAGATCTATGCTCAGAAAAATGTCTCAGGAAACTCAAGTGCCTGTACTCCCCGGTTTTTTTTTTGTTTTCAGAGGGGGGCGTGTGTGGATTCGTCGGTTAGCGGATTACGCGCTCGTCAGGTCCCGGCCCACTTTCGCTTTAAGACGACCCGGCGTGAGGAGAGCGGCGCTCGGGAGCGAGGCGTGACTGCTGTACACAGCGCCGGGCTTCACGCCGTCTGGGAGCGCAGCGGAGCTCGTCCAGCGAGAGGTTAATTGTGAGCGCGTGCGCTTCCTTCTCAGCGCCCTGCCAATCAGACGGGGAGAGAGAGAGAGAGAGAGAGAAAGTGAGAGAGGAGAGGAGGAGAGCTCCTTCCAGGCTTCTCTACTGCTGTGCACAGGACAACAGCGGTGAGCTTTTTAATTTTTATTTGTGTGTGTGTGTGCGTGTGTGTGTGTTTAAACAGGTGTGCATGTGCCTTTAAAGCACCAATTGACTGCGAGACACTGAGTCCCTTCTAGAAATCGTTATGGTTGTGTGCTCTGATTCTCTTTTAATGCAAATCTAATTAAGTTAAACTCCTACCTGTTCCACTACAGGAACAGTACTGTACGTTACGTCAGTGTATCACAGGCCTCTTAAATGATCTCTGTTCTGTTTCTGAGACTTTGGGACTCTGTCAGTCACTGTCCACATTGGGGGGTGGGGGGGGTGAGGGGTTATTCCTCTACCATCTGTTGCCACTTGCTTGGGGGTGGTGGGGTGCTGAGGTCTGGAGTAATCAAAGCCTCTGTTATGCCTAAGCAGGCACTGTACAGGAGAGAGAGAGAGCTGGGAAGTAAAGAGAAATAAACTTCCAACCAAGCATTCCGTTTGGGTTGTTAAGTTACAGGCCCTACAAATATTTTAAATTTGAATATTTATTGGCATGAAAAACCAAATGTTGATAAGTTGTGAAAATAGCAAATAGCTTTTCTTCTGCTTACACAAGAAAAGGACAATAATATTGTTATGCCCTCCTCCATTTCTTGGGGTGCATTGATAGATACAGCTGGCTGCCCCACCTGGTATCTCAACAGGCAAAATATACCACACTTTGCCACGGCAACTACTCTCAGATAAAGCCTCTTGACTCAAAATATGAAGGAAATGTCCGTGTAGTAGTAGAAGTTTATTTGTGCAGTTCAGCATTATGCAGCAGTTGTGTGCCTATGTAATTATGTCTGATGTGTGGATCTATAAAGCCAGATGATGTATAGTAAAAAGCTATGTATTTTTAATTACATAGGATGCCCCACTTACGGGATATTCCAGTACATTCAGACATATTGGGAGATAAATCTTTCATCTTGTTCTGTAGAGGGGGGAATAACTGATATGTAATAGCTAATGTGTGAGTGTCATCCTTCTCACAAAAAAAAATAAAACGTATTCCTCTAGGTCTGTCCAGTGAGCTGCCATGTACTGAACCACAAAAGACTCATACTTATACTGTAAGTGTGCCTTTAAAATCGGAACAGCGTATTTGGATCAGGGTTATCAAGAAGTAAGAAAATCGCGACTTTATGTTTGATGTGTTACCCTGCTTTGATCAAAACATTTCAAACCTTATGACACCACCTACTGTTAAATGCATTCCCTATTTTTAATGGTTCACTATAATTAAACTTTACTTGAGCCAATTAATTTTACTTACCTTAAATATGTACTGTGCCGGATTTGCACCGGTCCATTCACAGATAAGGTTTGAAACTGATTTATTTAGTTGCCATTCCTGCATGGGTTCAAATGAGGATACAGCTTGTTAATGTGATTACTGTGGAGTTCATCGGACGTTCGTAGAAGTCATAATCATGTAACACTGAACTTTGAGCCATGTTGAGGAGTACCTTCTTTGCCTGTTTTACACCAGTGCTATAAGCCCCATCACTAGCTTGTACACACTATGCGTACAGTTAGGTGTTAAATCAGAAGTAGCTGGCCTTAAATGACACACTTCTACCCGTGCTCAAACCACCCACCAAGGTAAATGTTTCCAAATTGCTTTTACATCAGGGAACGCACCACATGATTTGAGCATTCCCCGCAGGTTGCAGTCATCGGTTGATCAGTAGTCGTTTGCGTATGAGGATGGGTGATATTTTTGCACAGCAAATAAGTAAGGGAAAATTTATGCTCCAAAAAAACCTTGTGCTTTTAGACAAGTTCAGCATTTTTTTCAAAAATGCCTGTACCAGGGAAGGTCTAGAATCTTTATAAAGTGTTTTTGCACACAACACTTGCCCATGAAGCACGGGGCATTAAATTGTGAATTTCAAGCATCGTTTTAAAGAGTCTTGTGTTCACGCTAATGGAAGCCTCATTTAGCTGGGGCGGTTTGCAGGAAGTTTCCCCCTGGGAAAACAAGTGATTTTGAAGCTGCAAGTGCTTTTCTCAAACTCCCTTCTGACAAAGGCAGGAAAGGTCGAACGGACCATGCCAGTGATATACAGCATGTAAATATGCCTGCATACATGTGCAGTTGCAATCAGTTGTGTGCATGCAGTTGGCAGAGTTGCTAGTTAAACAGTCCGCACTTAAAATAATCCTTGCTGGGTCTGCAGCGATATATGAGTTTGTGTGTGTATGTGTATTTTGAGTATGCGTGTTTGTGCAAACGCTTGTGTTTGTGTGTACACCCTTGCATGTGTGTGTGCAGTACAGTTTGTACTTGTGTTTGTGCATGTGAGTGAGTGTGCATCTGTATGAAAAGCAAACACTGGCACAAAATATGTATCGACCAATCTCTTTTCCATTAACACTGGCCTTTCACTCAGAAATGGAATCTGTGGTTACATTATTGCAAAGGGGAGTACCTTGGTGGTGGGGGCTTTTCGTTTAATCAGGGGTGCAAAACTCCGGTCCTGGAGGGCCGGTCTGCGTGCTAGTTTTTGTTCCAACCAATTACCTTAGTTTTAGTTTTTAAACTATGCCGATTAACTTCTTGTACTTGAGCACAGTAAAATCTTTTGGATACAGCATATTGCAGTCTTCAGCTGTAGTTGGTGCTGATACAAATGTCAGGTCAAGAGATGACTGGGCCACTTGAACAATTAGAGCAGAGCAGAAGTTGGCACAAAACCCTGAAATGGATCGGTCCTTATTGTGCACCCCTGGTCCCTGGTTTAAAGAGAGACAATGGAACTAAATTCTCATATCACCCAATTTATAAAAATGGGCTGGAACGACTTCCCAGTTGTCAGGGTAGAGGCTGTTCTGTACAGGAAACTCAAATTTGGGTTATTTCTTAGAAGTGCATTTTCAAGTTAAGCTAGAGGGAAGATGCTGCCATTGAATACAGAACAAATATACGCTTCACATATTAAATGCCAGCACTTTTAGGATCTTGTAGAAGAACACCTCGCACGGAATCGTAAGTGGCATTAGGTTATTTAAAGTGTGCACTCGATTGATTGCTGGCTTATCCTCAGATCTTTAACATGCACCCATTTCCAGAAATGGCTCAGAACTGAATGCGTGAATCTGAACCCCAGCAGGAGAGCTCTGGTAATGCTCAGAAACAATATTGTTAGATGTTCAGGTCACATCCAGCTGCATTATCTGAGTGGTGAGCTATGGACATGGCCGGTTTTTAGCTGCGACCGCAGCTCTATAGCTCTGTCTGTCGGTCGGTCGGTCGGTCGGTTGGTCAGTCGGTTGGTCCACAAAAAGTGTCCCACCCCGTAGCGGCCACAGTTTTCACCCCAGGAGGCTGAAATTTGGCATGGACGTTGGTCATGACCAAAGGTAGAGCTGAGTAACTTTCAAGGCCGATTGACCAAGAGGGAGCTTGGCGATGGGCGTGGTCTTTCACAAAAAGGTGCGTAACTCCCGAGTGGATTCACAGATTTGCACAAGATTTTGTGGAAAGGTTGGTCATGAGCCAAAGAAGAGCTCACGTGTTTGTGTGAGGGCGTGTGCGTGGATGCATGCACACAAGGATGCATGCGCGTGTGCAGTCGCAGCTATTGCGTATTCGCGCTTGTTACTCTGCAAATTATTGTGCTGCACTAAACTTCAAGGGATAATTTTCTTGTGCGTAGGTGGATTTTTTAATTAGTGTCTTCCTTTCAAAGTCTTCCTTTGCTTCTGTCAGATCGCCAAGAGTTGCTGAAATTTCTCTCAGCGGTGAAAAACAGTCTGCGACTTCTTAGTGTATTTACATGAAGCTTCAAGGACTTATGAGTGTTAAAATACTTTCCTTATGGCCTGCATTCCTCAGTGTAGAATAGCTGGTATTATGAGTCTGCTGGTTTGTACTGAGTGAACTTGCTAAGCAAGTGATGAACAAACACCAGGTGGGAAATAGACATACTAGGGACCTTTTGCGTGGGAAATGAGTAACTGTGTCTATTGTGATTACAAGTGAAAAGATTCACAAGGCAGTCTGTGCTTTATTAGCAGATGCGTAAAGGTCTGTTGGAGTAGCCTAATTTTCTGTCTGTGCCTCAACAGACTGAGATTACACCTGGGCCAAACACATATGTGCTTTTCTACATCGCGAGGAATTATATGACGGAGTGAAATCTGACAGTGAAGAGGGAGAGCCAGGTTTGGACACTGGAAGTTGACAGAGCAGAGTCTCTCTCTCTCTCTCTCTCTCTCTCTCTCTCTCTCTGACACACGTGTGGGTGTAGAGGGAGGTCTTCCTCATATCTGTGTGCTTCCGTCAGTGGGCTTCTCTTGGCGGTGGTGTGAAAAATGAGGCTACGTTCCAAAAATAAACCAGGCGATGAGGAACACCAGCTGAGAGCTAAAGAATGTGGCCCCCCATCACTGTCGCATCTGTGATCTGGCCTTCCCTCTCGCTTCTCCGCGCACAGGAAAACATACACAAGGCTCACACAACACATACAAACAAACACGTGCAAATGAAAGTTAACACACAGAGAGACACTCACACACACACACACACACACACAATTTCCCTTTGTGCTTCTGCTTGGCTGAAATAAGAACTGGATCCAGACCAAGCTTCTGTTTGACAGAAGAGATATTTGTGTGATGCAGGGAGGTGCAGTCTGTAATCTCAAGCACTGTGCACTAAATGAAGGTGCACGGTCTCTGTGCGCTATGTGTTTCCCAGCCCTGGCTGCTGCAGTGTACATTTTGGCTCTGCATACAGAACGCAAGGCCTCTGAGGGCTGCTTCGGCCCTGCCAGAACACCAGACAATCGATTCAGTTCAATTTTATTTGTATAGCGCTTTCTACAGAGAACTGTCACAAAGACAATTTACAGAGTAGCAAGGCAATAACTTCTGCTATAGGGATCTTTGACTCCCTTCTCTGCCTGTGGGTTTTGCTGGCCTTAGGTTCGGTTCCTGCTGCCTTTCGCCAGAAGTCCTCCTGGGAAGCTGCTGCTTCAGCTCTTTGGAAGATACCGACACAGCGGCTGCCCTTCCTGTCACCTGTGACATCACAGTGCTGAGAGGCTTTTAAAATGATTGGCTGGAGTCACTCCTCAGAGGCCCCTGCAAGGTCCGAGTCAATCACTGTGTTAAGTGCAGCCTGACAAATGGGCAGGTAATGGCCGCAGAACACAAGGGTAAGTTATCCGATGCCCTTTTAAGGAAACAGTCCTGACTGATTGACTTTAGGTGGTCCATTTATTCTTAGTCTTGAAATTGACCTTTCTCAGGGACTGGGTGGTTTTTAAAACATAAAGAAATCCATGTAATTAACAACCTAACTTCAAATAATTTCCTTTGCATAAATTCTCTGATTTTCTTTCTTAACAGTAGCTGAAAGGCAGCCGATGGCAGTTCAGTGCCTGTACACATGACGGACATTCCACAGACAGAACGTCAGAGGAATGCCCGCGGTGGGTCTGCTTAACGCATGGATACACCTCACCGGGCCCCCAAGACCCATGGAGGGGCCACAGGGGGCCCACAGCGGGGGGGGCAGGAGGGAGGAGAAGACCCAGGCACCCTGTGGGTGTTTCTGTGGCAGTGTCTTAGCTGGTTGTTGTGAGGAGTGAGAAAGAAGCAATCAGCAAGTATACTGCCGCAGAAACTCTTCACCCTGTGATGCCCCACCCCTTCCCCCCTGAGGCCACCGCCCCCCACATCTGAGACCATTGGCTGAGCTAGTTGGAATGACAGGTGGGTAGTTGTTCTCTGACTGGCAACTGCATCCACGTAGAGATGTTGGTGCTCAGACAGTGTCATTAGGCCCTTAGTGATGCATGTGAATGAAATCACTCTGATTTATGAAGGCAACACCGCCAAGGCTGTGCTTTCACACTTTCAGATCCGTTAATGGCTGTTATATGGATGCAATTCACTATTGGCATTTATTGTACCTGAAGGTGTTTTTTCTCTCTCTAAAATAAAAATATTGCTTGTTATAAATGGTCTTGTTTATTTATTTATTTTTCAACAAAATCTGTACTATTGCATTTAGCCCCTGGTTTACATAATAATGTTATGAGAGAAGTCTGTTGCAGAGTGAGTGGTGTGTGTAAGGACTATTCTCACAGGAACCGGCCACTGGCATAATCGCTCCATGCTGTCGTTTAGCTCCACGGCTCTCCCTGGGCCACACCATTCAAGTTTTTTACTTTTTATTTTTTTATTTTTGTTTATTGGAACACTGGGGCCACAACAACATTCTTGTTTAGGGCCACCCAAACCGAGAGGAGGGGGGGCCGGAGATGCCAGCCACTCTGACAGAGCAACGCAAAATGCCAACAATACATTTTAAAGTCTAGCTTAGGCCAAGAGATAGGCACCTAGACTGGTAATTCTAAGTTTTTGATTTAAAAAAATAAATAAATTGGTTTGTCTTTGGTCTTGTGATATTCATACGAACATGAGATTTAATGTCTCTAGTCTTATTACTGCTCCACAAGTCTCCGTGTACTGTAGGTCTCAGAACAAATTTGTAGGACGGTCTAAACCATCTCTTGATCTCTTGGCGATCAACTACAGGCGTGACTTCACGGTGCGTGCTGTCCGAGTATCAGCCAGCTGATGCAGCAGTCTCACAGGTTCAGTGCTTCAGTGCTCCAGATTGGCGCGTGCTTAAGGATGCCTCTTGGATGAACACTGGCGGTGTGTGTGTATTATACATAAGCTCCGCGTACGCATGAAGTCTGTTGACCGAACATCCCAGGTAGATCAAACAGGAGCGCAATCTCACTGCCGGGATGCGTGAGTACGGTTTATTTCAATGGTAGGGTGATGGAAAAAGGCAGATTGAAACCCACGGAGGCTTTAATGCTGGAAGGCAGTGTAGCGAGGCCTAATGGCCTGTGAGACGCCTCCAATCCCAACCCTCACCGCTCCAGCATGCAGCCAGTGCAGAACGAGTCTCATCAACCTCTGTTAAGCCCCGACTGGCAATAAACCGCTATCTGCAGCATTAGATCGATCTTTATAAAAACATATTTAACCCCGAAGGTCCTTTGTAATGAACAACATCTAATGTTCTTTTACAATGGAGTACTTTAGTCTTGTATGCTGAGTTTTAATACGGTTATTAGTCGTGACCACAGCACAGTGTTTTGTGTGTGTCGCAGTATCAGAGAATTTAATGTAATTAATAATAAAATTTGAGCATTCGCAAATTATTTATAGTTTTCCGCACAATTGAGGAATAGAAGCTTATGAATGGCAATTAAATATACCCTATTATTGTTATACTTAATATCAATTAACATAATCAGTTATTAAGAATAGTTTTTTATATTTTGTGGTGCACTGATTTGATTCTGAAAATTGTTCCACTGCCCAAAACATTAAAATGTCCCGTGTTAATTCAACTCAGACTACATATGAATCCAATAGGAACCATGTGTACCCTGTAAAATGTTCAGTGTTAAAGAGTTGATTTAACACTGAACATTTTAATGAGAACTATAAGCAATGTATACACACAAACATTCCCACACTTTAGCCCTGTGTAGCTACTAGGACCGAACTTGGTTGTCAGTCAGGTATGCACCAATGGTAATCATGCTGGAAACATGTTGGTCCAAATGTTGCTTTTTCCATGTCAAATGTAGTAACCAGCAACAGATAGCAGAGGGAGATCATGATGACGAATATTGTTGGTGACCTTCAAGTGTCAGTAGTCCCCTGTGGACATACTGCCTATCTAATTTAATCGCTGCTTGATGGAAAGTAGGAAATATCCATGTAATAGATATAGTCATGATCTGTTGTAAAAATAAATAAAAATTGCCCTCAAAAATAGCATTTGCTATTCAATCATTACAATTTACTTGAAATGAAAATAAAGCAGTACTTACTGATACAGAACGGTCTGGGATGGCATGAATGGTTATGTTTGTGATATGCATTATGATTTTGGATTATTACTAGTCCCAGTCTAATATAATTGACAGCTGCTCTGGTCCCTAGTGTTAAAACATTGTTCCACAATGGTTCTGTGTGTTCACTTGGTGCCTGTTTACAATGAGAAAAGGCGAGAGTACAGCATACCTCACTGTTCAGAGTACTCTGAAGACACCAGTCCCAAAGACCTACTAAAATTTTAATTCTGCCCAGCATCAAAGAAACTTATTCTGCGGAAGAGCGCAACTATTATGCAAGCTAATTGTTCACAGAGAGGATGGAATGAACATTCAGCTGAGCTTCTCAGATGAACTAAGGTGTTGAATTCATGCATTATTCACACATTTACAAACTGAGCAAATGCAACCAAAATTGATTTGCGAAAAGAGCAGATTTAAAAATTCCAAAATACATTAAAATTAAGATACAATCAACCAGAGAACGCACATTTGTTTGTTATGTGTACCTGGCAGATTACACCACCTGGTGGTTGACTGCTCTAATTTCATATAAGTGTAAATCACGAGTCTATTAAATGAGATTCGTTTCGTCATAATTATAGCATGAACAAAGGATCTTTGTGTTTGTTGAAAGTGTCAGCCAAATGACAGGCTCTTTCCTAGGCTCTTCACGGTCTGTCTCAATTCTCAGAAAAAGAAAACAGGGGCAAATGAAATTTAATTACATTCCGGGTCTTCTAATAGGCTAATGGCTACTATTACTTAAGTTACATAATTATCGTGTGTTTGATGCAGGGTTGTTAGTTCCCAGTATTGTACTGTGCTCTTATTTAATTTCTATTTGATTCATAGAATTTAAATATTCCCAGATGCAGTGATTTAGTTTAGGCATGCTGATGTAAAAAGACAAGGGGTGAGAATATTAATTCACGTTACTTTCTGTAAGATTTCTTTCACCTATTTCAAATACAATATCACACTAATCATTTTTTTATTTTAAATCCGTAACTACTTGATTTTATCTGTGGTAAATCAAAGTTCTCCACTCCACAGTCACTCGATCGCTGGAGGGCAGTATGGTTCACTTTGGCCGTATTTCAGAGAGGAACTCTGAGATGACTTGGAGAGAAGTTTGCTAGCAACCTGCTGACCTAGAGCACAGCAACAACAAGGGATAAGACGCGACTACTGGGGGTTCACATGATCGTGTTTTCATGCTCGAATGAACAAATCCAAAAAGTGCTGAGCCAGATTGTGCTGCAAGTTTGGGTTCCGGGTTAAACTTTGTAAGAAAGGGAAAGGATACGGATCGGGACTATTGTTTTTATGCGATCAGATGGTGAAATTCCATTAGTTTTCTGAACATGATTTTTAGTTCTGTGTTCTAAGCTTTTTTACTTTTCTTCTCACTGGTGTAGAATGATTGTGTTAGTCTCGAAGTTCATATTTAATAGTAATTGCACCCCGTGATTGCTCTTGCCTTGAACGTAAACAGCGTTCAGCATTGGGTTGGTCTGAAATAGCATGAGCTGAGTCGGAAAGAGTGGATGAAGCAACAGGATTCCTAAAACCATTGTGCAATAGATTAAACCAAACGCACCTTGGACAAATGTAATCAATATCGCCAAATTTCGTTTGGCACTTTGTATACGTGGGGGTATCTCCAACATTCAATACAATGGCTGACGAAAACGAGACGGAGGTGTATGCTTATGAACAGGTTCTTATTTTGATTTCTTGTGTGCTGTCATTTTTGGGATCTACCCTGATAATATGCACCTATGTCATTTGGACAGATTTAAGGACCAAGCCAAGAAAGCTCCTCGTTTATTTATCAGTCGCCGACTTGCTGTCCGCGATTTCTTACTCCTATGGAGTTGGGAAGATTTTCAAATCGAACACTTGGGACTGCGTTCTTCAAGGTGCGATATCCACTTTCGCCAATACAAGCTCGTTTTTCTGGACTGTGGCGATTGCAGTTTACTTGTATATTTTCATCGTGAGGTCCAATCAGCAACTTGCTGACAGCCTGGTGCTGTGGTTCCACATAATCAGGTAAGGAAGGAGTCAAACTTCCCATGTATGTGTGACATCCGGTACAGTACTAACAGCGTGTATTATACCGGGTATTGTATGGATTTTTCGCCTGAAGTAAATGTAGTTTGTCAGTAAGTTTTGTTATGCAAGTTCAGTTTTAGTGAGTTGCCCGGGGAAGTATCTCGTAAACTTGTTCAATATTCAATAAAATGTTCCTATTTCTAACTATGATAGCCTACTGTTCATACAATGTGTCTTTGTGACAAACAGTCGAGCGGACTTTGCAGAAACGCTTAAAAACAATACAGTTGTTGGACTTGGACCACGTCGTCAAATCCTGACCAACCCAGTTGTAGTTCTAAGAGTCTTGAGGAGGAGCAAAAAAAAACCACTTATATCAAAAGTTTAATGGAATTTCAGAATCCAAAGAACTCTCATTGTCATTTAGGTTGCTATTAACATAAATGTTTTCCTTCTTGACATACAGTATTTAATCACGCTTAGAAGGAACAGCATAGCCTACACTTCGGCAAATGAATCAAGTGACATAGTGACCGTGAAAATTCTTCACGTGCATTCACATTCATGTGGTCAAATCACGCTATCTGAACCGTTGGAGCGATGCCTCCCATGTGTTATGCGGAGACTGCGGACATATAGAATTACGGGTGTCGAAATGGAGAAGGCGTCTTCATTGGGATGTTTGGACTCAGCAATTCAGCGGAAATGCACACTTAAATCAGACGAAATCCTGGCATGACCACCAGTAGGCCTACGCGGTGTAATGTAACACATGTAATGTAATACGCTTGATGTCACGTGTCATTTCTGACTGGCGTCATGCGGATTGTTTCCTCCTTTGCATAAAACTACAGAACCTAATTGTGTTCAGTAATAAATTAAATGTTTGATTACTTCAACAAATAATGTAAAATAGTATTTTTCCCAATCAAATGTTATCCAAACTGAAAATAACTTTATATAGTCTATGGTACATGTTTTTTTTAGAATGCTGGTTTTCAGTTGGTTGAGTGCAACAAGGGGTTTCCAAAAGATAACTCAAGCAAGAATTACTACTGTTTGCTGTGTGTTCTAGGTATTGGGTAATCAATGTAGGAATTACAACCTTTTTTTATACGTAGTTGCCTCCCCCCCCCCCCCCTTCATTTTAGTGAATGAAAAGTAATCAGACTAATTAACATAATCATACTTAGAACTTGGTTACAAATCCATCGCATTTGATGACTGCCTGAAGTCTGTGACCCATAGACATCACCACATTACATTTATTTTGCAGACACTTTTATCCAAAGCGACGTACTATAAGTACACTGATGTCCACCACAGGCTGGGTATCTTCCGTGGTGATGCTCTGCCAGGCCTGTACAGCAGCTATCTTCAGTTCCTGTTTGTTTTGGGGGGATTTTTGCTTTCAGTCTTGTCTTCAGCCAGTGAAATTCCTAATCAGTCAATGGTTTTAACAATGTGTCAGTTTAATGTGTAGGCAATGCACAAAATGAGAAGTGCCCCTGTGGCATTTCTTAGTGCAGAGTAGCGCTGAGGCGGCTACTCTGCACTGAGCCACGTGGTTGCCCTGAGTTTCGCTTCTCTTGCTGTGGTAGTGTGTACTCATCAACCGATGACTGCTTCCCCCCTCCCCTCCCTTGCAGAAGTGCCCAACAGCACTTGGGTGGGAAGACAGTGGTACCTATTTCACAATGTGCTTCTTTTTTTTGTTGCACAAAATCTTTGATTTGCAGGAAGGACAAAAAAAAACTGGAAGCTTTGGTTTGTTATGCTTTAAAATAAATACCTACCTGTCACAAGACTAAATTCCCTGCAAGCGTAGAAACACTTGATGAGTGGAGTCAGGTGTCTGACTCCAGTCCCATATTCACATTGTGCTACATTGTAAGCAATTACATTAACAAGAGGTGAAATAACGTTTTAAACAAATTAAAGACTGAGGCGAATGGGCAGGCTCCTAATTTCTGAAGGTGTGGACACTTGGCCACTAAAACTAACCATTTGGTAGATAATGAAGAATTCAAAGACAAAGAAAATAACACGCCAGACCTGTCTTGTGTTAATAAGTTTAAGGGAATAATTAGGAAAGAACTTAAACACGTGTTCAGCAACATAATTAGCAGCCTATTGATTCACCTCCGTCTTTAATTTGATTAGTCCAAAAAAGTTTGTTACCACTTTTTATGCAGTTGCGTGCAATATAGCACAATAAGCGCAATGGGACTTTATTCTTCATGGTGTGTATGGCAATTTCTGACATAATGTACGAGAGGCCTTTTTCTCTTTTCACAACCACTTTTCACTTCCTTGAGCACCATGAAGGGAGGGCAGCCTGCGTCTGTGCATAAAAGCTCTCGTTCTTTCTCCTTCCTGAAGTTTCCTTTGTCGACTTTTTCCTACCGTGTTTGGACAAGTATGAGGGGTTGCTTCTGGGTATTTACCGACCTGAACGTGACAAGGATGTGTGAAAAGACCACATTTCCCGTCCCGGTCCTGTCTTCCCTCAGATGTTTCCACACTGACAGGTTTGCCTGCTGAAAGCCAAACTACCCACAGAAAGCCACGTGTGGCGGGTCCTTCTCAGCAGATCCAGGACAAGGGTTCCTTTTTAGAGAATAAGTTCCCTTTAGAAAAATAAGTCATACCAGCTGTTCTTTGATTCTTTTAGTCAACGATGAAGTCTCGGGGCTGAAGTCGTAGGTAGTTAGACTTTTTGTAATGACAGGTCTGGGGCGGGGATTTGTGTAATGCAGCTAAATTTTTACGTGGGCAAGCAATCTTCCCCCATCTTCCATACAGTGTTTCTGGTACAAGTGTAGTTTCAGCTTTACCCTTATCTGGCTAGCAAAAACCCAAAGCTAGCTTGAAAATAGAATTCTTGCATTTTTGCAGTTTGTCCTCAAAATTTCATTTTATAAATATGAATACTTAAGGTGAACATGCAGCTGTAGAGATCCTATATTCCTGTTTGGAGGAATGGAACGGGTTCAGTATTTGTACAGTTTGTGTCCCCAGAGTCTGTCGTTAGGAGAGTAGACACAGGGTTGCTCAGTAGAGAACCTGTTTTCCTGCTGCAGAGTCCCCAGCCCTTCCTATCACACTCCTGATCTTAACTCTCATGAGCTGAAGAAAAAAAAAAACTGATCTGGTACGTGGTTGCTATTTGGAGTCAGTCCACCTTTGAAGCTTTGGTGTGGATTTCACACTGGTTTGTCCCAACTCCATTTCCATGCAGCATTGCGTAATGGGTGCAGAACTGCTGTTGGTTTTGCACCCCTGCCTTAACGCTGAATGCTACCGTCAGTATAGAGCAGTGGTCTCCAACCAGCAGACCCTGTAGCTCTCCAGGACCAGGGTTGGAGACCACTGGTATAGACGATTTGTGGACTTAATCCTGTGTGTGTGTGTGTGTGTGTGTGTCTATGTGTGTGCCTGCGTGTGCGTGCTTGTGTGTGTGTGTGTGTGTGTGTGTCTACGTGTGTGCCTGTGTGTGCGTGCTTGTGTGCGTGCTTGTGTGTGTGTGTGTGTGTGTCTACGTGTGTGCCTGCGTGTGCGTGCTTGTGTGCGTGCTTGTGTGCGTGCTTGTGTGTGTGTGTGTGTGTGTGTGTGTGTGTGTGTCACAGCTGGGGCCTGCCCCTGGGGATCACGGTGGCGGCTGTCAGCCTGCAGAAGATCGGGTACGATGCCTCCGAGGTGTCTGTAGGCTGGTGCTGGGTCAGCATCCACGCCCCCGATTACGTGCTGTGGATGCTGCTGACGGGGAAGATCTGGGAGTTCGCGGCCTACCTCACACTCCCCGTGCTCTACATCCTCATCAAGAAGCACATCCATCGAGCGGTGAGAGCCCCCCTCGCCCGCTGCTCACCGAAACTCCCAAAATCACGTCTGAAGTTCGCACATCTGCCGCTGTAAAGCATGCAGTAACACCACTGCATTAAAGATAATGCTGTTTTTAAAGAATTAAGCTGGCACAAACAATTTTTAAAAAAAGGAATGCTACTGCAAACAGGGATTCTGTGTGCCACGTGTTTATGGTGTCAAAGGCAGCTTTCATTTGCCTGTTGATTGTTTGATTGAACCACTTTATGGTACAATGGAAAGCATAAATATTATAGTGTTATGAATGCAGTCTTCTCTTATCTGAGAATAAAGTTGTAGAGAAAGTTAGGTATACATCAATTGGAGTGATACCAATAACCTTTGATCTTTGTGTTTCTCAAGTGTCTTCCATCACATCTGGGTATTGAAAGGCTTGTATTGACAAGGAGATGGGAAATATCACATTTTCGTTCCCTTTTTTCTTCCCTGTAAAAGCCTCCACGTATAATATTTGCATAAACTGTAATGCTTGGAGCTGACATACAGTATTATTATGCACTTAGACCATAGAGTCATCAGTAGTTCTTAATAACCATGGAATAGCTAACAGCAATCATCTTAATTCTGAGCCTGAGGCCAAACATTCTGTGCATGAGACCAAGCGTTAAAAATGGGCATCCAAGTAATTATATAGCATTTGAGTTGTTTTTAATTTCTATCCCAGCATGCTGCTCTCTCAGAGTACCGGCCCATTCTGGCCACCAGTTCCCAGGCCCAGTCGCGGTCTTCCATGGCCGACAGGAAGATGACCCTCATCCCCATCATCTTCATCGCCCTGCGGATATGGAGCAGCCTGCGCTTCTTGCTCTTGCTGATGGAATCCCCTGCTGTCCAGAGCCCCCTGCTGGTCACCCTGCACGTGAGTAAATGGTGTAGTCAATGTGTGGAATAGCCAGCCAGGTCACATAGTAGAAGCAGAAACTTTTGGGGTTGTCAAGACCAGGCTTGATACGGTGTTACATGCTATTGAGACTGTAAGTACTAGGTACAGTTTGGTCAGGAAAATGGCGAGCATTGTTGGGCTGAATGGCCTGTAATCAGTGGCGGCTCTTTGGTTGTTACGGTTACCCAGTTGTTGCGCCTCATTTTTTTTTCTTTGCCGCCTTTTTTTTTTGTTTGTTTGTTTGTTTTTTTTGTTCAGGGGATCGGGAACACCTTCCAGGGAGCGGCCAACTGCATCATGTTTGCGCTGTGCACGAAGCCGGTGAGGTCCCGCCTGCTCGCCGCCGTCTGCTGCTGCCGCCGCCGGCGCGCGGAGAGTGGGAACGCCGACACGTCCGTCCACGAGACGCCCGGCGTAGACGCCGCGGGCCCGCGCGGGTGGGGTGGCGAGGAGGACTGCTGACCGCAGCGTCCAGGGCGAGATCGCCGAAACTAGGGACGCTGCAGCCCGTTAGCAGTGAGCTAACGCGGGGGGCCGAGTGTCCGTCCATCGCTGCCTTTATGTTTCGGAAAGTGCCTTTAAGGTCAGTGGACAAACTCAAACACGCACAGCCATCTCTTGGACTACACTAGTGCAAACAGTGAGAGGCTGTTTAAAGGTTTTTTTTTGTTGTTTCCTTAATATGCATGTACGGTCATTTTTTCTCTCTTGTTTGATCTCAGTGTGAAGAAAGTTAAGTTAAACGTGGCATTGTTTGAGTCATACAAATCAGCACCAGTTGGTGGTGCACTGTAGGTGAATGCATATCACTCGGTTCCAGATTTTCAAGTTTTTCAACTCAAGAGGTGCCGAGGCTGTGTTAAACTATCTCTCTATCTGCGTTAGTTGTCTCTGACCACCTTTTTATATCAGTGGGTATGATACAAGTCTTCCAGGGAGGCAATGTTGCAATTCAGACTTTGTACACTGGTGTATAGTGACAGACCACTACATTGTCATAATGGTAACAATGGTAAGACAACCATGGTGACCCGCTACAGTGGTTGTGCCTTGGCATTATTGTGTGAATTAATTAAAATGTTTTTATATCTAATCTCTCTCATTGTGGTGAGTGAGTATAAGATGTCCTTCAGGGAAGAAATGGTCAATATTCCTTGAATGTGAAGACTCTTACACATTGCTATTGCTGTATATTTTATATTTGTAGATAGTGTTTGTTTTGTAAACATTTTTTTTTTTTTCAATTTTTGGTACTCTTTTGGATGGACGATTTTGGTACTATGGATTTATTATACTTGTGTTGAATCAATTCACTATAAATGTAAAAGAAAATCGCCCAATGTTTGTTTTTTTGCTGCCTATGTTTATTATGTAGTTCCATTTAGTTTCATTTTTATCCTTTATGCCACCTTTCGTAAAAAAAAAAAAAAAAAAATGTCCTCTATAGGGAATGGGTGAATTCTAATTGTCTTACCTTCATGAATTATGGATTGGACATTAAAATATGAAAATAGGTCAAGGTTCAAATTTGAAGCCAAAGTAAACTGTGGCATTATAGTGGGGGAAAAAAGGTTTTTACACAGTCTTGTAACAGTGGGGTGAAAAGTGTACTGTACTGTAAATGTTTTGTTTTCCTGGAATTTTTATGAGGGTTGTGTATTTTCACTTCAGTTGCAATTCCTGTGTAGCATAAATTCCATTTTGTAGCATAAAGGTTACTGAAATACTGAATCCCAGGTGACTGTTAGCCAAATTTGTGCTTGCATTTCTTTCCTGAACTGTACTTTAAAATTACACATTCTCTTTAGTTCTTTAAATTTGAATGAGTTAGAGGAGAGCACATAATAACCTGTAATCAAATTATTAGGACAGATTGACTGGAATTTCAGAAGTTGGCTTCTATTTTCTGCAGCACTGTGCTGTGGCCCCCAGTGATTGTACAGCTTTGCACAAAGGAGTCTGGGTGGAGACAGGCCTGGAGTGCATTATTATAATGAATGTGTACTGGGAGCAGAATCTTCCACAGAAATGTCTCACATGTTATACCGCCACTGAGATTCCAAGGGTGTCGCCACATTGCATGTTCCTGGAGCAGGTTGTCAGGCCAAATGCTGGAGATCAAAATGGTTACAAATGCAAAGCAGTTCATGGAGGTTTCTCGAGTGGTTTCATTATTTTTAGCAGTAAAACGAACAGTTCCCACTACACTGAATGGGTGATAGCGTACATAGATAGCGTTTGTTTAGAACTGGGCTCCCCAACCCTGTACCTGGAGATCTGCCATCCTGTGGGCTTTCCCTCCAACCCTAACACAGTCCACCTCATTCAGCAGCTAGAGATCTTGAGCTCATAATTAGCAAGATCAGGTCTGCTAAATTAAGGTTGAAATGAAAGCAGACAAGATGGTAGATCTCCAGGAATGGGGTTAGGAAGTCCCGATTTAGGACATGCAAAATAACACCTGTTTCCAGAGAACATTTCCACATTGATGTTCCAGTATTCCTAATAAATCGTATTTGTTGATTAAAAAGAATAACCAATTATTCTTTGAGGAAAATAGATTACCAGCGGCATAGTATACAGTGTACATGGCTTGTGTATTCATTCAACCCTGGTCATAAGTACTGCCACTCTATCTAGTTTTTCTTCCAACCGGATCCATGACTAACATTTATTAAATTGGTTCCTTAACCACAGGTCACCATGTAGTCGTGCAGACGTTTTGCAATGATTGCACTTTTATTTCCCGTTCTCTGGGAATGCCGTGTGACCTTCTGTGGAAGAACCTGTACCAAGCCTGGCAGGGGAACTGCACAAGCCAGTTGGTCTTAGCTCCCCGTCACATGACGAGTCAGCATGGTAACAATGTGGGAATTCTGGAACAAAAATGTTCCAAGCATCTGATGGGTGATGTCATGTGACAGCTGTTCAATACGGCATATGCTGAGAGGCCAGAAAAACAAAAAGTACTGACAACATCCGTGTACTAATAGAAGGCTACATCCTGTTTCATCAGTGTAAACTAGACCAATATTTGTATATTGCTAAAGACATTCTATGCTGCGTTTGGGCTTTTGGCAAAGCTTCAGGAAGCTAAATCTCAACTAAACTAAATCCAAGGTGTACTATACAGTATTATATACAGTATCCTTTCATTCATTTACACAATCTCACAGGTATCAGTAAGCAGAATAATACACATTTAAACAATTGAATAACAAACTAGTGCTTTGTTTGTTAAAAACAGACATTTTTTAGTAAGGATTTTTCCTGATTTTTTCTCCTCCCTTTGGAATATTTAATTCCAAGAACTATCATGTCTATTATGTGCCCTATCAATTTGAGGGACATTTTCCCAGGCTTGTACAGCCAGCTGCCACCTATGGTGTCACACTTCAGTCCACAAACTAATCTGGGCTGCAACTGCACTGGATAACTGCACAGCTCACACAGACAGACAAACAGACAGACAGACACCGTTGCATTCAGAAATATTTCCATTGGTAATGCACTGCCTAATTATACAGTGCCCATATTTATTGTTAAGACTAAAGAGTGCATCAGTCCCCAAAAGCTGTGTTGTGGATACACAACCTTGAAACCCTGGAATTATTAACCTGTTTTGTTAACCTGATTCAGCCATTTTTCAACAAAAAATGGCTAAATCTGGAATTGACAAAGCAGGAGGAAGCCATCATCTTTTGGTATTTGGATGCATTACAATTCAAGACCTTTACAAAGATATTTCTAGGTATTTTCACGTCCAGTTCACACATCGAACATTTCCTGCAGTCTTTCAAAGCCTGGAAAACTTTCTGGCTGAGCACATCGGTGGATTGCCCATAGATACACTGCATGACCAAAACACACCCTTACTTATATATGCGACATCACATACACCAAGAATGTAAACATCTTCCCTCAGAGACAAATAGTCTGCACCCAAAACTAAGACTAGCAGGAAATGAGCCAACAAAAACTTATTAGAGTTATGTCCCTTATTTTAACAACCACTTAATTACACTTAATTACACAATAAAATGATGTTGTTTCACAATGATAAACATATTTAACCAACATGATTACTATTTTGGGCTATGAGTGTTGCACCATCCAAAGAGAATTATCACACAACTGCTCCTTTTAATTATTATGACCCGCGGCTTGATCCTGTCTCACAAAGAAGTGGCTTTGTTTGTTGTGCTTGGTGTGTATTATTAATTCTGTGTCTTGTTTGCATGTGATGCTGTAAGCACATCTTTCCTCTGGGTGTGAGGATATAGCATTCATTCATTCATGAGGAATGTTCTCTTGGTAGATTTCCCCACACCCCAAATTTTGCATTTTAGAAACATGTTCCTCCATTTCCAAACAAAACACAAAACCATTTTAACGGTTTAGCGGCTACTCGTGTGTGTTTCTTCAAAGGGAAAACAGGAGGAATTGGGTGTGCATCTGTGTTTTTTTTTTTTTAATTACATGCAATTAAAAGCAAGACATGATAAAAAAAATCTTAACAACCTTCAAGCTGCACACACCACGTGTCACCATCACTATGTTAGCCTAGAGCCAAATTTGCCCTTGGAATCGGTTGTTTGTGCTGGTCCTAATTCAGTCGAAAAACACAGTTGCCCTAGAGCAATGCTTCTTGTTAATAAAATGAACAGCTGCTCCAAAGCCTGCATTGTGCCTAGCTGAGCTGCCTGTGTATATAAATCCAACCAGTTCCCAAGTAGCTATCGAGATGGTGGGCCTTTCTTTTTGCAGAGGTTATGTTTGTTGGATTGATTGATAGACAGAGAAAGTGTGGACGCCTGGTACCAAAAACTAGCTAAAAAAGAAATTAGAAAATGAGACAATAGCCATACTTCCACAGCTGCAACGGTCCCTGTCGAGACAGAGCACCCAAGGTTTCCAAGAGCCCTGTGTATGAGGGTCACCCCAGACACAAGTTTGCTTGCTTCTGCATGCTAAGCAAGGACAGCCAGGTAATTTGAGGAGGCGTTGTCGATAACAATTTGACCTCGCCAGCCGAGGTCACGTGATGATGTCAGAGGGATGACCCGAGGCATGCAGTCCTGCCCCTCTGAACGCCTCCGCGGACAGCGACTGACGCGTTTAGCGAAGAGCGCTCGTAAGACGACGCTCCATCTCACTGCCTAAAATGTGCCCCAGATGACTGCGGCCAAGCAAGCAAGATCCAGCGCCATTACTGTACCTTCCAGAAACCTTAACTCCTGTGAGGTCATCCGTTCTACTGCATTACGCAAGCGGAACCCACCTCCAGCAGTACCCTTCGCTCAGAGAGATCAGGTGACATTTTTTGTTGATCTGGGTCACATAAATTGTTCAGGGTTTGCATGACAGTACAGATTTGCACCCGAGTCCTTCCTCCAGGTTTTCTGTCGTGTTTAAAGGAAATTGCGCTTTTGACAGGGCGCTAAGGTGCAGGAAGCAGTGCAATACTGGCAGAGTTCCTCTCGCTGTAAAGCACTACTGACGGGAAGGAGGGCTGTCCCTGGTCTCAGTTTATTGATCCTTTCATGTACAGCTTGTGTCTTTTATTGATTTCTTCATGACTTATGGAGACCCTGGATTCTGGTTTCATCCCTCTTTCCACTTTCGTTCAGCTTTGAAGACAACAGATGTACTGCGAGTGCATTCCGTGTGTGTAATATGATTTTCTCACCATCTTCCATAACAATATCATTTTTAAAAAGGAATCCCTGAGACTATATAGCATACCTACTTTGAATTAAGAGAACCAGATGTTCTATAATAATAATAATAATAATAATAATCATATTTCTTTTAAAAACTTCTTTGGTAAATTGGATGGATGGGGATTTTAATGGGTGGTGGGGGTGCAATGTTCTTTCAATGAAATCCTAACCCTGGCGCAACCCTATACCTGCTCAGGGTGGGCCTGATACAGTCAGCTTCTGGCTCAGGCCCCAGAGCTGTCTTTTCACTGCCTGTCTGCAATGTATCTTCCAGGGCCAGTTAGAATGCGTTTCCCTTGGCAGGATTTGCTGAGGGCACATTCTGCGGAAACAGCCGGTCAGCTAGCCTCTCTTTCCTGCTACGCGTCAGGCATTGCAACACATCCGATGCTGACCGCTCTAAAAACTGAGATAGCCTATGGTCAAAGGCCAAGCAATCAACAGCAAAAGCAGTCGTAGTCACACCCTCTCTATCAGCGCGTAGTAGGCCTTCCTTATTACACGATGGATGATTACGTCAACACCAATTCGCCATCCTGCAATCGGGGAGGGTCTGTTCAAATTTACCTTGGTTGAACACTCTGCCCATTTAGAACATTCATTCACTCATTACCTATACCTGCTTATCCTGGGCAGGGTCGCGGGGGTTGCTGGAGCCTATCCCAGCGTGCATTGAGCGAGAGGCAGGATTACATCCTGGACAGGCCACCAGTCTATCGCAGGGCACACACACCATTCACTCACACACTCATACCTATTTAGGTCATTCACAAACAATAATGGTCCCTACAGGATCTATGGGTGCTGGCCGGGTGTGTGCTTTCAGCCTCTGGCCATTATGGTTTGGAGAACTTTAAGAACATATATCAGTGTGCATGTGAACGTATGGCATAAAGGCTAGATATTATAAGGAGAGTTTTAATTTATTCTTTATTCATGGAAGTAGTCCTGCAAAGCGAAAATAAGGAGGCAGGTAGGTTATTTAATTTGTGTATATATATTTTGCACATATATAAAGGTGCACATAGGGGTGGCACAATGGTGCAGTTGGTAATAATTTCCCCTAGGTATGAGTGTGTTAGTGAATGGTGTGTCTGCCCTGCGATGGACTGGCGCACTGTCCAGGCTGTATTCCTGCCTCTTGCCCAATGCATGCTGGGATAGGCAGCAGCACCTCCAGTGACCCTGATCAGGAATAAGCAGGTATAGATCATGGATGGATGGATGGAAAGGTGCACATGCATGAGCATTGAGATTATCAAAGCTGGCTGAATGAGGCATACCTCATTGCACACAAGGCAAAATGATGACACATTCCTGCACACCCAGACTGCATGCTGGAGCCACAGGCATGTACACTCACAGTGAGGAGACTCTCCCCCAGTCCTTCCAGCTCAGCACAGACCATTATTCTATATGAAATTCCTGGAAGAACACCATTAAGGCTGATTTTAATTTCATCACCCGCCAAAATGAAACGCTTAAGACCTCTTTCATTGGTTAATCAATGAGATGGATGAGTAGCTTCAGGATGAATAAAAAAATTAATTCGGCAGCAATTTGGTGCAGGGAAGGTCTGCGCTTGGTTGCATAGCGGCCTCTAGTGCTCATTTATTGTCATAACCATTTGTGAAAGGCAGCAATAATCGTCAGAGTTTTTATTCTGTATTTGTAGAGGCATGTGCATTAGACTGTTTTACATTTTTATTTTATTTTATACAAGGCTGTGCATAAACTTCCTCTTGTTAAATCCAGACCAATGCTGAACATTTAGAAAATGAGGATAGTGTAATGTATTGGTAGTTTACCGTATTATTAAATCACTGAAGCAAATCTGTAAATAATGTTACATCGAATGCAATTTTTTGTGTTTTTGAAGATTAAGCATTAAAATGTTAACCATGGTTATGATAAAATGATATGGACAATCTATGAAATAATTTGGGATGATTTCCTGACAAAATAGAGTGGTAAATTTAAATGAAGTTTAGAAAGGATAAGGTACTGTGCATTGTGCCGTGCTGGGGCCGGTATGAGGGAGTGGATTATGATTCAGGAATCAGGGTGGTAAGGGGGGGGGGGGGGAATGGGCAAAAGGGCTCAGATGCAGTGGCAAAAGCCTAGCTCATGTGGAAGGGGCGCCCCAGTTTTAACGTACGGATGATGAGCCAAAATTGCACTTAGAGTTGGGCTCTTTAGTGTAGCATTGAGGAATGGGGCAAATGCATCAGCTCCGTTTCTGGAGTTAGTCCCCTTTTCATGGGCCTCCAGACAGATGGGGTCCTAGGCAACCACATATGTCACCTATGCCTAGAATCGGCCAGAGGTGGCTTCACTCTGTTTATATACACTCTGTATGTATGTGTATATATATATATATATATATACTGTATATACATATAGCCTGAGGCTCAGAGCATCTATATACTTTGTACACACAAAACAGCATTAAGAGTCAGAGCAGGATTCCAATATTGCGGGAGATGAATAATCTCAGCAACTCAGTAGGGTTACCGGGGCGAGGTAGTGAATGATTACTCAGCGGGCAATCAATGGACGTCCTAATTAAAAGTGCACTCATTTGCAGGCCGTGTAATTACTTACGCCCTTCAGTGACTGTGCGGGGGTGAGAAGCAGGGCAAGTGGTTTAATGAAAGATGAAGACATTTTTGGAAACCCCCCCCCCCCCCCAACCCCCTCGCTGCTACGCTACCTGCACACGGAGCACTGAGACTGGAGAGCAAACACTTCTTCAGGATTCCTCCTCGTCTGCGAGCCAGTGTTTATTTTCCACCCTGGAAGCCACACAGTAAAATACAGGGGAGTGAATGCCAGTCAGCAAAGAGGAACGTCTCTAACTGATAGCATCTGGTAACCTACAGGAGCACTGGTGAGTAGATAGGGTGGGATTTAAGCCGGACAGGGATCCTCCTACCACAACAGAACAAAATCATCTGCACCTTCCACTGTGGACTTACAAGTGGAAGACATACAGCAGCTCAGGTTATTGGAATTTGTCGTTTTGAACTGACATTCTCAATTACTTTACTTTATCCTATTATATTCAGAGAAGCCATACAGGCAATACTGTATTTTACAATACTGCCGAGTTAAAATAAAAAAATATTGCGTAGGCAGTATTGTAAATGAGGGACTTTCCCTCAATGCTTCTCCAAGGCATTGAGATTGAGACATAAGACAAATACGGAACGTGATCAACAAATAGGAACACAAAACAGAAGTCAAATTTACACCGGTTTCGTCACTCGTACAGGGAAACTTCCAAAAAAGGCCAGTGTGGGTGCAGGCTTCTGTTATAGCCCAGTACTATCAGGCCTGATGCTATTTATCAAGGCTTTGATTGAAGACCATGATTAGTTAATTAGTTGAATCAGTTGAATTTGTACTGACAAACAGACACCTAACAGTAAAAACACATTTTCACATGCAGACTGGATGCATTCACTTGCGCACAGAAAGATGTCTGTTTACTATGCTTCATTTCCCAACAGAGAACTAAAACCTGGAACAAAAAAGGTGCAATTGTGAAAGGGGGGTTTTTACTGAGTACAAAAGAATAAAAACTTAGCTTTCAAAACAAAACTGAGCATCATTTAATTTTTAGCTTAATTTAATATGTGCTTGTTACTCAATTCTTACATTTTCATGGTTGTCCTCTCAACAAGTTACCAAAAAAGGTACCAGGAGACCCTGCCAAAGTTCACACAGGCAATGCCATGCGCAGCCAAAGGAGCAAACAAACAGTCAGTCTTTAAAGGCCTGATGAACCGCAGGTGAGCCAAATCAAACTAACTCCACCCAATGGGCTCCTCAAACAAGGAAGTGGCTCCTATGCCTGACACACCCTCAGGACTGAATAGCAGGCGGTGTCTCACACATGTTGGTGCTGAGGGTCAAATGTTCAGTCAGACCTGAATTCCACCCATAAAGTAGACGGTGGTTAAACACCTATGCTTTCTGTCAGTCATGCATGGGAAGAGAGCTTTGCATGATGACAGGAAGTATTGCCCTGTCACGGATACCATAAAAAGTTTTGTGAAGATGTTTAATACCTTAACATTTACGCTCACCTTGTGACACCAGTTTACGCATATGGAAGAACGATATATGGAATTATATGGGAATTACATGTATTTAATATATGTACTTATATTTTATGTTTATTACACATAAATTTTATATCATATATTTACATACATTGAAATAAAATAACGTTATGAGGCACAAGTGCATTTTATACGTATATATAAATATATGTTCAATATGTATATATTTTAGAAGTTCAAAATTCAACCTTCAGTTGCAATCATGAGCATGCACATGTGGCTTAAAAGTGACTAGGTTACCAAGTTTTTTTTAACTGTTGTATGTTTGGGATTGTAGCAGTCGGTCCGCCGGAGAGGTGGATTGGTCTCGGCTGCGCTGGCTGGTGGAGAAAGCACACGCACCTGGGTTGCGTTAGCTAATCAGGGAGCTAACACCGAGAGCGCAGTTATGATTTTCGGTTCGTTTTATTTGGAGCTCTGAAAAGAAAGGAACCCTCAGCTGGGATGCTGGAGGAGCTGGACCTGGCTGGGAAGGTGGGTCAGCTACAGAACAGGGAACTGCAAAGTTGTGCTGCTTTGTTTTACTTTCTTTTGTCTTTGTTAATTTAGCTTGTTGTTTTCGTTTATTGTTTTCGCCCGGAACCCGTGAGGGGGAAGGGTGAAGTGGGTCGTTTGAATTCATGTTTGTGTGGATGTTCTTTCTCCATGCGACAGACAGCGGTTTTGCACGGTACAACCACATCTCCCTCTCCGGGATGTCAAGCTTGGCGTGTGACAGGGATGTTGGCAAAACGATTTATTTTAACGATTTATGTTCACTTATCACGAAGGGAAGGAAATTCCGGTTTTACATTATTTTGAATGCTGAAATGCCAGATCTTTTCTCAAAATATTGACGGTAACTCAGATCTGACGGTTGTGATTTCTGCTTCAAGTCTCAAATACAATCTGAGAAATAGTGTACTATTAAGTATGGGAAATTCAATAATTGAAATTCTACAACTGACCCCAATTCTCCTTTCTGTTATGGTTACTTATAATTTTATGGCTTCTGTCCACTAGGAAAAAATTGCCACATGTGGTTTTGGGATTAAGGAAGCCTGGAAGGCGGTGGGGGACATTGGTTTTAAAATCGTCAGCAGTTGCTGGAGCCAGTCACTAAAGCTTCCAAATCCAAACATTGCTCACCTGCATATTCAGCAGGAGGGACTGAGCAAGGTCTTTCATAAGATCAAAGAGAAGGATGAAACCAAAAGAAAAGTGCAGAAATACAGAAAGGAAAGGAGATGAAGGGGAGGATATAGAAAAGAAGCCGAGAAACAGAAACCATCTGAAAAAAAAACACGAAAGAGAGAGTGAGAAACAAAGGAACAAGTGAGGAGGCAAAGGCAGAGGCCCAACCGACTTTGGCAGAAAGGCCTTTCTCCCCAGGGGGACAGAGGAAGTGAAGAATCCGTCTGAGCTGAAAGGTGAACTGGAGGAGGAGCCCCGCCCCTCGGCACCGTCTGCTCCTCTGCGTCTGGCTGCTTCTCCCTCGCCGGGAACAGAAGAGGACAGAGAGCCGCCGCTGATCCTTCAGGAACAGCCGAAGGACGGGGTCAGAGGGGCATGGGGTGGGGCCCGGGCGTACCTTCCGTCTCACCCAAATCCTCAGCCCCAGACAGCCGGCGGTGTCTGTCACATCCGCGAGCGCGGGCCGGCGCGTGTGAGGCCTACCGAGCGCCGAGACGCAGCTGTCATCGTTCAGCGTGCGTCCCGCCTGTCAGGACCTGCAGAGAGCACAGGCGAGCACAGTCTCCGCCTCAGCTGTGTGGGGGCTCTGTGCCATACGCAGTTCAGCCGAGCTCCTTAAATCCGCTCACAGCGCACTGACATTGCTGCAGTGTTCAGCGTGTTTAAAATGATCACCTCCAACGCTTAATATTGACTGCGTTTATTGTATTATATTAGGTCAAAATGAAGATAGTATGATCAAAAGGGAATAATATTTTAACATTTTATATTATCCCCTTTTGATTAATATTATATATTATTCTTAATATTAGGTGCATCAAACTGAAACTGCTGTATTCTTTTAGGTAAAAGAGATGATAAAGATGACAGCCTTCATTTAATTTTACATAACATTTAAAATCGACGAATATGAAATCTACATATACACATGGTTCTGTTGTGCTCCATTCAGATCAGTGATGCTGTGATCTAAAACAAGAGAAGCTTGGCTCTATTGAATATGACTCAGAAAAAGGAACACGTAGAAAAGTAATTTGGAGGTGTTATGCCGTGCAAACTACAGTCAGAAATGGAGAGGGCAGAATAAAAGGCTAGAACCTAAGTAAAAAGAAATGTGTTAAATAAATGAATGATTAGGGTCAGCAAATAGGCACGCACGTGCACACAGACAAAAACACGGAAAAAAAACACCACACCATTTTTCTACTGTATTTTACAATTCTTAGATTTTATTTTGCTTCCAGCGGTACATGCAGAACTTCACTTCACATCCACCATGCTCTATATAAATCCTACATTTTTAGTTGCTCTGGATAGGAGTGCCTGCTAAGCAAACTTTATGTAAATGTATTATTCAATCTATTACTTGCGTCATTGTTTTTGGTCATGGGAGGGCTCTAAATCCCCCCCCCCCAATTTGTGTTCTGTCTTGCCCAATAGGAGCACAGTTGACCCACAGCACAGCTTTGTTCTCCCTTTCATCTGCCAGACGACTCTAGTGCACATCCTGCCAGTGATGCGAGAACAACAGCAACATATCACTGCAGATGAGCCAGTGCAGGCAAGATGAGAGGCCCGCATCTACCAGAGCAACAGGGATGAACCCAATACGACTAGCGCAACTCGAGAGCTGCAGCTGGAACTCCAAGGCACTCAACCACGTGTATTCAATGTGTATTTCAACAATGACTGGGAAGGAAGTGAAGAGGAGGCCGGTAAAATGCCTGTTAGTTAATCTAACTGAGCTCGACAGAGCCTAAGTTAAAGGAATGTATCATACTGCTTTAAAAAAGAAACAATAAATGATCTTGGTGTGTATAAAAAACGCTATATGATGCTAAATAAACATGTAGGTACATGCTGATTGTTTGACTTCCCTTCATTTCACACGTTTGCCTTTGGTATTTCTCCATGGTTACATTTCTCCAGGCAAACCAAATCAAAGTAGTAAAACACACATTCCGTCATCGATGTTCCCATTGTTTCGCTTACCTCCTGTATATCTACTGAACTTGTCGAGATACTGTTGCAATTTGTGAATGGTGATGTGCACATTCAGAATTTTTTGAAAATGGTAGCGAAAGCTAGGATGATTTTGCATTTGATTTAGGCAATCAAAACATGATATGACACAGCTGAGCCATACTTTTAACTGTTAATAGCATAAGCCTA
Organism: Anguilla rostrata; assembly: GCF_018555375.3. Taxonomy (NCBI): domain Eukaryota; kingdom Metazoa; phylum Chordata; class Actinopteri; order Anguilliformes; family Anguillidae; genus Anguilla; species Anguilla rostrata. The sequence continues at coordinate 31,593,264 of NC_057945.1, forward strand.
TATGTGATAGAATATAAAGGACTCACACAAGCCCATCCATTCATTCATATGTGAATATCAGCGAATGGATGTTATTTTTGCTTCTTTATGTGGCATTTTATATATTTGCCTCAGCATTTGCCCAAATAAAAACACAGCAGGACTTCCCGCCTGGTGGGGGGGGGCGCCACATTTAGGGGCACCTGTAGTTTGTCTTGAGCTCCACCCCGCCGTACAGGCGGAGCGGGGTGACCCCCCAGCTGAGGACGTTCCCCTTGGGGCTGTCGACCCCGCAGGCCATCTGCTCCCGGATCTCAGCCGAGTTCAGCACGCGGTCCCACACGTTGACGTCCGTCAGGTGGCCCACCAGCGGGTCGGACTCGGAGACGCCCAGCAGGCCGTCCCTGTTCTTGCCCAGGATGAGGGTGCCCCGGGGCTGCAGGTCGTATTTGGGGCGCAGGTTCCTCACCGCGGCCGACGCCCCGTTGACCGTCAGCTCCACCCGCCCGGAGTGGGAGGCCCAGGTCACGCAGTAGTGGCCCCAGTCCCGGGTGACGGCGCCGCCGGCGAAGTTGACGTACTGGTTGCCGATCCACAGGCCCGCCTCGTAGCCCGTGGTGATGGCGAGCTCGTTTTCGCGGTCGGGGCCGGAGTAGGACAGGACGGTGTGCACGGTCTCGGGGTTGGCGCGCACGTGCATGCAGACCGTGAAGGAGAGCAGGTCCATGGGGCGCATGGGGGTGACCTCAGCGTAGCTCCCAGGGTACCCCTCTGGGAAGTACAGCACCAGCGGGTAGAGAACTCGCAGCCCTGAGCGGAGGAGAGAAAGAGAAGATTCACTTTAAACGACTCTGATCTCTGCCGTGACGTCACAGACAGGCCTGCCTTAGCTAAGGGGCTCTCAGAAGCGTTCGGGATTAGTTCCGCACTACAGCATTACATTTGCCATTTGAAAGGAATTACACATATTTTGCTGAAGGGGAAAAAAAAAAAAACAATGAAATTGGTGGAACTTCCCTTTAATTAAAGATGGAAGATGAAAACTTCCCCGATAGATTGCTGCCCTCAAATCACCACTGAGCCCACAAACCCAAAGGACTTACCACTTCTGGGCAGTTTGGTCTCAGCTCTCCCTGTTAGGGACAAGACAAGACAAGACAACCTGAACACAGTGCTTGGTTTGAACATTTGGGCCATTTCTACTCCTTAATTTTCAATTTTCAACAAGTGCAAATATGCTATTGATTTTGGGTTATTTTATTTAAATTTTTTTTTTCTTCTTTCCCATAAACATAAAAAATGACTTACCGGAGGTAATGCGCTTGTCCACGTTTGTAATTATATCCTCTATCTTCGTAAGCCTAGCTTCAATTTCCTCCTGTCGACAGAACGCTGCAGAAAAGAAAGGGAAGGGAGAGCGTTCAGTGAAAAGCCAAGGCAAAGCAGCTCCTGAACACCAGCGGGCTAAGCAGCTCCTGAACACCAGCGGTTTAAGCAGCTCCTGAACACCAGCGGGCCAAGCAGCTCCTGAACACCAGCGGGCTAAGCAGCCCCTTGAACACCAGCGGGCTAAGCAGCTCCTGAACACCAGCGGGCTAAGCAGCTCCTGAACACCAGCGGGCTAAGCAGCCCCTTGAACACCAGCGGGCTAAGCAGCTCCTGAACACCAGCGGGCTAAGCAGCTCCTTGAACACCAGCGGGCTAAGCAGCCCCTTGAACACCAGCGGGCTAAGCAGCCCCTTGAACACCAGCGGGCTAAGCAGCTCCTGAACACCAGCGGGCTAAGCAGCTCCTGAACACCAGCGGGCTAAGCAGCTCCTGAACACCAGCGGGCTAAGCAGCTCCTGAACACCAGCGGGCTAAGCAGCTCCTGAACACCAGCGGGCTAAGCAGCTCCTGAACAGCAGCGGGCTAAGCAGCTCCTGAACACCAGCGGGCTAACACACTCACAGCCCTGACTGAGGCGGGGCAGGAAAGAGGACTCGACCACCCGGGTGTTCAGTGGCTGGGCGATGCGGTAGTCATTCCACAGGGTCTTGTTCTCATGGTCCATCAAGGTGCTCTCCAGCTTTCTGATCTGGCAAGGAAACGATAAAGCAGCAGGCAAAAATTAGACCCCGCACGCACACACGCACGCACGCACGCACGCACGCGCGCGCGCACACACACACACACACACAGATGCAGGCACATATTTAAACACTGACTCTCACACACACACACACAGTTTCTACATCTTAATGTATCTTAAGTACAGAACATGTGGAATTTGGTATGCTATATGATGTTTTGTAATATATGTTCTATTTTCTTTCCACTCATCTAATATAAATATCTTGAGCTTTAAGAGACTAAACTAATGATTCCACTTGTTATAATAAACAGCAACAGTACTTTTGCACATGAACATGTGTATGTTGAGTAGGTATTTGCATTTTCAAAAGCAATATAAAGTACAGCCTGTGTCTGTGTACCAAGTAGCTAGTTGGTTTTTGACAGAAAAGTCCTAAATAACTAAAGTCATCCACGCTTGACAAGAGGAAGGCCTATGCATTGAATGGATAACAGATCACATTTCATCTTGAGTTTGCATAGAAATGAACTGCTGGGCTTTCAAAGGAGGAGTGCACAGAATGCTGTGTGTTGTATATTTTCAAAGAGAGGGGAACGCACCTGGTTGTGGGACAAAGTGATGGGGGTGTCGAACACAGTCCACAGGATGCTCTCGTAGCAAGGGGGGGTGGTCAGGGACCCCTGATACCTGAAGAAGTGAGACAGGTTCTCTGGCAGCATGGAGCGCACGTCCACTGAGGTGATGGTCATGGACTGCCCTGAAACGCCAGGAAAACAGGAATATAGAGGAGCCAACAGGCTAAAGCATGCCTTCAGATCCCCCCTACAGGGTTGCGGTTTTTGGGGTCTATGCATTTTAACCCCCTCAATATTCAAACCAAAGACACACCCTTGGGTACCAGTGTAGCATGATGGTTAGGGAACTGGGGCTTGCAACTGTAAGGTTGTAGATTCCATTACCATTGACCAAGATAGTTAATCTGTACAGCTTCTGTAAGCTGTATAAATATACTGTATATACAAAATGTACGCTGTGTAAGTCACAAAGAGAGTTTTCTAATAGCATAACAAAGGGGGGTGGGGTTTGGCTGGTTTGTGGCAACTTGGCTGATGTGTGAAGCATCACCTGCGTACTTGACCTTGGCCAGGTTGGCGATGAAATCACTGTAGTACGTGTTCTCGAAGTGCCCATCCTAGAGAACAAAAAAAAAAAAACATCCCAGACAGAATATTCAACCCAACAGGAAGATATTCAACATGTTCTCATACAAAAGATTTAGCAGCAGATTTACCACTCCGATAGAATGTTTAGAATGTTTAGAGTGATAGAATGCTTTTTGATGTGGAGAATATCCTCTCTAACACCTTCCTTGCCAGTCTCTCAGAATGAAAGATGCATCGCTGACATTAAAACAGTAGCCAAATAAATAAGGTACAGACATATGATTTACATTTCTCCCTGTGCAGAGAGCGTGCGAGTATTTTCCACAGATTCCACGGACATTGTGGTATATGGCGATAGCCGGTCACGTGAGCCCTTGTTTTACCAGCTTTTATTCCCCCAGTTTAGAAGGGCAAACTGATTGTGCTCGTGGGCATGGCCGCAGCCTCCGAGACCTCACCTCGTAGATGAACGCCAGCACCGCCAGGCCGTCTGGTTTATCCCTGGCCTCTGTGAAGCTGCTGTACTTGTCAGAATTGTAATGGACAACGTGCATCTGCAACAAGGACGGAGTGTAGCACAGTGGGTAAGGAACTGGGCTTGTAACCAAAAGGTCGCAGGTTCGATTCCCGGGTAGGGAACACTGCCGTTGTACCCTTGAGCAAGGTACTTAACCGAAATTGCTTCAGTATATATCCAGCTGCATAAATGGATACAATGTAAAAATGCTATGTAAAAAGTTGTGTAAGTCTGCTAAATGCCTGTAATGTAATGTAATGTAACAAAGAAGGCAAACAGAAACAAACGGTGAGTTGAAGACATCTGCGTTCACGCTTGCCCAGGACGTCCAAGCCGTCTCAGCATGGACTAAGGATTAAGGCTTCCAGGGGCGTCACTCCTTGTCCTGGAGTTGGAGTTGAATGGCAATTTCGAGGAATTTCAAACTAATAGCCTGACTTTGCCCAGGACCTCAGCACAGAGAAAGATAATTCTGGCTTGTGACAGGAGAAGCGTGGTCCCCTGTCCTGTAAATATGCTCTAATCGAATGGCAAAGATAGAAAATATCAAATTTAATGGCTGATCATTCTGTTTGCACCCTTGGGAAAAGCACTGTTTTCCTGCATGCAATGTATTAATGTTGCAATTAAAAACTAGCGGCTTTGAGGTAAGCAATGTTTTTATTTTACCGCATGCATTTTACTACATGCAGTGTCTGTTCCAGAATTATAATAAACATTTGTGGCCCAGTAGCTTCAGGTAGGGCCGCTGCATCTGTAAATCCTACAGCATGCAGATTGCTTTTGAGATTGAATTAGTCCCTTTATTGCTCAACACAACCCTGCCACCACCTTAACATTTTACTAGTGGCATATAAAATTTTGTACATTTTATGCTGCAGGCATATTTACTTAATAGCACACATTTTATTGTCCTGTTAAATACATCCCCGCCATTCAATTACTATCAGTCTGGGATGGAATATAGTGTCTGTGTGAGAAAACAGAATGCTCTTCCTAGTGCTTCCAGTTTCTCTGCTTTAGAAAGAGGAAGTTTCAGCATCTCATCAGTGAGCAGACATGGGCTCGTTCTCAGTGCTTGTGCTTGAAGAGGAAACCACTGGGTACATGAATCCTGGACACGGCGTTCCAGAGCCTGAGTAAAATATTATTTTTAAAGAGGCCTGTTATTAATTTTCATTGCTGACATGGCAGATTTATTGCTTCTGTCATACATTTCACACTTCAGGGAGCCTTGGGAGCAAAGACTAGGAGTAGACGAGAGATCAGCAGAGCGAAATAATAATAATAATAAAAAGAATAAAACTGGTGAAGTGCGTTTCCATCAAGTTTACGGTAATCAGTCCATTCCTCTGGTTATCAACAGCGCACTGTAGCAGCACACTGCATTGCTGACATTTGCATACATTTTCTGTAACTAAAATAAAAACAAAAAGGTTTTCAGCGCACCTCTGCCATGTAGCGGATGCCGTCCAGGGTATGCTCGGATCCGCTGGCCTCCAGGTCCCATCCTCCCCAGTGCAAATGCATCTGAACGGCCGTGTAGCGTTGAGGGAAGCCCTTGGTTATCACCATGGTGGGAGGAAGGTCAATTTGAACTGTCCAGGGCAAGGAAGAGCGATGGGACAAAACAAAAAAATGTTGTTCCACTGACTTGAGACCCGAGCAGGGAGAAACAACGACTCTCCCAGAATAGCAATTTTTCTTTCTCCCTGCAACTCTCCACGAAAAAAATCCACGCATATGCATCATGGCGAAACAAAGTGGTAACTTCTTAAATGTTAGTAAGCCTACAGAGTAGTGTTCATCTAAAACGCTTCCAACATAACTTTGATTCACCGTGTGCTGTACCTGCATATCCACACTAGAGGGCAGCAGGTATCAAATAAACTCACTCCACGTGCATTATCTCTGCGTTGGATACTGTGAAATCCCACATAAACGACCTACCGGATTATCTAATTTGTTATATAAACAAGACTGACAGCCTTGCGAAGTCAAGTGGCAAATTGTAAGCGATTGTAGTACATTAACAGTACATCCATACTTGCGCTCTTGGTGCGAGCTAGAACTACTGAATTAGCCTGTCATGTCTAGATTTGCGCTGATTAGTCAGGTCAACATTTGTTGGCTCAGATGAGTCTCATCGCTAGCCATACCACCCGCACTTCTTGGCTGAGAGGGTTCGAAAACCGTCTTTACGGCTGTCTCCAGGAACACTGACAGAAACTAGTTAACTACTGGCTATAAAATGAAAGCAGCATTATTTTGATCCAGCACTCAATAATTTGCTTTACTTTTTATTCTGCTTACGATTGCACCATTAAGCATGTAACTTTAAGATAAAATTAGCCAGTTAAGAACACCCCTAATTTGACACACCTGATTCTAGGGCTGCATGCTTTTTTTTCATTTTAAACAAGCAGACACACCAGATTCTACTAATCAACCTAGAGTCTTTGCTAAGGACCTTAGTAGAACTGTGTGTGTGGCTGCTTGGTTGAAACAAAAACTTGTACTCACACTGGCTGTTTCTGGATAAGATTGAGGAGCCCTGTTTAAGAGGCTTTGTAATTTTTCTGAAAATAATTCATTTTTGTTTATTCACGTTTTGAAATTGTGTCGGCTGCCATATATTTTGTGCTGCGTCAACATAGGCAACATATCTGGAAAGCTATTTCCCTGTTTTCCTGTAAAGTGTGTCTGTGTGAAACAATGCAGTGTTTAGAACCTTCATGTGTCCCCCGGTCTAATTGATGTTGATTATGTGGGAGTTTACTGATTCTACACCGTAAAATGCCCAGTGTTAATTCAACTTTAAGGGACCGTAGGTACACGGGTAGCTTACTCCTTGGACAGCGCGGCCAAAACGGACCATCTGAGAGCTGTTATAAAGGTAGCCTATTAGCAGAAGGTCAGGCATATTGAATTATGCTAGTCTACTTGTTGGGGCAAAAAAATGTCCATCCGGTGATACCTGAGTGTCCATTGTTGGTCATGCGGAAATTTCCGTTCTCTATCTTGTCGTAGCCGGTGAGCTCCAGCGCTGGCATATAGGGGTTGTGTCGGACTTTTCTCCGCTGGATGTCGATGGGGGACTGTCGTGCCCCACCGCACTCGGGGTACTTTTCTGCCCAGTGCATCTGATCCAAGGCACCTTCTGCGCGCCCCCAGAGAAGATAAGAGACAAGAAAACTGAACATTTTGCTGTGCAAATTCTTCGCTAATAATAATAATAATAATAATAATAATCATACTAAATAATAATCATAGTTACAGTCATAATAATAACTATAATTATAATAGTCTTATTATTATTGTTATTATTAGTAGTAGTAGTAGTAGTAGTAATTGGAGTAGTATTTCTGTTTTGTTTTAGACCAATATAGCCCTTGGGAGTCCTGTCAATGATAACAGTTTATGTACAGCTGTAATGGCAAAAGCATCAACTTCATCAACACATATCTGTAAAAAACAAAAAAAAAAGCACCAAATAATAACATGGTTATTGTAGTTTTGATATCTTTCCTCTAATTATAATTTACATTTTACATGCAATACTCACACACACCAACATGTATCACTGCAAGAATGCAAGCCTACTGTAGGTAAAACATAAAATGTCCCTTGTTTAATCAGCTTTGAAGAAATACATTTTATTTCTTATGCACGCATATAAAAACTGAACATTTTACAGGGTCAAACTGCCCAAAACAGTATATAAGTGATTAAAAAGCAGAGACCTCTTTTTAAAAACAATGTGCAAAGCTAGTGCAAGCTTCAGTCTTTCACTGAATACTGCTTAATGGTACCTTTATACAACTGCTGCATTATTTTAACAGTCCAAAGTAACAGACAAAACCACTTTTACAGAAGCTCAGATGTGTAAGATGCATACAGAGAGAATGATTTCAGGTTGGGTACAGGCATAGGAAGATATTTTTACCTTTATAAGTCCAGTGAATTCCTTCATCTCCTCCAAAGGTGAAGCCCAGGCGGAGAATGTATATTAGCAGGAGAGTGAAGTGCTCCATGGTGGACGGCGTCCCTAACCAGGTGCTGCTGAGTTCCGTCGGAGTGTGTGAAGTGGTGCTGCTCTGTCGCCCCCGCGACAAAATATCGCCCTAAAATATGAGCCCTCCCACGGTAGACGGCTCTTGGGCTTGTCAGTCATCCGCTGCTTAGGCGGTGACTTTCACAAACAGCTGAACCAATAGCAGTTTCCTGCTGCTTTAGTAAATGGGTTTGCACACAAAATCCCGTGCTTTCAATTTCTGCAACACATCGTGTACAGAAGCAGCCACGGGTGACATCTGTGCATCGTAAAAACTTCACAGTTCTCTTGTGTTTGTTCAGTTAAATGCAAAGGAATTGGGACGGTGACACTTTTTGTTGTTTCCCCTCTGTACTCCGGCACATTGCATTTGAAATAAAACAATGAATGATTGTCTACTAAAATTGCAGACTCTCAGTTTTAATTTGAGGGTATTTACATCCATAGAGAGTGATCTGCGTTGGAATTACAGCCCTTTTCATGCATAGTCCCCCATAACTGTATTTATACTTTTTGAAAGTTATCTTGAGTACTGTGTTTTCAACACTTTAAATACTGTTTTCGTGCATTCTTTTTAGTTTCACTAAAGAAAACCTGCTCTTTTACTAGACAGAGCATACATAGCTAGGACCGGAACATGGAAGAGAGAGTTAAATATTTAAAATATATTTAACTAGGAGGGTCAACTGAAAACCAATCTCTAGTGTAGTGTAACCGAGGGAATGAAGATGGGTAGGGAATGCGTGGGACTCCCATCAGCTGTTAGAGGGATGATTACCTGGGCCGATGTAAGGGCCATGTTTGAAGAATTCACCAGGGTACCACTATTGTTTTGATTAATGCCACCTGCCTGTGATGAACAACTTCTTATACAAAACAGAGCATTATAGAAAGCTTATACAAAGAGGAAATGATTCATCACTGAACTAGAAATTGTCCCATGACACGGGGGGTGGGGTGGGTGTTGGGTGAAGTTGGGGGGCTGTGGTGTAGTTAGGCCATGTATCTTATGATTCTTTAAGGCTCACGTAAGTGCAAATAAACACAATAGACTTTACAAGTGGTCAGGCCTAGCTCACCACTAGCTTCTCTTTTGTGAAGATCTGAAGTTGCAACAATTTCAGAGCATTATGGAGTCAGTGATGCTGCTTAGTCACAGTAAAGTGTTCAGAGAAAAGAAATACCAAACAAAAAATGTCCAATGATGTCGTGAATCTTCATAAAAAGTTTTTTTTTATTGTCTAATTACAACACTTTAATGTCGGCATGGTTTTGTAAAGCAAATATTTCACAATCGTATGTTTAAAGCAATAAAATAGCTGCAAGTACAAAAAATCCTGTTTCTGAAAGGTTTCTTAGTATATTGCATTGATAGGGGTTTATAAAAACTGATTCTTATTTTCCATTATGCCAACTCCACCTGATACCTATGGAATTGGCACCTACTGTCCTCTCCGAACCTTCCCCTCACTACCCATCTTCCGCCGTGGCCTGAAGACTCATCTCTTCAGACTACACCTAGACTAACCACGCTGTATTTCACTCTTTTATCAAAAAAAAAAAAAACCCTTTTCCTGTCACTTGTTACATGTTGCCCCATCCCAACACCTCTTGGTAATTTATATTTGTCCTAATACTGTAGCTTATTCTTCTGCCTAGTTGGCTTTGCAGATGTTAGGCCAGAATAGTGTTCACTGTTCTCGGCTAGAAATAGCTGTACAAAATAAGTTTGTAATTGTACCTTACTGAACCCGTGTTTAGCAGTTGTCTACGACCATGAAATGCACTTTTTTGTACGTCGCTTTGGATAAAAGCGTCTGCCAAATGAATGTAATGTAATATAAAAAGCACAACCAGGTTATAAACAATTGCAAGCTGTTTCCCACTTCAGCCCGCAGTGTTTTCGTGGTTGGTGCTAGTTCAGCAAACTTTGGGTGAGATTGTGCGGGTTTTCACAGTGGATACTGTGGTCTGTATGCATGGTGTTATATAGAGAATTTATGAGTATGGCAGGAGTAACCCTCATTTTCCTTCTCTCATGAGACTGAGTACAGGGTCTGCTCGTGTGATTGACAGTGCGGTGAAAGGAGAGGATGGTGGGTAAGGGACAGATGTGGTCAAAGATGAGTACAGCACCAGTGGGTGATTTCCATAGAAGGCAAAACAGGAAATATGGTGAAACAGGAAGTAGATTACAAAACAGAATGCTCACGAGAGGAGCTGTCCAGCATGCGATGACCCCAGCTGACTGAAAGTCCCCATCCTATAGGGTGGTAGTGTAGTATAATGGGTAAGGAGTTAGTCTTGTAACCAAAAGGTCAAAGGTTCGATTCCCCAGTAGGTTGTTGTACTCTTCTGCAAGATACCTAACCTGCATTGTTTCAGTACATATCCAGCTGTGTAATTGGATACAATGTAAACAAAAGTTGTGTAAGTTGCTCTGGATAAGATCTGCTAAATGCCTGTAATGTAATGGAAATCTGAGAAGTGCCAGAGGTTCTAGAAGGTTCTCTGGCCTTTAAGCAGAAAAGGCCTAAGAATTTGTTTTGCACTGCCTGTGTGTGTGTGTGGGTTAGAGAGAGAGATAGAGAGAGAGAGAGAGCATCGTGCACTACTGAGAGTTGTATCACTAAAAGTTGCTTCACTTACTGAAATACTGGTGAGGTAACAGAGGAAGGGGAGTTTCAGGCAGTGGGAGAGCAGTGCACAGCCAGCGGCCTGTTTGGGTGTTTTCATGTTCTGTGAAAAATAACACATTTGTGAGAGGGTGGCAACAGTTCACGTTTCTGCTGAATGTTTTGCATTGTGTGTTTTGAATGGGGGTTTTGCTCCAGTGGAAAGGTTAGCAAGCCCTACCTAGAGTGGTCTGATGGTGTGCAATGAAAGACCCTTGCGCTCTGTAGCTTCTCCAGCCACAACCACTGAAAACCGACGTAGTCTAAATCAGAGGTGGACAACAAGGGCCATATCTGTTCCTGGTTTTCATGCCATCTTCTGGCTTTAATTACTTAATAAAGCCCAAACGTTTACGCCGTCTGACATTTTAGCTACGTTTCCGGATAAAACCGTACGAATGACAGCCGAAGACTGTTGTTGTGTCCCTCTATAAAACGTTTTAACCGTGATCTAATCTACGAGTGAGCCAGTGTTGGTGTGCAGAGCCAGTTAGCTCATTCAGCCAGGGTAATTGTTTGGAACAAAAACCTGAATGCACACCCGCCCACCAGGACCGGAATAACCAACCCCTGGTCTAAATGATCCCTGCCTCCAGGCTGTGGTGGGATGGAGTGAGGGTTGTGCCGCACGCATCACAAATGCCATTGGGGTGAGGCAGAGACCTCCACAGGAAATTTACCAAAACAAGTCAGAACAGTTGGCCAGTCATCGATACAGTGCAATGGTTTCCCAGCGCCCGGGAGAGCTGAGCAGAAGGAGGCAAGCATAATATCATCGTATCTTTTTCAAGGTTCATGATCCTTTCACATATCATATATTTTGTGACTGAGAGAAAATAAAACATAGAAATAGAAAATAAAACATTTTACTGGTTGCCTGTAACCTGTACAAAAAACCTGTGAAGCAGAACTGCACATAATTCTTCACTGTAATCTCGTTTTTATGATCTCACCGAATCCAGAATACAAGCATAAGTATTTATTCCGCTATTGTAAGCTAGCAGCAGCCAACTGCACAAATCTGGCGAGACATCTCTTTTTTACAGTATAAGCATAACATAGACAGGTGTAGATAAAATTCAACCCCCAGGACCTGACTAGTAAATTAACTTCTTTCAGTTAAAATGCCAGCAGCCATAGTGGCCTGTGTTAGTACATCACATATGCATTAAACAGGGGCCAATGGAAACCTGGCTTATTGCCATGCCCTGTCGTGCGTTCCTACTGGGTGCCTGAAGTCTCAGGGTAAAGGAATGTTTTCTCTGATGTATGGGAGGCACCGTTGCAAGCAGTGTGGTTTTGGGCAACAGGTGGACCCCATCACCTGAGCCGTAAAGGGAGAGGCAAAGCATGTTTCCCAGCATCCCTTCAGGAAGAAGTGAGGTTGGTGCTGGGGAGTGGATGGCTGAGCAAGTGTCATTTCATAACAGTTATTGTGGCCTAATGTACTATTCTATGAGCTGATGTGAGTAAGAAGGAGAGCTAAATGAATAAACTCTCAGGGGAGTAGTTGTACACACTTGAGCAGACTACAGTTCAGGCTGACAGATGACAAACAGGTGGGCCATGGAGGTCTGCTAAATTATGGACTGCATTTATATAGCGCTTTTATCCAAAGCGCTTTACAATTGATGCCTCTCATTCGCCAGAGCAGTTAGGGATTAGGTGTCTTGCTCAAGGACACTTTGACATGCCCAGGGCGGGGTTTGAACCGGCAACCCTCCAACTGCCAGACAATCAGTCTTACCTCCTGAGCTATGTCGCCCTATATTAAATTAAATTAACGCCCTAAATTAATTAACATATATGCAAGTAAAAAAACTGACCTACAATTTTCTTTGTTGTAATAAAAATGATTTAATTTAACGAGTATTGCCAGTTTTTCTACTCTGCTACCTAGAATGTGGACTACTGCAAATATATGCAATCTTCTTTACCAATGTCCTTCTTGACGATAATTAGCTAATATTACATTTCACTTAATACTGAAACTGACATTTCGAATTTGGAACCGTTTATGAAACAGTGGCCGAAATCTTCAGGTAGGATAAACACAGGTAGAAGCTTTTTTTTTTTGTTGGATTTATCGGATATTCTGTACCTTTCTCTCCTTTTATCTAGAATTGCCACCCTCTCCAGACTGGAGAATGTGCTGCTGGGTACTCCACATCTGGCCTGCATCGATATCCCTCACCCTCACTCATTCAGCCCGCTTGGGAACATTAGCCTGTGGAGACACGGGTTTGTGTTTGCACACGCAGAAGTTGGCAGGAAGCCAGAGAGCAGCCATGCTAGTCAGAACCTGCACCCTCCAGGAAAACCTAAATGTATAACCTTTGAAGTGAGAGCTTCAAGCCCTGCAGAGGAATGTGAGGATGAAGCAGAGGGAGATTTGATACCGTTGCTTACTTTAATGTGAACTTGGGTAATATCCCCTTTGTGCATTTGCTAACCCTGACTCTGGGCAAAACAGAACAGTGCTGGGATGTACCAACTACAAATAGGAGAGGATATGTGAGGTCTTTGCCAGTTATTTAACATAAATGTAGAAATTGTTTCCTGATTGAAATTGGGAGGGGGGCAGATTTATTTGATGGATGAATATTGGAGCGGCACCAGATCCAATATCCCGTCATTAGAAATTTGATTTCCCTGTCCAGATACCCAGAGGCAAGAGAGGAACTATCCACAGCATCAAAATAGGGTACTGCACGGCAAAGTGGACATTACACAAGTCATATTTCCTGCATAAAAGGTGCATAAAAAGTTCTAGGAGTTAAAGTGCCATGGAAGTGTGGCAAAAAAAAACTAGCTTCTGTTGGCCAGAGGATGCCCAAGAGAGTGAGGAATTGTCTATGCCTAATTAAGATGTTCTATTTGTTGCAGTCTTTACAATTAGTTGCTAGGCACTACCTCTCATTGGAAGGATGCAGGTGATGACATATCTGTTTTACCCTGATGTTGGAGGCAATACTTCAAACCCCACACCTCATTCTTATACAGCCTTTGGGGTATTTTCAGTTGGAATAGCAAACTGATTAGTGAGTAGGTCCAAACCGGCATCACTTCTCATGAGAACATACATAACTGCTGATTTGGGCAGATTCATGAGCACACAGTGTGTCCCTGATTACAGCCCCACTCGTGGGCAAGGAGAGGGTGGTAAGTGAGAGAGGTGCGTGCAGCCCTGCCCTGAAGAGAACTAAGACCGCAGGTCTGGTAAACATGAAAGCTGAGAGCGCGTGCAGAGTGGCGTCCGAACGCTGAGCAGAACAGGAAGTAGATCATGAAAAGGCTGCATGACAAGGGGTTGCCGCAGGACAGTGTACCACGGTGACAATGCTTGTGCCTGAGGAGACAGCAGACGGATGCCAGGGGCCAAGGCCTCTGGCGAAGGTTCTCTCCCCCCTTTCACAGATAAGACGAGTGTCTTCGTGTTGATGTGTTGCTGGCAGACCACAAATCTCTAAAAATGGCTGTGGTTCAATTGAAAAATGACACAGAAGAGACGGGTGAGAGATGATAAGAGACAACACTGTGGCCAACAACAAGAGCAGAGGAGAAATAAACAGGACAGCGAATGGCACAGATGAACCGTGTTTTTATTTACAGAAGAAGGATCCCTGTTGGAAAGGCTGCCTTCTGCCATGGTTCATCTTTCCTGTATGCCACCTGTTTTCGTGTTGGTTCTGTTGGGTTGTGTTGTTTGGTGAGGCGATATTATAGTGCATTGAGTTGTGTTTTAGTTTTTCAGGTAGGAGTCCCTTAGCAAAACTTGCATGAGGGTGTGCAGCTGGACACCCATAGAATGAGATATCGGGGATGCTTTTCTGCATTTCGTCTATGTAGCGTATGCTATAAAGCCTGTCTGTAATGTGAAGGTGAAGGGCATTATTAGTATACTGGACTCAATCCCAAGAAAATTAAGTACCCAAAGTAGAGAATACATATTGTATTAACCATTTCATCACGTTTAAAAATTATTATTTTATAGCCATTTTTATGAACTCTTACCCTTACATTTGAAAATATTGTTATGTCTTGTCACGTTTTAGTAAAAGATTAAGATGGGTCCATTAACAGTGATTAAAATGACACTTCCTGAACTTCATTCATTCCTGATTTCTATATAATATACATATTATGCTTACTCTGGTTTGAAGACATCCGCAGCCTTAATCCCTGTAAAAGCAAACCAGCCAGAACAAGCTGTAATCCAGTGTGTGCTGGCCTGTGCATACTGTTCAATTCAACAAGGTGTTTCTGATTCACTTACACAGCAGAATAAAATAATTGGTTGTCACTTTATCATTCTTTAGAAATGAAAATTGCAAGCCAAATTGCCCCTTGGGGACATTAAAGCTTTACTCTACTCTATTCTACTCTACTGTACTATTGATTTTGGTTGGAAGTTTGGCCAGTGATATTGCTTCAAAGCTGGAATGCAGAGGTTGGTGTGCACAGCTTGGCAGCAAAGCTGCCTATAGGCCACGCAAACACCACAAGCACTAAATGCTATATAGTTTTTCCTTTGTAGAAGCCTACATTTACAGTCTTGTTGAGGGCTATTAATTGATTGCTATTCTGTACACTTGTTTTAACAGACATCCATGCAGTCCAATTAACTGAAATGTCTTCATGAGTCAATCACTTTTTTAAGGGGGTTTCAACTGCTCTGAGCAATCAAGGATTCAAACTTAAGTTTGAACCCAATCCTCATTGCCAATTAAATACTAAACCCCCTACTGCAGAGATGGGCGTGGAGACACATATCTGCTTCTGCTTTTCATGCCAACTTCTGGCTTGAGTTACTTAATTAGCCCTGACATTTACGCCATCTGACAGTTTTGCTATATTTCTTGACAACCGCATGAATGACAGCCGAAGTTCTTGTGTCCCTAAATGAAATGTTTTACTGTAATCTGTGAGTGAACTGCTGTGAGTGTATACAGCCAATTAGCTCATTTAGCCAGGATAATTGGTGGACACAAACACCTGCACTGGCACTCCAGGACTGGAATTGCCCACCAGTGCCCTACTCCATGCTGCTTACATGAAATGGCTGCCTTTACTCATGTCATCACACAATCCCATTCTTTCTACTGCTACTCAAGGTGACAAAATTAAAACACTGCATATCTAATACATATTCAGGTGACACAATGGAGGCTTAAAAACATCATGACACAAGCCCTACCAACCATTTTTTTCCCACAGCACCTAGATTTTATGAGGTGTATGCATAACCCTATAGATAATCAAAAAAAAGGAATAAGCTTACAATTTGCAAATCTTTATGAACATTTATGGCACTGGCATAAAATAAGAAGAACCCGTTTCTTAACTTACATAGATCAGCACAGGGCAATGTGTTGGAAAAAGTGTATTTACAACTTTACCAAGAAAATATTTTTGAGAAAATCTCTATTTTCACCGTACATCTAAATTTACCATTCCATTTCTGGGGCAATAGACATGGTGGAATGAAACCTGATGCACTAAGATGTACAGTACAATACAATGAAAGATACATGTATAGAACAGTGTTTAAAAAGCAGAAATGCAGAAACCCTCATCGCTGTGAACCTGACAGTGAATATGACACATACATTGAGATAGATAGATAGATAGATAGATAGATAGATAGATAGATAGATAGATAGATAGATAGATAGATAGATAGATAGATAGATAGATAGATAAACCTTTATTGATCCCCGGAGTGAAATTCAGGTGTCTTAGCAGCAACAGCAGTGAGATAGTGAGATAATTAGTACTGTTGAATATCTTTATTATTATTTTTTTATTTTATTTTATTACGGTTGTTGTGGTGGCTTTTGTAACAGATATTGTCATCAGATCCAATCTCCAGACTTTTACAGGTGCAGGTATCTAGACAAACCACTAGGTGGCACACATTCATTTTAGTTGTGATGAGCAGCCGTTTCTAATCCCTGCTATGCAATGGCCCGTTCTAACAGTTCCGCTAAATGACTAATTGACTTCCTTTCCAACAGACAAAGTAATTACGTGAAATTCATATAAAGAAGGGGTTGAGAATATTAAAACCTGAAAATTGAATTATCTTGCAGCACTTTCCCAGTACATAATTGAACACTGGTCCTAATACATTAACTTAAATTCTAAAACCATCAAGTTTGTTCACCAAAGCCCAAAACTCCAAAAATTAAATTAACATTTAATGATACTGAATGTCATTTGCCAGGTTTCTCTCTATCTAGGCATTCTGCTTAAGTGGATGCCAAACAGTTTGCTAAGCCCCTGAATTTTGTATTACCTGTACATGCCACTAATTTTCATTAATTTTGTGCATTAACAGTGGCTGACATGATTCCAGACAAAAAATACGTCAAATTAAAGTCATATGTCCTTGCTAAGTCCCCGCAGTGAAGTTGGGTAGTTGGACAAGGGTGTATGTTCAGGGAAACCACAGTTATGCTAACACTGATTTTGTAATACGTGCATCGTTCAATGGCCGAGATCAAGTCAACAATATCGTGGTTACTCCATTAAACTTATCTGTGACTTTATACAACTTTATTTTCGAATTGAATATGATGCATATAGATAGATATAAATCGTTCGACGAATAATAAATTACTAGTTGGCTACATTCATAAAGCCACGGTATAGGCTACAAGGATAATCTTCCGTACTCGTTCTAGTTTCAAATCGTAAATAATTATCATCACAGAGTAAGAGGACTTGCTCTACCAAAATGTAGGCCTACGGCAATTTCCATAAAGCCAGTTCCTTTTCTCTTTACTCACATCAGTCAGTCTATTAATCATCCGTCGGTTGTGAGATTTGAAAAAATATGCATGGGAATGTGATATGGCTGTTCAAGGGAAATTTTGCGACCACAAAAGATTAAAGACAAGTAATATCAAATGTTACTCATTGAGATCGGGGCTGTCTTTTTATTAAATACAATGACGCACTTTCAGTGTGTGACTCCCCGCACGTAGCCTACTGTAGCTACAACCGAACTCACGTAAAACCCTTTCTGAGAATCGTCACGTCCTCCTTGCCCAATTGCCATTGGTTGCAGCAACAGGGTCCGTACAATACTGCATTTTAAGTTTCCCAGGCTTTCCATTTTAAAATCGAAATAGCTATGTTCAGTTTCTCCTAGGCAGAACAAACCGCGCAACAGTTACACACCTGTTAAATCTGAGATTTTGTGAAATAACTAGGCTGGTAATTTAAACCCCCGCATTTTAAGATCTTGCCCTCAGTGGGCGTGTATTCGATGTGTACAGAACCAATCAGATCGGTCGAAAGGCGTGCTGCGTTCACTTCGCTGATTTTATTGCACTAGAACGGCCGTTTCTGTTCTGTCAGTCTGTCTATTCTGGTTGAGGACGGCTCTGCCCTTCCGCTCTCCTTCACCTTGCGCAGTTAGATAAGGTAAGCGCTTTGAAGAATTAAATCATTGGATACATTCCCAAGACATATATAGCTTCATATTAGACACTGAACACTGGTGTCAACGTATCCAAAAGATTATGCCATACACGCTAGCTCTTTCGCTTGATAACTTCCAGCAATTAACAATCTATATCTGCTTGCACGAAGGCAAGTTGCCGCTAGCTTGCTAGTTGTATAGTTTCTAATTTATGGCACGTAAATGTATTTTTAACACAGCGGCTAATTATGTGGGTAGTGTTACAGTGATTTAAGAGGCGTTAACGGGGCAGGCAGCCATGCCTCGTGAGGGTGTTCCGGGTGTTCACATTTCTAGCTATCTACTTGCTTACCAAATTCGGTGTGCCTCCCCAGTTGCAGATATTAGGCCAACTGGCCGTATTACATTAGGCCTACTGTCATGGCAAGGTTTTGGACATATTTTCCTGCCAGTGTAGACGCAAATTTGTTGTTGTGTGTAAGCCTAGCTATGTGATACATTCTTGGTGATGTTTAAAATCAAGTTAATTCAATATTCTAACAGTAGCCTAATGCAATGTCTGCAAATGCAAACTGTAGCTTATGTTGCTTGTTTGCCAGTAAAATGTATCGCTGACTGCAAATAATTGGATCGGTGTAGTCTATAAGGCAGTTATCAAGCGGTCTTATTTTCTCCACGGGAGAGTTATGCGATAAGGTTGCCTGCACGTACGTACGTGGGTGGGGAAATGCTGCCTACAAGCAGCCTAGATGGCCAGCAACGCCTGTTTCCTGAAGTGAGTCAACGGCAGGCATTTTGTTCATTCATTCCCCAAGATTCAGTAACCTGTTCCATTCATTGATGTGCCTACATTTCAAACATATTAATGTTACACTCGCCAATAGCTAGCTCTGCTACGTTCTAGCTACAATAACTTGTTGCTGACTTTATTTGGACAAGACGGTGAACACAGATATTCACCACACTGGATACAGAAGCTACTGTAACTAGCGAGGAGGCTGTACTGTTGAGCCAAATATGCTTTCACCCAGATACCTGATTATTCTCACGACGACATTTTGGGTGGGCCTAATGTAGATATTAAATGTTTTTTTTTTTGTATTGGCTCCGTTTTAGATAGATAAAAGTGTATAAATTCGCGTTGGCCGGCCGGGCTCTGGAACTCTGTTTTAGACCATGATGTCATTCTCTTAGGCATATTAGTGGTGTGTAGTTTGCCTGGGTTGACTGCACCCACTTGTATTTAGAGAACAAGTCAGTACTATGTTGGACCTGTCTACTCACTATCCATAGTGTTAATATTAATGGGCAATTCTGTATGAATGTTTTTATAAATTTCCTAAATTGCAGAGAAGCGTTTTATCCAATGTGAAAAGTAATGAAGCATCTTTTAAAATTTGGACCTGTCTCTCCTGTAAAGATCCAGCACCATGTCCATCCTGAAGATTCATGCCCGTGAGATCTTTGACTCCCGTGGGAATCCCACTGTGGAGGTAGACCTCTACACCAAGAAAGGTAAGCTGTGGGCTGACGCATGCAAGCAGGTTTGTGGATCGTGACTTCTGCCACAGTCCAGAGGTCGGAAAGAATGGAAGTTCAGTTTGGCAGGTTTAATAATTCAGTTGATCGCTCGGAGGACATCAAGTGGAAATATCTTTCCCTTCAAATAAAAAAAGGAGGCCTTAATTGTGTAAGGGACCAGAGTAACCCGAGATCATTTGAAAAGCAACAGATTGATATTCCAGCCTTGGTGCTTCTGGCATCAGAAAAATAGAAGAGAAAAAACGTCCAGAACAATTGATTCCGGTTCTGTTGCATGCGATGGCCACGTCACTCTCTCTGCTCATGGTCTGAGCCCCCGTAGAAGTACAGTAGACTGGAAAAAGGAGACGGGACTGGAGGTTGGATAAAAATAGCCTGTCTGATGCTACACATCCGCAATGCCAACCATTTTTGCTAATGATTTAAACCTGAGAACCACTAAATGTCACAAGAGCGCTTTGAAGCCCAGCCTGTGAATTAGCAGAAGATGCTGTTTTAAAATGGTGGCCCTGCTCACAGATTGAAACGGTTGTAATATTGGTTCCTTTGTCAGAATGAACATCAAGAAGAATTAGGATTATGGTGCTTGTGGCAATATAATCTTAGGAAAATAATGAGAACCCAATTTGAACAACAAATGAATATTCCAGTGTCATATCTACTTATTTTATTACTGAACTTGCCGTTTTTCCAAAAGACCAGCCCCAGTAACCAACACTGACCGGTGTTGCAAAATTGTTTGACCTAGTTTTAATTTGACCAATTTCTTGCTTGTTGGAAACAGCAAATGAGCTGAGTATGAAATTGCTACTCTATCACATATGAACTGAGAGAGACTTAGACTACAGAATTGATGCTCAGGTGAAAATGACTCAAACTCATTTCACAGGCCATTTACATTGGTCCTTCCTTAACCAATGGCGGTGTAGCATTGACCCTGAATACCACCTATTTATTTAAGATGAAGAAAATGCAAAATGGGGACTCCGATGATTTACATGTGGTGGACTGTGCTAAACTAGGGGCAGTCTGCTCAGTGCACTTCTCAGTCATGGAAACTCTCCTTTGTAAAGCTGTCCCTTTTTTTTTTTTTTTTTTATAAAGTGAAACAAAGGTTCACCGAAAGTCCTTCGAAATGACTAGACTGTTAATGAGGTCAGATGCATAATTGATGTGGGCGGATAACCAGCACGGATCTGGCTTAAAGTGTGGCGGAGTGATGAAAAGAGAGCTTAATTTGTATACTGGCCGCTGCGTTGCTGTTGCAGGGGCATGGTCTGCCCCCACCCCCACCCCCAACCTCACCTCTGACCGTCTGCCAGGTTTCCTCTGGCAACCTCCCTGAGCTGCACAGAGGATTTAATTGTTGGAGCGTAAAGAGGGGGCAGTCACCCTGATATAACGGGTTTCTAACTGATGTTACGTAACCTGCAGCCCTGCACTGTATTTTTAGCAAGGTGCTCAGAAAGGGATCCTGCTTAGAAGCGTGTTTGGCACACTGCTTACTGACTTGAGAGCGTGTGAGTCCTGAATGAATCAAAACTTTGCATTCATAGGTGGAATTGAATTCAGTAGTACTGTGGTGTAGATGAATGACGAATGATAAAAAGATTCAGTTTTCACATGTAGTCTTATGAATATGACTATAAGATTATTGGGTTTGCATCCAGCAATGTTTTTACTTTTTTTTATTTTTTTTTTTACATATGGCCTACACAATTATTATGTGTTTACATGTTGACATTAAATTCCTTGTTAGAGGAGTGGAAAGCTGGGGGAAAAATTGTTTCTATAGAAAACTGACCAGCTACTTGGGGGTTGATAATTGTTAATTTCAGAGTTAAAATTCAGGTCGGGAGTCGAGTGCAGTATTTCAACTTTTGAAGCAATACTCTTCCAGGATGGTCAGAATATGGCCACAAAATGAATTTATTAATTTTTGATTTAATTTCCTTAAAATGATTGAAATTCTAAACACAGTTTTTCTTTCTTTTTAAAAATTATTTTTACACAGTTATTTTCACTTACGGAATGTCTGCAATTTTGCGCTTTTAGTATTCTCTGCGTAAACTATAGCCATATTTTATTTAAATTATTATGATTTAATGATAAGCATAAACACACAAGGGGAACAAACTTCATTTTTTTGTTAAGTTTAAGAAGCTTTGGCTGCTTTTCTCAAGTCAAAATTGAGAGGTTTGTCTTAACGGCAGATCAGTATGGGCTGTTATTCCAGACGGGTGACTGTGGGAGTCTGCCACGCGCGTTTGTGTTGGAGATGACCGATTCAGCTTGGACTTGGTGGCTTACAACTTCAAATGAGTCGGTGGTTAAGCTCTAGATTCACTATTGGTTTCTTGACCCTGACCGTCAGTTGACTAAGGTTAACAGCAACAAGTTGTAGAACCTGGACTTTCCACCCGCACGCGCACACACATACACGGGCACGCCCCCACACATGCACACGTACGTGCAGGGATGCATGCATACTGTACGTACACGTTGGAGCCAAAGAAACAGGCTGTGCCTTGGGCACACAGTGTGCCTGGACAGGCTTGCCCAGACAGGAGAGCATGTCTTCATTTCAAATGCTCGAAGAATTTGATTTGATTTAATGTGGGTCAGGCCCTGCTCTGATTGGATATTTTCTATGTTCATCCGTTATTTGTATGTCAGGTCCCCCTTGCTTGGGGGTTTGTCTTAGATTTTTGAGCAGGGGAATGAATTGAGCAATCTCAAACAGTGCACTTCAAAAGTGTGGGAACAGTAGAGTGAAATTTGTTATTTTTGTTATATCTTTTGGAGGGCACTGTATTTAGGTAAAGGTACATGCAGATATTGTTCACATGTATAATATCTAAACGTGGTTTTATCATTTTAACCACACTGTCCGTGTATAGTAATATAGTAAGTGCAAGAGTGCAATGTGATATATAGACTAGCCATAATATGAATGCTTCTAAAAATTGTATCTGAGCTTTAGTAGTGATAACTTGGCCCACTCTGTATCCATGGAGATGGTCTTTATAAAGTGATTTTATAAATATAATGACCATTTAAGTAGGCTAATGTAGGTTAAATTCACTTGCTCATCCGCAGATGATCAGGGCGTGTGATGGCTGCTCTCTGAACCGTTCTGTTCACGGTCCTGTTTTTGTGCTCTCGTCTGTTTTCCACTGCGTTATACCCAGAATGCTGTTCTTCCTCCTCCCTCGCAGGTCTGTTCAGAGCCGCCGTGCCCAGCGGCGCCTCCACCGGCATCTACGAGGCCCTGGAGCTCCGTGACAACGACAAGACCCGTTACCTGGGCAAAGGTGCGTGTGGTGCCTGCGGCCACCGGGCTCCCTCAGCCAGCCAGCCAGCCAGGCCGCCATCTTCCCATTTTACTCAACTTTAAATTAAAGGCATACTATGCAGGATTCTTTAGCCTGTGTTTATAATCAAAGAAGCCTCCTATGTCATCTTCAGCCCCACCCACTCACGCTGAGAAAGTTTTCCCACCTAACGTACGAAGCTGAATAGCTAGCATAACGTTAGTACCGTGAAATGAGCGACAGGAAGAAGGCAGATGTGATTATAGCTCAGTTAATTCCACTATGTTGAACATAATAGTGATTTTATTGTTGGACCTTTAAATTAGAAAATGTCCGACCTTCCCAAATGTCCTTATTTTCACCAGCTTCACACTGCCGGTAACGTTACTTACAGGTCCAACGGAAAACAAGCCAACTTCACGTCGCTTTTAATCTCCTTGCTGAACTTCAGCTGACGCCACGGAGTAAAAGCAATTCCAGCATTAACTAGCTCTTTAACTAGCCCTGTCGGCTTGTCTTTTTGCTTCACTGTATCTGGACTTCTTCGCTAGCTAGCTCTGCAGCCACACCCACCCCTTACCACGCAGAAAACAGGGCCACACCCAGAAACATATTTTAGAATAACAAATAGTGGTGAAGGTGCACAAATTTGGCAAAAGCGCAGAAAGACAGAGATGGCCACTGCATCATAGATGTGCCTTAGCATGAATACTGTATTATATTTTCAAGGTAAAATCCTGCATAGTATGCTTTTAAATACAATTAGAATAAATTTGATACGATTCATATGGCTTTATTTGACTGTTATACTATACAGGCTCAAACTACACAGGGTTTTTCCATCCTTTCTTTCCCCACTTGTATATCTACTGAAATGGGCAAGTGTTTTCTTATCCATCTCCTTTAGTGAACGCCCTTAGCCCAGCACAGCTTTTACCTCATTGCCAGGGCTCTGTGCTAACATTTTTTCCCATGGAGCACATAGGCTCCTAAGTTAAAAAATTTAAAACGCAAATCATGCCTATTAGTAGGTGTGCTCTTAAGAAGCAAAATGGGGGCACTGTACAGCCCTGCTCATCGGTCACATATGGCTTAAGTTCCTCTTTTCTGCAAAAAAAGGAAATCATGGTGTTGGTCAACAGAGCAGATTCTGTTGGATCAAGGATGTTGGGAAATGAATGTTTTTGTGCATCAGTGGCTTCAGATTTGGTGCATCACGAACCCTTCTGCAGAGGCTGCCTTCAGAGAGCCTCAACACCCAATTAATTTAATCAAAGCCACTGAATAATTAGGTTCCCTCTGAATGGGATACATGCCTCTGCCTTCAGTCCATTTTGGGGTCTTAAAAACATTCTTGCTGAATATTCAACAACGGCTCCATTGATATGATAAGCTGGTGTTGTTAATGGTGTTTGGTTAGTGTTTTGGCCACTTAAACGTAAGATCTCGCCCAATCACGGCGGCCCATAGATCCAGACCCGCCCCTTTCTTAATGGGGTATTGAGACTAGTAGCAGACGTCTGAGGAGCTGTGTTATACGGACAGATGGCCTAGTGCAGAGAGGGTGTTTGAGCCTGGCGCCTGCTCAGATTTGAAGGAGTCCGGTGGTCGGTTGGGTGGCTTTGTGCCCCCTGCTTTCTTTCATTTTCCTGTTCACTCTCTTCACTTCAACCTTTACACTCCTCCATCCTTCTCTTCCCTTCTGTCAGGAGTGAAAAGAGCCGTTAAATATATTAATGAGTTCTTGGCACCAGCCTTGTGTAATCAGGTAATTCAGTGTGTGTGTGTGTGTGGAATAACAGAGGCGAAATGCAACAACTTGAGCTCTAATTCATAGAGGCATGAATACATGGTTTTGGTTTGGACAACTAACTCAAGCAGGCATTTGTAGACGATCTGTGTCTTAATCTCAACTTGCGTATTTATATGAATTAAATCGACTCATTTTAAAATCACCTTTCCTTTGCATTGCATATTCTCTTCCTGTCTGTATGTCTCTGAGTAGGCGACCTTGAATATTTGATTTTGATCTTTGATCGTCTAGTTTTGCCTGCTCTGCATGTCCCTCTTCTCCTTGGATAAGTGATGGATTTGCTTGTTCCCTGCAGGTGTCTCAACAGCTGTTGAGAATATCAATAAAATAATTGCACCTGCACTGGTTAGCAAGGTAGGAACATTTATTGTTTGACTAATACTCTGAATATGTGATATTTTAAAAGGGATTTCTGTAGAATCTTAGCTTCTTTTAGTGTTTCTGTATTTTTGTACAAGCGACTGAAATGGCCTGAATTAAGAATGGTACAGCAACCTAATTAGCTCAGGCTTTATAGCATTGACTCAGACCTTATAGCATTGATTTCTATAAAGTCAGAGTGGCATGAAATGTGGATGGTGGGTTTTCCACATCAGACTGTCTCAGAAAACACCATTTGTATTGGAGTGACAGTGTCCTTGCAAATGTGTGCTTTAACTCGACTAATCTAAACTAACTGCACGGTGACATGGACACTGTAATATTCACCTCTCAGACGACTGGAATGAGGGATGGTTGCCGAGTTGCCGGGCTGACTGCTTTTGTTTCTCTGCCCCTGTAACGTGTGAACTGTCCTCCCCTCCCCCCCACAGGATGTGTCCGTCCTGGAGCAGGAGAAGATTGACAACCTGATGCTGTCGATGGACGGCACGGAGAACAAGTGTACGTTCCCTCAGCTTGGAGATGTGCTCTGCCGTCTGTGTGCCTAGCGCACAGGCCTCTATCCGGAGTGGCTACACAGCTCATACAGTCATACAGTCTTCTGACATTTGCTTGAGCGCTGCAGGTTAAGTCCTTTAAAGGTGCCGCAGTGTTTCCTGGGGGAGTTGGGCCCGCAGTCCTTATTATGAGCTTAGCCATTACACCACTCTGCCACACCGACGGCTTTAACGGCCCCCAGTGACCTAGATCTACAGCTGTAGTGAAGATGTCATTGGAAAAGCTTTTTCTGCAATGAATTCATTTCTTTCTTTTTTTTTTTTTTTAAATTGTGAATTGCAGCCAAGTTTGGTGCGAACGCCATCCTGGGCGTGTCCCTGGCCGTGTGCAAGGCAGGAGCTGCGGAGAAGGGCGTCCCGCTGTTCCGCCACATCGCCGACCTCGCCGGAAACCCCGAAGTCATCCTCCCGGTCCCTGTACGCCTGCAGTTACCCCGCTGTCAATTTTGTGCTTGCTCTGTTAAAGTGGCTCCTGTGTGGACTTGCGCCATCCTTTCATCCGCGGTCTCTTCTGCTTGTATTGTACCGTTTGTTTTTTAACCTAGGGAAAGCTAGGTTAAGCCAGGAGAGCTTTGCATTCTGGACCTTTTCACCCATCACGATATAAATGTATTTATTTTTTTGCCTTAAGGCATTCAACGTCATCAACGGTGGCTCCCACGCCGGCAACAAGCTGGCCATGCAGGAGTTCATGATCCTGCCCGTGGGCGCCAGCACCTTCAAGGAGGCCATGCGCATCGGCGCCGAGGTCTACCACAACCTGAAGAACGTCATCAAGGAGAAGTACGGCAAGGACGCCACCAACGTGGGAGACGAGGGCGGCTTCGCCCCCAACATCCTGGAGAACAAGGAAGGTGGGAGGACGAGACTGGGCTTTTTGCCAATTATGCTTTTTTTTCTCAAACCAACCACGTTTTTCTCTGAGGAACCAAATACTGGCAGCAGGTTTTTACTGCATCACATTTACCTCAACATCAGCTGTAGGCTCTAAGTTGAATAGAACTGGCTCACAGCACAGTTATCTACATACACCGTATATAGCTGGCTTATGAAAGTTTGTTCACAAGTTTGCATCATATCCATGTACAAATATACAATATTTGGGGTAAGATGGATTTACTTTAAAGAATGTGAAATGAGTGGAACTTTAAAGTGAATGTTTTATTCAGCTGGAGGCACAAATCCCTGCAGTATAGCACCAGGTCCGTGCCTGGGGAATGCCGTTTGGGGAATGCCGTTTCGGGGGCTGGGGGGTGGGGGGGGAGAGCCCATACCGTGCAGGACATCGCCTGGGAATGCTGGAATGGGGGTAGGGAGAGCACATGGCTTCCAAATAAAGACCTTAACTTGATACTGTAAACTGAATTGACTCCCAGTCGCTGAATTGGTTGACCTTTGACCTGCCTGTTGAGGGGAGGTCCTAAAACAGCAATTGCACAGTCAGCAGCTGCTACAACACTCTCCTGAACAACTGCTGTTGCCAGTATCCTTCAGTCGGCCATATTGCTCTTCATCCAGAACATTTTCCTTTACTCCTAAAGTACTTCCATAAAGCGCTTTTATCTATTTAACGGTTGTTAGAAATTGTGACTCTGGCTTACTGGCTGCAATTAATTATTTTTACTAGAAAGTTAAACTGGCGTTCTGTTGGAAAGAACATTTGCACATTGTAGTTGACTACAATAACGACACGTTGGTCTGAAGTATTGTCTTTGAAGGCTCCAGAAACGCATGTGTTCATACTGTATTTGTTTTATTGTTCATGCCTTTTGCCACTGTTATTCTTTTCTCTCTTTCATTTGATGAAATGCCTGCTTTCTAGGCTATGTCTGCAATCTACAGGTATTGGCCAAAAAATATGAATGCCAGTGTAAAGTCCCTTAACAGGGTGTTAGGCCTGCCATATTTTACATCCACCTGTTCTCACCTCACATTGAAACGGGTCTTTGGCTGGATCAGAAGTTGCTTCTGTGTTTTGCCCTGCACTTAAAATGGATGCCAGAGTTCCATGCTAACACCACCGTGGACACCGCTGCTCGTGAAGCATCAGAAAGACGAGCGGTCGCTGTTCCCGCCAAACGCACCCCTCAGTCGCATCCTTTCACAATCACTGCTCTCGCTGCTGCAGCCACGGCAGCCATAATTACACCGATCACGGTTCCCCAGCTTTCACCTGCCCAATGATTGTCTTTCCTTCTTGCATTGCTGTATAGGCAACAGATATTACAGTCCTGCAATGTTCAGCATAGTACCAGATATCCAGCATAGTACCACTACAGAGGTGGTGTTATGAGGATCAGCATGAGGTCATTGATAGCACTCCTGTAATGGCCGCTTCTGTCCTTGCAGCTCTGGAACTGCTGAAGAACGCCATCGGCAAGGCCGGCTACACCGATAAGATCGTGATCGGCATGGACGTGGCCGCCTCCGAGTTCTACAAGGATGGCAAGTACGACCTGGACTTCAAGTCCCCCGATGACCCCAGCCGTTACATCAGCCCCGACCAGCTGGCCGACCTCTACAAGAGCTTCGTCAAGGACTACCCAGGTCAGTCCCCCCCCCCCCACACACCCCCTCCGCCCGTATTTCTTCCTAATCTGGATTATTCTTGCTTCTGAACCCTTGGAAGCCCCTCACTCAGGCCCTGCTAATCCCACTGAAGTCATGAGAGCCCTCACGCTCCTCCACCGCTAGCCTGCGCCGCGAGTCCAGTCATGGAGCTCTGATGAGGTCACTGGGGCTCTGATGAGGTCACTGGAGCTAAGAACAGTCTCTCTATAGTGTGGTCACCTGTGCTAAAAACAGTCTCATTATAGCGTGGTCACTGGTGCTAAGAACAGTCTCTCTATAGTGTGGTCACCTGTGCTAAAAACAGTCTCATTATAGCGTGGTCACTGGTGCTAAGAACAGCCTCTCTATAATGTGGTCACTGGGGCTAAGAACAGCCTAATTTTAGCGTGGTCCATCTCGGGAGGTCCATCAGGCTTTCCCCAGACCTCGGTAGCTCTGCTTGTTGGGTCCATACTGTGCTTGACTTTGACTGTGAGAAATGGAAGGCTGTAGAAGGGCTGGGAGGTGTGGTTAATGCATTTATCTGTGAAGCACCCTTTTCTACGTACACGTATCCGTTGTGAATACAGTGACATCGGTATTCGTTTTTCAAAGCATGTCAGAAAAGTGATTAATGTGTGAAGATCAGATCTATTAAAACAGTTGTTTGCCCATAATGGATGTTCATAACTAAACTAACTACACAAACTAGTAGAATTAAATACTGTAGGAAACCTGTACATTAAATACTTTAACTCTCGATGCCTGTGATGCTGCTCACTAAATCATACAGTCGCATTGAATTATATATTTTAGAATATTGGTGAAAATGGATTTTTTGGATAAAACTGCACTCAAAGGGCATTGAAAATTTTTTGCTCTTTGCCCTATGGCCTTATTATTATTTTTTGTTGGTCCGCAGTGGTGTCCATCGAGGACCCCTTTGACCAGGACGACTGGCAGGCCTGGACCAACTTCACCGGCAGCACCACCATCCAGGTGGTGGGCGACGACCTGACCGTGACCAACCCCACGCGCATCGAGAAGGCCGTGTCCGTCAAGGCCTGCAACTGCCTGCTGCTGAAGGTCAACCAGATCGGCTCCGTCACCGAGTCCCTGAAGGCGTAGGTCCCGCCGCGGAGCCGCAGTGTGTCCCCCCCGCGGAGCCGCAGTGTGTCCCCCCCGCGGAGCCGCACTCTGTCCCCCCCGCGGAGCCGCGCTCTGTCCCCCCCGCGGAGCCGCGCTCTGTCCCGCCACGGAGCCGCACTCTGTCCCCCCCGCAGAGCCGCACTCTGTCCCCCCCCTCCCCACCCCGGGGTGGATGGGCCGCCGTTCAGCCAGATAGTGTACCGCTAGTGTTACTGAAGAGAGTGTTTTAGGGGTATTCTGGCATGCTCGCTCCAGGCGTCTCTAATGCGGGTAGAAGCTGTTGCCCATTTTCTGAGCATTGCTGAAGAATGACTAACTTGGAAGGGGAAAGGGGAGCCTAAAACTGAAATATCATGAGATGATACAATATGGGATGAGAACACATTATGGTCATGAAACTGCCCTCCTTACGTAGATTAACACATTATTTGTTAATGGGCGTTGGTTCTAATGCAGCGTCAGTCTCTGTGTGCTGTTGACATTGTTGATCTCTTTATTTGAACCCTGTCGTTTCGCTTAGTCATGCTGTTCTTGCACGTCCTGGCAATAAATAATACACGTGAGGGGAACTTTTCTTAACCATTTTTTTGGCATCACACTGTCACATTTTTGGCACATAAGCACAGAGAACAACATTGTCCTATATTTCACGGTGGAAAAGGTTTAAAATGATTATGCATATCATATCAGCCCGGTCTTACTCTGTTTGTCACTCTGTGTCCCCCCCCCCCGTCTAGCTGCAAGTTGGCGCAGTCCAGCGGCTGGGGGGTGATGGTGAGCCACCGCTCTGGGGAGACGGAGGACACCTTCATCGCTGACCTGGTGGTGGGACTCTGCACAGGCCAGGTAGGGGGGACGCCCGCACCTGACACCAAACACCCATGAGCCTTTGCGTTATACAAACCTGATGTGCAAACTGAAGACGTTCTTCTGTTACATTGCCTTCTAACAGCTACCTTTAAAATTCCCCTTAAGAGTCTCAACCATCATTGTGCTGTTGTTCAAACAGGGTGCCAGTTACCACAGCAACGATGGTTGTTTATCATTTGATTATTTTAAATAACCTTTTTTTTAAGATTACTTGTTGCCTATCTTAACACGATGGTGGACTCTTTATTAAATTCATGTTTTTAGAAAATGGTGAAGCCTTTCAGAAATAATTCAGTCTAATACATTCGTTGATTTAATAACTATGATTAATATGTCACTCATTGCAGCGCAGTTGTTCTAATAATTATGTGATCATTAATTATGCATTCTCCCCATTAGATTAAGACCGGAGCACCTTGCCGTTCTGAGCGTCTGGCCAAGTACAATCAGCTGCTTAGGTGAGGCAAAAGAACACACCCGTTTCCATGACTGCTTTTACTGTTTATGCATTCTGTGTATTCTTACTGGTTATATATTTTGTGTAACGCTGAATTATGGCCACTTGGAGTCTTAACCACTGTGTCCCAAGACCTCTGACTCACTGGCTATTTAAGTATGGCCAGCAGTAGAGAGACTAAAATGCAGACGCAATTATTATATGCATGCATATATATAAGAGAACGAAGACCAAAACCAAAGCTGTTCAGACACAAACAGGGAAGGATTCCTCACAGTTTGTGAGTTTAAGAACATGCCAAGGCATTCCGACAATGAAATTCACACCTGTGATCCACGTTATTTGCATACTGTAATTGTTCTCCTGTACTGAAGCAATAAGTGCTTTAAAAAAAATTTTAATTCAAATTTCTAATTGTTTGACAGGATTGAAGAGGAGCTGGGAGACAAGGCTCGCTTTGCAGGCAAGAACTTCAGGAACCCCCTGGTGAACTGAGGAAATGGAAGCCACTTCCCGGGGCTAGCTTCTTCGTGCATACATACACTCTCTCACACCCAACCCAGGATAGGTCACTCGTATTTCAGGCAGAAGGGCAGGTGGAACGAGGCGCATTATAATCCATGGTCCTAGTCTGCAGGCTGTCGCACTGAAACCTCCCCATTCGTCCGTACTTCTGCCCCCTAGCTGTCGGCTTCTGAATAGCACTGGTCCCGTAATGTGTATTTTTTTCGGTTCGTTTTGTGAGACACTTGTTTTTGTTTTTCTTTGTTTTGCTAGGGAGTTTTTTTTTGCGATTTCTGTTGTCTTAATTCTATATTTAGTGAAGAGAAGAAACATCACGTGCAATGCGTCACATTATTGAGGAGATGTAGTGTTGCTGTATGTGTGGCAGAAAACTAAATAAACCATCCTCTCTGAAACGGACACTAACACTGTTCGTCTCTATTGCTAATTTTATCGCCCAAAGGATCAAGTCTAATCAGCTTTGTCACGATCTGACATGCATTTTACACTTCATGCACAACATAAAAACTGTGCTTGCCGTCTTCAACTCCTGATTCACTTCCGAGCGTAATGATGTCGTGGGTAGCATCCTTTCAGGTAATCTGCTGGAGATTCACATTTTCCCTGATGAGATCATTTGCTCATTCAATAACCTTTCGTTTTTTCACCTTTGACAAAGTGTCAGCTCTTGGAGGTAGCTTTTCAGTTCAAATGCACAGACAGATATGATCCTGTTCGTGAGCCCCTTAATGAACTTCTGCTACAAAGCCATTGATGCTTGACTCTTGCCACATGTGAAGCACATTTCCACTAGGGTGAGATAAGTGCATTAAGGCACAGGGAAGCCATTGAGATTTGCACTTAACGTACCTTGCACCACTGCTACATTAAATTAACTATTGTTGTGTGAAGTCAGTTAAAAGCGCGTGCAGCTTTCTACTATAGTGTGATGCCCCTTTCCCAAAGTTCATTTTGAAATGCCCAATTTGTTGGATGTTTAAATTATTCTTGCCACTCCAAAGTGGATTAGCTGCTCCATTTTAACAGAGCTGTAGCTACTGTTAGTTTACAGCAGCAATCTCAGGTTCCAGTCACGGGGGGCCGTTGTGTCTGCAAGCTTCCTGGCCTCCTGTCAGTCAGGCCTTTTAAACATGGTGTAACAACCCCAGCCAATCATTAATTTAAAAAGAAGCACTTAAGGGTGGGAAAAGACTGAAAAGCAAGTGACACTGCAGCCCACTGGGATATGAGTTTAAGACCCCAGATTTACAGGCTCCATTCACATCCATTTACTCAAGTTTCTATCCACAAGCATTTTCTTAGCCAAATGTCCATGCCATAAAGAAGCTTTCAATAAGACAATCTGATTTATTAAGCTGAGTTCAACGTGGAATTGATAGTCTGCCATAAGCAGGCACCAACATAAATTTAAACCAAATGCAGTATATAGAGATGCTGGTTATAAAAAAGGCCATAATTTATTTTACTCATAAATGTATTAATGTTTTATTCCAGATGGTTCCTAATGCACCTCGCATGTTTGCATTGTCACCATCATTTTGTCCAGCCCATCAGAGAGACTGACTCAAATATATCATTTTGAGAAGAGTGATCCTTCTAAGAGATCCTTCAGTTACCAGCTGAACTCTGTTTCATCTAATAACAAAAAATGTTTTTATCTTGAGAGGCAAAAAATAACAATCTGATATAAGGAAGCAGTCCTCTACTACTCTAGGAGTGTATGGGTGGGTTTTTCTGGATGTTTCTGCCAGCTGTAGTCTCGAAGGTGCAGTATAGCTATCCAAGAGCGTCCTGTATAATGTGACAAAATGGCTGACAAAGTTTCTGCAAGGACACTGAACACTGTGCATCCAATTACAGGAAGTGAACATTATCCGTTATGATCTATTGATCACAAATAAGGCATGGTGCACGATGTGCATGTTATTGGATGCTCTTGATAGAAGTGATTGCTGGTATTGATCTTGCAGGCAGGTTTCAAATGAGATATCTCAAACCCAATGAAAGCTGGAATAATACTTATGGCACCAAAGTGACTGTGCCAGCTTGCCCTGTGGGAGTTCTGTACTTGAGTTATGAAGACGGTATGTCAATGAACTTTCATCAACAGGCTTTCAGCTGCAAATGTCATTTACTTCACTGGATGAAAGGCAAAATGTGTTTTTTAACAGTGGAAACAACTTTGGATGTCTGAACACATGCACAAACAAGAGCAATAAATTGGCTCAGATTTTCATTTTAAACTGATGAGTGCCATCTTGTGGCTGCATTGATATCGTCACTTCATATATTCATTTGTTTCGAACACAGTCTTGAATACACTGGGTTTCTATTTCAAGGATATGCTCAGGAATCTTCAGCAAGATTTAAAACCCTCAAAACTGGTTTCATTCAGATCGGTTACCTTTGGATAATTTCAGGAATTCAGGTAGGGGTTTTATGACCTGTTTGTACCTATGGGCACATACACAAGTATGAGTAATCTGTGGTTGATAGGAGTCACAGGAGCAGTGGGCATAGGAAAAAAAGAAAGGCAGATAGGTTTAAGGTGGTAGGTCTTCAGATCTGAATGAAAATGGTGACGTATTCAGGCAGGGAATTATACAATTTAGGGGCGTGAACAGATGCCAGCTTATGGCATTTTCATCTTTAAACTGGGCACTACTACATACATAAGGCCTTTAGTTGTGCCTTATGCTGTACTCAGTCCAGTTGAGACTGAACAGATAACCATATCACCATCATAAGATGCAAACTCTTGCAATACTCTTTGTGATATCCCAAACACTGACATTTTCACTTTACATTACATTTATTTAGCAGACACTTTTATCCAAAGCGACGTACAAAAATGCATATCAAGGTCATTGGAACAACTACAAAACACACTGAATCAAGTACAAGAATCAAGCCTGCTCTATCAACCAATTTCTTAGATCCCACTAAGATTTCAGTATATTGAATGAATTCAATTTCAAGGCCAAGAGGAAGCATGAACAGAAAATAAAAATGGGTACAGAATGTATCCCTGGCATTAAGTACAGATAATATAGATGTGCAAACGTGTTTGTCAGAAAAGATATAAATCAGTCTGAAAATTTTCCAGACTTGCCCACAAAGTCCCTTAGGTGTCCAATTAAAATAAAGAGATCAACATTGTCAACAGCACACACAGACTGATGCTGCATTAGAACCAGTGCTCATTAATAAATAATGTGTTAATCTACGTAAGGAGGGCAGTTTCATGACTATAATTTGTTCTTAACCCATATTGTATCATCTCATGATATTTCAGAGTTTTAGGTTCCTCTTTATTATGATTACTATCTTATTATTGTTATCCACTGATGTAGCTTACCTAAGAAGTTTTCTCTGTTGTAAGATGTTTGTCTCTGCTTCAACAGCTGGGTCCTATTAACAATTAAAGTAGAGTGTTAACGTATGATAAGGTATCAAGTAAAGAGTTCAGAGCTCAAATACTGTTGTCTCTGGTAATAAAGGGCTCGGTTGCTCTGGAAACAATGAAGCGAACATTCTCAGGGGGGTCTGCATGGCCTACATTCTTAACCTCTCTTTTGGGACAGCTTTACACCACTCAGGCATATACATTTCACGTGTGCATTATTTAAGAGCAGTCTGTACACTTTAAATATCAATGCCCGTGCTGTGCACTGTACTGCACCTTCTCTTAGGCCTAAATCATCTGCACTCTGAAATTACATAAAGAGATCCTGTGTGCATATGACATTCAGAAATGATTAGACAAAAAACAATGAATGCCTGAGTAGTGACCCTACCCCTATACCCATTTTGCAATTTACATTTTTAATAGTAAATTTTGGAAGACAGCATGATGATAATATATATATATTGTCACATGTAAAACATGTGCACACACACATATGCCTTCTGAATAAACACCAATAGAGCATCCTGTTATGCAATTGCCATATTGGGCTTTCTTTCATGTGCTTGAATACGGGCTGCCCTCTGCTGTTTAGGATTGGTACTTATTGTATGCGCATGTGCTGTGTTACCTTGTTTCAGTCAAAGCAAAATTGTCCTTAAAATTATGGGACCACTTTGGAACAAGCCTTAATTTTTTCAGGTCTTTTTTTTTTTTTTTTTTGGACAAATGAGTTTCAGAGGCAGCTGAAGATACCATAAAAATATAAGATGCTCAGGTTTTTTTTACCCTACATTGAACAATGGTTAAATTGCATCATTGCATTTGTATCAAGTTAATGTTGTACATCATAACAAATGTCTGTGCCTTTTGGAATGAGCATGTGGTGGGAATATTTCATGAGAATCCAAATGTGCTGCTCTTTTTTTTTTAAGGCCTGGTACATCCAGGAGAACATGTACTCACTAAAACTAAAATACTTACACATACAATATAATTTAAGAATATCTGACTTTCACCCTAACATTTCCAAGCCATAATACAGAGAAATCGCATGACAGTCATACAGGGTAGTCTATATGAGAATGCATGTGTGTATATCCACTCAACCTGAAAGATTAAGGTGATTATAATCAACTCACATTCTGTTGGTTTATTTTAGTGCCTTACCAAGATCCTCTTTGCTTCCAGCCCACTAATCTAATAAGTACACCCTAGTGCTTGGGGAAAGAAAAAAGTAATCTATTTTGAATTGTGCTTTCACTTCAAATCGTAGTATATAGCATCCATGGAAATTGTGCATTGGTTTAATATCCATTTAATTGTTGCATTCAGCATGCAAAGAATAACGACTGTCATAGCTTCAGAATTGCTGCCAAAACACGATATCTTAGCGATGGAAATGAGATTCAAGCCATCTGGCGCTGGCAGAAGTGATGGAGGTATTGTAGTTGCAGGATATCAATTAAACATGCATTCTCTTTACGCTACAAAAGAAGGCACACACGCAATTTCCTTCGGTGAGGCAAAAGCCTGCATTTTTAAAATCCATCTACTTGTTCCAGTTGTCATCTCTCTGATTACAAACCATTCTTCTGTGGGTGCCAGTGTGGCCAGCCCTCGCTTCCTGACAGTCCCCCCCCACCCACCCCCACCCCATTTTGCCTCTGTCCCCTCAAGGCTGGAGTGTAATTTGTTTGAACTCGTCTCTCTTTTGCAAGGAATCCTTGATTTTGTTTTTGCCTTTTTGAATTCTTGACTTTACACTTCAGCAGCAGCATCCACCCGAGAAACCGGTTTTCTTTTTGACGCTCATCCAGCATGTCATGTCACAATATAGCGGCAAGCCATGCGATTCTGAACACAATATCCTGGAGCAGAGCCCTTGATGCCTTTACAGAAATGAGAAGAGAAAATAGCCAGCTGTGTTCATTATGTCCTGCAACAGAACCATTTTTTTTAAATGTCACTTTTATTCTTTCACTAAAGGCTCTGCTCACTACTTATTGTTTTGTCATTTGCCCATCACTTCATCACGGCACATGAAAATAACTCATACACCTGCTGTGCACACTACAGTGTACCGTTTTAATTTTCCATGCAGGAAGCTTTATTCCTATTAATCTTGTGAATGGGTCACTCAGTTAAAACCTTCTGTACACTGTCACACTGTTGGATTCCAGTTAAATAAAACCTCAGCCAAAATTAGTTCCAGGTAAAAAAACAAAAACAAAAAAAAACAAAACTTTTTATTATTTATCTTAGGTTAATATTTAATGCTACATTGTTGCATTAATCTTCACTGAAATTAGAACTCTTCGTGTAACCGAGTCAGAGAAAAGACACAAAAAGTTGAAATGATTGTGTCACATCTTCTTATGACAAAATGTTACAGAATATAGGCAAATCCTTTTCAAAGCTAGTCCTCGTCCTGTTTTATCAATCTGTTTTACTGACTGAGCCGTTAACATGCGAACACCATCCAGTCGGTTATACTAAGAATTGCACTTCAGTTAATCAGTGTTCATCAGGAAGTTACTGTACTGTATGCTGGTGAAACTAATAAAAATAATGAATGGTTCAGTTAAGCTGCAGGAAGGGCTTGGATTGCTTCTCTCTTGACATGTTCTGCATGAAGTGACTCACCTTGGGAATCTGTCCAATGTGAGAGTAAGTGACACTTGCTGGCTCGTGTTTGCCATACACAGAGAACCAATCCTTTGCTCCACAGGGGGTGCCATATGCATCCGGATGCTGAATTACCAGGAGCCAGAGGGACTGTAGAAATGTATTTGGAATGATGGAGTCATTTCATCATCAATGCTTGGTAAAAGAATACAGTATTCTTGGGGTCACCGTTCTTGTTACAGTTTAAGATGTGCCACTGCTGGCCTGGACAGGTTTAATGTAGAAATAAAGTTTGAGGAACACACAAGTCGGTTAATGTGCAGACCTATTCAGTTCACTCCAGACAATTCTAAGATTATTATTATTGTTGTTGCTATTCTTATTCTTCATATTATTATTATTATTATTCGTAGTAGTAGTAGTAGCCTTTAAAAACATGGGTCACTGAAAATTGATTGTCTCAATACATTCTTCATTAGGCTATGTGGGTTGTAAAATATGCAAGTACATTGACTGATAGGAGGAAACAGCCTATTGAAAAAAGATCTTCCAAAAGACAAAAAAACAGATACTGTGAAACCATGTAGTTATCCTATCTGTATTCATATAATGGGAGATAACATAACTAAAAGTGAATCAATACAAGATTAGGCGGCTACAACCGTTCCTCACATCTTTCAGCACCTACCTCGTGGACGCCCATTTATACTCTAGACGCCAATCTCAGCTTTTAAATCACTACATGCTTCAAACTAATTGGCTATTATTGCGGCGCCCCTGCCGCCTGAGTGGCCAATGGGGTAATACAATACTGCAAGGTGGGCTGAACATTTTCTGATTCACCATTCTCCTGCAGGGGAGGAGGTGCTTTAAGATTGAGGTGAGAAGGGAGCGAAAAATCCCCACATTGATATTTACACATACACTTTATTCTGAGGCATAAATATTACTGACAAAACACGAATCATCACAGTGGTGGCAAACGTTTATACAAACACAAAAAGTGGCACACACTTGCCCCTTCTTGCTAGCTCAGCAGACACTGTCTGTTAGCTAACGTTACGTTAACTAGCTAGCTAGACCGCTAACGTGAGTTGTTCCCTGCCTTCCCTGTTTTGTGTTGCAGATCTGAAACAAAAACTGATGTAGAACAAGAGAAAAGGTAAGTCTTAAATTGGAATCATGTTCCAAGTAGCACGCCTGCTACAGCATTGATATTTGGGAACTAGCTATATTTCTGCAAGCTGACTAGCACAATTAATTTAGCTAGATTTACGCTAATTTTTAATGAAAAATGTGGCCGTCAGTCGCAAGTGTCAAGTCAAGGGTGCTAACGTTGGATATCTATTTTAATTAGTCCTGGATGCCAAGCTAACATTAGCTTGCTGTTGTGCGAGTGGTGGCGTGGACAGATAGATTGTTCCTTTGAAACTATTTTATTCGCCGACTAGCTGTTGATAGCATGCTTATCTTAATGTCCACAGACACGTGTAAGAATTGAACATTGTTAGTTTTAACGTTAACAGTTACTGAACTGAAACACATTACTCAGACGTTCACTGTGCATTAATTTACAATGACAGAGCTTGCTAGTTAAGGTCAGTTTGCAAAGCAGGTTCAACGTCGTTATTGTTATTACATAGCATTAGTATACAGGTCACGCATGCCTTGGAAACGTAAACTGTTAGGTAGACTATGTATCGATATTGTTCACTAGCACGTCACTACCTAGTTTGCTAACGTTAGCCAACAGAAGGAAACTCCAATGGAAGAAAAGTTATGTCTAATGTTAAATGCAGGATTATTCCTTGTTATAACAAGCTACAGGACTGCTGACGTCCACAACGATAGTTGAGTAGTTAATAATACACAATTGTAAATTAAACGCTAGATCGATTAAGATAGCTGGGTGCCATGTCCCATATGTAATAATAAATGTTGCCCCGTTTGCAAGCAGGATCGAAAACATTGCTATAATGCTGTACAAGCTACTAATGTTAAGTAATAACAGGACAAGAGACGCTTAGCTGGCGAACTCCTTGTCTATAATCGATGGATAGCTTGCTAGCTATTGAGCGTCTTATACGATGGCTTTTTGTTCGTCGTGTTAATAAGAACAGAACCAGAAATTTGTTTTCCTTGCATAAAACATGAAGTAAGGCATTTCCACTACCAGAGTCTGGCAAATCACAGCAGGTGACTCACAAGGAAGTCTGAATTGAACTGCCATGTTCAGCAAGTGCATGCCTGAACTATTGATGGCTACAATGCTCTTCCTTAATTAACCCCACGCTGGTTGGTAGCTATCTTATTACGCTAGTTGCATTCATACAAAGCCGTGCATCGTTAGCAAGCTTGCCTCTTGGTTGGAAGTTCCAGATGAGTAGATGTATCAACCGTGTCTCTTAATGCAAATAATGAAAGTCACCGAAGGCATGTATGAAAATGGCTTTGATTAGTCTCGTCATTTCCATTTTGATCATTTGCCGAAGCCGTGCATTCACTGGCTGACAGCGGTCTGTGTTAGAGGTTGTTATGTTATTTTATTTTGGTTTACTGACAAACTAAAGAGATCTATTTGGTAAAGCATAATGTTTTAGTCAAGCTGTTTTACAAACATGAGGTTGCTGAACCATTTAGCTAGTCAGCGCTATTTATTTAAGGATTTTAAAACACAAAACATATCCGCCTTTGTTACATTTGTTGTTTAGATTTATCGTTGAAGAGCATATTATATTTTCTGCACGGTTAAGTTATTTTGTAACTCTGCGGCACGAGGGGGAAACGCTTTAGTGGTTCTCGTTCTCCATCATAAATGTGAAAAACCACATGATGACAAATTGGCAGACTGCAGAGGACATTCGTGCCTCAGCTGCAGGAAGGAAACGTGTCCATGAGCCGGGCTTTGTTTTGATCTCCGAGGCATGCGGTCCTCAGCACTTCGAAAGCTTTTCAAAAATCATAAACCAGAACAGCAACTGAGAGCTGGATGATTTCGGCTCTTCTGAGATTGATTTGCTGAATGTATTGGCACGGCACCACACAATCGCATAGTATTGCAATCCTGCACTTCATCGTTAACAGCCCATTCAACACTGACGTGCTGGACTCCAAAATATGCTTCAGCGGGGTTGACAATGGATAATGGGTTGTCACGCTGGGATAATTTCAAGTAACTTAGCTGAGCATGTTGCTGACTACGGGATTGGCAAGTTACGAATGCTAGGATGTGACTGGTTAACAACCAAAAATCATCTCGTTATACCAACTACAATTACAATTTGACACAGTTCTTCTTATTAGAAAGTTATTAGAAACTTCCACCACTGTTTTATAAACATTTAATTTCCACTGAAACTATTTTATGATTTAACGCAACAATGAAACAGTCGCATAGTTGGCCATTGGGACAATTGCAGTCAGCCTGGCAGAGTTAACCTCTAGAGTCTAGACCGGAGAACTGTATGTGAGATAAACGCAGCTGTTTCTGTTTAATGCAGTTCCGTGGTCTAGGCGTTTTAACCTGCGGTTTAATATCCTCTAAATTGGTTGCAGTTGCCCCACTATATGTTCTACCTCTTTGTTGGGACGGGAGATGTTTCGGTTGTTATATTTACACGCTGGATTTCCGATGTAATGTGTCAGTAATTTTCAACATTTGAAGCCTGCCAATGAATTACCATAGTGCTGTGTATGATGAACACTTAAAAGTTTAGAGCTTGATGTTGTTTAAAAAAAACCGTCTGAAGGGCATTTTGTGCACAGGGGAAATATGTCTTCAGTTGGTTACTTCACTGAAAGTGTATTCCAGAGCATAAGATGATCTATTTCAAGGGTTATCGGGCTTGTTCCAAGCATAATTGCAACCTCTGAAATGTAAGCTGTTAATAGTTCTTAATTAGACACTTTAAATGTCTGCTGAAGGATGAATTACTGTCTTAAGGCCACATTATACCAGAAATGGCTGTGCATGCCATAGAATAAATATCCTGCATTCATATTCCAGGGTTTT
The DNA here is from genome assembly GCF_018555375.3 of Anguilla rostrata. Taxonomy (NCBI): domain Eukaryota; kingdom Metazoa; phylum Chordata; class Actinopteri; order Anguilliformes; family Anguillidae; genus Anguilla; species Anguilla rostrata. The sequence continues at coordinate 31,634,359 of NC_057945.1, forward strand.
TAATGAATCTGATGAATTAATGCTTTCATTTAATGTAATGTGCTATAAGTCAAACGATTTCTTTAGGGAGGGGGGTTACAGTTTTTTAAAGTTTATTAAATTAAATTACAGACTGAAAGGGGACAATTGGTGCTGGAAAAACAGGACACCTAGTTACCGAAGCAAGACCATTTGTGTGAACTACAGTGTTCAAAGACAAAGCAGTTGGCCATGGGCCAAACCTACATTGTTTAAATAAGTTACACATGGAAAACATTAAGCATGTTTACAAAAACCCTGATTGATCAAGAGATTGACTGTAACAGACACCATAAACGGCGGGTCCACTGGATTGAGTTCAAGAACCCCTGATCTGTTTTGTTTGCAAATCTATTTTTAGCGGTTATGAGCTCTTGCATTGAAGACAGTTTTCCGCATTATAAATGGATGTATAAATAGCTTCATAAAGCCACATAATTAAACATTGCGAGAGTTATAATTATAACCATAACCTCAGTATGTCTGTGGGTCCCTAGTGCATAGCTTCATTTGTAGGTTTTTATTTTTCTTTTTTTCTGAACGCCAGCGCAGTTGCCACCAGAATAAATCAGATCTTATTGCTGTAGCATTTTTAATGTTCCAACATGCATTCAGTTAAAGGCAGCAAATTGAGTAAGAGCTGTGTTTAGCATACAAAAAGACATTTGACAGGTGTGCTGTTTAATTATGCAGTGGCAGAATCACAAGGTGTGTTTGTTCGACCTTCCGAGCCTGATAAATAATGAATCGCACTGCGGTTGCTATTAATGCATTCAAACAAATGTTTCAGCGTGTTAAGCCTTAAATATGTCACAGTAGATGCAACAGCGCTGTCACCAAAAAAACCTGTTAAGTTAAGCTCTGCTTGAACAGCTCTCATCGCCGTGGCGATGCGTAAATGATATTGTCTTCAGTGAAATAACCTTTCCATTGTGCTGCGGTTTTCACAAGCATCTGCTTGTCCTTTAATGAATGATGGCGAACCTCCATTCTCTCCCTTTGTGATGTGGGAAAGAAGACGCATCCTCGGAGGGATAATTGTGAGCGCGGCAAAGGCTGTCATTTTTAAAGCAGTCAGTGGAGCTGTTTCAGCAGCAGGGCTCCTCTCAGCAGCGGGCTATTTACTCGCCTCTCATTAATATGGATCAAACGAGAGGGAGGACGAGGGCGAGCGAGGATGAGAGAGAGGGAGACAAACGCTGGAGCAAGCTTTCATTAGCGGTGACCGTTCTCCATTTGCTCGAGGGCATTTAAAAAAAAAAACTCTTTATACAGACAACGGAGAAAGCTTGTATTTTAATTGCGTAATAAGATCAAATTTGGGGGGAAAAAAAGGGATTGCTAGAATTGTATTTAAATCGTATTAAAATTTTTTGTTCTTCGGTTAGGCTATCTGTTCCGAGAGCACATTGCAATTTTCAACAGTGCATTTTACTCCCTGTCTTTGTTGCTGAATGATGTACTGAGTCACGTAATTGCAATCGATGGTACTGTCCCCCGAGCAATTGCTCTCACACTCCGGGTTTTTCCTGACCAGGATCGGGGTGGCGATGATGTCGGGGTGGTGATGTCATCAGGCTTGGAATGGTCTCAGTCGGCATGGCTGAGACAGGGGTCTGGTTGCATCACTGGGTTCATTAAAACGGGAGCCCTCGTCACATGACACGAGGAAACAAAAGCTTTTTTGAAACGACGTGAGCTCGAATGCCAGCTGAAGCTCTGCCTGCTGTCGTGGAGACGGCATTCCCAGATAAGCTCAAATGGCTTCCATTGTTCAGGCCAGGCCTAGATAGCATCTCAGGTATTGGCCCATATATAGGCAGAGCCGTGGTTCGGGCAAGCTGTTCATGTTGAAATATGTGTAATGATGCAAATGACGGCAGCCATCTTTATGCTGCTGGAGTAAGCGCATAAACCCGCGCGTAGTTCCCCGTGGTCACATGTAAGCTTCTTCCTGTGACTAAAGCTGAGATTTGATTTGGGGTTGACGGATATGTGTGGTAATCTGTTCTTAAGCCAAAAAATAAATGCCGCTTTTGAGTAAGCAGGACCGTTGGAGTCCACATTTTAGTCGTAACAGATTCACATGGATTCGCTTGAGCTATGCTAATGCGATAAAATATAAACTTGGTAGTCTGAATCTATGGATTGCCACAGTAGCTGTTTGTAGCTGTAAGTGTTTGGTTTGTAAACGGAAAGATGTGCTCTGTACTGGTGCCTCATCATCACAGTCTTGATCCAACAGGCTAACTGTTTCAAACTGGAGTTTGCTTGCAAGTGCTCAAGGCCTGAAGTAAGCTTACTACATGTCAGAGTATGCCTTGGGTTTTCTGCATTCTGCTCTTATAGACGCGTGTATGTTTGGACATGCGTTGTTTTCACGTTAGCCTATATGATGTGGCCTTAGCTCTTGTGACGGAGAAACAAACTGAGCCAGATGCGCTTCGGGAGGCTGAAAATAGATTTTTCAAAGGCTAGGTTTGGCACATAACAGTATATAACTTCCATTTGCTCACTCCTTGCAGCTGTTCTTGTAGATTTATGTTTAAATTGGCCTTGTGTAATACATCTTCATGCATGAGATAAGGAAAATAAAGGCTCCAGTGGTAAGTGGTATGACGGTAAATCCAAAGGGAAATAGCTTTTGCAGTTATAAAGTGTGCTGTAAACCAATGTTTTAAAAAAAAATAGTGGCATACATTTTTAGTCTAGGTGAATAATTCCCGAGCAATAATTTGAATGTCTTATTTGTGTTTTTGTGTTTTTGAGTTGAACACATACCTTCATCCCATCGTGCACTGAAAGGTAAACGATGTGATTAGTGACAGTTGGTGACAGATATCACTTCTATACTGTAATGTCATTGGGGAAGAATGAATTCGCTAAGGACTCTTCAGAGTGCTGTGAGTGGGCCTGCCGCTAGCAGAACACCTTGAGCGGTGCTTAGTCGACAGTCACAGGGAAAACTGCTTAGCGGTGCTCAGAAACAGCCCAGCGAAAGCGCGTCAAACTGTGTTAAATGCTCGCCGTGAGATCGCTGACAAGTGTGCGGAAAATGGCCGACAGACCGAACCGGTTCCCTTGTTAACGTTTGCGTTCTCTGGCCCTTCTGGGTCTAAGACCGCTGTTCTCAGTGTCCACACAGGAATTGTATTGGCTGTATGAACCTGACGTTTCCCTAGCTAGGTTAGCTATTCGGCTGCATGCCTTCACGGACGCAGTAAGCCAACAAATCATAATGCTTTCGAGCTCAGTGGTCCAAACAAATTCCAGGGCTAGGTACATTGAGCCATCCAGTCCTATCAGTCAGTATTTACAACAGGGGGCATGAGGCTGGAGTCCTGCAGGACTGCACTGTATGCAGGTTTTGTGCTTTCCTTTCCGTCAGCAGCCCATTTAGACCTGTGAAAGGAGGTGTAAGGCCTCTTTAGCCAATCAATGACCTGAATTAATTGCTTAAGTGCTGAGATGTACCAAAAAAGCAGCAGACTCTGCGTGCCCCCCCCCCCCCCCCCCCAGGACCGGTCTCGACACCTCTGGAGCAGCACATCTGTGGTATCGACACGGAGGTATCGAAAAAGGGTTTAGCCACCCCCGTGGAACAAACAAGAGATATCAGCAGAACATGATCTAAAATACACCAGGATCTGGTATTGGGTGGTGGAGGCACTGCATCTTCTTCATGACAGCCAAGCGATTCTAATTTGAGATGATTAATTTTTAATAAGTGTGCATCAGGGCGTCTTGCTTCAGCAGAAAAAAAAAATCATTTTTTGGAGATGTGCTGCGCAGGGAGCTTCCCTCGGGCTGAAGACTGGCAGCGGGCTGTGCCCAGGGTCTCTGTGGGCTGCCTTTAAGAGAGGACTCATTCTGTGTCTCTACTGTACAGGCAGTTAGTAATCTGACATGGTGTAACCTGCAGGCCACAGGTTAGCTTACCTCCTCAGTGATGTCACCCACAGCAAAGTCAGGCTGTCTTTTTGAATAGTGCCATGTGTGTCAGTACTGTCTGTTCTGGTAGCTAGCACACACAGCTCTCTGAAACAGATTAAGGCTGAGGTGTTTTGTGCGGTCTTTTTTTTTGCCTACTCATTTCCGAAACTTGCTGGAATCCCATTTCCGTCCCCCACCCGTTACACTGAGAAGTTAATGCTCTGAACAAGGTAACCGTGTGTTTTTTTTTCTTTCAAACGAGCTCTTGATGGCGCGTTCGAGTGCAGTGGTGTCGTTAAATTTAACGGGCTGTCGGCGCTCGCTGTCGGCTGAACACGCGACGCGGCTTTCTCCCGGTTTCCCCTTCAGAAAGAGGACGTCGTTCTGGAGCCCCAAAGCTGCGCTAATTGGCAGCAGCCGAGCGCCCCGCGCGCGTGTTGCTTTAACATATTAGGCAGACACTCTGGGCGCGCCGGTGCAAATGAGAGGCGTTTTTTTCCCCCGCCGAAGCGCGGGGGCTCTCTCTCCAGTCACGCTGAGGACTGACAGGGGGCTGTCTCGCACACCCCGCATTTACATTTCTCCCTCAGAAACGGGGGAAAATTCCGGCAGACTAACATTCGCTGCATCGATTTTGCGTAGTGTTTTGTAATTGTACGATAAAAGCCCGTTCATGTCGGTGGGGAGACTTCGTACAGGCTCACACTCCTCCAATAAAAATGTCTCACAGAAGGATGGATAGTTTTTTGTGGGAGAAAAAAAATAAAATGGTCTCAGACTACAAGGCAATGTCACCTTATATCCCACCGGCTCCTGTCCAACTGTTCAGTATTGTGGTTTAATTAATGAGCAAGCTGTTCAACACAACCCCCCCCCCCCCCCCCCTTGTAAAAAAACAAAAAAAAAAAAAGGACTGAAAATGCCAGACTGCTTGGACTTGTTTGGGTTCCAATATCAAATGATTTGTTATTTTTTCAAGTGAACAGAACCATCTATCACTGCGTGAAGTCATTTGTTCCTTTGTCGTAGGCATTAATGAAAAAGTCTTTGCTTTTTTTTGTATATTCTCTGGTTTGTAAATTCTAGTCTTTGTGTTAAAATACTCCAGTCCAGTATTTGTAGTCCCAGCTCATCACTAGAGTGTGCGGATGTGTACCTTTTTCCCAGCAGTCCATGCTGTTACTCTGCAGTTGACCAGCTGAGCTGTGCAGTCATTGTGTCAAAGCAGATCGCTCCATGCGCAGTTGGTGCAGGCAGACTGCAGGTACCTGGTCCGTCTTGCATCGGCAGGGTATTCCAACCTCTACTTGATATAGTGATCACTGGATAATGTGTGTGTGTTTGTATGTGTGTGTGTGCGTGCATGTGTATGCTTATGCATGTGTGTGTACGCGCATGTACATGAGCTTGTGCATGTTTGTGTTTGCCCACGTGCATGTGCACACGTGTTCTACCTTTCATCACACTACTCAAGTTTGATCAGTAAGCTCCCCTAAATTGCTAAGGAGCAGAGAGGGGGCGACTAATTTGGAAAGGAAAGCTTTTGCTTTGCAGAGGCCAGGCATTCTGCTGTTTCATTATGAGCACCCCCCCCCCCCCACTCTGCTGCAGCCTTCAGCTGTTCCTGTTGAGCTTGCTGGAATATTGCACCCTCTTTAGATAATGCCCTCTTCAGCAGCTCTCCGAGTTGCACTGAGCACGCATCGCGTTGTTCCAGCTTGTTTCATCCACATGGATGGTGCATTTGTCTGAAGCCTGCCTGGCATGCGTCTCTACCCAGAGGAGAGGGGGGGGGGAGGGGTGGGCATGGTCATAAAAAAATAAAGAGAGAAATAAAAACAGCAACTTGCCCCCCCCCCCCTCTGTTTTCAGCTATTTTTTGTCATATTTAAATGTGCATGTGTTCCATATCATTTTTATAAAGGAATACATGATAATTTGGCATCTAAATGCAGAGGAGGGCGGTGCTGTTCATTGTTTCCATCTGTTATTGTTTTTCCGTGAGGGATGGCGGGATTCCGTTGGCAGGGATTTGGTACGCTCCACTCCTCTGGGGGAGGATTTTTCCCTGGAATGGGATTTCTCCTACCTGAAGTGCCCAAATTAAAAAAACAGAAACAAAAAAAAAAGAGCAAGACAAGCCATTTGCTGTAGAGGTCTGTGTCTGTGTGTCTCATCGGTGAGTGGTTTTGAGAGCATTGTTAGAAGGGCATTAGAAATAGGTAGTATTTGTTCAGTGCAGCTGAGTATCCTTATGCATCCTAGTGAGGTGATGGTGTGTTTCATGAAAAACCTTTTTCTGTGTGTGTGAGAAGCTAAAAAATTTGGTTGAAATTAACCCATATTTAATTAAAAATATATTTGCCTTAAATCCAGCAATTAAAAATATATTTTTACAGAATTAATTTATTTCTTTATTTGGAAAAAAACGGTGTAGTTGGGCTGTAAGGAACTGGCTCGGATGTAGGCCGTACAGAAAAAAAAAAAGCCCACTTGATCATTTGTAATTGAACAGGAGCAATTACTCCGGAGTGATAGTGAGACAACAGCATGTCAGTGCAGTTCACCACTGAGAGCCATTTCCCTGGAGGAAATGCACAAGGTCTTCCGCCTCAGTCAAGGACAAAGATCTGACAGCCTTAAAGCCCTTCATGGGCCTGACTGACTGAGCAGGCAGTCGTTTAGGCTTGGGAGTGCCTTTTTCTTTCTCAGTCTTAAGTGACGTATTGTATCGGTAAGTAATGAATCGCTGCATAAAATGGCATATTCCTGTGGATGCAGGGGGCCTAATGGTGCAGCTGCCATAATGGACAGTCTACCTGACTTACGTTTTTTTTTTTTCTCTGTAAGGTGATTGCCCCCTCCAAAAAAATGATCTTTTCTTTGATCTCTAGGCTTGAGAGTGTCTTTTTCTTTCTTAGTCTTAAGTGACGTATTGTATCAGGAAGTACAGCAAAATGAATGGCTGTATAAAATGGCATATTCCAATGGATGCAGTGGGGCCTAACGGTCCTGCTGCCAACCACCATAATGGACAGTCTACCTGAACATTTCTTACGTATTTATTTCTTACTTATTTTTTTGGTAAGGTGATTGCCCCCTCCAGTCCCCCCCCCCCCCCCCATCCACGGTTCTGCTCCGAAACGCATGGTGTCGGACATGGACTACAGCTACAGCTACATACCACGGACTACAGCTAAGCTTGTACAGAGCTGAGTCACAGGAAGACCTTTCATATGCAGCTTTGACTGCAATTGATGCACGCCTTATTGACCAGCAGGGGTCACTAGATAGCAGTGATGTGGAGCACTATCTGACAGAACCCTGCCATTGCCTGGGCGACGCTATTGCCATCTTCACATTGCCTGTGGATCTACCGACCTCAGTCGGCACTGGCGCGGTTCGGATTCGATCCGAGGCTGTCAGGCTCGTCCACGTACCCCGTGATCTCATCTTAATAACTCCTGTTGTCATATGTCCTTCTAACGAAAGGTGTGCCACCTTTTCATAACCCCTGTCCAGTTTAGGGGAGCTCATGTGGGCTCTTTAATGCCTATCAGTAGGAGCAATTTTATCTTTAAGGAATCTGGATAATTTGTTTTTATTATCTGGTAAACAACTAGAACAAAATTTCCATCACACTTTGAATTTTTGAACACCTGGAGCCCGTATTTTACCCAGTGACTCTTGATAAATATGGGCCCAAGTCTGCTGGTCACACGGAAGTTTCTCTCCTCGTTTTTCACCCCATTTTGTAATGCAGTGTCGTTACAGAAGACCCGTCCCATAACCCCAGTGTTTAGTGAGTTCTGGAGGGCAGCACACAAGCGCAATTGGACTATAGCTGGCTGACTGCCTCCGGAATCCACCTCCAGAGGCCCGGACGGCCAGCCCTTCTGCCACTGATGGACCACAGGTCTCGGGCCGAACGGGAGATACCCCGCTGTCTGAAACCCTCCTTCCAGGGGAGAGCCTGCCCAAAATTAGCCTGCGTTGCCCTCTGCGACACCCTGCGGTCAATGACCCTCATGCAACCTGGATTTGGTCCGGGCCATAGAGTGTACCGGTGTACTCTGTTAGAGAACGAAGTGGAAAGATATTGCCCATAACCTTGAAGCCCCTGCCCTTGGTATCTTTGAAAGAAATATGCTGTTGGATGTTGGTGTGACTGTGTGTAGAAATGGCGCGCGTTATATATCCTCCGGGCTGGGCCCAGCTGAGTACAGCGGGGACCTGGTTCAAATGCCTCCCAGAACAAAGTCGCCGCGGTGTGCCCCCGTTTACTGCCCTTCCTGTTACCGCTGACGCGGGGCAGGCTTGAAAGGCCCCGCTGCTGGCTTCGCCGTCGCCGCGGGTTACAAATCAGGTCTGACAGCCTCCCTTAATGACAGAGCGCGGCGTGCGCTGGCTAGCGAGCTAGCGCCTAGCGCAGGCGGCGCAGATCGCAGCTCTGAAGGGGGAGAAGCGCAGACGTGCGAACGTGCCGGCTGTAAGTGTGGGTTATTAAATCTCGGGAGCGTCGGCGTGCTCTTTGAGCCTGCTAGCGCCTCCATTTTGTCCTAGGCCTATTCTCTCAGATGTGTTGCGCGCTGTTCTCCCGCGGTCTCCTTTTAATTTGCGAGGAGCTGGCACGGCACGCTGAAGGCACGTTGTGTGCCCGCGGGGCGGCAGACGCTGCTCTGCCTCGTGCGTCTCCTCAATAGTCCCCTGAGGAGAGACTGAGGAGTCAGGAGAGATGAGATATTGGCCTGTGTATAACAGCCTGTTTTACAATGCGGTATTGCTATCATAGAGACAGAGAGAGAACACCAGGAAGTGCTCCTAACCGGGCCTGAGCAATTTGAAACACAGCGTGGCTGTGAGACATTTCGCTTGATCTGGAGTGCTCTCCAGTTCCGCTCAGTGGTACCGCAGAAAGCAGCAAATATCGACTGGGCCTGTATTGTGATAAGCATTTTCTGGGTATGAATGGTTCGAGGGAAGGAGCTGTTTTAGAATTTGGGATATCTTGTAGCCACACACATGTATGTGTACATTTTTGGAACTGGTGCGCATTGGTGGGCATCTTCCAGAAGGAAAGCAGTGTGTAGCAGTGCATTACCCAGTACAAATCCTGCTTATAACCTATGGATACATAACAGCAGGCCATTCAACCAATCCAGGCTCACCATTTACCTGCAGACTATAGAGTATCCAGCACTGCCTTCCTGGACGGTCTCTGCCCCTACTACACAACCTGTGAATCTGTTCCGTGCGATGACACCTTTTACTTTCTTTGTAAAGTTATATTGAAATGTGGTCCGTTGAGTCATTTTATTGAAAACTCTGACTGTGGTATATAGGCTTAAGCTGTGCTAAGGTCATTGTAAACTGCAGCTAGCAACAGAGATCCACAGTGGGTTTTTGTGCCCATAAACTGTGAGATGCAAAACAATTTCCCATCATGAGTTTGTCTTTCCATTCCTTTTTCTTTTCTTTTGTGTTTGGTTTTTTTTACAAACTGAAATGCTGAACGTCACTTTTAAAGCTAGTCTTTATGGCGCTGCAGTTTCCTGACAGTAGATCGATCACAGCACAGTATCAGTCGGACCATCGGTAGTAAATCTGCTCCCTTCAGCTGTTTACAGTATTTTGCATCTGTTAAGACCCCTTGCATTGAGGAACGGCGATTGTGTTTAACGAACAAATGACAAAGGACACGCTGTCCGCCCTGCCTTTTGGTTTTCTGACACATGCGGTGAAAGTTTGACCCACCTGCATGTGCTTATTAATACATTTTTTTTTTTTTTTTTTTAAAACATGGGGGAATGAAGGCATAGAGGCTTCCCCCTCCACCCGCAAAAAAAAATAAAAAGAACGCACCCCCCGGCCTCCCCCTCTTCCACCAGCTGCTGTGGCTGATCCCCGATGACAGGGTGATCACTGAGAGGAGTGTAGCAGAGGTGCTCTCAGTCCACACACAGCCACGGCGGGTCTGCCATTTCACTTCTCAGGGCACCGCGTAGCGAAACTGCGGCAGAGCCCCGGCCTTTATCCCGATTCCGAGCCGTGCGTTCCCCCCCCTCCCCCCCCCCCTCCGCGAAAGCAAACCGCCGCGTTTACCGACACCGCGCCGCGAAAATAAACGCACATCTGGGTGGCCGTCCACCGTGAGAAAATGTCAAACGTCGGCGTAATGGGCTTCGATGAATATTTACGTTCGGCCTATTATGTGTGCATCTGCGGGGGGAGAAGAGGCTGGGGAAACGGATGCTGAATCTGCTATAATGGGCTGACCTCCCTGTGGAAGTCCGCTCGGATGCGAAATGTAACATAAATGTCAGTGGGAAAAGGGCCGGCCTGTCACACAGGGTTACTTTCACACTCGCACCGAGGCTGCTCTGTGGCTGTTAGTCTCCTGAACGAGGCGGTCTGACTGCTGCCTGTGCTGGGCTCGCCTCTCAGAACTGCTGAGTGGATCTCCCCAGAATCGGCCGGCTTGTTCCAGTAATAGAAAAGCCATTGTTGTCAGGGGTGGAGGAATACCGGGTCCAGGGTTGATTTATGTACTGATTTGAAGCGACTTTGAATGGATGGGTTTATGCATTTGGTTGCGGTTTGTGGCGCTTTTTTCCAGCTAGGAAGAGGAAGGCTTTTGTTAGTTTGCACTGACACATACAGTAATGTAGGCTAGGGTCTGTTCTGGGTACATGACAACAAGAGACTTAACGCGATCTTTCTTCCGTTAAAGTGCAGTTAAATTGGCACGATTTTCTCTTATATCCCTCTAGTGTTTATTCACAGACGCCACCGTAAACATGAGTTGGATTTCAGGCTCCCTTGTAGCTCCCTGCTCAAACACAAACAGATAAGTCTTTGGGCTGTTGACACAGGAACCGCTTACAGATATTTTTTGCTGAGTATGATTTTAGTATGATTTTGTATGTTAAAAGGGGCTGCAGATTCATTTCTGACGTGTTGTGCGGACACTGTATAGCCATTGGTGACTATGTACCTCTTTGAGGAGCAATGCATCCAGCATGTTTCTTTGGCTCCAGGGTTAGCTGAACTTAAAAATCAAGCAATAAAGCTTTTCTTGTAAAACAATAATAAGGAAATAATTGAGCCTGTCTGGAATGAAAGGCGGGAAACCTCCTAGCAAAGTCAAATACGTTTCAAATGAGCCCCTGCTAACGGTTCCCTGTAATGTTTTGAAATTGATGTTGGCAGCGCGATATTAAATCAGCAGGATCTCCCAGCCATCAGCCTGCCGCTGCTCGCCCCCCCCCTCCCTCCCCTCCCTCCCTCCCCTCCCCCCTCCATACAAAGCCGCTGCAATGTTAATTAACCGTAAAAAGCCAAACGGTGTTTCCTCGCGCCCTGTCTGACGAAGCGGCCGCTCGGAAGCGCCCCCGGTCCTCACGGGGGTCCTCCGGGGCGAGGGGGGGGGCTCACGGGGGAGTCCACCAGGGCGAGGGTCCTGGGGGCTCCCTCTGCCGCGGGGGTGGGCAGGAGCACCTCGCTGCGTAGCGTTTTCTGGAAGCCCGGTGCAGTGAATCAGACCCCAGGTCCGGGGCTCTCTGAGGGTTTGGATTAGTGCTGGCGTTTCTCTAACGTGTCCACTGAAGCTCCTGCAGATCCTGCTCGGGTGACTCTGGGAATTGATCTTTTCATTGATTTTTTTCTTTTTTTTAAGATCAGACACTGTTTTTAATGCCATTGGTCATCTTCCTTTTTGGCATCTAAAGGTTCCTTTGAAGCTATTGAAGTCTGGAGTGGCCAGTACTTGCTGGCCCAGTGTGTGTGTCAAATAGGCCTACATGACACAGTTCAATAGAGTGGGGGTCCAGTTTGGGTCGGATACACATACATACTTAAAATTATTATTTTTTTTTTATTGTTAAAGATTTTTGAAAATACTAATGAAACGATAATGCTTTTGATTAAATGCTAAATTAAACAGGCTTTTCAGTGTATGATACTCAGAATTTGCATGTATCTGGTTAATACTGTGATTTATAGCTTTTTTATCCTTTTTCAGTTTTTCTCTGAATGCATTTGATCACATGGCCTTTGTGTAGGAGTGAATCAAAAACCAATTTTATACAAAGCAGTTATCTTTGTATAACTGGGAATAGATTCAAATACCCATATGTGGAATATGGATAGTCTTTCTAAAGCATTGCTTTCTGTAGATCCTGTTTAATATTTTTATTGTGTGCTGTATTCAATGAGACATGGAGCTATCCATGTTGTTTAATGCTGTAGTAATATGAGCTGAATTTCCTGTCGTGTACATCAGAAGTGGTTTTGATACTTTTGATACATTTTAATTTTGACATTACTCTAACATAAATAAATCATTGCCAAATCAGCATTGTTAGGGGATTTCATGCATGAAGTAGGCTAAATTGTGCATGGTCTTCAGTAGAATCATCTAGATAAACTGCTGGAATCTTAGATTGTTATTTTAGGATACATCATGTTTCTCAACGAAAGCCAATGTTCATAAAGGATAGACTACTGCAGTACTTAAAAATATCTCCATACACAATTGTGTAAATGAATTTCATAATGTACACTAATCCTGAATGAAAAAATAAAGGAAAAGGCATGCAAAATATACAAGTCAGTCAAATTTATGTTGACATGTAAATTTAAATCATAAATTAGGCTACTTGACAATAAAAATTTAAATAATCAGTTCTAATTGCGTATAGGTGGGCACTGAATTAATCGCACTGGGTAAAAACAAAAATGACAGAAGGGGCTGTAGCATCATGTGATTTCCTCCTCTACCTTTTATTTTTTTGCTTTGTCATTTTGAGCGTGTTAAATGTCACAGATTAGCACCTGATAGAATCACATTTATCGATGTAACTTGTTTTCTTCATTTTGATATCTGTGGTGTCAGTGAGTGCTGTTGTTCCGGTGTTACTTCTCATCTGTCAATACCAGTCCATGGATATAGTCTGCCTGCTGACAGTGATCTCTGCTGTCACCAGTAATTAACATTACTGTTATAATCCTTCTATGACCGACGCCAAGAAGGTGGTCTAGCATCTCACCGTCACGAGTCTTAATCCATAAATGGACACGTAGCTAGCTTTTTCCATCAAATCTGAGATGGAGTTTGGTGTTATGTACAGCTATCCGTTTAACTGGGTACAATTTTGGCAACTTGTAATATATGGTCAGGGAATGTTAATTTACAGTTGTGAGCTGGCTAATTCCAAGTAATCACATCTAGGTAGTTACAGATCTCTATTGTAATGTAAATAGAAGGTTGTTATTCCAGCCAGATGGAGTCTATTGGCTTTGGAAGGCAAGAGCTAGGTACAGCAATCTACCATTTGATATTTAGACATCATTCATCGCATAATTCAGACTAAAAGACTGCACCAGCTAGGCTATAGAAAAGACATTTTGCATGTGGCTGCAAGATAGGGTAGGTTGTGCGAGAGGATACACAGAGGATGCCCTTTATTAAAGGATTAATTATGCGGAACAGGAAAAATAAATAATTATGTGGCATTAATAGATTGCGCATTCTGTGAGTGTTTAAGGTTTTGGCTGAGCGGAAATGTATTCATGGAGTGATTTATTATTGAGTATTTAAACAGCATTTGATCCTTCCTGTGGGTTTTTATCTCTTTCTGGATTATTCCTATATTTAACATGCCTGCCAGGGGGTTGCACTGTAGCAGAAATATAGGCTAATACTGAAAAAAATCCTGAATAAAATCTGGTGAATATTTAGGCTAGTTAGACAGCTATTAGTATTATATTAGACAGCTATTAGTATTATACTTATATTATAAGTATTCTGTGATTATTTATTGGCCGTTTTGGCTCGATTGTCTTTGTCACTCTGTAAGCAAGTGCACGCTGTGCTGTTGCATTTATTTTGTAAATAAAAAATAAAAAAAAGGAAGGAAATGTAAATAAATCCTAAAAGGACTTCCTTGTTGTTATAGAAACACCCCCTTTAACCCCCTGAATCATGCAAGTCAGCCACAGGCGCATTTCTTTATGAAATCCGTCCGTTTGCCCCAGCCTCCTCCATGCCAGCGTTTCAGTTCGTAAGGCGTTCTGCTGTAATTGAAAGGTATGTACCCTATTTCTTTACCCCGGTGGGTTTGGGATCCACCGTGTTTCATTCTCAGCTCTTTGTTTTTCCTCACGGCGACACGTGGGGCTTTTGTCCATCATTTTGCCGGTGTCTGCAAGGGGGGGTATAAACCAGCGCAGCCACGAGCCAGCCAGACAGAGCACAGCAGGACTCCAGCCTCTGACTGTGTTGGGATGGCCTGTGCTCTTCACTGTGTGAGCACAGACAGGCACATTTGCTGGAATGTTGCAATGGCCTGTGCTCTTGACCGTGTGAGGGCACAGGCACGTGTGCGGCTCTGACGCTGTTGCAATGGCCTGTGCTCTTGACCGTGTGAGGGCACAGGCACGTGTGCGGCTCTGACGCTGTTGCAATGGCCTGTGCTCTTGACCGTGTGAGGGCACAGGCACGTGTGCGGCTCTGACGCTGTTGCAATGGCCTGTGCTCTTGACCGTGTGAGGGCACAGGCACGTGTGCGGCTCTGACACTGTTGCAATGGCCTGTGCTCTTGACCGTGTGAGGGCAGACCCATTTGCAGTTAAAACTTGAATACAGAAAGGAGCTGTGAAGGGCGGAGGTGTGATTTTAAACCGAGGATTCGTTTGTTTGATATCCCCCCCCCCCCGGGTTTCATCACTGTCCGCTGGCCCAGCGGCTGACCTCACTGAGCGTGCCCAGTGTCACTTATCATCAGCCATTGGCTGGGTGTGAATGAATAAAGCATGGGGCTCCGGTGGACTCCTGCGCCCGCCGCGGTGAGAGAGCTTCGGCTCTGTGGACCGGGCAGCCGCGTAATGAAGGGCCCAGTGATGCTCTGGACAGCTGCGTGTTAAAATTTCACTCCCGGGGAAGTGTCTTTGGCCCCCCCTTCCCCCATCCCCGTCACCCCCAGTGGTCCCGTGGAGGTGCAGCGGCAGGAGCCGGGGGGGGTGGGGGGGGCTTCCAGCCACAGCTTTTCTCATCTAATCAACACCGTGTTCTGCAAATGACACATTTAACAATATGCACAATCCTCTCTCTCTCTCCCCTGAGGTGTTCTCTCTCTCTCTCTCTCCCCCCCTCTCTCTCTCTCTCTCTCTCTCTCTCTATCTATCTCTTTCTCTCTCTCTCTCTCTTTCTCTTTCTCTCCGGCAGAAATGAAAAAGGCCAACAAAAAGACAGGTCCTCTTTGTGCTTTTTGTCTTTTTTTTTGTCTCTCTCTCTCTCTCTCTCCTTTCTTCTGGAAGCTCATCAGCCCTGTGTGTGCCGGCGGTTATAATGAGAGCGATGAAAGGCGGCGATAAGTGTACCCGCGCGGCGAGGCGTGGGGGGCGGGGGAGGGGCGCTGCCTGTTCTGGGAAAGTCAGGGAGTCGAGGATGAGGAGCTCGCCGTAATTCCCGGTGACACTTGAAAGGGAAAAGCGCTAATGTGGCTACAGCGGCCCCCTGAGATAAAAATCTGCCTCCTGAGAACAGAAAACATATTTAATGCCACCAATAAAACACGTCATTTATTGCGTCGCATTGCATTCCATTACACTGCGTTACATAATGTAGCTTTGCTCATAAAACATCGCCTTAAGCTGGTAATGATTGCTCTGCTTCCTCCCCCCCACACACACACTCTCTCACACACACGCGCCCGTACACACGCTTCCTACTTCAGAGTGGCCGGTACGTCTGCAGCTAGGTGTTTGAGTGAACCTTCTTGGATGCTTGTAGTGCTCTTGTTCCTGAGAGCTCTGCAGCAACACCTGATTTGACTTGGTAATGCTGCGTTGATGATGAGGAGGAGGAGGAGGGGGAGGAGGGGGGGGAGGGGGGGGGCTGGATGGTGAAATCAGCCAACGGAGCACAAATGCGCTGAAAAGCCACTCTGTGATACACACTGTCATCCACTTCAGTGCTGCTGAAAAAAAGAATGAAAAACAGAGAGAGAGAGAGAAGCGTCAAGACTGGATGGCTGGATCCGGATCCTGATTTAGGGGCTGTAGAGGTGTGGATGGCACTGCTGTCACAGTTAACCCCCACCCCCACCCTGGTGAAGTTATCTGTTTTGTTCCTGTGAGCGCTGGTGGGTTTATCTTTGAGAGTGTTCTGTAATTTAATCATCATTAGCCCTCTTGCTGCTCGTGGGGTAGGGGGTGTGTTGGTGGCAACGTTGTCCTGTGATAAGGAGGAAGAATACTGAACACTTCCTCAGGGCAAACCGGGTGGTATGTTGATTATGAAGTGCTCTGGTTTACGTTAAATCTGCTTCTAATTCCACGGATCTGTTTTTTTCTCTCTCTGTCTTTTACACAGACACTGGCTTTTTGGTGAAAACACACACCATTGCCACAGTGAATAGTGCTAGAATATTTATCTGCATTGAATACACTTCAGACATGAAATTCTTTACACCCTTTTAACACCACGAGTGCCCTCTCAATAGCACCTTCAGCAAACGCGCTGAAGAGACACACGATTGCAACACTGCGTCTTTCCTGCGCTATGACATCAGTGACCTCCGCAATTAATATTAATGCGATCTAAAGCCCTCTTAAGTGGTCTGATCCCTTTGGCTTCGTTTGGTTTGAGTAATAACGCTGTCCCCAGATGGAGATCAATGCAGGATATTAGAATTCTGATGTAGCATGTGAATACGGGGGGGGGGGGATGGGGGGGGGCAGGAAGGCCAGTGGATGCGGTGATCGGAAGCGCTGTAGGCAGACGAGACCATGTGACCGGAGCCGTGATCGGGGATTGGCCGAGCTGTGTGGTTAATTCAGTTCGACCCGTTCCGCTGTGTTCCCAGCTCGGACCTTTGACACAGCCTTGGAGCGCGAGCCGTTTGCCTTTCCGTTGAGACCGCTGATGGATCGAGTGAGGCCGTTCCGTGTATGGGATGGTCCCTGCTCTGCCTGTTACTAAGAAACGTCATTTAAGATGGGTAGGCGTTAAGACAGTCAGAGCTAAAGCAGCTACGCTAAGCTGCAGACGCTGCCATTAGCCGGTTTACACCCAGTCGGACGAGGGCAGATCTCAGCTTCTTCCACAGGGCACAGAATCTCAGATATGGAGAGAGAAAAACATGCTGGGGTTGAAGGTCCATAAAAAATTGGTATGGGACCAGGGGAAAGGGTGTGGCGTTTCTGAATCTGGGTTTTGGGTCCGCGCGGTGCTGCTTCCGCGCAGTTGGCGGTGTGGGCCGCTGTTCCTCTGGAGGCGGTGTCGGTCGTCGTTCGGGTGGCTTCCGTCGCGGCGCTGCCTCTCCCGTTGAAGGCGGGCTATGTGACCGTGTGTTGACGAGCGCGCCGCTGCTCTCTCCCCGTTTGAAGGCGGGGCTAATATGGACGCGGTGGATAGTGTGACGAAGCGCGCCGCTCAGGGCTCCCCGGGGACCAGATTATACAGGAGATGTATCAAACCATGAATCATTTACGCTGCCCGCCCCCGCCCCCCCGCTCCCCTGCTCCCCCAGCTCAGATTGCATTTTTAATGAAGGATTATTGCATTTCATAAACAGGCCTTTAAGAAAAATTCTAATAATATCGATCCGTGCCTGGTGTGGTAAAAGACACAGAGCGCAGTCCCCTCGCCCCTCTCTCTCCCTCCCTCTCTCTCTCCCTCTCTCTCTCTCTCCCTCTTTCCCTCTCTCCCTCTCTCCCTCCCTCTCCTCTCTCCCTCCCTCTTTCCCTCTCTCCTCTCTCCCTCTCTCCCTCTCTCTCTCTCTCTCTCTCTCTCTCCATTCTTTGTCTGTGGACACAGAGAGCAAAACACTCAGAGCATTCTGAGTGGGGTTTTTACCCCCCCCTTCCCTCCTCATAATTAGCATTTTCTTGCTCTTTTGTTTTTATTTCAGTTTTTATCTCACTTGAACATGGCGGCGCCTCTGCGGAGGTGTGATTTTAAAGCGGGGATTCTGCTGTCTGACGTCTCCCAGGACCCCCCATGTTATTTCACGCAGGCGTTTTATTTTTCTGCTGCTTTTGTTTTTGGAGTTATTTCCGGGGGAAATGATTTGGGGGGGGGGCACTGGGGTTAATGCGCTGGAAAAGAGCGGTTTAGGCCGATTACGGTGCCTGCGTCCGTCACTCTGCGCGGCCGGCGCTGTTTTATAAGGGCAAACTGTGGTGAGCGTTCAGTAGCACGGTGAGAGGGGAAGCCGCACGTCTCCTTTTTTTCCCTGGGAACAAAGAGGAGAATGTGATTGGGCTGCCTTTTAACTGAGCTGTGCTGTCAGAGTCACTGTCTGATACAAATATAATCAGTTTCACCTTTTATATGAGGCTTCAGTCTGCCTGAACCTGTGAAAATGCAGCATACATCTCTCTCTGTCTCTCTCTCTCTCTCCCTCTCTCTCCTTTTCCTCTCTCTCTGTCTCTCTCTCCTCTCCTCCTCTCTCTCTCTGTCTCTCTCTCTTCTCCTCTCTCCCTCTCTCTCTCTCTCTCTCTTCTCTCTCCCTCTCTTCTCCTCCTCCCTCTCTCTCTCTGTCTCTCTCTCCTCATCTCTCTTTCTCTGTCTCGCTCTCACTATCTCTCTCTCTGTTTTTCTCTCCCCCTCTCTCTGCCTCTCCCTCTCTCTCTGCCTTTCCCTCTCTCTCCCTCTCCCTCTCCCTCTTGCTCTTTCTCTCTCCTCCCTCCCTCTCTCCCTCTCTCCCTCCTCCCTCTCTCGCCCTCCCCCCAGGAACACACTACAGCTTTTGTAAATACTGCTCTCGTTCACGAGGAATAATGTGCTTGTATCTCCACAGGGGGATTATAGAAGCCATCTTGTTTATCCCTTATTAATGTCTATCTCTCCTGGTGTATGTGTGTGCTTGAGCTGTTTATATGATTGTGCATCTCTCAGATGTGCATATATGGTGCCTTATTTTTTTGTGTGCTGAAGTTCTTATGCAGTGCTTTTTTATGCAGGTTTGTTCGCATAAGGTGAATGGATTTCAGTTTTTTATTCAGTTATTTTTTGGTTGTTATTGTGCAACATAAATAGGCAAACCAATGCCATCAGTGATTTCAGAATGTATGGATAAAGAAAGGATTTGTTTCTTACAATTGAGCAGTGCAACGTCAGCAAAAAGATGTTTAAAAGAAATATTTTTGTGTTTATACGGATTGATTTTCCTTAACTGTAAAATGGTTTCCAAATAAAATGGAATTAACTGAGTCTGGTGCATTATATGAATATTTGAATATTTCATGCCCTTCTGAAAGCTGTGCCGTTGTGTGTATTAATAATACAAGCCGTGCGTATTGGGTTTCAATATTTGTGCTGAATGTTGATTTTCTCAGTACGCCAGCTATTAGCAATGCTGTTGAGGTCATTAGTACATTGGTTTATTTTTTTAGTGGCTGAGGTGCCGTGTATTATTTATGTTATTGTGTAGCATAGCGGCCTCCGCACACTTATCTGAGAGACCTCTCGACACTTCGCCCGGGTTCATAATGATTTTCTTTGACCTCGTGTGGCTGTAACAAAGATCCTTGTAGGCTGTGTCCTTTAAATGTAGGCTACTTCTGTTGAGAGGTGTAATACTAGACGTCATCGCGGATGTGGACTTTCAGATGGAATAAAGCATTTCGAAAAGCATTTCGGCATAAAACTTACTTAACCATGTAATGTATTGCACATCAGCTGGTGTTATATAAACCAAATAAGGAACGCTGTTCAAATATTTTAACTAATAAAATAGGAGCGTTGTGCATATTGATTGACAAGGGGGGTTGTGCATATTGATTGGCTGTTTGTGACACTATACAGAAAACATAAAATAACTAGCTTTATTGATGGGCCAGTGAGGCCTCATCATCCCCAAAATGGCTGCCGCTATCTTCCGCAATCAATACTGCTTTTTTGGCAAAGTAGTCTGATTGATTAACAAGTGCTTCACTTTCCCTTAAGTGTAGCTTCGACATTGTTTTTGTACAGGGCCATGCTGTTCTGTGGAAATGCACTTGAGTGATGGGAGTTCTGGCTCCTAAAAGAAAATAAATAAAAATAAAAAGAATTCTCAAAGTGTGTACGCACATGTGACGTCTGTTTCAGTTTGAACACTTGTGTTCAATATAGGCTAATACAATATAGGCTAAGTGTGTTCCAATGTTAATAAGGGGCGACATAGCTCAGGAGGTAAGACCGATTGTCTGGCAGTCGGAGGGTTGCCGGTTCAAACCCCGCCCTGGGCATGTCGAAGTGTCCTTGAGCAAGACACCTAACCCCTAACTCCTAACTGCTCTGGCGAATGAGAGGCATCAATTGTAAAGCGCTTTGGATAAAAGCGCTATATAAATGCAGTCCATTTACCATTTACCATTTACCAATAAGAGGGAGTTGGTGAAACAATGGTGGTTTGAAAAAGTGGAACGGGCAATGTTAGACACAAAATTATCACTTGTTAAGAACACAGAAATAATAGCAGTGGGGGCACATTGTTTGGGGTAGAGCCCTGTGCAGTATTTTGGTGACATTCCAGGACAAAGCGCTGTACAGTCAGCCTGCTGACCATGTCCGTGCTCCTCCTGTTTTGAGGAAAGAGGTCAGTGCCGGTCTGTGGCCCTGATCAGCACCTTTGTTTTGTAGCATTTGGAACTAATTTAGGAGGCAGGTGGGGGCGGGGCTTCCACGAGCAGCACAGTACCCCCCCCTCCTCCCTAATAAACACTTCCCCCTCAGGCCTGGTGGTAGGAAGGGTTCAGTCTGGTGTATTACTGTGTGCAGTAGCTTTATTTAAAGTAAATGAGGCTAACTCTGACACTAAGAAAGACGATCCTTTTTATATTTATTCCCCTATTTGTCTGTCTTCTCCTGAATTGGAATGGCTGGTCTTGTCTGTGGGCCTCTCCCATGGCTGCTGGATCCTGCCAGTCTGAGTGTAGACTCTTCAGCTGCTACTGCTTCTCAGTCTGCAGGGCTTAGGACTGGACCATGCAACTAGGCACAGTGCGCCATGGGACTGGGCTCAGTGCGCCATAGGACTGCTCTCAGTGCACCATGGGACTGGTCTCAGTGCACCAGTTAGCAAGCGCATGAGGCTCCTCATCAGGAACATAACCGGAGTCTGACGAGCACAAACTGCAACATAAAGCACTTCAGCTCACATCCACAGCCAGGTACAGCTGAAAAGGGAATTATCCTGTTCTATTTATGGATTATGAGCTTGCCTGATAATTTCACAGTCAGGCCCAGGAGTGTGTCTGACTTGTTATGACTTAATGAGGTTTGTTTTGATCGTTGTTACTCTAATTTTGAACTGGTGTTTTTTAACATATAAAAGAGCAGAATTGCTATGTATGCTGCAACTCCCACTCCCCCTGCCCTGTCCCTTTCTTATTATTTTAGTGAAGTTTGATCACATGGGATCGTGGAATTTGTCATACTAGTGTCAGCAGTGTGGAATGGTGGTGACTTGCAGACACAATGAAACCTCAACGCCTTGGTAACAGTGTTGACGTCAACCCCCTAGTAACAGTATTGACTTCAACCCTCTGGTGACAGAGTTGACTTTTATGTAAACTGACTTGACCCTTCAAAGCTGTGTAATACTGACTTTCTAATACAGATTTCTAATACAAGGCTCATATTGGCAGCATGGCATGTGACGTGTGCAGAAGGACATAAACATGCATCTTGTGCTCATTCATTTTCATGCCTCTGCAGTCGTAGTGATGTCACTGTGATGCGTATTGGCATCTCGCTGCAGTACAGTTCCAGTACAGTATCTTTAGGCTGTGGTGTGTGCCTTCCAATATTGTGTTTAACTGTCAATATTGGATCTTCTTCTGGTTTGGAGGAAGAGCCAGCCAAGCAAACAGAGGAACCGGATCAATATGGCTTCAGTGTGCGCAGTGAAGGGTTCAGCACGGGGCGTGTGCTGTGTGTGTGCACTGGCTGACGGACTGCGAAAAGGTCACGGAACAGAATCATAAACGCAGTTCAAAGCGTGACACCCCCTCCCTCCCCCCCCAGGATCATGTGACTCGCGCCTGGTAACCGTGTCACCGGGGGGGGGGGGGGTGGTGGCCTGTGACCCTGTGAGGTCCCGCCCTCTGTGGACGGGCTCCGTCCTCGCCCCATTGTGTGAGCGGGTGACACGGGCCCTGTGCTGCTGCCGCCGGCCCCCTCGCTCTGGGACAGCTGCTGGGGGCCCCCAACAACGAGCCGCCTGTTTCCTCTGCCCGGGACACGCCCCCCGAGCGGCGATAGGCCACGCCCCATCACGCACCGCCGAGCTGGGTCACAGCCGCCTCTGACCGCAGCTGTGCGTCGGCGCGAGGGAGAGACCCGGAGCTCCATCGCCCTCAGACTGACGGATTCATCTGTCTGTCTGTCTTCATGGAACGTGTTGAGAGGGGGAGGTAATTAATAGGCCCTGACAGCTTCCC
The DNA here is from genome assembly GCF_018555375.3 of Anguilla rostrata. Classification (NCBI taxonomy): domain Eukaryota; kingdom Metazoa; phylum Chordata; class Actinopteri; order Anguilliformes; family Anguillidae; genus Anguilla; species Anguilla rostrata. Next base: position 31,656,742 of record NC_057945.1, read on the forward strand.
CAGGACAAGGCGGGATTGTGTGCAGTGGCAGGGAGGGCCCCGCCCTGCCTCGCCCTGCCCCACCCAGCCCTGCCCAGCCCCGCCCGGGCCGTGTGTGCGGGCCCCCCGGGGAACAGGCTCTGGCGGCAATAGCGTAATATAAACAAATTCCTATGAAACGCAAAATTGAGTTTTTCTATGTAGAACAGTGACCTTTGCTCAGTTTTCCAATGGGTCAGGTTGCTATGACACCGCACGTTTATCACAGAAAACTGTCACACGCTCCTCTCTTGCTTTGGGGGAAAGCGTACCTGCTCCTCGTGATTCCGCGGTGTGGTTGTGTGTGTTGTGTGCCCCCACCCCCTTTACCTCAGTGCCCCCTCGGCCCTGTCCCAGAGCCCGCGGCTGCATGGCGGGGCGTAGCGCGGGAGAGGGTAATGTATTCGGGACGGCCGCGCCGCCCGCCGCTGCTTTACCTCTGCTTAATTGAGGGGAAACTCCCCCGACGCCCGCTTAGCGCGGCGCTCTCTCTCTCACGCTGGAGCCGCGCGGAGGCCGCCGGACCCTGACAGCCGAACGGAGCGGCTGAAGGCCATGGCGGGCGCGCGTGAGGAGTGATTAAATAAGGCGGCGGGTCCCCGGCCGCTCGTTTCCCCCTCCGCCGCGCCGCCTGACCCGGGCCAGCGCTGCTCCGCGCCGGGCTCCTGCCTGGAGCCGCTCTGAAATAGAGGTGATAAATATTTCAGCTGTGTCGGAGAATCCGCCTCTGAAAAAGGAGGGAGGAGGAGGTGGGGGCGGCTGTACAGGAGGGTTTGACACCCATTATTTACTGATGGGGAGGGGGGGCGGGGGGGTGGAGCTGGGAGCTGAGTCAAGGGCAGGGAGATCAGAGCACTTGCTGTGTGTGTGTGTGCATGAGTGTGTGTGCACGTGCATGCACACTCTCCCGTGCATGTGTGCGTGCGGGTGTGTGTGTGTGCGTGTTTGTACATGTGTGTGTGTGTGTGTGTGCGTGTTTGTGTATGTGTCAGTGGGAGAGTGTGTGTGTGTGTGTGTGTATGTGCGTGCATGTGCATCTATGATTTAGGTTGCGTGCTGGTGCCCTGTATGTCTGCACCTGCCTGCATTGAGCCTATCGCATACTGACGTGACTGTCCAATGACTCTCCCATCCATTCAGTCATGGCAACATCAGCCTTTTCAGTGTGCACTATAATTGTTGGTCTTATTGAGATGACAAAGATACACTCACAGGTTAGAAATGTTCATAGCAACGGCACATACGTGGTTTGGTATACTGCAAGGTAGTGTAGCAGGAAGTGTGGATTTTGTTTTCTTGGTGTTTTTTTGTTGCTGGTGCCTGCAGTCGTTTATCAAGCTGCTAGCCGTGCGTAGGCTGTCCGGTTCATCAGCGCCGTTTGTGCTTGCTTTGCAAAAATATTAAACCAGATCGTGGTGTCGATGTGGCGCTGAGTGACATCGTCTCATGTGTGCTGTGCTCCGTGCTCCAGGGACCAGGCTGAGCGAAGGCCTGCTAGTTTGTGGAGGAGGGGAAGGGGATTTCAGTGCGTGGTTCAGTTGGTAAGCATGGCTGCAGTTCTGCGTGCTTTAGTAATGTCGTATTTTTAAAGATGGATGGCAGTTGGGTATTGGCTTTAACCAAACCCTTATCTTTGTAGCATAGTATTAGTCATTACTGGCTGTAGGCTAGATAAGATGTGTGTTCAGTACCACCTGGTATTGGGCAATTCGCCTGTAGTTTTGAGTCTTCTGTGAAGATTTTGTGTTTTGCCCTCATTGTATTCTTTGTTTTTGTTTGTATGAAAACATTGCTGATGTTTATTTACACCTTTTGTTTGACAGGTGATTTTGGCATTGTGACTCTTCCTAACTCATATTAAAGACTTATTGACTAGAAAGAATGTACCTGGAAGGTTTACTGCCCAGCCATTCCGTGTGTTCCAAAGGCTGCCTCTGGCCTACACTAAGGGTGAAAACAATGGAACTGTGAACCTTTCCCCGCGTGAGTGGTGCATCAGTGGTGCTTAAAAAGCTTTAAGCTTTCACGAGGGACAGGCACTGCTGCGAACTGGAGCGTTTAATGTAATGCAAAGGCAAATACACAGGCTGTAGCCACTGAGCATAGGAAATATTGTCTGTGGTGAACAGTCCCTTAATTGCCTGAAGTGCGGAACCATGCTAATTGGTTGCTGTGTTGTCATGACATCCAGACTCCAGAGTTTGTTTTAGCTAGTTAGGGGGGGTAAAGAACTATTTTTGTTAATAATTTGATTCTCTGTTTGACATCCAGAGTCTGTTTTAGTTTGGAGAAAACATTTTTGCTAATGACTTGATTCAGTGTTTCTATTACATGCTAAAGTGTTAGTTTTTGCTGTCTAAATAGTTTGGTTCTGGAATCGTGTGATTTTATGGTGTGCGGGGGTGACTGAAGTTGGAGGCATTTGAATTATCCCAGAAAGGCTGAATTTATTGAATTAGTCACACACATTAATGCCACAGAGTGGCAAGGTGTTAGCTGCATAAATAACTCCTATTAATGTGCACCAAACATCACAAATGCAGTTTCTACATTTCAGTATATATGTTTATTTTTACCATTTAATTTTAACAGTTAATGTTCATGGCTTTAAATGTTAAATTATTACACTGTGCCTTTACATGCTCAAAAATACATGGGTAGTATCCAGGCAAATATTCATTTACCTTACACTGAATTTGTAGAATACATGCATGGTATAAAATCTTTATTTTTAATAATCATGAACCGCAATATTTTTGGCTCTACCATGGTACTAAATGAACAGATCATACTGTTTTTCTGTGGGGAGTGGAGGTGAAGCAGGTGTTTCACAGAACATCATATTCCAGGTTCCTGAGCCTGGATCATCTCTTCCTTCCTTGAAAAATCTGAAAACATCAACAATTATTCCTACTTATTATAGAGCCTCTCGAAATACAAACATACCCGGATTCAACATGTAATTTAGAACTCTGAAATGTAGCTAATCAACACAGGAAGTAATGTGAAGGCTCACCAGTCTAAGAATTTGAGTCCTTTAATGGATCCGAATCATATAGCTACATTTTACAGACTGTTTTTAACAGGCTGTTCATTATGTAGGTGTGACCTTGGTTTAATATCAGTAGCCAAATCAATGCCGGACACAGTTTCACTGGAAAATGATTCATTTCTATTATAGCTTTCGTGTCATATGACCCGGTCATGAATGGAACCTCATTATGAAGAGCCTTATTCGTGTTGTAATCAGCGTCTGACACTGGGGACGCTGAATTGCTGCTGTATCTCTCCCCGGCCCATGGTAATTTGTTGGTCAGAACTACCGCACGTCAAATCTGATATTATATCGAGCAGAGCTCACCGCAGACAAAATAATCAGCTGTGGTTTGAGGGGAGTCCGAGGCCCTCTAGCTCCTCACAGAATCCCTGGCCCTTCTGACAGGCTGTAATGACGTGTTTTTTTCTTTCTTTTCTTTTTTTTTTTTCTTCCTCTCACAGTTTTTAATTAAAATCCCTCCCCTGTGTGTGGCAGGCTGTAATGGCCTGGTGGGTGAGTGGAGCTGGCGGGGGCAGAGAGAGAGAGAGAGAGAGAGAGAGAGAGAGAGAGAGAGAGAGAGAGAGAGAGAGAGAGAGAGAGAGAGAGAGAGAGAGAGAGAGAGAGAGAGAGAGAGAGAGAGAGAGAGAGAGAGAGAGAGAGAGCGCGACGTCCCTGGGGAGGAGAGCAAATGAAGTGTGAGGTGCGGGTGTGTGTGGAGGTGTGAGATGGGCGGGAGTTCAGGTGGATTACAGGCTAACCTGTCACAATGTGTCCCCTCCCCTCTCCCCATCACAGGTAGAGTTCGGTGCAGTGCAGGTTATTCAGTCAGGTATGCATACATATTTATGTGAGATTATACAGCTGGGCGGATTTGTGTGTTTTTTTTTTTTTGGTCTTGTGTGGCCTGGAGAGAATTGACCTAAAATACCGATTGATTTTGGTTTGAGGAGAATGGGCGTGATTGAGCTTACGCAAACGCGCGGGGAGGATGCATGCGGACGCGGCTGCGCAGACACACCGACGCACTGCGCAGACACGCAGTCGTGCCCTGTGCCGTACTCCTGTAAGAACAGCCGCATTGTGGCTGCGCAGACACGCAGTCGTGCCCTGTGCCGTACTCCTGTAAGAGCAGCAGCATTGTGTGCGCAGTCACACTGCGCAGACTGTAAGAGCAGCAGCAGTATTGTGGCTGCGCAGACACGCAGTCGTGCACTGTGCTGTACTCCTGTAAGAGCAGCTGCATTGTGGCTGCGCAGACACGCAGTCGTGCACTGTGCCGTACTCCTGTAAGAGCAGCAGCATTGTGGCTGCGCAGACACGCAGTCGTGCACTCTGCCGTACTCCTGTAAGAGCAGCAGAATTGTGGCTGCGCAGTCACGCTGCGCAGACTGTAAGAGCAGCAGCAGTATTGTGTGCGCAGTCGCGCTGCGCAGACTGTAAGAGCGACAGCACCCTGTCTGCGCTGTGTTTTAAGCTCCTCGTTTGCGACAGCGCGCTCTCCTCTCTTGTGCTTAGCTGGCACTCAGAATGACAGTTTGGCCCAGAGGTCACTGCAGGAAACGTTTCCTTTCCTCCTGAGACCTTTACTTCATAATCCTCCCCTCCCCCCCTCCCCCCCTCCCCCTTCCTCTTCCTGGGTAATTACCGAAGCGCTGGCTCTGTTTGGTGAAGCGGACCAGTGCTTCGTCACCTCCCAGTATCAATAGAGGAGTCCACGGGGGTGACAGCCCTTGCGCCGGGCTGTTTGGCTGCAAGGTTTTGTTAATTACTGACGTCCCTCTTTCTCCTCCATCTGTTACCGTGCGTCAAAATGGAAGCTGGAGATCCAGGGCGGAAGTCGGAGACAGGATGGAGCGGAGAGGAAAGAGCGAATGGAGAGGACGCTGGTGTTCTTCTGCTGGGGCAAGCCTGACACGGGCTAGAGGTGTGACAGAGAATGGGGCGTGAGTCAGGGTCTCCGAAAACAGCGCCCCCTACAGGGGAACGTGCCAGCGCCCTTACCTGCTCTTATTCCCGTGGCTTGCTATTCAGGATGGAGAGCTCCCGCCGCCCCTGACCCCCTCCCTCTCTCTCCGCCGTTCAGGCCGTCCCCCACTTAGCGGCCCAAATTCACATGCGCTCTAAGAGCTCCCCTCCCGAGCCACAACAGCACCCCGGCAAACACCTGTTTTTGGGCCGCGGACGAAGGGCCGCCTGTGCTCCAGCGTCTGGAGGAGTGCGGCCCACGTTTTCACGGGCACTCGGCGGTAACGATGTGTCTCTGCCGGCGAGCCCAAAATGTTTGGCTGTAAAGGGCGCGCCAGGATGCTAATGGCACGTTTCGCCCCGCGGCGGGCCGGCGATGGCCCCCCGTTCTGTGCCGCTCCGCGTCCTTCCCGATTCCTCCTCTCTTTTTCGGCGCTTGGGCCCGTCCGTGAGCGGTGCCGTCCTCTCTCTCTCTCGCAGGCACACATTGGGAGAGGCGTGTGCTGTGCCCGTCCCTCTCAAACCGCCCCCCTCATTCTGGCTAAACGGCTCGCTCTCCATCTCCTTTTCAGCTTTTTTAAAGTGCATTTCCAAAGCTCTCTGCTCTCTGCTGCGTCTTACCTGAACTCAGCTGGAGAGATTGAGGAAGTATTGTCAAGTTATGAGGCTTTTTTAAATTTGTTGTTCATTTTTTTCCCTTTTATTTTCTCGCCCTTCCTTCCGGGCACATACACTAAGAAGCATGTTTCTTGGCGGCAGTACTAACCTGGAGTCTCACTCTAAGCCCTTCTGTCACTTCTGTCCACCATAAAACTCACAATAGTCACAGAATGTCTGGGGTTAGCAGGAGTGATTTGCTTAAACAATTTTTAAGAATCTTTTAAAGGAAAATATTTACTAGAATCCTCATAAAATACACTACCACATGATCCAGTTTCTGAACATTGCCTCATTTTATTATGTGTCCTTTTGAAGACACTAATTACACCAGGAAATGTGCAGGTATGAATCTGACCGTAAAAATAGCCATAGTGCACGTTATACAGATATGTACAGTGCTCTGAATGTCCTCATCTTGTTTAAGTTAAATACTACGGCCTATGAGAACTTGACCAGGACCCACCTGTAGTAAACTTATAGTCCAACCCACCTGTAGTAAACTTGTAGTCCAGCCCACTTGTAGTAAACTTATAGTCCAGCCCACCTGTAGTAAACTTATAGTCTGACCAATCAGAACACAGTTTGCATTCCCTTTAACTAAATGTCTGCATCGTGTGTCCTTGTATTCCATTCTGTTTGAATGTAGCCCGTGCTCTCTACACTCTTAACTGTGTTGAAGTTGCAATCCATTCTTTTTATTGGCTACCTGTGAAATTCTGTGGGAAGGTAAGAGTTGGCAAGAACTAAGGAGTTATGCCAGCCAGGGATTCTTGACAAATGAGACTGAGATATGTGGTTTGCATTGATGGAATTCACTTTTTACTGTTAAAATAAATGCCATTGTTGAGTGTTTCAATCTGTTTGACCTGTACACCAGCAGGTAAGAGGGAAAAAAATGGCATAGTCGGGTCTGAGAATCCATCGAGGGAAGTGGATTTCATTTGAGCTCAGTTCTCTTGAAATGTAGTGATACATGGATCATAGATTTATATCTCGGCTCTTGGAGGTCGTCTGACATTTTGCACCTTTATTTACAGTCAGTGCACGTTCTGTGGCACTGTTAAAAGAGCAAGGCTTTTTGTAAGGTTACTAAATGTTTACTGTACTGTTTATACAAAACACTTCAGAGTTTCGGCACGAGTTTCACTTGAACTGGTTTCACCATTAGTCTGTGTATGTAGGAGCATAGGCCCTGCCTTCATAAACTGCACAACTGCGTTGCCTCCATAAATCTATGAGGACTGGCGATGACTTAGCTCATGGTATAGCATACGCTTGATTTATGCCCTGCTGTTTCTGTGCTTAATTTCTTAAAATTGCGTTCTTACTGTACCATTTCCCCTCAAATTCAAATATAACATGGAAGACGATTGGCAAATATAATTTTTTACGTTTATTTTTGCGATGATGGATTTAAATACGACATTCTTACTGCAGTAACATCTGTATAGATGCCTCTGTATATAATATGTAACAAGTCTTGATTTTCAAACCCCGGTCTGTTAAAACAGCACTGGCATCTGCAGAATTAGACTGCAGTGCAGGACAGCCTAGCTAAATTTACAGTGAAGATGTTTCTTGCGCTCTAAGCGTTATTTTCGATGCTCGGGCCTGGGCGAAATGTCTCCTGGAACAACAGCAATCGCAGGGGGCATTACTTTAATTTGGCCCGCTATTGCAACGTTTGCGGCGTTGTGAAATATATTCGGGGTCTAATAAAACGAGCATGAAAGATCGCGAGAAAGCGCAGCGTTTATTTGAGCTTGCGCTGCTGTTTAAGGACTCTGGTTCAGGAGCAGCCCTCTTGGCACTGTACGGCTACGTAACAGGTCAGTGCGTCTCTGCAGCACATGCTTTGAGCTGAACTGAGGTGATTTAGGAGAAATCCCCCCCCCCCCGCGACTGACTACTGCTTAGGCTATGGAAGGCAAATAAGAGCCCGCTTGACGTATGAACAGAGCGTTAGATTCATATTTATTTATGCGATTAGCCCGAGCCCCAGACAAGGGCAGGGAAACGTTTTCATTTCCACCTTGATGTTGCTAGGCGATGCGTGGAACCATTTCGGGTTAAGCGTCTCGCCCGGGGGCGCGGCAGCGCCCGTCCCACCTGGGGACCGGCGACTGTGATCGTTTCGCCGGGCGGGCCCAGCTCCCTAATCGCCCCTCTGCACCGCTGCCTCCCGCGACAGCTCTCAGTACCTGTCACAGGTGACTTTACCGTGTCGCCTGCTGTCCCCTGCGGTTTAATTAGCCCCACTCCGCCTCACAATCACATAAATATTGCACGCGCTCCTGTTTTCTCATTAAAGTCCTCGAACGTGCCTGGAAATGAAAAAAATTAATTTATGTACGGGTTTCTGCTCCCTCATCGAGTGGAGATAATTATGGCGAATAGAAACGGGAGCAGTTTAGAGAGAGATTTCATTTCTTAGTTAATATTCACTGAATAATACATCCTGACACCAGAGGTCTGCATTTTCTCCGGGATTTTGAAATGCGGTTTGTTTTAATATTTCCCCTCTCTATGGTTTCAGCTTGCCTTACAGAATGCCACTTTGATAAAATAGTCTCTCTCTACTGGAACCATTTTGTGAAATGTCTTTTTTTTTTTCTTCTTCTTCTTCTCCTTTGCCGGTCTGCCTTGCTACCCTGCGCTTGTGCTTGGTATTCGCCTGCTATTTGCTCTTGACTTTGGAGGGCCTTTCTGAAATGGCCAGAGATGATCACAGAGAATCCATTTTTCAGTAGGGTTCTATGGTCACTTAGACTGTTTGAAGAGGGACTGATAAGTCTGCTCCTTTGGGCTGAATGCAGGCCATAAATCCCCCCACCCCGTCCGCCCCTTCTCTCTCACACCATGTCCCCGTGCTGTCTGTGAAATCTCTTTCTGCCTCTCTCCCTCTCCATTTTCAAAATGATTTCTTTAAAGCTTTCAAATACCTGCCCTTCCTGGGATTTTGATAGGAAATAGCATGTGTAGGAAATTGAGCTGACCTTGGTCCGGGCAGCCCTGTGTAATGCTGATGCATGGGCTTGTTTCGCCAGCAGCCGCAGAGCGAAAGGCATGTTTTTATTTCCCAGCGCAGGGCAGTGTGTCAGGACTGATAACTAGGCTCATTTTTCCCCCCCCCTCCCCAGCCTTACTTTGAACGGAGATAACCGCCATAGTCCAAGAAGGCTGGTGCGTGAGTGTGTGTGTGTGTGTGTGTGCATTCGTGCCTGTGGTGTGTGTGTGTGTGTGTGTGTGTGCGTGTGTGTGTGTGCATTCATGCCTGCATGCGTGTGTGTGTGTGCGTGTGCGTGCGTGTGTGTGTGTGCATTCATGCCTGCATGCGTGTGTGTGTGTGTGTGTGTGTGTGCATGTGTGTGTGTGCGTGTGTGTGTGTGTGTGTGTGTGTGCGTGTGTGTGTGTGCATTCGTGCCTGCATGCGTGTGTGTGGTTGTGTATGCTTAGTATGTGCACGTGTGCGTGAATGCGTGACGATGTTTGCCGTTGCTAAATGTTAGATGACACACATCGCATATGTAACAGGATTACATACCGACGTGCTGTCTTGGATTCATTATTGGATCCATATTTTGGATCCATGGTGAATTTCTCCAGTACGTATTCAGGGTAATGTGTCGTGGCGGGGGGGGGGAGGGGAGGAGAATGCCTGTAAATTTGATCACCGCTTGACGTTTAGGGCGTTGACGCGGGGGAGCCTGTTTGAGAAGACGCGGCACGCGCCGCACGCTTCGTCAGAGCCCGCCCTCCTTATTTCAGCCGGCGCTGGAACGGCGCGCCGCGGGACGGGACGGTCGCGTCACGTTCGTTCGGCCGCGCCTCTTCGCCGGACACGGGGAAGTTAGCCGCGGCGAGGCGGGCGCCGCTGCGTCCGCCCGCCCGTCTCCAAGCTCGTCGCCGGGAGAGGAAACGCGGGGAGGGGGCCGTCGCTAGCGTTAGGCGCTAGTTCAGAGGTAGCGGCGTCTTCATCGTCTTTCAGCCGCGCCCCCCCGTTCGCCGGGGGGTTTCAAACCGCCTTAAACTAATTAAAGCTAAATCTCTGCCTTACCGTACGTCCTATACGCTGCGGTAGAAGGTATAATTATAATTCATTCGATTCTAAATGATTGTAGCGGGGTAATGAATTTACCGTTCGCGCGGCGCGGCCGCGGAGAAGCTCGGCATTACGTATGCGCAGCGCATTCATCACTGTCAGGTCGCCCGAACCATCCTTCTGCACAAACGTTGTTGGGATGAAGGTCAGAGTTCGCCAGTGCAGTAATTAATATTTTGACTCGTGCGTCTTCATTCTGGGTGCGGGGGGGTGGGGGGTGTGGGGGGTGTGTGGGGTGAGGGGTGGGGGAGCGGGCAGAGGCCGCCCCAGCCCTTTAGCTGTGTGCGGTGCTGATAAATGCCTGGAGCTGACAGCTCAATGTGTTTCCTAATGGGAGCCCCAGTCCCGGTGCTCCTCTGTTCGCCCTTCCGTTCCCTGCCGGTGAGGAGAGGTCGGACCGGGCTAGAGGAGGAACGCAGCCCTTTCCATTTCTCAAAGGTCGGCGCGCGGCCGGCCCCGGCCCGCCTCTTAATGGACCGTAATCGCCGGTAATCTGTTGTCGTTTCGGAGGGAGAGAAATGGACGGGCCGGGGTCGGGCACCGGCGCACCTTGTGACCCCGCTCCCGTAACGGACTGAGACGATAATGCAGTTCTTATGATGGCTGGGGGATGGTGGGAGACTGAGGCTGTTGCATCACAGACAGGAGGCCCGGCATGGCAGCATTAATGACCTGCACGTAGATCATAGCTTTTTATTTTTTTTTTTTTTTTTTTTTTTTTTTTTTAATTAAATGAGATGTAGTTATGAGAATTTTTATAGTTATCTATTGTTTTTTTTTTTGTAAATGTATTTTGTAACCGATCATTAGGCATTTGTGTGAGTCCTTTATGGTAGAGAGGGTAATTTCGTCCACATTGCTCTTCTCTAATGGTGTAATGGTGACCATGTGGGTGTACATACGGTTTGTAAGCAGTTGAAAATAAAGTAGCTGTAATTTCATCACAGGGTTTATTGAAAGCGCATCGATATATTTTCCTCCGTTCCCTAATGCTAGCTAGGCTACACCCAAAAATGGGGGGCCTGCCGTTTTGTGTGTCCTGACGGCGCACAGTATTTAAATAGTGACAGTAGCATCTTTTTACTGTGCTATAATTGCAGCCATCTATCAGCTGTTGAGCTGTTGTAAAACACATGAGCGGACGGAGAAATAATAAAAGAAAAGCAGCCCTGCACACGTTATAAATCAGGCGAGGGGGAGAGGCTTAGTCATGAGATGTGTCTGCTCGCCCGTTTGGAGTTGCGCGGGCGTCAGCAGAGCTGTGGAGGCGGGTGCATATTCGCTGCTGCAGCCGCGAGTCTTCGGGGGCCCTGGGGTTGCTGGCTGCGGGGGTTGCAGTGTCAGGATGGACAGGGGGCGCGGTCTGAGATGAATTGCTCAGTGAATACGGGGATGGAGACTTTTTGGGGGCCGGTCATTTTTGTGCATAGAGCTCTCTGGCCTTTGCTTCGAGTGATAAGCCTGCGATGGCCGCGCTGCTCTTCGTCAGGCCGGCCGTGCCGACTGCCAGCTGGAGGAGGGGCACGCTCGACGCGTGAATGAGCGGTTACATCGGCGCCGAAATGTTCGCTGCTGCGCTCGTCGTGCCTGTGATTGAGAGCTCTGGCATTCTAACCGGGGAAAGTAAAATGGTGGGTCGTCTTGCCGTAAGCTGAATGATACGGGCAGGTGGTCATTATTGCGTCCGGGCCGGCCGTGTGGACGAGCCACGAGACCCCACCTGAATCCCTGAATCCCTGAATCCCTGCCTCTGCCGGTTTGGAGGGTAATGCTGATTCCTTTCCTCTGTGCATCTGGAGCTTGCTCATACTTCATAGAACAAAAGCTGTATTGTGTATTTTGTGATTTTTTGGTTTTTGTCTCACGTGTTTACAGTGGGTTGATGAAGAAATTTTGGATTTTGCATAAATGTTATTGCCATTGTATGGTGTCTCCTGCCCTGACCCTCAGCAGCATCATAGTCTTCGCTCGAATTAGTACAATATCTACATGACTGTTCTCCCTCTCTCAGCCACACATTACAGCATCCATTCACAGGCCATGCAGGCACCATGACAGAATCATTAGAAGCGAATGTCAGTATTAATAATGACTCAGATATATAAATGACGCAGTTTTGGTGTTGCACTGTTCCTCGCCAGAGACAGACCCACACTCACTTCAGTCACAGTTTAGTCTTCACGTCATCTCAAACCAGGGGGCAGTGAAAATATGTATTTTATGTGGTAACTGAAATTCACCTTGAAAGGGGAAAGGAAGCGTTCGATCGTAGTGAATGCGTCTTTATCTCTATTTGCGGCTCATTGCTTTCATCATAATTCGGTATAACGTGGTGATTTATCTGAAGCGATGTTTATTTAAATGCACGTAGATGCGCGTCTCTGAGGAGCTCTTTGGATATTGGGCCCTGGGTGTGATGACCGTAGGGGCTGGAGCAGCACAGTGGGTAGTGACGCTGCCTCTGTGCTCTTCCTGGCCCATAATCAGATTCCGGCTCTCTGACAGTGGCGGAGCGCTGGAGTGTGATGTGCTATTGAGCGGAGTGGAGCGGAGTGCGGGGTCTCCTCCCACCCTGCTCTAATGAGGCCCGTGAGTGGGGGGCCGTGCGCCGCCTTTCAGACGACAGCCAATCAAATCGCAGATGCTTGGGGGAGGGGGAAAAAAAAAAAGCGATCGATAGTTTGATACAGTGATCTAATCCGCAGAGTTAATAACCTTTAGCTCCGGTAATTGCGGGGGTCTGAGTGCTTCAGCGCTGTCAGTCACGTGTGTCTGACCGACCAATGAGTGCACGCGTGCGTATGATGCATGGGTGTGTGTGTGCATATGTGTGTGTGTGTGTGTGTGTGGGTGCGTGTGAGTGTGCGCGTGTGTGCATGTGTTTTTGTTTGTTGAGTATGTACATATGTGCTCTTGTGTTGGTGTTTTTTGTTGTATCTGCATCTTTTCCTGTTTGCGCATGTGCATGTGACATATGAGTAAACGTACACTAATGCTGTGCAAACTGATGGTGGGGTTTGCAGGATTCGGGGATTAGGAATGAACCCCCGCCTGGCAGCTGTGCTGTGTTTTCGCCCTCATCCGGGCAGTATGAGCGCTGTGAATGGTTCCTGTCTGAATGCACGAGGTGAAATGTCAGTGTTATTGAATGGGCACTGTGAGGCAGGGCTGTGATGATTTTATTTACGAGCTCCAGTGGAGGGGAGGGGGAGCCATGGTGTGTGTGTGTATGTGTGTGTGTGTGTGTGTGTGAGAGAGAGAGAGTGTTGGGTGTGTGTGTCAGTTCATGTGTGTGTGAGAGTGTTGGGTGGGTGTATGTGTGTGTGTGTGTGTGTGTGTGAGTGAGAGAGAGAGAGAGTGTTGGGTGTGTGGGTGTGTGTGTCAGTTCATGTGTGTGTGAGAGTGTTGGGTGGGTGTGTGTGTGAGAGAGAGAGAGAGTGTTGGGTGTGTAGGTGTGTGTGTCAGTTCATGTGTGTGTGAGAGTGTTGGGTGGGTGTATGTGTGCGTGTGCGTGTGTGTGTGAGAGAGAGAGAGTGTTGGGTGTGTGGCTGTGTGTGTCAGTTCATGTGTGTGAGAGTGTTGGGTGGGTATGTGTGCGTGTGTGTGTGTGAGTGTGTGTGAGAGAGAGAGAGAGTGTTGGGTGTGTGGGTGTGTGTGTCAGTTCATGTGTGTGAGAGTGTTGGGTGGGTGTGTGTGTGCGTGTGTGCGTGTGTGCGTGTGTGTGTGTGTGAGTGCGTGTGTGCATACGTGTCTGTATTTGGCCGTGCATGCATGTATTTGGGTGGGTCGGTGGGTTAAGCGAACTCTAGAGGGCAGTGTTCATATTCCTGAGTCTTATCTTTTCAACGTTATCACTGAGAGACCCACAAAAATGTCACATTACCATGCAGAGGTCATGAAATCAACAGTGCATTTATGGTGACATAAAACCATAGCCATTATACTGTCTGAAGGGATGACATTTCTATTTATTTTATGAAGGCGGTGGTTTGTTTGGTAAATATTTTACATTAAACATGTTCGTTCAGGACGTCAGGGTGGTGTATTTCCATATCGATTCCCTTTATTTATGAGTTGTTCTTCTCTTTTTTCTTTTTGTCTTTCCCCCCGCCCCCCTCCCTGTAATGTCACTGTGTTTCAGGGCTTGTTACGAGGCACAGGGTGGACTGCTAGGAAGTGAATGCAGTGGAGGTTACTCCATGTGATGTGTTGCTGCAGGAAATGTAGAAACCCAGTAGAACCTCTTCCCTTTTAACCCCTCCCACCGTGCCCCCAGTGATCTGCCCTAGCAACCATAACCCCCCCCCCATTCTGTTGTGTGTTAACACCTTCCACTTTATCTTTCACTCTACACCTGTTCAATTCTCTCTTCACACGTCATTCTTTCATACCACAGCCAGGATTACAGCATGCATTCACAGGCCATGTAGGCACCATGACAGCATCATTAGAAGCGAATGTCAGTATTAATAATGATTCAGATATAAATGGCGCGGTTGTGGTGCTGCACTGTTCCTCGCCAGAGACAGATCCACACTCTCTTCAGTCACAGTTTAGTCTTCACGTCATCTCAAACCAGGGGGCAGTGAAAATATGTATATTAAATGTGAGTAAAAACTGAAATTCACCTTGTCAGAGAAAAAGAGAACATTTGATTGTTGTCTGAGTGTGACATTCTCTGTTTGTGGCTTATTGCTTTTATTATAATTCAGTAATAATGTGGTAATTTAGGCGATCTGAAGTGATGTTTATTTAAATGCACGTAGATGCAGGTCTCTGAAGCCTGCTTTGGTTATTAGACCCTCAGTGTAATGAGTGTACGGGCTGGAGCAGCACAGTGTGTAATGACACAGTGCTGCTTATACACTCTACACCTGTTCAGTACTCTTTTCACACATCATTCTTTCATGCCAAAGTTAGGATTCAGACACCTGGAAGAACCTACTGTACCATTCCAGTGCTGTGTGTAAAAGTGCACACACCATTCCCGTTAGTAGGCATGAATGGAAAAAAAAAGCAAGCATGGTCAATTATATCCTGGACCAGCATGCTAACTAATATTAGCTGTGGTAATAAACACGAGACAAGTTCAAATGTCTGCAGTTGATTCTTTGTCTGGTGCTACTGGCTAGCCATTTTCATAGATCACAAGCATGCTAGTTATTACACAGTTTATTGTGATAGCTAATTGGATAGCAATCAGTTGGGATAATCTACGTTGCACAGCCAATTAGTCTGTATCCAAGGTTAAATCCACCTTTTCACCTTAAAGGCAAAATGAATGAGAAGATTTAGCAAACTAGCATTGCCTGCCAAAAGCCGTCTACCAACCTCTAGCTAGCTATATCGCTCATATCTGCCTGTTCAAAAATTCCATGACTGAAGTGGCTTGGTGTGCTAGCTGTTTGCCAGCTAATAGCAGGTGGGCTAGTTGGCTTGGGAATGAGCTTAGTGGCAGCTACCTAAATAAAATAGCCAGATTATTCTGCCTTTTCACAGGGACATCCTTTGTATTACTGTATACAAGACAGGCCTAAGTCCTTAGTTAGCTAACTGATGTGTTTTGAATATGGTTGGCAAAACAGGCAGATTATAAGCAGAATGATAATCTCGAAATTTGTTGGAAATATGTAGGTTCCATTAACTATCATGGCCACAATGTGAACAGTTAAGTGTTACTTTGTGTATAGCAGTGAGTAATTAAAATCCCAATCTTCTGATGAATTTCAATTAATCTCCTTTCAAATGTACATTTGTCTAATAATGCCAGATATTTCTTGTGTAAGTTAGTTAGGTTGGTTTTTTTCTCAAATTAAAAAAGGTTGTTACTCTTAGGGTGTAAATGGACTAAATCCACATAAAAAAAACATACTGTATGTCCAGTCCTGCGTATCACCAGGAGAGAGTTGCGTCCATGGAAAGGCATTATCTGGCTTCTCCGAGTGTATGAATGAGTGTTATAGGGGATCGACCCAACATTTTACTCTCTACTCTGGCCTGCTGCCAAGCGTCTGCTCTATTACTGTAGATACTTAAGTGTGTTACATAGACTGAAACTTTTTTTTTATGGATGCAGTCAAAACAGTGTGCAAAAGTATACTGCAGTTTGCTGTATGGTGAACCATGTGTTTTGTGTTATGTGTCATAGAAAATAGAGACATTCACTCACTCACTACAAGCTTTGTGACAAGATTTTTTTTTTAACCAAATGTTTTTGTGTAAACCTCTACATTTTTTTTCATATGAACATCCTGACAGGCTGCAGCATTCCAGCACATGCTCCAGTGTGTTCGGGGAGGTTAGCCACAGCACAGAGTCTGCTAGTAATGTAACGTAATGTAAAGTAAAGTAAAGCCACACGCACATGCAGTTAGAGGGCTAGGCGCTGCAGGCGTGCTGGGGATGGCTAGCGTTGGGGAAATGGCGTGGCAAGAAGCATTCCGATGTGACTCGGTGATCCACGGCGACGTCCAGCAGCCGTGATTGGCTCTGAGGGCTGTCACTAAGCGATAGTGGGGGTGGTCTGAGTGTGCCCTAGAACACTGACCCCTTTTCACACCAGAATGAATGTAAGGCTGTGCTTTGGCCGTAGGGAAGGCCAGTATCGCAAGTGCAGAGGTTGTCATAAGGTTCCTCATTGGTACAGTGGTGCGAACTAGTGATGGTTAAGGCATCTTGTATCTCACAATATTGTTTGATTTCTTTAAATTGACCTCAAACATGGCATCAGACATGTATTTAATACATTAATGATTTATTAAATGCATGTCTCCTTAATTGTGCAACAACCGCACTGCTCAGCCAAATGGACAATAGCAGAAAGAACTGTTTTGCAGAGTTTCAGATTCATAAGATATATAATAGAATAAGTAGGACTCCTATCAAAAATGACAGAAGATGAACCAAATATTACCAAGTGGAGATGCAGTTAATACACTTCTCAAGTATGTAAACAACTGCATGTTTCTTCATAGGAATAAATGGAACATTTTTCAATTCCTGTGCGTGTAGTCAAGTGGAGTGGGGGGAGGGCTGTGTGCTGAGATGACTCCAAACACGCCCTTGAAACACCGCTTTGTGAATGAAAGATCGGTATCCTTCCCTGATTACGAATGCGTGGCTACAGTAGCTAGGCTATCTTTTACGATGGGAAATTAGGGTGAAGCGGACAGGGAACTGGTGGGAAATAGCGATGCGCCAATGAGCCAGCTATAGAAATGGGGGCAGACTGATTAATGGCTGTTTACACGCACCGGCCTGAAATCGGTGACAAATCTGACCTTTCCCGGGTCTGGCGCTGTGTCCATCTGTCCTCACGTCTTTCTCAAGCACTGCTCATATCTGATTCTGTGCGGCTCTGCGGAGAGTCCCTTCAGCTTGCGGCTCGGGAAGGTGGAATGCATTTGCAAAAAGGGCGCTCTCGTGATAAAATGCAGTGAACATCTGCAAAAGAGAAGGCAACGCTGCTGTTCTCCTGCCCAGGGCCTTTGTGGTCGGAGATGAGGCTGCCCTCGCTGGAGCACTGCAAGCGGTGGCATCTGACGCGGTAGCTCCTGTGCTCAGAGCTTGCTGATACAGACATTGTCAACACAAGTGCGGTCAAGAGATTTTTTGACACAAATTGTCTAAAAAATTGACCTTAGGATTGGTCTCAATTGTGCGGGTGTCAAACCCCGCTCCCGCAGTCCGATGAGAAACGTTATCTCTCTTATTTATCCGCAGCACGTTCGCACCCAGAAACGACCGGCGCTTTTTTGGTTTAGACCGTTTTTTAATCCCCAAAGTGTGTCTGTCTCCGTCTGCCCTTCTCCTCGCCGCAGCGTCCGCGGTCATTTCAGGAGAGCGCGAACGCACGCTGTCCTCCGGGCTAAGAGCAGCTGCTTCTCTTCAGTCTGCTTTCATTGTCTGGGAGGAGGGAGTATGCTCCATGTGCAGCTGGTGCAGGTAGACCAATAAGACAGCTGGACCGCTAACACAGGTGGACCGCTAACACAGGTAGACCGTAACACAGTAACCTAACGCAGCTGGACGCTCACAGTAGACCGAACAGCTGGCCTACGTAGACCTAGACGCTGGACCGCTAACACAGGTAGACCGCTAACACAGCTGGACCGCTAACACAGGTAGACCGCTAAGACAGCTGGACCGGTAACACAGGTAGACCGCTAACACAGCTGGACCGATAACACAGGTAGACCGCTAACACAGCTGGACCACTAACACAGGTAGACCGCTGACGCAGGTAGACCGCTGACACTACAGAGCCACGTTGCAGCGCTCAATGGGCCACTGACAGCGCCAGGACAATGACATCAGAAGTGACACGCCCATCACTGCAGGTTCAGTTCCAGAAAGTGGCCACATTGAGTGTGCTGTGGGAAATTGGGACCATGTTTCACTGGGACCCAGCGGTTGCTAACGGCAGCGCAGGTAGCTCAGAATTCACCCAGCTGGAAGTGGAGCCTGACTGTGAGAGGAAGTCCTGGCTTCAGGTCGAGAAGCCTGTTGGGGTCTTGTTGAGTTCAGTATGTATGAATAACATACTGAATATTGAGCACAAAATGCACAAATGGGTATATACATATACATCCACTCAGATCAGTGAAGTGTGCTATACCGTCACTCGCTCGTGATGTGGCTCTCCTTTCACTGTTCATCCCGGCTACCATCAGCTCCTCTTTCCATCCAGCAGCCGGTAAAGTTTCTTTATTTTTGGAAAATGCGTTTTTCCACATTTGGGTGGAATGAGCCGGAGAGCGATTGTTTTGGCATCATGGCGTCGTGTTTGACACTGTGAGAGGGACGCGGGTGCGCATCTGAGCACGAGCCTGGCGGTAATGAGTGCTGTAACGACGTGGAGGCGCGAGTGTCTCAAAGCCGGGTCGCTGCCTGCTTAATGAGTTTGGGTAATTGACTTTGCGTGGGCTGTGGAGCTCCTCGCCCTCTGCAGATGTGAGCAGGAGCCCACTTACGCTGCTCGGATAACCGCTGCTCCTCCTCCCGGCCCCTGTCCAAGCACACCGCAGCCTTCTGCTGCCCACTGCTAGGGCCTCTGCTAGGGCCTCCCGACCCCTTTCCAAACACACAGCAGTGTTCCCCTGCCACTGCTAGGGCCTCTGCTAGGGCCTCCTGACCCCTTTCCAAACACACAGCAGTGTTCCCCAGCCACTGCTTGGGCCTCCCAACCCCTTTCCAAACACACAACAGCGTTTCGCTGCCCACTGCCAGGGCCTCTGCTAGGGCCTCCCGACCCCTTTCCAAACACACAACAGCGTTCCGCTGCCCACTGCTTGGGCCTCTGCTAGGGCCTCCCGACCCTTTTCCAAACACACAACAGCGTTCCGCTGCCCACTGCCAGGGCCTCTGCTAGGGCCTCCCTGCCCCTTTCCAAACACACAACAGCGTTCCGCTGCCCACTGCCAGGGCCTCTGCTAGGGCCTCCCTGCCCCTTTCCAAACACACAACAGCGTTCCGCTGCCCACTGCCAGGGCCTCTGCTAGGGCCTCCCTGCCCCTTTCCAAACACACAACAGCGTTCCGGTGCCCACTGCCAGGGCCTCTGCTAGGGCCTCCCCCCTCCCAGTCCTTGGGAAAACGTGCAGGTCTCTGTCTGTTTTTCTCCTGCTGGATATTGTGGATGGTGGCTCTCATTAGGTGCTAATCCAGTTAACAAATCGTGAGCAGATTTTCCACCCCGCTGTTCCCTTTATAAATGGAGCAGCGAGGATTAGACATTAAAACAAGCTTTAGCTGAGAGGTCTTTGCATGAGCTGTCTGCAAACCTTTGACAGGAACGGGGGAAGAGAATAACTGAATCAGACTATCGTCACTGAGCATTACTGTATCAATGAGAGCACTTTACATTTCTCTCTCTCTCCCTCTCTCTCTCACAAACACATGCACTCTTACACTTACACACACTTGCGTGCACACATTTGTATTCAAACAGGTACATAATTCTCTTTCAAGCAAGGACAGACGCACACATTCATAGTCAAATCCTATAAACAAGGAGGCTTTACATTTCTGTCTAGCTCTCTTTCTGTAACACTCAATTGCTCATTATTTTACACATGCATAGTTGCCTTTACACGTTTATATTCAGGGACATTGTCTCTGTCATACACACACACACACACAGATTCATTCCTATTCAAACAGCTGACTTACATAGGCGCACACAGATTCTCATTTCGACACGTGCAGTTATACACGTTCAGAAGAACACACCCGCACGTTTGCCCTCATTCGCTATCTGTAAAAGGCAGAAGCTTGATGCTGTAATGTAGCGTAGCATTGGAACTTAAGAGAGAGAGACAGCCGTTGCATTTATCTTAAAGGTCGGTCAGGTGGAATCTGCCAGTGCTTGCCACCTCTTTCCATCGGTCACTAAATCACACATGGTAACCAAATGGAAATTTAAAATGAACACCGCAAACAGTCATCTGAAGCTGCCATCGGAACGTACTGTGCGTTCGTTTTTATGTGTACAAAATACGACCATCAACCCCCCCTCATTCAGAGTGCACACATTTTTTCCCCCTCTCTTTTAATAGCTGTACTGAGTTTCCAGATTGTTAAAATTCAGTATGCAAGCTGTGAGCCCTCAGTATAACGGCCTAGATCGTATCATATCGGTTGCTTGCGGGCCATGATGTTTGTCCTTGCAGCATCCTGTGAGTCACCCGTGGCTCCCTCGCGTTCATGCAGAATCCTAGTGGGTGGTGGTGGGGGGGGCTTGGGGTGTGCTAATATTCACCTGCTTCTCCTGATGCCACGGTCTATAGGACATGTAGAGAAATAACACAACTATTCATTTCCGTTTCAGCGTCAGCCTTCCGAACGTACGCGTTCCCTGATGTGATACTGATTCAGAAGGGGTTTTGTGGCTGTTTTTGTGGGCGGGGACATTGGCTGTAGTTTCACAGAATAATGCCCCCAAAGTGTTTCCATCCCAGCATGCTCCTGGGTCAGGGGGATGAGAGAGAGGTCCCAGTTAAAGTGGAGACGGTTTGTTTTTTAACGGCCCCTCGCCGCCCCCCCCGTCCACCCCTGCCTGTCCCGTCCCGGCCCCTCGCCGTCCTCACGGCTCTATCTGCCGCCGCCGCCGCCGCTCTCGGACGGGAGAAGCGGGCGGTTATTCCAGTGCAGTCAGCAGGGCCGCCGCGCTTCACGCTGTCTCAGCCAAGATGGCGTTTCTATCCGGAACCCTCGCTGTAAGCACTTTTCCCAGTTTGTTAATAGGGTCCTCAATCACCAGTGTCCTCCCCGCCCCTCTGTATCTTTAACTATCTGAGGCTGAGCTGCCGGGGGACACTTCATTGTCCTTTCCCAATCCCCCTAACCCCCCCCAGCCACCCCCCCTCCCTCCTCTCCCCTCCCCTTCCCTCCCCTGCCTGACTCTTGTTCAGGTAAGTGATGGATACAAACAGGGCTGTCTGTGGCACAGAGAGGACTTTGTGTGAAAGCACTCAGCCTCTTACACTCTGAAGGGCTGAAGGCTGAGATGCAGTCACCGAGCGGTGGATCTGCGTGTGATATGTCAGAATCTTTGATGTGTATTTCTGGTGCATTTATTTGCAAAAGGATTTTTTTTAAAGTATTGGTATTAAAAAGCCATGATATTTTGAGTTGACCTCCATTAAAGCTGGTTAGAACGTTTCCTCTTTTTAACAAGAGGTACCAAGGAGGCATCGTGAGATTAATTCTGACTCGGTATATTTGTACAACAGGTGTAATCCACCTGGGAGGACACATCCTTTGTTGTCTGGTTTTATTGGAAGGGGAGGCATGTTTGTTTGAGGGAAATCTGGGCAGGATTAGTTGTGGAGATTCTCCTTAATATGCTTTGAATTCCCAACGATTTTAATAAAGCAGAGAGGTGCAAATCGGATCGGGCTGACAGAACGTATTGTGCTGAAACTACATCTTGAGTACTCTTAAAGCTCAGGAGAAAAACCCTCAAGGGCTAGCGTTATTGTACTGGAATCACAAACTTTATTTCATTCGCTTTACACACTTTCCTGCCTTTGAGAAAGTGGGAAAAAAATGCAGCTGCCTTTTGAAATTTATGGCCGTGCTTTGCTCCCCAAGGTGAACAAGAAATTGGCATGTAGTTCTTTCGTCTGTCCAGCAGATGGCAGGATGTGGAATTAAGCCACTCTGATTACTGGCACCAGAGAAAGCCAAGTAAAACGTGAAAGCATAAATCATGCTAGTTTACCCCGTGCCAAAAACCATGCTGTTGGGGAGGCTAGGTTTACAAAGGAAAATGCACACATGTATATCAGTGCACTGAGAGAGATTATTTTAGTTACTCATTAAGTAAGGCTGCTCATTGTGCATTAATGCAGTGAATTTGATTGCAGCAGGTTATTACAATGGTACTCAGCTGCCCTTTAACCTAAAAGCATGGTTTTGTTTTTCTGGCTTCATGCTGGATTGTGCTCGCGACTCACTGGCACTTGCCTGGTAATGAGCTGTGTTGTCATTCTGGGCTTGTGCCTTTGTGCAGAGCAGAGAGGCAGACCCGGCTCTTCCCAGCAGTGTTTCTGTGGTTAGCGCACCACCCAGCAGCGTGTCTGAAGTTAGCGCACCACCCTCTCGCCCAGAGTCTCAGCCTGTTGTGAGGAATTTAGGCTGTTGTGAAGAGGCACCTGAGGTGTTTGTCTGGGTTGTGTGTGTGTGTCTCTGTGTGTCTGTGTATGTGTGTGTGTGTGTGCGCTTGTGCGGGGGCTGAAGGGAAGCCTACTCCATTCATGTGTAGCAGGATGATGACAAGTCTGAAGGACTTTACCTCAGAGCATTTTTACTGTAAACATTGTGTCCTGGGATATTGGGTAGGGAAACTGTGTGTGTGGGAAGGGGGGGGGGAGGTCTGCCATTTTTCTGTGTTGTAAATCTCTCGTACTCCTCAGTACTACTCTGTACAACTCAGTACCATTTCCTTCCTCAGTACTCCTCTACTCAGTTCCCTTCCGACATTCTATCTATTTAAAAGATTAAAAAATTAGCCTGCTGCCGTAAAAGTGTTTGTTTTTAAACCAGTTATTTCTGACAGGGAGAGAGAGAGAGTGATAGAGAGTCTTTGTGTCTGTCCGTCTGTGTGTCTTTAAGACAGAGTTTGTGAGAGAGGGAACACAATAGGAGAAATTGTCTCTGTTTTTTACTCAGTTCCTCTCAACCGTATAATTACATGAAGACACACACACATCCTCTCTCTCTCTCTTACACACACACACACACACACACACAAATAAAAACACACACACACACACACACACAAACACACACACACAAATAAACACA
Organism: Anguilla rostrata; assembly: GCF_018555375.3. NCBI lineage: Eukaryota > Metazoa > Chordata > Actinopteri > Anguilliformes > Anguillidae > Anguilla > Anguilla rostrata. The sequence continues at coordinate 31,679,831 of NC_057945.1, forward strand.
CACACACTGTTTGACGGCCAGGCACCTGGAATGGTGTTTGAGCTCAGTGTTTTTTTTTTTTTTTTTTTTGAAGCCTGCGGTTTTAAGGACGTGCTGAAAAATGAATTTGCATGTGTTTGTGCAGTGGGGCAATAACGCAGTGTAAACACACAAATGTGAGCGGGCCCGCCTCTGGGCCGGCGGGCTCCTGGGTTAGCCAACAGCAGAGGAGCAGCAGAGCAAATAAGTCCGCTTCAGCTGTGCTTCACACAGACGCATTCAAGGTAATGAAACATTCCTGACATTCTTTCAGAGGGAGCTCTGCTTTTGACCCCAGCCTTGCGGTGGACTTTAATACACGCAGTGGAACTGTATTAATTGCCTGGAACTACACTGCTGTACTCTACATATGTATTTTCACCATGTGGTGCATATTTGTATTTATTTGTTATTATTTTTTAATCAGTCTTGTTTTTGTTGTAAACATACCTTAGTTATCTGCGTGTGCATGGTAGAGTGTGGATATAAATAGGTGTTGTGTGCCCCTTTGAATGTGGCTTTTGTGTGTGTGTGTGTGCTTGTGTTGGTGTGTGTGTGTGGGTGTATGTGTGTGTTGGTGCGTGTGTGTGTGCGTGCACGTGTGGGTGTGTGTTTTTGTGCGTGTGTAAAGGTGTGTGTGTGTGCGTGCACATGTGTGTGTGTGTGTTTTTGTGCATGTGTGTAAGTGTGTATGAGTGAGGTACTGAGTGTGTGTGTGTGTGTGTGTGCGTGTGTGTGTGTGTGTGCGTGTGTGTGTGCGTGAGCACTATGAGTGTCCTGAGTGTGCCTGGGTTTGTTTGGCAGTCTGAGAGAGCGCTCTAAAACATCTGCCTAATTCTAGAGATTCCGGCTGAAAGATTTGGCAGAAACATCCTGCAGCCCCTGAGAAAGAACTTCCTTTTCACATTTAAACAATCGCGCTGAGAGAGCCTGACTGGGGCAGGCAGAGAGTAAAGGGCTGTATCCTGCGAGGGGGATTTGGTGCTTTCGGGGGGGGGTGGATGTGTTATCTAACAATAACATGTCCTTTTTAGCACATCCTTTGATGTGCGGAGCGGCGCGGCGCGGCTGTGCGTTTCGCTGAGCTCGGCTCGTCGCGCCGTGGCCTCTGCCCGTGCCGAGCCGGGTCTGGCGCTAATTAAATGATAAAGGCCAGGGAAGAATACGGGGGGACAGGGGGCAGGCCGACGCCGCCCGTCCGTCCGTCCGTCCGACCGGAGCGCGGCGCAGTGCCTGTGGAGGAGCAGAGGGAAAGCAGGATTGTTTGTTCCTGGTGGCGAGCACCGGAGTGTGAATGTGACCTCTGCAAAGGGGAAAGAGCAATAAAGCAGAGCGCCGCTGAGATCATCCAGGAAATCTCGGCAATTTGAGCAGCCATTGTTTTCATTTGGCTCAGTAAAACAGCTCTCGACCATCAGTGGAGATCCTTTTGTTTTTTATGTTGTATTTGAAGAGGGGGGTGGGGGGTGGGGGGTGGAATAATATCTTGTGCATTCCACTGAAGACACTGAAGTTGCTTAGTAACAGGGGACACCAAAGGGATACCAGACAAATCTAAGGGGAATTCTGTGGTTTTTTTTTTTCTTTGGCTGGGATATGAAACATCTTATTCGCTCAAGTGGCTGCACTGCTGGACCAGCTTGCAGTCCGTCTTGCATGGGACAAAAAAAAACAAAACATTTTTTGTGTCTGTTGCAGTCTCTTCTCCAATCAAAACCAGATTTCCTGCAATTTGTCAGTGTGCCCCCTGCTGGTTGTCTTTAAGTATGAATGGGCCAGGGGCAAAGCAACCTGCCAGGTTGCTCATATGCCCCGCCCACTTCATCCATACAACCCTCATTGTTATTTCTGCCACTGACTAGCTGGAATTTCCTCTTTGTTTAGAAGTGTCTTGGTTCAGATCAGAAACCCCCCTCCCAAATGAGGATGCAGGCAGACTGTCGGCATTTCTGATTTTTGTAAAATGCTTTCTTATTAGGGGTAACTGGATGAAGAGTATGGTGTACATATGGCCTGAATAAGCATATACTGAAGGGGCTGGCTGAAAGAGCTTAGGGGTTATCTGTCCTATTTTCAGGAACAGCGTTTGTTTGGCAGCAGCTTGATATCAGTCAGACTGAATCAGTGTTTTCTGGTATAACTTGTGGTGTTTCTTAATTGCCCATCCACCTACTTCACCAAAGGGAGGGAAATTAGCTGCTGCTGTGTGGGGTCACCACAATGCCAGAGTATGTTTGTGTCACAAACTGTTTTACTCAACTTTTTTGTAAGTGGCAGTGCAGTATTATCTGGGCCAGAGTTGCAGTCGGGGGCTCATCTGACCAGAAACACCTGTGTGGAGGCCTGCTTGTTTAAGCCTGTAGTGTGCACACTGCTTTGCTTGTAACTGCATTGGTTCCCTTTCATTTTCTGTTAATGGTGTTCAATATCACAGGGCCCTGTGATAAATGTAGCTCTTGTGAATACCTGGAGGAGGACTTCCTGGGTCTGGGACTGGATTCCACTCTGTCCTGTCTAAGGCTGTCCGTGCCAACAGCAATTAGAGTACAGGAAATGTAGCTTTCACTGTCAGCAGCCATTTTTTACTTGTCTTTATTGAGCATATTAAACTTCATTTACAATCCCATCTCCCCCACTTACATTTAATAACGGGACAATTTAGTATTCTTGAATGTCTGATGTGTCAAGTGAATGTCAAGCTGCCTTTGCTTTCAGAAGCCTGGGATTTGTCTTTGCAGGCCAAATCTGTAAAAGAAAAATCATGTTTACCGCTGTCAAGTTCAAATGTGCTTGAGCGCAATGCTCCAATAAAAAAATAAAAATAAATTGTGAAAGCAGCCCGACCTTGCCAGAGGAGCGTGCGGCTCAGTCTGATTGCATCACTTTTCCAGAACCCACCCGTTTAAATGTGTTCACGTGACTGTGGCGCTTGTGCACTGTAAACATTGCCAGTGCTGGTATAAATATTTGCACTCTGCTTAGCTGTTGGAGATCCGCTTCAAAATCAGGCGTTGACTATAAAAACGGCCGAAATTCCCAAGGATTCCATGATCTTACAGAGGAGAGTGAATGCGGTGTGTGTCCGTTTTACGACAGCGCCAGTGGCTTATTTTCGTGAAACCCATCTGCTCCGGGCCTTCACAGACACAGCTCTAATGAAATTATCTCCTCACAGATTGCCCATGTTGTTGAGATTCACATGACTGGTGAATGGCTTGATGGAAAACCAGAGGAAACGTGCGCCTTGAACAAAGCCCGACTTACCCTGAAAGTGTATTGTGCTACTGCTGTAGGACTGGAATTGGTGTATATCTTTTTTCATTAGCATTTGCTGCTTTAGACACATTATTATTTTCATTTATTTATTTATTTATTTATTTATTTATTTATTACACGTGATATCTCTGCTTCTCTAGCCTTTTGAGGCTGCCGACGGGTTTGGGCGCTGCGGGGATGGCACGAGAGCTCTCGCTTGTCAGTTCATTGGAGTTATGGGTGCGAGGCTGCGCCTCAGATCTGCGCCGGTAAACGGTAGTCGCGCAGTCTGGCTTGCGCGGAGGTTAGAACGTGCTAGCCAGCCCTGGAAGCGCGCGGGAGTTCCTTCGCCCTCTCATACTGAAAACGTGACACACAACCTGGTTTGTACTGTAACAAAGGGCCTGCAACAATACCACACCAAACTCGATTGCTATCGATTCCCGCTGCCTCTCTGAATACTAAAGGTGTTAATGTACACAGAGAAAATAAACTGGATGTTACATTGTGTTCATTTGGTCATGGCTGAACAGGATTAATGAAGATCAGATTTCATCTATTTAGAAGGCAATTAAACCATTAGCTATGTTTCCAGTTGGACATCTCATTAATGCAGAATGTGCCTTTCACTTTGAGCCATTTCACAGGTTAAAAAAACAAAAACAGACATCTCAGTTCTGTCATAGTTGCATTAGGAAGGAAACCCATTTTAATTGACCAATGCATTCACTCAGTGGTTTGCTTGAAGGTGAAAAAATGGGCTTTATAAATAAAGCATTGTTCGATAATTCCCCAAGATGCTCAATGTAGAATTTTTTTCCCTGTGGCACAGCGAGGAACCATATATCAATTACCTTTGACATAATTATCAGCGTTCTAATAATAATAATAATAATAAAGAGGCAGGAAACGCCTTATTGACGCTATGCCAGTTTTTTTTTGTTGCAAATGTTCAAACGTATGTCAATAAAAGGGTGTCAACTCCAGGGCAAGATCATATACGCATGAGCTGTCTGTTAACGCCATGCATCATTCTTTGAAATACCCATTAGTAGATGTGAATGCTGCTGCTTTGAAACGGGAGACGGGAAATTAATTATCTATACATGCAAACTAGGGCGACCAGCTACAGCACACCGCCGCAACGCATACCGAGTATTTATCCTATAATTTATCCCTGCTGGCGTTTTGTTTTCTCAAGGATTTACATCTCGCGATAAACCTCTCTCAGATCAATTAAAAAAAGCATTCTCTTCTAACCGATCCTGAATATACCCAATTGTTAATCTATGTTGGTAGCATGGCTGAGTTGTGGAACATGTTTATTCAATTAGTCTCGACAAAAGAAGGGATTTTGCCATCTCCCTTTCGTTCCCCCCCCCCCTTTTCCTTTCCTCTTTGATCTGCAGTTTCACGTCAGAGCGTGGCATTAATATTCTTTGCTGCAACCACGGATCTGAACGGTTGATCACGTTCGGGACGCAGGCTCTAATATCTTGCTTACCGATGCATTTTCTCTCAGACCGTGTCCCCTTACGAGTTGCCATCAATCACGATCCCCCCCCTTCACGCCGAGCAGTGCCCGTGTAATCCAGTCCGGGTTTTTCCGGCAGCCCGTTTTGACTGGTGGTGGGGTAATTCTCCTCCACTAGTGTCTGGATAAAGAAAGACTAGGTCAGCCATGTGGATACGTCTGTTCAACAGCTGAGGGAGGGAGGGAGGGAGCGTGGTGTGTGTATGCACGAGAGGGAAGGGGGAGCGAGCAAGAGCGCGTGTGTGTGTGTGTGAAAAAAGGAAGCGGAGTCGGTAAACGTTGAGCTCACTGATTTCCCATCCGCGAACTACAGTATCTACTACTTGCACTTAATGCTCTCAGCGTCGAGAGCCGTAGCATGGCAAACGGGGACTGAACCGAGACGTGCTTTTTGAAAAAAGGTCCCCTGGTGATTTGTGCGAGAATAAATAAGCAAAGCGAGGCCGTCTTTTGTTGAGGCAAGTGCCTTTTTCCCCCTCTGTATGGGCATCGGCTGTTAACGGATAAAGTGCCTGGGTGATCTTGTTTAGCCCTGGTTCTTGGACTTGGCCCAGGCAAGGGAGAAGGTTCGCCGGGGTCAGTTCGGAGCAGCTGCTGGGATTGTGTTTGAAGGTGTTTGCAGCAGTCTGTTGGAATTTAAAGATTATCAGACTGGCGGGTGAGTGTTATTTCATTAAAAAGGAGATGGTTGGTTAGAGGAGGAGGGGGAGGTGTGTTTGTGTCGGCGGGGTGGGAAGCACAGCATCAGGAACTTTAATTAAAAGGGGATGTTGGCAATTACAACACATGTTTATGAACGAGCTAGTAAGCAACATTTGTCCTTTCTTTTTGGAAGTACGGCCAACTTTTAACACTTGCTATTTAGTGTGCTCGATAAAGAAAAGCTTTTTTAAAAAAAAAAAACTTATCGCTGATATTGCATTGTTCAGTTCAGCAGTCTATGTAGCTGCATTGTGACAATAATGGCTTAGAAAGAGCTCTTGAGAGTTTTGATACATCTCAGCAACAGACATTAGTAGCTAGTAGTTGGATAACTCCAAAGCGCCCCCCCCCCCTCGCTGGAGGAAAAAAACCGTACAGACCACAGACGCTTTATGAAATGGGTAACCAGGGTAGCAAATGTGTTTGCAGAGTTCACTGTTTCGCGTAGTGATAAAAAGCCACGCTGCTCAATCTTCATCATTTCCGAATTTGATACGTTAGACGTGTGCTCAGAGCCTTGGGGCAGGAGAAATGTATTCGGCTGTCGCGAATTGTTTAGGAACAAACAAATCCGCTCTGACTACTTCCTTTTGTTGTACCGAGCAAGTGAACTGTGTGCAGAGCGCATGCTATTCGGCCTCTAAGGAGTTGTGCGCGATTAGTTAACTCGCAGTCGGTTGTTTTCCTATTGCTGGGGAGGGGTTGGGGGTATTTAGAGAGAGAATAGAAGACGGCGTTTATGATTTTGCAGTTAGCTTTTCTGGCTTGGATTACTGTTGTCAGCACGTTCTGTGTGCTTTATCTCAGAAGTGGATTGGTTTGTTTGACCGCACAGGCCGCCGTCTATTTCACAGGAGCCGTTGGGCTTCTGACCTGAGTCGTGCAGTAGATTATTGTGTTTGTAGGCGTGATCCGACCAACTTTAATTGCGCTGAACCACAAACTGGGTGGGAGCATGTTTAAATCTGAACGCTTTGATTGCGTCTAGCTGTGTTGGGCCTTTTGTTTTTGTTGGAGGCTGTATAGCTTCTTTCCCTTTCCTTTAATAGAATTATCACTCATGACACAAAAAATTGCCTTTGTCCTCCTGAAGTTGGTGGTTATGTTTTATTTATTTATCTGGCTCTCTCCCTGCTTGCTGGTAGCTGACCCCCTGGCCTAATGATTCAGCTGTGATTCATGTACTCAAGTGGGAAGGCACTTATTCTGTAATTCTCAGTGTGTGAGAACAATGAATTGGAATTTATAACTAGAGTATTCAAGCAACCCCCCCCCCCCCATCCAGTTTACCCCTCCAACCTCTTAGCTACGTTTAGAATATTTTTTCATGTTACAAGGAAGTGATTTTCTCAAGCTTCAGCTCCCTGTCTGGAAGTGTACTGTCAGGGTAACAAAGCCCTCGGCAGCCATTTTCAGAGAGGTCGAAGGTCACGAGGGAGGCAGCGTGTGGCAGCCAGTACATTCCTTTCACAGAGATTCAGCATAACCTTTTCAACCCCAGCAGATGTGACCAGAAGGTGTCTGAAAATGTTTGAGCAGGCAACGGGGAGCGGCTTTGTGCCGCATTTGCAGCAAAGCTGTTGAATTAGGAAGCATTTATGCGCTCCCCTTCTGATTTTAAGGCGCCTATGTAAGAGCAAGGATTGCCCACAATGGTTCTGCGCAACAGAAATGTCTGCTCTGGCCAGTATAACCCGTGCGCTTTCACGTTAACACTGTTCAATCTTTGACCATGAACAGTACGTGTTATGATTCATTAGTCTTCTCTTATTGCTGGTGTGAAAAGAATATAAAAACAGGTTGCTCGCAATTAGGAAGATCTTTTTGATTCGTGTTGTTTTTTTTTTTTTTTCCCTCCTCCTTCCTTCGAGGGCCTCCCGAGAGATCAGACAGCAGTTTACTCTAAATGAATAATTAAATCAGCAAGCTGCTTTGTGTGAGTGAGGAAGGAGTCGCTTGTCTTCCTAATGAAGCAGGATGTGTTCATGGAGAGCCTCCTCGCTGCTCAGCTCTGTGTTTTTTTTTTTTGTCCGAGGAGGACACAGCCTTTGCAGGCTTGCGTTGTGAACGGCAACGGAAATCAAGGTTTTTCAGTTAAAATAAGGGCCCGGGCCGAGCGGTCTGAACCCCGCGCTGCAGTGAGAAGTTTTTAACGCTCTCTCTCTCTCTCTCCCTCTGCTTGCGTTCAGCAGTGAACCCGAGTTGAGTTTTTTTTTTTTTTTTTTTTTTGTAAGCCTCATCTTAAAAGGAGTCGGGGGGGAATGTTTTTAGATGGTAGTCATTCCTGAAGCGCCTCGGAGCGGACGAGGTGCAGCGCAGGAACAGCTGAGCGTCTGACGGGAGATGGCCGTGCCGTTCGGTCTGCCGGCGCGGTGAGAATTCGCCGCAGCTCTGCCGCCCGTCAGTCTCTTCTCTTTGCTTTATGAATGGGGCGGCTTTGAATGGAGGGAGAGAGGGAGAGAGAGAGGGGTGAACAGGACTCGATGTAACAGTTGGCGAGTAACACGGAGCCCGGGCAGCTGTAATTAACACCCTGCACTTTGCTGCTGTCTTTGTTGCTGGGAATGACCCGAGGACATCGCGGCGATCGCTGATTTTACCGCTTCGCCTCCAAGTACTTATCTGCGTTTTATTTATTTTTTCTCTGTACGTGGTCAGTTTTGAATGCAGACCTGTTTAAATGCAAGATGGCAAAAGACACATTTTTTACATGTACAAGCCCCCCCCCCCCCCCCTTTCGACGTGCTAAGCAGGATTAGCAATGCGTAATTTGTGGGAGCCGTGGATAGGAAAAGGAGGAAATGAGTTTAATTAAAATGCGGGTTATTTGTAGACACAAACCCCCCCCCCTCCTCTCTCAGCGAACCAGCTGAGCCCGCTGCTGGCTGGAAGCAGGGGGCGGGGGGGCATTTGGACGCGTCGACTCGATCGGCAAAGCGAAAATCAGAGGGGTCCGCGCAGGCCGTCCTGTTCCTCTCCTGCTCAGGAGAAGGCGGCGTGGAGGTGACACAATCAGAGGGAAAATTAGAGAGCAGAGATCCCACGTCCCCCCGCCTCGCGCCTCGCGTGCGTTAGCCGCACACACACACACACACACACACACGCGTCTCACACTGCGGCCTGTACGAGCCTGAGCGCCGCCGCGGCGGGCTAGCTACGCGCAGGCTTCTGCTGGGTGGAGGGGAGAATGCGGGCCAGTGCTCGTAATGCGCTCTCAAATCTTTATTTCTGAGCGCGAGCGTTTTGGTCGGGGCGTTTCGCAGCTTTACTAATGCATCAAACCTGCTGTTAGCTCTGAATTATTCATTGTGCTGTGAATGATTCATCAGCCGCTCATTCTCTAATGATAACTGGCCTTGCTGGAAAGCGTCGCATCCCCCGCTAATTTGCCTATTGATCCTGCGTTTTGCCTATTGTTAAATGCTAGTCTGCCCCCTCCTCCTCCCTCGAGCGGCCAATGGCAGTTAACCCGCGTGCGCTGTATCTCAGAATGAGTGTGTCCTGAGGTTTCTGACCTGGGTTAAGGCGATGGAGGTCTCTGCCCTTTTTCACACAGGGGTTAGACCTGTTTCACCGTCGCCGGGGGCTACACGAATCCTGGCGCCGTTGCCTCTGGCAACGCTGATTATCTGGGGGAATATGCGCGGCCTCGTCAGGGCGTCCAGCGGACGCGCGGAATGATTGCGGTTCTCGGCGCACTCCGCGGCGGCGCTGGACGACACGGCGCTGTACACCGCAGCCTCTCTTCGCTCGCCATTCTCACGACGGAATCCCGTCCGGGTCCGTCAGCTGACCAGGAGCAAGACCGACAAAACCTCCCCCTGGCACCGCCGCCGTTTTGAACAGGAGAATTGGAAGGGCAGGATTTGCTGAAGCATAATGAGGCATTTTACTAAATTTGATGAACCCCCTATTGCCACCCCCCCTCCCCCGGTTTGCCATGGGAAATGAGAGCGTTTGACAAGGGCACGCCCGGCCCTGATTAATCCGGGATTGTGTCCACAGAGCTGTTATGGATTGTTTTCCTGCTGATGAGATGTGTACAGTTTGTAATCATCAGAGTTAATGGACCAGCCCAAAGTAAACAGGAGGCAGGCGATCTGCTTTGAGCTGGTTGATCTGATTTCTGACCCCCGCCCCCCCCCCAAATCAGGATGTTTTTGGTGGTGGGGTCGAAATATAAAAGGTGTATTAAAGCTAAAGGGAATCGCAGGGCATATGAAAAATTTGAATTGCATCAAGAGAGCATGTATTGATTTTCATGGCCACACAAACATTAATGATTTTTAGTGGTGTGCTCAAAGAAATCAGACCAGTCACAGATGACACTGACTCTGCTCGTACCCACTTCCTGCCTTTTGACCTCTGTGCTCAGGTCACTCTTCCTCTGTGTTTTGATATTTGGAGTGCTCCATTTGCACGTTTCCCTTTTTTTTTTTTGCTGACTTGCAACTCGAAGCTTGCTGCCTCCTCTTTTTTTTTTCTAATCCAATTTGACAAATCTATCAGCATTGTGTCCTGTCTCTGAGCCAACTCATGCTCACGCGTGCCTATTTTTAAAAGCATAGTCGGACGCTCGGCTCCAGTGTATGATTTCCCGTGCATAGCTGCTTGGAGGTTGTTCTTACAGCCAGGCCTGACGCGGGGACGCGGGGACACAGGGCAGTCACAGGGGCCCGGGGCTCGCTGGCCTGTGGTGGGGTAGAGCAGAAGGGAGAGGAGGAGGCTGTGATGTAGCGTTAGCGGTGGTCCGGATGTCTGGAACCCCCCCGGGGGGGATTTACGGGGGGGATTTCCGCTCCTCTGAGGGGCCATGAGATCGCTCAGACCCTCGAATGCAGCAGCCCCCTAGCCCTGGAGTGACTCCGCGGGCCCGTGCATGTGTCTGTCAGCAGGCTGAACCTGTCTCCAGTGGCCTGACGCTGGGGCTTTTACCTGCCTGTCTGCAGCAGAGAGCAGATGTACTACTGGGGACCTGGTGTCCCCCCCATCCCTGCTGAAGAGGCATTACTAGAAGGCACACAGAGCTGTCATTTGGGGGGTGGAAATATTGTATAAAATATTTAGTTCCAAGCGCTGTTTGAGAGAGTCAGTTTTCTGGCAGAAGTGGAGGTTGGTAATGCATCCTGGGTAAGGAGCGTGGGCGAGCGCACACCTGAGACGCCTTCGCGTTTCTGAGCGCTTAGCGCAGCCTGGGCCACAGCGCAGTTTAATTAACGTGCGAACGGCTGCCCTGTTGTGGGCAGAGCGCTGTCGGCCTGTGCGTGGCCCCGCCCTCTCTGTGACGCGCCGCCGTAGTCTGTTAAACACCCCGCCCTCTGCCTCGCTGCCTGCTCGGAGCTGGATTACGGAGATGGTTAGACTGCGCGGTGGTACTGCGCCATACCCTGTGCTCGGGGATTAAATCTGCCGGACAATTAGCCGAGGCTGGAAATAAAGGGCGGGCAGTGGAGTCACCTACATGAGTGGGGTGGGGGGGTTGTGTCTGGGGCCTGGCTCACAGCTCACAGCTCAGTCATTTCTCAGAGAAGCAGAAACCACTGGCAGCTTGGGCGGCGTTCTGTGGTTTCCACGGGAGATCCCGGCGGCGTTCTGAGCAGTTGCGTTCTGAGCAGTTGCGTTTGGCTGGTGGAGTGAGGAGAGGTTTTGGTGCTCTGGCGGGCGGGTGGGCGGGCAGTGTTGGGAGGAGGCGGGGTGCGGGCGGGGTGCAGGCGGAGTGCCGCCAGGCTGAGGATCTGTCTGGTATTTGGGAATGGCGCTCTCCTGGGCAGCGACGCCCGGCGTTTCAGACGCGCAGTGACCTCACTCTGCGCCCGCAGGAGGCCTGTTGGCTTCACTCTGCAGCCGTGCGTCAGACCAGCCTGCCTCATTCAGACAGGATTACACTTGTCTGGAGACCTCCTTACGCTCAGCTCAGATGGACTCACACACACGTGCGCACCCACACCCACACGTACACACATACACACGTGCACACACACACACACACGTGCACACCCACACCTCCGTGCCCACACGCACACAAACACACACTCTTGTTCACAGCCACACGCATACACACACACTTGTGCACACACACACACAGTAAGGCGGGGTGCTTCTTAACCCTTTGTCTCTTTATGACAAGTAGCTGCTGCTGTGTATGGCTCACCGAGTGGGTGCCACACCCATCTGTACAGCTGTTTGGTTGTTGTGCATGGATACGCTATTCTAATTTAGCGTGTGTTTACCGGCTAGCGTGTAGCTAGGCCTGACACCCAGGTGCTAAGTGAGGGCGGTGTAGCACTCCGGCTGGCTCCTAGCACCGCACTAAGGGTGTGCTGACCTTGCTGCAGGCAGGGGTGAAGTATTTGGACGTTTCGTTTCAGAGTTGCGCGGCAACAGTCAATTTTGGGCTGGCTAAATAATGAAAGGGTCAGTGCAGACGCCGCAGTTCCCCCGCCGCCGTGCCATTTTCCCCCCCCCTGCTGTGAGATCACACGGCTCGATTCGTCACATCGCTTTCCGATTTCTACCTCGCCGGACCCAGCACACGCGGCAGCGGCACTCACGGGCCGACCCGCGGATCCGCCCGCTAAGTTCTTAAAGATTTTATACGACACTAGCGCGGTCATGTAGTTTGCAAAGTCATGGTTACCCTTTACGCACAGTCGCAGGGAAAATTAGCTTGGAGAACTGCACCGTGGTGAATGTGCTTTGCAGTATGTAGCGAACACTCACTGAAATTCACTGGGGAGACGGGTGCTCTGAAAGACATTATAAAAAGCCCAGAGGAGGGGAAAAACACCGCTAAGACACAGACAGTAGCCTAATGTGCACGCTAGCTGCAGCCTGAAATGGGCCTTTTCATTTGCCCAGTGTGTCCATTCAGCCTGTTCATGCAGGCGATGAAGTGCGGTACTGTCCCAGCGCAGCTGCCGCATGTGCTGGGACCTCCGCTCACCACCAGCGCTCTGATGATGTGGTTTACCAGTCTCCTTTGGGCCCGAGTTTGCTCTGTAGCTACTCCTGTAACCTGCCCATACCGCTGCCTCCTCTGTTACCCGCTATGGCTGAACACTGCTTCAGGTACAGCATTGTACCTGCTATATCTGAACACTACCTCAGGTATTGCACTGTAAGTGTGCAGTGTTTTATAGTTTTAATGTTTAGTACAGCTGTACGTCTGGGTTGTATAGCCAGAAGAAATCAGGATATTAGTCACTGTTACCATCCGTTTATTTTAAATCCCTTTGTTCCTTGTCGAGTTGAAGTAAGTAGTGTGTTGCTGAAGCTCTGTGCAGAATGAGGGAGTGCTCTGTAAAACAGGAACTTCTCCCACACAGGAGTGTGACTGCTTCTGCGGCTTCTTGGGTAGCGATTCACACAGGCTCGACTCCGTTGGATGATTTCATATTTTTGCTTTTATTCAGCTCTGATTCCCGTGTGGGGAAAGCATACATGCCTGCCATAATCCAATTGAGCAATTAAAGTAATCCTAACATTTCTCACCTCCTTTCAAAACGAACTAAGCTTGGATGTCATATCTTGTTGGCCCCTAAAACGCACTGATGTGTAGGAATCTGTGCTTTTGCTTCATTCTGAATCTAGGTTGAATTTCCTGCTGCAACTGAACAGGTTTACCTATTTGGTGTGGGAATGGGAGAAAAGAGTGAAATATAGGAGCCTCTGAAGTGTGATCAGTCTTGCATACAGATGAGGGCATAATTAGTAAAGGCATAAATACCCAAAGATTTTGGTGATGCCTCGGATTATTTCTAGTGTGAATGTTGTGGTGACAGCACACATCATGGTCCTATAGCTTTCTTTAATACTGCTGTCTGGACCTGTGCTCATCAGTGGTACCGCCGCAGTAGCGCCCCCTGTCTGCCTGATGGGGAAAAGAATGCTCACGCGTTGCTGGGTGACCAGTTAATTTGGCGTGAGGGATGAGTCGTCATTGATGGAAGAGCGGGAGCACACGGCATGGCAGCAGCTTTATCTGGGCTGCCCGGCCATCTGTAAAGAGACTGGTACCCGCACACGCAGTACCCGCACACGTAGTACCAGCACACGCAATACCACCTTTGGAACTTGGTAAAACACATAGAACCTGGTGTACTGGCAACCATACGAGTCAGTGGACTAGTAATGGGTCTTAGCTATCCATGTCCATTTGTTTTGTTTATAACTTAGGTGTGTGGCTGACCATATTTGGAGGCATTATATTGCTCAGTACTGTATCGCTAATATTCTGGCCATTTGATGTGGACATTTGTCTGGTCTTGAAAGGACAGGCCGTCAGCGCAGAGGAGTCGGAGGAGTTTAGGGAAACGAGGCTCTCCCACGCTGTTCTTTAGAGGAGAAACCGGCGGAAGATGAATGCTGAGAGGAAAGACTCGACAGCTGTAAGTAAATCTTCAGAGAAAAGATTTTTTTTTTCTTCCGCGGAGCAGAGGTAAAGTCCCCGGGCCAACTGAATGCGAGAGTTTTTGGCGGCTGTCCTCCGCCCCGCAGCTCGGGGTGCCGGCCCCCCTGGCCCTCAGAAGCACCCCGTCCCATTTGCAGGGGCCCCCCCCGTTCAGCCTTTTCGGTGCCTGGCAGCCTTCCTGCCAAGTTTTTAAGCACACTTTCTGTTTTTTGCGTTGACACGTGGAGCTCGGGGCGGTGCTGTGTGACTGCTTTTCTGCCAGGAAGGTTTGGGCTGCGCTGGTGCATTAAGGCAGCGTACCGGTAACTGCACTTCACGCAAGTGAAAAGTAAAAATAACCTGCCTAACCAAGCTCACAGTGCGATGGTCTGTGTAGTGTTGTGGTGTTTTCCATGCTTGAACATACCAAGCTTTCAATATGATGGTCTGTAGTATTGTGTTGTATTTCATGCTTGAGCATGAAGGAAACTGTGACTGTTGATTGTTTTAAGAGGGGCGAGTAGTTGGGGTGCCTGTGGTCTTTAATTTGCTGGTTTTGGGGTTCTCTTATCTTGCTATGCGCAGATTCACTATCCTTCTGCTCCTGAGCTGGCTGCCTGACCCCAGTCTTAGTTCTCTGGTTTCAGTTTTACGGCCTATAATTGAATGTTAAAATGTGTGTGTGTAAACCCGTGGGTTATGCAGGGTTTTTTAAACTGTGTGAGAAGGGTGTCTCTGGCACCGGACGCTTCTTTAAAAGACATGAAACAGGAGAGGCAGGAAGGCCGGCCACAGATGATAAACACTGTGAGAGAGTGTTAAACATCTGCCTGGGTCCTGACCGCTGAACCACGAGGGGGGAAGTTCCCCCTCTCTCTCTCTCCCTCGCTCCCTCTCTCTCTCCCTCCCTCTCTGCCTCGCTCCCTCTCTCTCTCCCTCTCTCTCTCCCTTCCTCCCCTCTCTCTCTCTCTCTCTCCCTCCCTCCCCCTCTCTCTCTCCTCTCTGCCTCTCCTCTCTCTCTCCCTCCCTCTCTCTGCTCCCTCTCTCTCCTCTCTCTCTCTCCTCCCTCTCTCTCTCTCTCCTCTCCTCTCTCTCTCTCTCTCCCTCCCTCTCTCTCTCTCTCTCTCTCTCCTCCCTCTCTCCTCCTCTCTCTCTCCTCCTCTCTCTCTCCCTCTCCTCTCTCCCTCCCTCCTCTCTCTCCTCCTCTCTCTCTCCTCTCTCCCTCTCCCCTCCTCTCTCTCTCTCTCTCCCTCTCTCTCTCTCTCTCCTCCCTCCTCTCTCCTCCCTCTCTCCCTCCTCTCCCCTCCTCTCTCTCTCTCCTCTGCTCCTCCTCCTCTCCTCCTCTCTCTCCTGCTCTCTCTCCTCCCTCTCCCTCCCTCTTCTCTCCCTCGCCCTCTCTTCTCCTCTCTCCTCTCTCCTGCTCCTCCCTCCTTCCCCTCTCCCTTGCTCCTCTCCCCTCTCCTCCCCTCCTCTCCCTCTCTCGCTTCCTCTCTCTCTCTCCCCGCTTGCCCCTGTGAGGTCTTCATTTCAGCCGGCTCTCTTTGGTGAGGATTTCAGATGGATTCCTCAGGCAGGGAAGGCTTGCGTCTTCCTCCCCGGCGCAGGCTGAGGTGGGGGGGGTGTGAGGTAGTTGCTGGGAGATTGTGAATGGATCAGCAGCAGGTGTGTACTCTCCAAAGCAACAACTGTTATTTCTCCACCGCCAGGTAGGCAGAGCTGTAATGGAATCGACACAGGGGAAAATAGGGCTCCTAACCTTCAAAATCTGACAGGCTTCCAAATCCCCCAACCAGGTTCGCTTTCTTTCACAAGCAGTCAAAACACCGCAGGAACAGCGTTTCCTATTGAAATTGACACCCGCCACCTCCCACCCCCCCCCCTACTCGAGACCCACCCTGGAGTATGCCCAAATGTGATTTCCCTCCCTGATAATTCTGAGGTGGGGGGGGGGGCTATGTGCCTGTGTCTTTGAGAGTCTGCTTTAGAGAGATTTCCCAGCGATTCTGACTTTCAGACGAGCGCTTGTAGGTAATCCTTTTTGTGCAGTGTCTTGCGTGCGTGAGAGAAGCGGTTGGGGAGGGTGCGTTTCTAAGCGCTCATCACCCCCGCGTGGGATAAATATTTAATGATCGGGGCGACGCTGGTCGGGGTGGGAGGTTACGTGGCTCTGAGTAATGGGCGCTCTATTTATACCCCATACTGCTCCATAAAATAATGGAATTAATAGACAGCCGAAGGCTATTGGTGTGTGTGAGAGAAGTGGTTTATGTGTTCGCGAGCGTGCGTGCGTACGTGGGAGGGAGAGAGATTTATTTTTCCCTCTAGTAATCCCTTTCTGTGTTTGTTTATGAAGCTCGAGTGGTGAGTTTCCCCTTTGCGAACTTCCAAAACCCTTCAGAGCTGGCGCGGACAGCATCCTAACCTACGCCCGAGAGCCGCCTGACATTTTTTACCCGCGCCAGAATGACCGTGGCGGTAACGTGCTGAGAGTCCGCCCCGTTACCGCGGTAATGGTAATGTGACACCCGTGGATTTGGGGCCCACCTGTCCTGAGAAGGTGAGCTGTGCAGAGAGGGATCGCTCGTTAACTGTGAGGAGCGGGGGGACGCGGGGACCGCCCCTGATGTTCGCGTGACGCGGTGAGGACGCTGTCGGGAACGCCGTTCTGGGTGATACTGAGTTACTCCGTCTGCTTCTCGACAGCCCAGAACGATGCGTCCTGATCACTAACGGCTTTCTGCGCGAATACGATATTAGACAGGGTTTGCTTTGTAAGACGAGAAATGAGGTCTGAGTGATCGTTGTCAGCTCCAGGAAAAACAGGGAAGTCCAAAACCTGGTCTTGGTGGATGGTGGCTAGTCCTGGCTTCTGATGAATGCGAATGCTTATGAACACAGTAAACTTGGGACTTCAAAAAAAAAAAATGAAAATGTTTCTCTTTCACTCTGCTCTGTCAGTCTATCACCTAGACCATTCTTTCAACCGCGTCAGTTGATACCTGCGGTGACACACCTCCAACAAAACATAATCGTCCCCGTCGGAAGCTGTGCGTACGGTCGGCTACCGAAAACATTTCCGAGAGCCGGCGATGTTTCAGAGTTTAGCGATCGGCGGCGGATCGTGCGGCCAGCGTAGCGTGCGCGGCGTAGCGTGCGCGGCGTCGTGCGAGCGAGGTTTCAGAGGGCCTGGTGGCGGAGCCGCACAGAGACGCGGCTGCCGTAAGTCTCTTCATCGCGCCCGTTAAAGAGGAAGGGCGCTGCGCCTCACGTGGGCGGGGGAGGGGCCGATTAGCGGGGCGCGTTAAACGGGCGCAGCGTGACGCCGGGTGCCCGCCGCGGTCTGCCCCGCGCTCGCGCCTCTGTTACCGTAGCGTGGGACTCCCTCTGCCGTAATTATGCACGCCAGCCCTGCGTCGGCCTCAACCAATCAGCATCCCCGCTGCTTGTTTCCGCGTAAGATGGCGGTGCTCATGAACGAGCCGATGCCTTCGCCCGTCTCCGCCTTTGCAGGAGAGTGTGCGGGGCGTTGGGCGTGATGTGGGTGGGGGTTTCGGCCTGCTTGCGATGGTGCGCTGATATTTGCAGGAAGCGCAGCGCAGTGCACTGCTGGTGAGCACCGTGCGTGGGCGGAGACACCCTGATGATGTCACTTTCAGGATTTCGCGACACGGTGGCTGTGGCGGTATATTGCCAAAGCGATGTCAAATTTGGGGCACATCCATTGATGTAAAATATTGATCCAAAATCGCACCAGAAAACAGATTTTCTTTCACCTCCCAACCCCCCCCCCACCAGTTAAGAGAGGTTTTGTTTGTGAAAGCCTTAATTGAATCCTGCAGTGGGTTGGAACTGCGCCCTCATTCTACACCGGTCTTCATTTCAGCTGTGAAATGAAAATTGATTCAGTCCCCCGTGACGTCAGAATGGGTGAGGGTACTGGAAGTGAAAGTGATTGTGGTTGGGTTTTTTTCCCCTCCGAAGACACCGTTCATCTCGTGGTGGCTTTGTTAGCTTGGTGTCTTGTGTAACTTTGAGAGTGACAGAAGTGGCCAACTGTTTTCTCCTCTTTGGTTTTACTCAGGAACTTATGGGCCTTCAGTGAGGAATGGAGGAGACTCTTCATCCAGGAGATCACTAGTCAATCACTCTGATCAGTATTTACGCGCTCCTTAATTAGCAACATGTTAAAAGAAGTATTGTTATTCTTTACTCAATATTCATGGAGGAGAGCCTTATAATCCAGTCTAAAATAAGTGATAGATATTAATATTAATTGTCATGCTTGAAAGCATAAGTAAATGTTTATCTACTGAGAGTGAGTCCTTGGGTCAGCAGGAATAACAGCAGGTGTAATATAGCCTGGTTCTGGCGGTGATTTTTGTTTTTAGAAAGAGGAATTGGATTTTTCAGTTGCTCTGTCTTGGTGGGAATGGAATTACAGGGTCTGTGGAAAGGCCTCTCCTTGCGGTGCGGCTGGTTCTACTCACTTGGTCTGACACGGAGAGGCAGTGAAAAAAAAAAGGGCCAGCCTTCACACTGGTTCTTTCATAAGCCTGCAGATGTCTTCCTAGACTGCAGTTGCTTCATACTGAACAATGGGCTCACAGCTGCTGCATGCTGGGTAATGCACAGCCCTTTTCTCAGTCACACACTGACTCATTGGGCATTTCTGAGTCCTCGCACCCTGGTTTGAACTCCCCCCCCGAATGCCCAGGCAGTGCAGATGGACTTTCAGTTTGGATATAGATGGCTTTTTCATATGAGAGCTTAAAGTGACTGTGTGGTCTGTTTTGTAGTCATAGCCATATTTGATCTGGGTTTTTTTTCGTCTTTTTTTCCCCACAATCTGTTGTATTATGTAGTTTATTTTGGACGGGAATTTTTTTTGTGGCCTGTGGGACAAATGGCGTAAGAACTGGCCACTGTGCGTTAATGACCTATTTACAGCACGCGCTGAACGTTACTACGGTTACGACGGTTTAGCCCATTAGCGAACGCCTTCGGCCGAGGGGACGTGCTGAACGCGCGGCTCACGCGGCTGGGAAGCGGACGCTCGCGCCGGAGACGCGCGAAGCCGTGTGATTCGCCGAGCCCGGCCGCAGCTCAGCCCGACAGCCCCGAGATTGAGATCACTCACATTCTGCATAAAGCAAACAGACTGTGCCGGCCCCGCTAAGGAGGCACTGGGGAGCCCTTCTGTGGAAACATGCAGTGCAGGCATTAAATCCTGGACACCTGCCCCCACCACACCCCCCCACCTCACCCCCACCACCCCCCTCACCCCCACCAGAAAACAGGCCATTCACACTGGAAGGAATTCTGCTGGGCTGGGATAAAACAACACGGGCTGTTTAATCTGGGCTGAGGTACAGTGTGTCATGTGCACGCATGCGGTTAGCAGCGCAGGCTGCCCTGAGAGAGAGAGAGAGGGAGAGAGAGAGAGAGAGAGAGGGAGAGGGTGGGACCCAGCGGTTGCACACAGTAACCTTGTTGTCGGGGAAGACAGCGGCAGTGTTTTCCTGTTTGTTGTTGTTGTTGGCGGTGCGTTCTGCTACCTGTGGAATCTTGTTCCACGGCTGTTACATCACGCCGTCTACCTGACTTTCTCCTTCCGGGGGGGGCCAGATGAGAGATTACATTGTAAAGTAGCTTATGGGTCTTGCTGCAAAATCAAATAAGCTTTTTTTTTTTTTTTCTTCATTTCCTGAGCTTTTGTCCTTGTCAAAAGCTTAAAAAAAGGTACAAAAAAGTAGTATCTCGAAATGCTTCACCATCTCAAGAAGGATTATGGAATATTAAAGATAGTTTAGGGAGCCCGTTTTGTGACAGGTTTTCATGGGAAAACCGGCCCCGTGCAGTGAAGTTGTAAAGCGTGTGGGCTCTGCCCTGCGGACGGCAGCCAGCGTGTTTGTTTTTGTGAATGATTGGCAGAGCGCTTCCTTTCCGCGGGACCTGGAGCCGCCGGTCCTGTCGAAACGCTAACTGAATAAAACTCTGCGGCTGGGGGAGCTTCACCTCCGCTGGCCTCTGCAGAGAGGCAGGAAGTGCTCACCGGGCCCCACTGCTGCCACAGCTAAGGACGCTATATTTAATCACCATTCAACATCTCGGCTGTTTGGTGTGAGGAAACTGTGGGGGAGGAGGCGGAGCTGAGTCTGAGCATGCATGAATGACCGGTTACCACGGCTTACTGCTGTCTTCCACGTCGCAAGACTGTGAAGTGAGGAAGAGCCGAGGGCAGACCGCTCTGACCGGCGACGCTGTATGGTGCTGCGTACTGCAGGCTGATCTTAGCGCAAGCCGAAACCGCGGTTGTACCGCCCCCTCAGAGTAAGCCCTCGCTGTGTGAAGAACATCCAGGGCTTTATTTCATACTGAGGAATACATGCATACTGGAAATGAATGAAGCCAGCTCAGCTGTTTTTTCACCTCCTGGTTTAAGGTCCAAGAAAAGGCCTTTTTGGATTAAGGGCTGAGAATATGCATTTGTTGTTGTTGTGTAGCAGGGCTTCGATGTAAAAAAGACATTGGTCTCGGTAGGACTGCCCTGGTTAAATAAAGGTTAAATAAATAAAAAAAGAATAATAAAATAAATCACCATGGACAGTAATGTGCTATTAAACCCTACACTCCATTCACTGTGTGGTGATCTGTTTCCTGGTCAACATGACCAAAATTAAGAAATAGGGTTTAAGAAACCGTGAACAGCCTGTTAAAAGAAACCATAAAGGTTTAGACTGCTGTGCACTAGGCAAGGTGATATTCCAGCTGAACACCTTCCAAAGGTTTGCTGTTTAGATTTCAATTAGTCCACGCCGGGAATCATTTTCCCGCTTCTCGGAGTCGATTTAAATCCGCTTACGAAGCTCCCGCCTCTGGTCTCCGAGCCGCCAGGTAGCGGTTTTGAAAGACTGCAGCAGACGCTGGGAAGGCACCGCCCTGGATGCGCTCCAGTGCTCCGTCCTTCCAGTCTGTTCATCTGGTGGGAACCCCAGGGGTACTGAGGTAGCCCACATGCATTTAAACACCGCGATTTACCCCAGAACCTGGCCTGCTTGTCTTCTGTGCTCATTGGAATGGCTTATTGCCCACGTATTGCCCCCTTACATGAACATATAATATACATTAGAGTACCTACAGGCTTGTTTTGCCTTATGTGCTTTTGCATACATTTGAGCATTTACTACTTAAGACAAATTGTGGGGTATATTCCTGCATTTTTATTGATAAAACATTCTTTTAGATTAATATTAAATAGCCCCCTAAACCTAAGGTGAATATTTTCCGAATAATTGCTCTGCCTTTCATCAAGAAGACTTTGATATCTGCTGTCACCAGAGATTTAACAGAGTTTAATGTGCCTATTGAAATGCAAATGTCACAAATTTGTTATAAACAAAGTCTATGAGTTTCTGCATGGTTCTGAATAGCAGTGGCAGGGCAGTGGCTCCCGGTAAGACAGTTGGCTGTGGTTAGCTGGAGCGGGAGAGGCGGCGGCCGCAGAAACAAAGGCCTGGCCTGATTAGCGGTGATGGCGTCCTGCGGTGTCCGGGGCGCTGGGTGCTCTGGCAGCGCCGGGCCGAGCTGCTGAATGCAGGGCTTGTTGCTGGGCCATCTGGGCCAGGGGCAGGGCGCGGTAGAGGCCCGACCGATGGCGCTAAGCGCTAAGAAGCGCTGTAGCCTGGCGAGCGCTCTGTGGTACATGCCCGACCCGCCTGCTGCATCTCTGCAGTCGCTGCAGAAACTGTGAGGGGGTGTGTGTGTGTGTGTGTGTGTGTACGTACGTACGTGTGTGTGTGCGCGCGTGTGTGTGCGCGTGTGTGTGTGTGTCTGTGTGTGTGTGTGTGTGTGTGTACGTGTGTGTGTGTGTGTGTGTGTGTGTGTGTGTGTGTGTGCGCGCGCGTGTGTGTGTACGTGTGTGTGTGCGCGTGTGTGTGTGTGTGTGTTGTGTGTGTGTGTGTGTGTGCGGGGAAGGAGAGGGGGGGTAGTTACCTCCGGGGCACGCTGTATTGTCTTGCGTCATGGTGTGGGCCCCTCCCCCACGCTCCTGTGTGAGTGGTAATTACAGGCGCTCTCACCGCCTCCCCGGGCCCTGAGCTCGCTGATCCAGCGCCTCGGGCGCTCTGGGGCGGGCGTGGCGCGTGCCGCGCTGGCGAGGCGTTTCGGCGGGAGGCGACGGTGAGCGGACGCGGTGGAGTGCCGCTCCTCCTCGGCTCCTGTCCCCCGCACACCCTCTCCCTCGCTCTCCCTCGCTCTCCCTCACTCTCCCGCTTCCCCTGCGTCCGCCGTCGCCCTGGAACGCCCGTCAAGGTTCTCCCGAGAACGCGCGCGGTTATCGCTACGCTACAAGCTCCGCTTCCTGTTTCAGCCCGTTAATTATTGTGAGAATTCTTACTCCGGTGTCAGGGTGATTAATTCCATCAGTGGAGGGACGGGAGAAGCAGGCCAGGCAGCGGTGTGTGGGGGTGAAAATCTGCCAGAGAATGTAATTTTCTTTCCATATGCGGGCGTTACAGGACTCGACTGAATAACCCCGCTGAACACATGCGCCAGACGCAACTGCCCGACCCTGAGCTTTTGGAAAAGATTTCCCCACCCTCTCAGGAGAGGGAGATTGAAAACATGTGCCCTCTTCAAACGCCACAGCCGAGCCCTGCTTCGCAACAGTAAACATCCTCCATTTTCCCTTTTGTGGAGGCCTGTAATTGGACTTGGGTATTATGTCAATAGCCTATGAAAGTTAATCTCGTGTGGATATGAAGTAGTAACGATTTTCGACAGCGGAGAACTTTCTGAAGGAAACGTCCCATTTCAGGTCGGATACGTAACCTCTGCAGAAAGCCCGCCAGATCCGCGATTATGGGATCTGTTTGAGAGCTCTAATGCACCCCATCCACCCCCCCTCCCCCCCCCACACGTCCCTGTTTTAACGCGCGTATTCCCACTCCTCGTTCCAAACCTCATCAGTTTCAAATGAATCCAGTGGCCTTATTTATTAAAGCCTGTCCCTCTGAGGGTGGCGGTAAACACTGGGAGGCGCTATAAAACGGTCCCGCCGCGCAGGGTTCTGGTGCCTCCGGGGGGCGCTCTCTCCGTCGCTCTGCGGCCCGCTCGGGAGGTGGGGGGGGGGTGTAATGGCGCTCCCCTCGGCCTGTTTGTGGTCACGCTGGCCCGTTTGTGGCGCTCGCGGCGGCGGCTCTGTGGGAACTCGTTATCTCAGGTGGAGCGGCAGGGCGGGGCCGTTGTGCTGCTCGGATGGGGGGGCTGGGGGCGGGGGGTGCTCCTGCCCTTTCACGCAAACGGACAGGACTGACGCACGGTAGGGTATTCCCCACCCCGCGGGTTATTGGGGCCGAGCACGCCAGGCTGGGTCAGGGGAGCAGTGCGAGAGAGAGAGGCACTAGCGTGGGGCTCTACCTCCAGGCTGCTGGGAGCCTCTTTGAACACTGACACTTCGCGCACGGCTCGCACATCTGAGTCACAGATGGCCTGTCCAGCCCCCCCGCCCCGCACCACTACGATTACCCATGAAGTCAACACAAGCGCGCACATCTTGAAAGAAAAGCCTCGGAGTAAAGAAATGAAATAAAAAAGAAATGGAGAGGCCTGGGGTAAGGGCAGACCACTGGCAGTTATGAATTCCAGAACGCACATTGCCGTGTGTGCAGGCAGCTTTTTGATCACGGGGCCTGTGGTGGAGCGAATGGCTGCTGGCTTGTTCCGCGCGCTTCACCACCACAGCAGCCCGCCGGGACTCTCAGCGCTCTGGGTGCGGATGTGGTGTGGGGCCGGCCGCGTGCGCATGCGCCCGAAACAGCCTTTGATTTCTCAGCTCTGGGGGGTGCTACCAAAGTGACACGTTAAACCCCTGAGTGCGTTTCACATTTTCACTTTCGGAAAAGAAAGAAAAAGGCCCCGATCTCAAACCCACAAACAATAGCTCCTTTTTGGCAGCTTGATAAAAGCTGAAGTTGGACTTGGCAGCGAGCGAGCGTGGTGCGCTTACTGTGATTCTCCAGAAAGCCTGTTGGTATGATAACTGATCTCATCCGTGGAGAGCAGCTCCTGCCCCGAGTTTCAAGCTCTAGAACGATTGGCTAGTTACATGTGGTAACAAGGCACCTGCAGAGATGCGTTTGGTTGTATAGAAATTTAAAAGAATATTAAGAGTGATGATATGGGATCGTTATGAAAGTGGTGGTCACAACACAACAGGAGGAGTGAATTTGAGTGAATGTGCTGTGGGTGAGAGGCAGTGTGTGTTAACTGTGCTGTGGGTGAGAGGCAGTGTGTGTTAACTGTGCTGCGGGTGAGAGGCAGTGTGTGTTAACTGTGCTGCAGGTGAGAGGCAGTGTGTGTTAACTGTGCTGTGGGTGAGAGGCAGTGTGTGTTAACTGTGCTGTGGGTGAGAGGCAGTGTGTGTTAACTGTGCTGTGGGTGAGAGGCAGTGTGTGTTAACTGTGCTGCGGGTGAGAGGCAGTGTGTGTTAACTGTGCTGTGGGTGAGAGGCAGTGTGTGTTAACTGTGCTGCGGGTGAGAGGCAGTGTGTGTTAACTGTGCTGCGGGTGAGAGGCAGTGTGTGTGTGTGTGAGAGGCAGTGTGTGTTAACTGTGCTGTAGGTGAGAGGCAGTGTGTGTTAACTGTGCTGTAGGTGAGAGGCAGTGTGTGTTAACTGCTGTGGGTGAGAGGCAGTGTGTGTTAACTGTGCTGCGGGTGAGAGGCAGTGTGTGTGTGTGAGAGGCAGTGGGTGTTAACTGTGCTGTAGGTGAGAGGCAGTGTGTGTTAACTGTGCTGTAGGTGAGAGGCAGTGTGTGTTAACTGTGCTGTGGGTGAAGGGCAGTGTGTGTTAACTGTGCTGTAGGTGAGAGGCAGTGTGTGTTAACTGTGCTGTAGGTGAGAGGCAGTGTGTGTTAACTGTGCTGTAGGTGAGAGGCAGTGTGTGTTAACTGTGCTGCGGGTGAGAGGCAGTGTGTGTTAACTGTGCTGTGGGTGAGAGGCAGTGTGTGTTAACTGTGCTGCGGGTGAGAGGCAGTGTGTGTTAACTGTGCTGTGGGTGAGAGGCAGTGTGTGTTAACTGTGCTGCGGGTGAGAGGCAGTGTGTGTGTGTGTGAGAGGCAGTGTGTGTTAACTGTGCTGTAGGTGAGAGGCAGTGTGTGTTAACTGTGCTGTAGGTGAGAGGCAGTGTGTGTTAACTGTGCTGTAGGTGAGAGGCAGTGTGTGTTAACTGTGCTGTAGGTGAGAGGCAGTGTGTGTTAACTGTGCTGTGGGTGAGAGGCAGTGTGTGTTAACTGCTGTAGGTGAGAGGCAGTGTGTGTTAACTGTGCTGTAGGTGAGAGGCAGTGTGTGTTAACTGTGCTGTAGGTGAGAGGCAGTGTGTGTTAACTGTGCTGTAGGTGAGAGGCAGTGTGTGTTAACTGTGCTGTAGGTGAGAGGCAGTGTGTGTTAACGGTGCTGTAGGTGAGAGGCAGTGTGTGTTAACTGCTGTGGGTGAGAGGCAGTGTGTGTTAACTGTGCTGCGGGTGAGAGGCAGTGTGTGTGTGTGAGAGGCAGTGTGTGTTAACTGTGCTGTAGGTGAGAGGCAGTGTGTGTTAACTGTGCTGTAGGTGAGAGGCAGTGTGTGTTAACTGTGCTGTGGGTGAAGGGCAGTGTGTGTTAACTGTGCTGTAGGTGAGAGGCAGTGTGTGTTAACTGTGCTGTAGGTGAGAGGCAGTGTGTGTTAACTGTGCTGTAGGTGAGAGGCAGTGTGTGTTAACTGTGCTGCGGGTGAGAGGCAGTGTGTGTTAACTGTGCTGTGGGTGAGAGGCAGTGTGTGTTAACTGTGCTGCGGGTGAGAGGCAGTGTGTGTTAACTGTGCTGTGGGTGAGAGGCAGTGTGTGTTAACTGTGCTGCGGGTGAGAGGCAGTGTGTGTGTGTGTGTGAGAGGCAGTGTGTGTTAACTGTGCTGTAGGTGAGAGGCAGTGTGTGTTAACTGTGCTGTAGGTGAGAGGCAGTGTGTGTTAACTGTGCTGTGGGTGAGAGGCAGTGTGTGTTAACTGTGCTGTCGGTGAGAGGCAGTGTGTGTTAACTGTGCTGTGGGTGAGAGGCAGTGTGTGTTAACTGTGCTGTAGGTGAGAGGCAGTGTGTGTTAACTGTGCTGCGGGTGAGAGGCAGTGTGTGTTAACTGTGCTGCGGGTGAGAGGCAGTGTGTGTTAACTGTGCTGTAGGTGAGGCAGTGTGTGTTAACTGCTGTAGGTGAGAGGCAGTGTGTGTGTGTGTGTGTAACACAGCTGTGCTGTGTGTGTGTGTAACACTGCTGTGCTGTGTGTGTGTGTGTGTGTGTGTGTGTGTGTGTAACACAGCTATGCTGTGTGTGTTGCGGCTGCTATCTTTTGCCTGCGCGGAGCTTTCACAAGGGTCTCCTTCCTCGAGTCATCTGGAAAGCAAAATGTCTTCAGAATTTTGTACATTTCCGGAAAAAATCTCTGCGGGAAGCTTGTCCCTCGACAGGGAATTATTATTTTTTTGTTTCAAACATTGCTCAACTTTAACCGGCTGTCCGTCACTGTGACGGGCACTCAGCGGATTAAAGCGGGGTGGCCCTGGGGAATCGGCGCACGTTTTTTTTTTTTTTCTTTTTTTTTTTTGGTGAAAGTGACCTCATGCAGCTGGAAGGCTGGGCCAGGCATTACTCACCGTGTGCAGGCGGGCCCCGGGGCCTGGCTGTGCGGGCCCCCGGGTGCACAGAATCCTGTTAGAGCAGAGCCCTGAACTCCGTTCCACTCCGTAACGCCGCGTGAGGAAGTGTAATGTGTTTGGCTTGGCTTCGGCCCCGGGGCCCGCCACCTGGGCCAGGCCTGAGAAAAGAGCTAATCTGGCTCTCCGAGGCGCCTTCTAATCAATCGAGTGCATTCTGCTGCTCCCCAGGCCTCCGAAAAGCCGCCTTTAATCCTTTACCGGCCATTTTTGTGCCACTCAATAAATCCTCGATTCGAAAAGGAAACTTTTCTAGCGTCTGCTTACTGCCAAGAAGGTGCGTTTCTCTAAGCGTGGGTCTGAGAGTTAAGTTTCTCTTTTTGACACCTCTCTGTGGCGTTCGCACTTTTTCGCACTTTGGCCGCGGGCGGCTCTGTGAGACGTTTCGGCTTTTCGGAGGCCTCCGTTGTGAAAGCTGCAGAGTTCGGGCGGAGTTCAGTTTTTGGGGCGGTTGTTGTTTAGGCCTGGTGATTTAAAGGACTTTCACTGCCGGGCAGAATGGGGCTGCTTTTCTGATTTAAATGTTGATTAAAGCCAGAGTTTGGGTTATGCGTATTTAAAGGCAGAGCGTGAAACGGCAGGGAGAGGTACAGCTATCGGCGTGCGGTTGCGAGCGGCGGCGGCGGCGGCCTGGTGTTGCGCGAGCGGTGCGCTGACACAGGAGCAGCCGCGCTGGTCTGCGGGGAGCGGTGTTAATTTAAGCGCTTTCTAAAAGACTCATTTGTACTGAAGTGTTTCTGACGCGCACCTCTGGATGCGATCGCGGGAATGCGCGCGGGGGGAATTAGGTGCTTTCTGCTCAGCCCTCAAGGCTTTTTCTGCGGATGTTTGAAATGCAGGTCCCCCCCCCCCTCCCCCCCACCCCCCCTTTTCCCATTAATAAGACATCTGGTGCCCTTCCAAAGGATGGATAGT